>NC_139160.1:41721764-42374552 GCF_964270905.1 Leucopleurus acutus | reverse complement strand
AAGTGTTCATCACAAGGAAAAAATTTCAACTATATGAAGTGTTGGATGTTAACTAAACTTATTGTGGTAATTATTTCATTATATATACATATATCAAATCATTACTAAACTTATACTGTGTTATATGCCAATTATACTTCAAAAAATTGAAAAAATAATAAAAATCCCACTACAGGGATTTATTTTTTTACTATAGAACATGCACAAGAAATACATACAAAATGTTTAAAAATAAGAGATGCAGCTTTTAAAAAAGAAAAGTAATAAAATAGGATGCTTTTATGTTTAGGTACATTTGTTAATTTTTGCTTTGGAAGACTGATCTAAAAAAATATTGCTACAATTTATGTCATAGAATATTTTGCCTATGTTCTCTTCTAAGAGTTTTATGGTGTCATGTCTTTAAGTCTTTAAGCCATTTTGTGTTTATTTTTGTGTATGTGTATGCATTTTTTCAAACTCATTGGTAACATTTTGATTCTTATGGATTTTCATTATCTGTTATAATCATTTGCCATTAGGTTTTCATTATTTCAACACAATTATCCAATGACTGCTATAATTCATGCTATGAGTTGGCATTGGATAAAACCAAAGTAGAAGTAGTTTTCCTGTAACAATTATAGTAGGGAAATAAACACTACAAATTAAGAGCAATAACGTAAAATTTTAAATTCAAATTATTGTTACAAGGAACATGATCATCCAAAAAGTGAAAAGAAAAATAATTTCAAATGGAAAATTCTAATAAAAAAAGTTCAGTATATCAAATAAACAAAACAACACATGCATATGATTACATTTATAAATAGTTAAAGAAATTATCCAGACTATTTATGTAATAGGAGTTGAGATAATGTTTAACTTTGGATAGAAGAAGGAGGTAATGACTAGAAATCATGAAAGACAGATTTGGAATCTTTCTGGTGTTCCATTTGATTTAATTATATAAATAAAATTCTATCATACACATACACCACATATTGTTAATTTATTCATCTATTATGAATTATATTTAGATTATTTTCACTTTTGGCTATTAGAAATAAGGCTTCAACAAACATTTGTATACAACTTTTTTATATGAGTATATGTTTTCATTTCTCTTTTGTATATTCCTATAGTACAACTGTGAGCCATGCTTAATCATTTAAAAAAAAAAAGCAAGACTATTGAAGCAGCTGCACCTTTTTATAGTCTCATAAGCAGTGTATGATAATTCTGATTTTTTTCACATTCTAGTCATCACTTGCTATTGTCTGATTTTTTATTTTTATTGGAGCCATTCTTTTGGATGTGAGAGTATCTCTCTGATTTATATTTCCCTAGTAACTAAAGGCATTGAACATTTTTTCAGTTGCTTACTGGTGATTTGTATTTCTTCTTTGGAGAAATGAAGTCCTTTGCCTACTTTTAAAATTGGGTTATCTGTCTTTTAATGATTGCATTGTAAGGGTTCTTTATATAGTCTAGATACAAACCCCTTATCAGGTATATGACTTGGAAATCTTTACTCCCATTCTGTGCATTGTCTTTTCACTGTCTTGGTTAATGTCCTTTGATACATAAAAGTTTTAAATTTTTATGAAACCCAACTTACCTATTTTTTAAAAATATAATTCTTCATGCATTTGGTGGCATATTTAAGAATCCTTTTCCCAAACCCAAAGTTATTAAGATGTAAATTTTGTTTTCTTCTAAGAAACATAATTTTAGCTATTAAATTTATGTCATTAATCCATTTTGAGTTAATTTTTGTATGTAGTGCTTGGTAACATTTCAGCTTCATTCTTTTGCATGTGGTTATCCTGTTGTCCCAGTAGCATTTGTTGAGAAGATTTTCTTCCCCCTTCAGACAGTCTTCACACACTTGTAGAAGATCATTTGACCATAGATGTATGGGTTTATTTCTGTACTTTCCCTTCTATTCTATTGATCTATATATTCTTACATGAGTAATCCAATGTTTTGATTACTTTTCCCTTGAGAAAGTTTTGAAATTCAAAGGTGTGAGTGCTCCCATTTTGTTCTACTGTTTCATGATTGTTTTGGGTATTCTGGATCCCTTGCAATTTTACATTAATTTTAGAATCAGCTTGTCAATTTCTAAATAAGTCAGCTGAGATTCTGATAGGGATTGTGCTGAATTTGTGCATTAGTTTGGGGAGTACTGTCATCTTAGCCGTATTAAGTCTTCTGATCCATGAACATGAGGTGTCTTTCCATTTACTTAGGTCTTCTTTAATTTCCTTCCACAGTATTTTGTAGTTTTCAGACGTCAAGTTTTTGCACTACATTTGTTAAATTTATTGCTATTTGATTTTTTAGATATTACTTTAAATGGAAATTTTAAAAAATTAATTTCTAGATTGTTTATTGCTAGTATACAGACATATACATGGTTTGATATATTGATTATTTAGCATACAATCTTTCTGAAGTAATTTGTTAAAAACTGCCAAATATTTGAAAAGTGTGTGTATCTTTTTTCATTCCCACCAGCAATGAATAAGAGTTCCTGTTGCTCCACATTCTTGCCAGCATTTTGTGTTGTCACTATTTTGGATCTTAGCAAATCTATTAAGTTTATAGTGGTTTCTCTTTGTTCTCTTAATTTACAATTCCCTAAGCACATATGATGCTGAACATCTTTTCATATGCTTATTTACCAACTGTTTATCATCTCTGTGAGCTATGTGTTCAGATCTATTACACATTTTTTTAACCTCCATCCAGTTTCTTTCTAATGTGAAGTTGGAAAAAAATAATATTCATCTATTGGGAAAATACTCAAAACAATTACATTTAATTGTGACACTATGAGCTGAAAAAGAAAAGATATGAAAAAAATTATTTTCATAGCTATTTTAGCTTTATTTCCAACATACATATCTTTATCCTTTGTCTCACTTTATCACTTCCTTTCAGTTTCTTTGATTAATTTAAAAATAAATGTGTTTGTGATTCTAATTTGGTCTGAGACTAATTTTTTTTTTTTTTTTTGTGGTATGCGGGCCTCTCACTGTTGTGGCCTCTCCCGTTGAGGAGCACAGGCTCCGGACGCACAGGCTCAGTGGCCATTGTTCACAGGCCCAGCCGCTCCGTGGCATGTGGGATCTTCTCGGACCGGAGCATGAACCCATGTCCCCTGCATCGGCAGGTGGACTCTCAACCACTGCGCCATCAGGGAAGCCCTGGTCTCAGACTAATTTTAATGACAAAATATATTCTTTGATTTCAGCATGTTCAAATAAAAGGTCACCCTCTTGAGTAGGAACAAATCTTGATAAAACCATTTTAAGGGTAATCTTTCTTTTTGATATCACATTTTAACAGCAAATATCTTTCACAATGTCTTTATTAAAATGTTCCTACTTTACCTATCTGAAATAGTTATGTCATGGGTGACAATTATTAACTACATTGATATTAATAATAACACAAAACTAAAGGTCACAGTAGGGAGAAATTATAAAATAATAACTAAATACCTGGGTTCTGGAGCCCCACGTCCTAGATTTGAATCCTAGACATATTGCTTAATATATTTGTAACTTTGCATAAATTACTTAATGCCTCTGTAACACTTTTCTCATCTGTAATATAGGAATGGAAAATAACAAATAAATTTAGTGTAGGGACAACATGACTTAAAATTGAAAACTTAAGTGATGATATAAGGAGTTCTATAACCTGTTGATTAAAGAAAACCTTGTATTTCAAAGGCACAACAATTTGTACCTGAAGAATTCCATAATATTATTAATTATGAGAATAAACTAATTAAGAAGGAGCATTGCCAAACAGCAACATTCTCAATGTGAAAACTATCTTAGAGCTATGTGCATTCTAAAATAAAACACTGCTGAAAATTCAAACTTTGAGTGTATGGTTTATGAGAAAATAATTATATTCTTTATACTGAGAGAAAAGTTGATATAAGCATTTTGGGGATTTAAATTACTGCTGACTGTAATTTCCCCTTTGATGTAGTAAACATGGCTTATCAAACATGAAACATATGATCTTACTCTAAATTCAACTGATTCTATAAGTATTAATGGAATTAACCTTTTTTTGTGAGTGTGGTAATTCACTGGCATCTAAGACTGGAGTCAGAAATACAGAAAAGCCTCTGCAGGATCAGTAGGCACTTCAACTTTTAAAAATTACTCAACAGTTCTCCCATAATGATATCAGGTAAACGAAATATACTGAACAAATAATCCATCCAATTAGAATTCATCATTAAAAAGCTCAAGCAGGACTTCTGCCAAAATGGCACAGAGCTACTGACCAAGCTCCTTATGATGATTTTGGAAAGTTCATTACTAGCCTGTGAATAGAACGCTGCAGAGTTATGTCATAAAAACTGCCTGCTATAGTAAAGTTTGGAGAAAATCATGGTCTATTGATTTGTTTTGCTAACTATACCATGAAACACTGGAAAACATAAGAGGTAAGCACTTAGGAATGTCTCAAATATTTCTTCCTCAAACTAAATGTAAGTGACTGGGAGTGAGACAAGTCATATTAGAGTTATTTATCCTGTGAGATTGCAGTGTATACTGACAGAGTCAAACTACAAAATCTATTTCAGCCAGCAATTTTCTTCAGAAGGACTAAAATGTCACTATTGCTTTTATTTTCCTAGTCTCAAAGAATTCACTCTCTTCTTTTCTAAGACACAATTGTGTGAAGTCCACTCTTCTTATAAGTCACATTTAGAAAACAAGTTTCTTCAAGAGGGTTTACTGTAATCAAAACCTTTCAGGTTTACTGTAACAAGATCCATTATGAGATATTAAATGACTTTCATTTAGGTCTAAAGTTGGTCAGAATCTTAGGTACTTTTTATGTTTTTAAAGGTGAAGATAGAAAGTATTCTAGAATACATTTTCAGATAAATTACCATTCACGTGGTACTTTTATGGAAGACGAGTCACTGTTATCTCATTTGTCCACTTATATTTCCCAATAGATCTCATATCATGATATTCTATCCAATCTGTAAGAAAGATATTTCATAACTTGGAGTTTCTGTGATCAAAGTTTTGTCTTTACATCACAATTTGGCAGCAGTGTAACATAGCCCACAGAGTACAGTAGTGATTACTTGTCTTTGCGGTATTTTAAAATGAAAAATTTTTACAGCTGCTCCAAATTTTATACACAATTCTGGGGAAAAACAAAAGCAAAACAAAACATGGTTCTCAGAAGATGTAACTCACTAGTATCAGCAGAAGAAACAAGATGGATTCTTTTCTTGTTTGGGGACACATACTGCCAGACACAACTATGAGATGCAACACACTACAGGAATTATAGTAAGTAACACTTCTAATATGTGGAATGAGATTTATTGCAATAATTATTTATTATTGTCTGATGGTCTCACTTTTAGTTGTTAACAGTGTTCATTAAGTTTGGGTACTGTTAATCTAACTCACAGCTGAAATGCTTCCCATCAGTATTTTACTAAATAGCTTCATGATCCATATATGATACTGCTGGAATCATTTTTCATAATGTAATTCTAAATTGATCACAATTTTTGACTTTCCTTTATGCCTTCACCTATAGCTGAATAGAAGCTATTAAATAATTTTATTTGATCATGGTTTATGATAATTTTAATGTATTGTTGAATTCAGTTTACTAATATTTTGTTGAGAATGTTTACATCTATATTTCTCAAACCCATTGGACTCTAAATTTCATTTTGTGTGATATCTTTGGTTTTGGATCAAAGTGATGCCGGCCTTTTAGAATGACTTTGGAAGCCTTCCTTCCTCTGGGATTTTTTGAAATAGTTTGAGATGAATAAGTTTTAACTCTTCTCTAAATGTTTATTGGAATTCACCTGTGAAGCCCTCTGGTCCTGGACTCTTTTTGTTGGGAGTTTTTTAAATTACTGATTTAATTTTATTGCTGGTAATTTGTTCATATTTTATATTTCTTCCTGGTTCAGTCTTAAGAGATTGTGTAATTCTAGTAGTTTGTTCATTTCTTCCAGATTTTTCATTTTATTGGCTCATACACCATGATCAAGTGGGATTTATCCTAGGTATGCAAGGATAGTTCAAATATCTTCAATTCAATCAATGTAATACACCACATTAACAAACTGAAGAATAAAAATCATATGATCATTTAAATAGATGCATAAAAAGCTTTTGACAAAATTCAACATCAATTTATGACAAAAACTCTCAACTAAATAGGTGTAGAGGGAACATACCTCAATATAATAAAGACCATATTTGACAAGCTCACAGCTAACATCAACTCACTGCTGGAAAGCTGAAACATTTCCTCTAACATCAGGAAACTTACAGGGGTGTCCACGCTCACCACTTTTAGTCAATATAGTTTTATAAACCCTATCCACAGCAATAAGACAAGAAAAAGAAATAAAATAATCCAAATTGGAAAGGAAGAAGTAAAAGTGTCACTTTTGATGGTGACATGATATGATACATAGAAAATTCTAAAAACACCACCAAGATACTACTAGAACTTATCAATACAGGGTAAAAAGTTAACATACATAAATCTCTTTTGTTCTATACACTAAAAATGAACTGTCAAAAAGAAAAATTAAGAAAACAATCAATTTACAATCTCATCAAAAAAATTAAAAATTAGGAATAATTTAACTAAGGAGGTAAAAGAAATGTACTTGAAAAACCATAAGACACTGATGAAAGAAATTGAAGACAAAATGAATGATAAAAAGATAAACTGTGCTCCTATAAAAGAGTAAATTTAGAACATTCTCTAACACCATATACAAAAATAAACTTAAAATGGATTAAAGACCTAAATATGACTGGATATTATAAAACTCCTTGAAGAAAACCTAAGCAGAACACTTTTTGACATAAATTGCAGCAATATATTTTTGGATCCATCTCCTAGAGTAATGGAAAAAATAAATAGTAAACAACTAAATTAATAAGTTTTTTCACAGCAAAGCAAACTGTAAACAAAATGAAAAGACAACCTATGGGCTGGGAGAAAATATTTGCAAGCAACGTGACCAACAACGGATTAATTTCCAAAATATACAAATAGCTCATACAGCTCAATATTTAAAAAAATAACCCAATCAAAAAATGGGCAAAAAGCCTGAATAGACATTTATCCAAAGAAGGCATACAGATGGCCAAAAGGCACATGAAAATATGCTCGACATTGCTAATTATTAGAGAAATGTAAGTCAAAACTACAATTGAGTATCATTTCAGAGCAGTCAGAATGGCCATCATCAAAATGTCTACAAATAATAAATGCTGGAGAGAGTGAAGAGGGAATATCCCTACACTGTTCGTTGGAATGTAAATTGGTGCAGCCACTATGGAGAACAGTATGGAGGTTCCTTAAAAAACTAAAAATAATGTTGCTATATGATCCAGCAATCCCACTCTCGGGCATATATTCAGAAAAGATGAAAACTCTAATTTGAAAACATACATGCACCCCAATGTTCATAGCAGCACTATCTATAATAGCCAAGACATGGAAGCAAATTAAATGTCCATGGAGACAGATGAATGGATAAAGAAGGTGTGATACACACACACACACACACACACACACACACACACACACACACACACACACACACTGGAATATTACTCAGCCATAAAAAAGTAAAATACTGTCATTTTCAGCAACATGGATGCATCTAAAGATTATCATACCACATGAAGTAAGTCAGACAGAGAAAGACAAATACTATATGATATCACTTATATGTGTAATCTAAAAAAAAATAATACAAATGAACTTATTTCAAAAACAGAAAAGGACTCACAGACATAGAAAACAAACTTATGGTTCCCAAAGGGGTAAGGGGGGGAGGGATAAATTAGGAGTTTGGAATTAAAATATACACACTACTATATATAAAGTAGATAACTAAAAAGGACCTACTGTATAGCTCAGGGAAGTCTACTCATTATTTTGTAATAACCTATAATAAAAAAGAATCTAAAAAAATTATAACTAAATCACTTTGCTGTGTAACTGAAACTAACACAACTTTGTAAATCAACTATATTTTAATAAAAAAAATTAAAAGATACACTGTGCTCAGGGAATAGAATAATTAATATTGCCAAAATGACCATATAACCCAAGGCAATCTACAGATTCAATGCAATCCTTAACAAAAGAACAAAATAACAATGGCATTTCTCACAGAGCTAGAACAATTGATTCCATAATTTGTATGGAGACAAAAAATATTTGAATAGCCAAAGCAATCTTGAGAAAGAAGAACAAAGATGTAGGTATCATGCTTCCTGACTATATGACAAATCTACAGTACTGGCACAAAGGCAGACACATAGTCAATGGAACAGAATAGAGAGCCAAGAATTGATCCCACACTTCTGTGAGAAATTAATCTGTGAAAAAAGAGGCAAGAATATACAATAGGGAAAAAGCCTCCTCAATTAATTGGGTTGGAAAAAATGGATAGCCACATTCAAAAGAATCAAAAATGGATAGCTACATGGAAAAATGGATAACTACATGCAAAAGAATCAAACTGGGTGATTTTCTCACACTATATACAAAAATAAACTCAAAATGGATGAAATATTTCAATGTAAGATCTGAAACCATAAAACTTCTAGAAGAAACATAAGCAGTATGCTTTTTTTTTTTTTTTTTTTTTTTTTTGCAGTACGCGGGCCTCTCACTGTTGTGGCCTCTCCCGTTGCAGAGCACAGGCTCCGGACGCACAGGCCCAGCGGCCATGGCTCACGGGCCCAGTCGCTCTGCGGCATGTGGGATCTTCCTGGACCGGGGCACGAACCCGTGTCCCCTGCATCGGCAGGCGAACTCTCAACCACTGCGCCACCAGGGAAGCCCGCAGTATGCTTTTTGACATCATTCTTAGCAGTATTATTTTGGATATGTCACCCGAGGAAAGGGAAATAAACTACGACTACATCAAACTAAAAAGTTTTTGCACAGTAAAGGAAAATCTTTTTTCAACAATTGAGAAGGTTATCTACTGAATGGGAGAAGATATTTGCAAACAATATATTCATTAAGGGTGATATCCAAAATATACAAAGAATTTCATACAACTGAACATCAAAAAAACAACTCAATAAAAAATGGGTGGAGGATCTAAATAGACATTTTTATAAATGATCAGGTAAATGCAAAGCAATACCACAATGAGATGTTATCTCACACCTATCAGAATTGGTTATCAGCCAAAAGACAAAAACAGCAAGTGTCAGAGAGGATGTGGGGATAATGGAACCCTCATGCATTGTTGGTAGAATATAAATTGGTATTGTCACTATGGAAACCAGTATGGAGATTCCTCAAAAAATTAAAAATAGAGCTACCATACAATGCAGCAATTCCACACGAGTATTTATCCAATGAAAATGAAAACACTAATTTGAAAAGATACATGCACCCCTATGTTCATTGCAGCATTATTTATAATAGCCAACACATGGAAGCAACCTAAGTGCCCATAAATAGATTAATAAATAAAGAAGATGTGGTATATATATACACATACATACAATGGAATATTACTCATCCATAAAAAAACAATAAAATTATATCATTTGCAACACTGTGGATGGACTAGAGGGTATTAAGCTTGGTGAAGTGTCAGAGAAAGACAATGCTCTATGTTACCACTTATATGTGGAATCTAAAAAATAAAACAAATGAACAAACATAACTAAACAGAAAGAGAGTCATAGTTAATGAGAACAAACAGGTGGTTGCCAGAGGGGAGGGTTGTGGGAAGAAGAGAGAAGTAGGTGAGGGAGATTAAGAGATACAAGCTTTCAGTTACAAAACAAATGAGTCACAGGTATGAAAAGTACAGTATGGGAAATATAGTCAACAAATATGTAATAGCTTTGTATAGTGACAAATGGAAATTAGACTTTTCATGGTGATTATTTAGAAATGTACAGAAATATCAAATAACTATATTGTGTAGTTGGAACTAGCAGAGTGTTGTAGGTCAATTATCCTTCAAAAATAAACAAACAAACAAACACATAGAAAAAGATATCAGATTTGTGGTTACTAGAGGCAGAGGGTGGGGGGAAGTTGAACTGGATGAAAATGATCAAAAGGTACAAGTTTCCAGTTATAGATAAATATGTACTAGAGATATGAACAACATGATAAATATAATTAACACTGCTGTATATTATATATGAAAGTTGTTAAGTGAATAAAGCCTAAGAGTTCTCAACCCAAAGAAAATATATTGGGCTTCCCTGGTGGCAAAGTGGTTGAGAGTCCGCCTGCCAATGCAGGGGACACAGGTTCGTGCCCTGGTCCAGGAAGATTCCACATGCCATGGAGCAGCTAGGCCCGTGAGCCATGGCTGCTGAGCCTGCGCGTCCGGAGCCTGTGCTCTGCAAGGGGTGAGACCACAACAGTGAGAGGCCCACGTACTGAAAAAAAAAGAAAATATATTTTTTAATTTTCTTAATTTTGTATATATGAGATGATGGATAATAAATAAAATTATTGTGGTAATCATTTCATGATGTATGTAAACCAAATCATTATGCTGTACACCTTAAACTTACATAATGCTGTATGTCAATTATAGCTCAGTAAAACTGGAAGAGAAAAATTAAAACTCAAAAATGAATTTTATTGCCACAAAGTTTTAATACAAGATTATATAAATTGTTGTATCTTTATCTTTATATTAACTTTTCAGAATATAGATTATTTGACTGGCTAGAAAAGTTTGATTTATATAACTAATGTACCAATATGTTTTCCCATGTTATTAGAAAAGATTTCTCTTTCATAAACATATTCTCTAATATTTTTTCTAAAAGCTTTATGAATTTGTCTTTCATATTAGATGTTTATTGCAATTTGAATTTACTTGTGTTTATGGTATTTACTATTGTAAATTTACTTGTTTTTACTATTGTTTATGGAAACAATGAAATTGTTCCATATATAGATATGGATATCTATATCAGATATAGCTATCTGATTTTGTCAGCACATTTTACTGAATTGACCAACTAATTACTGCTTTGCTCTTCCTTCTCTGTCATAAATCACACGTATCTATGTAAGCACAGGTCTATTTGAGGGGATATTCTTGATATCCTGCATTTCTATAGATTGCAACAGATTATCAATTTCTAATACGGGACTCAGGATTTTGACTGAGGTGGAAATGAAACAGTAAATAAATTCAGGAAAAATGACACCTTTATAATACTGTCTTCCAAGCCATCATTTTCATATATCTAAGTATCTAGGTCTCTTTTTAATGTTCTTTTTTGGAGGCTTATCCCTATATTTCTAGCCTCTGGACGAATGTGTGTATATGTTATTTTATATAGAATTTAGCTTATTTTTTAAAACTCTCATAGCTATTTTTAAGAAATACCCCATTGTTTATTTATCTCTTCCCTATGAGTCATGGAAAAAATGGCCATAGTCAAATATCCGTTTGTGTCAAGCCACCCTGATTGCCACCTCAGTTTTGCCACAATTTCAGTAATTACATACATTTTTCCTCTTATGATTATGGACTGTCACCTAGTCTACAATCCTGGAAGCCATTATCCTCACTGATTTGAAAGACCAACTTCATTATAGCAGTTCCCACTGTCATTCTTGGCTCACAAAGGACAGTCATTATAGAGTGTCCCTATTGCCTTAATGAAGGTAGTATACTCTTGTTTCCTTTGGGGAATAGAACCAAGTAGTAGTGGATTCTCAGTACAAAAGAAATTATTTCTAAACTTAGCAACTTCCTGAGCCTTTTCACACTTCCTCAATAATATTTCAAGAGTATTTCAGTATCTTCTCATTCACTGAATGCTGTCCTCATGGCCAAGCATCAAAGAACTACTGCAGCATAATACTGCTATCAGCCTCAGATGCCAGAACATTGGCTCCTGAGTCATTGGTCAGTTTCCCATATCAAAAATTCTTTTTTTCAGCCTCCTATTCTCCACTCCTCAGTATAGTTCAATATCTTTAACATCAAAAGATCCACTTCCACATGTGTCTCCTTGATTCTTACTGGTACGTAGTATTCACACTCTACAATTTATTTAGCATCTAGGACTTTCCTCTGTGACTAGAGCCTGCACTTCATTGCTAGATCTATGCTGTGTCCTAAACATGCTTACTAGCTTAAGTCATGGCTTTTATCATCTTTAAAAAGACAAGTGAAAGCTTGAGAGTCACTTGCTTCAGGTAAAAACTTTGCAGGGAGTCAAGTGAAAGTTTACTGCTTTCTTCTAGCAAAGAGAATGAGGCAATTCAAAGTTATCCAGTCAAAATCTTTTCATTCTTGCTTTTCCCACATTTTGTCAATTTTCTCCATTTGAAATGTATGTTAAAGTATCAATTGAAATCATTATTTCATCCATCATTGTATTTCTTTTTATTTTATTCTACTTATAATGCATTTTGGTATTTTCTTCACTTATATCTTCTAATTTTCTATTTCTACTAGTGTACATACACTACCACTTGTCTCACCAATCATGAGTTTTTTAATGGCTACATTTAAAAAATATAAATGGCTATGTTTTCAGATTTTAAACAAAGTAACAAATTTATAGAAGTGAAAAGTTACACAGATTTAACTTTTTTAAATGACAAAGAGTGGACCCTTCTACCCCACTAATCCTAGACTCTATTCTGCTCACTACACAAGCTTGAGAGATAAGATTTCAACAATTTTTTTCATACATCAATTTTCTACATAATAAGCTTATAGAACAAGTTTCTCTTAGTTGCTGAGAGTTGGTTCTGCTACACTAAACCTTTCTAGAACTTCCTAGAACCCCTAAGTCCAAATATATTTTCTTTAATTGTTGTGTTATATCATTATGGGTTATGTAAATACTGTTTATTACTATGATTATTTTATTATGCAATATTTTGTTTTTTTAATAGCTAATGACTATTTTTAATTTGCATATGTTTTACATAGCTATAACTATATTTATTTCCAGTTGCTCCAAAAATCTCTCTCCCACAGTAGTTCTAAATCTGTGGTCCCTGGACAAGCAGCTTCAACATAACCTTGTAAATTATTTTGTATACAAATTCTATGGTCCCAACTGAGACCTCCTGGGTTAGAAACTGAATGGGGCCTACCACATTATTTTAAAATCCTCAGGGTAAATTTTTTGCGTGCTCATTGTTCCAAATATATTTCCAAAACTTCAAATACATCAGCAATATATTTTGTATAGTCTATTCTTCACCTGGAGACCTAAATAACACATCCTTTTATTCCTCTGCCACCTGGACTACTTTTTCTATTAAGTTGGTGCACACAAGTACTCTACTGTGTTTTGCTCTTGATTGGATCTCATATTCTTATCTCATGGCTTCTACTTTTCTCATTTGTGGTTTATATTCTTGTTTTACTGAACCATATTCTCTAAGGACTACCTAAATAAGTATTGTGGTCTTAGATGAGAGTAATTTTATTAAGTTTATTTGATTTTTTTAAAAGTATAGAGTTCTAACTTGTAAAAACAACTCTCTCAGACATTTGAAATATTGCTGCATTACCTCCAAGCATTCATAGATATTATAGAAGAGTCAGAAACACCTTGATTTTAACTATTTTTTGAGTGGCCTGGGAATGTTTAACACCTTCTATTTTACCCTGGTATTATAAAATGTTATTATATGACTTGTTATGAACTTTGTTTTGTTGTTGTTGTCGCCGTCCATTTTCTTGTCTCAAAAATCCTGTTTATACTACTCACTTAAAAATTTACATAGGAATAACAGTTAATAATTGATTAGTGTTTTAGATTTGAAAAGACAATATTCCTATATTTCTTTTAAGAATAAGATATTAACTATTTTATTAACCATCTTAATAGGGTATTAATTCTACTGTGTAATAAGAATATGAGGCCATGGAAATTTACATAATTTTCCTGAGGTTATGAAAGAGAGCCAACTCAGGTACACCCATCATCACCATTTTTTTTTGTTTTTTTTTTGTTTCTTTTTGCGGTACACGGGCCTCTCACTGCTGTGGCCTCTCCCGCTGTGGAGCACAGGCTCTGGACACACAGGCCCAGTGGCCATGGCTCACGGGCCCAGCTGCTCCGCGGCATGTGGGATCCTCCCGGACCGGGGCACGAACCCACGTCCCCTGCATCAGCAGGCGGACTCTCAACCACTGCGCCACCAGGGAAGCCCCATCATCACCATTTAATTTACCTAAGTGTTGTTATAATTTCTATTGACATATTACTAGTCTCAGATTAAATTTTAAAACTTATTAAATTTACCTTCCAGCTTTGACAATTTTTTTTGTTGTAACATTTACCTATGATGTTAATTTAAAATAAATAACAAAACAATCAAAACATATATTATCCTGAGTTAGTTAATCTAACTCTGTTGGGTGCTATGACTTGTGATAAAAAAATCAAAATCTTTAAAAATTATTTAAAAATATAATCTGTACAAGTGCAATATATGCTGTTGTATAAAAACAGTATATGAATTTATTTATGTACATTATGCCACAGTTGTTATAGACATCATATATGTTATTTTTACTTCAAAGTTTTTCAAACTTTAACTTTCAGTAATCAATATATATTCCAACATATGCAATTACATATGAATTTAAAAAATTCTAAACATAGTCTGTCAAAATGTCCATCTTTTGCGGTAATTACAAATGTGTTCAATTCTGTGCTCTGTATAAGAACTCAAGAAAGAGAGTAGTTAATATTGTTAGGAGAAAATTTAGTCAGTTAATCAAAGATTATAGATAAAAATATCTAGAAACACACAGAGATATCATAAAAATTAATGGTCACATGCCACTTTCAACATACATAAATATGTAAGTATTATTTTGTGAACACAAGACTTCATGTGCATGGGGGAGTGTGATAAAGTGAAAACTAAGTGAAATAGGAGGAAAATTAACTAAGTGGTATATATTAGGAAGATGAATATTTTCAAAAAGAACTGTTAAAGAACACATACTTAAGCAGAGAAGCTTTAAAGGGATTAAAAGTGTTATAAATGGAATCATATTGCTGATTCTTTATGCTTTACTTTTATTCTTTTTTATTTTTTAACTCTTTATTGGAGTATAATTGTTTTACAAGGGTGTGTTAGTTTCTGCTAACAAAGTGAATCAGCTATACATATATCCCCATAAATCCTCTCTCTTGTGTCTCTCTCACACCCTCCCTATCTCACCCCTCTAGGTGGTCACAAAGCACCGAGCTGATGTCCCTGTGCTATGCGGCTGCTTCCCACTAGCTATCTACTTTACATTTGGTAGTGTATATATGTTCATGCCACTCTCTCACTTCGTCTCAGCTTCCCTTCCCCCTCCCCGTGTCCTCAGGTCCATTCTCTGCATCTGCATCTTTATTCCTGTCATGCCCCTAGGCTCGTCAGAACAAGTTTTTTTTTTTTTTTTAATTCTATATATAATATATATATATGTGTGTGTGTGTGTGTGTGTGTGTGTGTGTGTTAGCATACTGTATTAGTTTTTCTCTTTCTGACTTTCTTCACTCTGTATAAAAGACTCTAGGCCCATCCACCTCACTACAAATAACTCAGATTCATTTCCTTTTATGGCTGAGTAATATTCCATTGGATATATATGCCACATCTTCTTTATCCACTCATCTGTTGATGGACACTTAGGTTGCTTCTATATCCTGGCTATTGTAAATAGTGCTGCAATGAACACTGGGGTGCATGACTCTTTTTGAATTATAGTTTTCTCAGGGTATATACCCAGTAATGGGATTTCTGGGTCATATGGTAGTTCTTTTTTAGTATTCTAAGGAACCTCCATACTGTTCTCCATAGTGGCTGTGTCAATTTACATTCCCAACGACAGTGCAGGAGGGTTTCCTTTTCTCCACATCCTCTCCAACACTTACTGTTTGTAGATTTTTTGATGTTGGCCATTCTGACTGATGTGTAATTTGATTTGAATTTCTCTAATGATTAGTGATGTTGAGCATCCTTTCATGTGTTTGTTGGCAATCTGTATATCTTCCTTGGAGAAATGTCTATTTAGGTCTTTGGCCCATTTTTGGATTGGGTTGTTTGGTTTTCTTTTTTGATATTGAGCTGCATGAGCTGCTGGTAAATTTTGGAGATTAATCCTTTGTCAGCTGCTTCATTTGCAAATATTTTCTCCCATTCTGAAGGTTGTCTTTTCATTTTGATATGGTTTCCTTTGCTGTGTAAAAGATTTTATGTTTCATTAGGTCTCATTTCTTATTTTTTTTATTTCCATTTCTCTAGGAGGTGGGTTAAAAAGGATCTTGCTCTGATTTATGTCATAGAGTATTCCACCTATGTGTTCCTCTAAGAGTTTGATAGTGTCTGGCCTTACATTTAGGTCTTTAATCCATTTTGAGTTTATTTTTGTGTGTGGTGTTAGGGAGTGTTCTAATTTCATTCTTTTAAATGTAGCTGTCCAGTTTTCCCAGCACCACTTATTGAAGAGGCTGTCTTTACTTCATTACATATTTTTACCTCCTTTATCAAAAATAAGGTGACCATATGTGCGTGGGTTTATCTCTGGGCTTTCTATCCTGTTCCATTGATCTATATTTCTGTTTTTGTGTCAGTACCATACTGTCTTGATTAGTGTAGCTTTGTAGTAGAGTCTGAAGTCCAAGAACCTGATACCTCCAGCTCTATTTTTCTTTCTCAAGATTGCTTTGGTTATTCAAGGTATTTTGTGTTTCCATACAAATTGTGAAATTGTTTGTTCTAGTTCTGTGAAAAATACCATTGGTAGTTTGATAAGTCTTGCATTGAATCTGTAGATTGCTTTGGGGAGTAGAGTCATTTTCACAATGTTGATTCTTCCAATCCAAGAACATGGTATATCTTGCCAACTGTTTGTATCATCATTAATTTCTTTCATCAGTGTCTTATAGTTTTCTGCATACAGTTCTTTTTTCTCCTTAGGTAGGTTTATTCCTAGGTATTTTATTCTTTTTATTGCAGTGATAAATGGCAGTATTTCCTAAATTTCTTTTTCAAATTTTTCATCATTAGTGTAGAGGAATGCAAGAGATTTCTGTGGATTAATTTTGTATCCTGCTACTTTACCAGATTTATTCATTAGCTTTAGTAGTTGTCCAGTAGAATCTTTAGGATTCTTTGGTATAGTGTCATGTCATTTGTAAACAGTGACGGCTTTACTTCTTATTTTCCCATTTAGATTCCTTTTATTTCTTTTTCTTCTCTGTTTTAGCAAAAACTTCCAAAACTATGTTGAATAATAGTGGTGAGAGTGGGCAACCTTGTCTTGTTCCTCTTCTTAGAAGAAATGGTTTCAATTTTTCACCATTGAGGATGATGTTGGTTGTGGGTTTGTCATATATGACCTTTATTATGTTGAGGTAAGTTCCCTCTATGCCTACATTATGGAGGGCTTTTATCTTAATGGGTGTTGCATTTTGTCATAAGCTTTTTCTGCATCTGGTGAGATAATCATTGGTTTTTCTCCTTCAATTTGTGAATATGGTGTATCACATTGATTTGTGTATATTGAAGAATCTTTGCATTCATGGGATAAACCCCACTTGATCATGGTGTATAATCCTTTTAATGGGCTGTTGGCTTCTGTTTGTTGGTATGATTTTTTTTTTGATATCTATGTTCCTCAGTAGTATTGGCCTGTAATTTTCTTTATTTGTGACATCTTTGTTTTTGGTATCAGGGGGATGGTGGCCTCCTAGAATGAGTTTGGGACTGTTCCTTCCTCTGCTATATTTTGGAAGAGTTTGAGAAGGATTGGTGTTAGCTCTTCTCTAAATGTTTGATAGAATTTGCCTGTGAAGCCATCTGGTCCTGGGCTTTTGTTTGTTACAAATTTTAATCACAGTCTCAATTTAATTGCTTGTGATTGGTCTGTTTATATTTTCTATTTCTTCCTGGTTCAGTCTTGGAAGGTTGTGCTTTTCTGAGAATTTGTCCTTTTATTCCAGGTTGTGCATTTTATTGACATATAGTTGCTTTTAGTAATCTCTCATTATCCCTTGTACTTCTGCAGTGTCAGTTGTTACTTCTCCCTTTTCATTTCTAATTCTATTGATTTGAGTCTTCTCCCTTTTTTTCTTGATGAGTCTGGCAAATGGTTTATCAATTTTGTTTATCTTCTCAAAGAACCAGGTTTTAGTTTTATTGATCTTTGCTATTGTTTCCATCATTTATTTTTCATTTATTTCTTATATGTCTCTATGATTTCTTTCCTTCTGCTAATTTTGGGGGTATTTTGTTCTTCTTTCTCTAGTTGCTTTAGGTGTAAGATTAGGTTGTTATTTGAGATGTTTCTTGTTTCTTGAGGTAGGATTGTATTGCTACGAACTTCCCTCTTAGAACTGCTTTTGCTGCATCCCATAGGTTTTGCGTCATCGTCTTTTCATTGTCAATTGTTTCTAGATATTTTTTTGCTTTCCTGTTTGATATGTTCCATGATCTCTGGGTTATTTAGTAGTGTATTGTTTAGCCTCCATGTGTTTGTATTTTTTACAGGTTTTTTTCCTGTACTTTAGTCTCATAGCATTGTTGTTGAAAGATACTTGATACAACTTCAATTTTCTTAAATTTACCAAGGTGTGATTTGTGACCCCAGATATGATCTATCCTGGAGAATGTTCCATGAGCACTTGAGAAGAAAGTGTATTCTGTTGTTTTTGGATGGAATGTCCTGTAAATATTAGTTAAGTCCGTCTTGTTTAATGTATCATTAAAAGCTTGTGTTTCCTTATTTATTTTCATTTTGGATGATCTGTCCATTCGTGCAAGTGGGGTGTTAAAGTCTCCAACTATGATTGTGTTACTGTCAATTTTCAATTTTATGGCTGTTAGCATTTGCCTTATGTATTGAGTTGCTCCTATGTTGGGTGCATAAATATGTATAATTGTTATACCTTCTTCTTGGATTGATCCTTTGATTATTATGTAGTGTCCTTCTTTGTCTCTTGTAATAGTCTTTATTTTAAAGTCTGTTTTGTCTGATATGAGAATTGCTACTCCAACTTTCTTTTGATTTCCATTTGCATGGAATTTCTGTTTCCATTCCCTCACTTTCAATCTGTATGCCTCCCTAGGTCTGAAGTAGGTCACTTGTAGACAGCATATATATGGGTCTTGTTTTTGTATCCATTAAGGCAGTCTATGCCTTTTGGTTGGAGAATTTAATCCATTTACATTTAATGTAATTATCGATATGTATATTCCTATTATCCTTTTCTTCCTTGTTTTGGTTTGTTTTAGTAGGTCTTTTCCTTCTCCTGTGTTTCCTGCCTAGAGAAGCTCCTTTAGCATTTGTTGTAAAGCTGGTTTTGTGGTGCTGAATTCTCTTAGTTTTTTTTTGTCTTTAAACCTTTTAATTTCTCTGTTGAATCTGAATGAGATCCTTGCTGTGTAAAGTAATCTTGGTTGTAGGTTTTTCCCTTTCAGCACTTTAAATATGTTCTGCCACTCCCTAGTGCCTTGTACAGTTTCTGTGAAAGATCAGCTGTTAATCTTTGGGGGAGTCTATTGCATGTTATGTGTTGGTTTTCCTTGGCTGCTGTTAGTATTTTTTCTTTGTATTTAGTTTTTGATAGTTTAATTAATATGTGTCTTGGTGTGCTTCTCCTTGGATTTATCCTGTATGGGACTCTCTGCGCTTCCTGAACTTGATTAACTATTTCCTTTCCCATATTAGGGAAGTTTTCAACTATAATCTCTTCAAATATTTTCTCAGTCCCTTTCTTTTTCTCTTTTTCTTCTGGGACACCTATAATTCGAATGTTGGTGTGTTTAATGTTGTCCCAGAGGTCTCTGAGACTGTCCTCAGTTCTTTTCATTATTTTTTCTTTATTCTGCTCTGCATTAGTTACTTCAACTCTTTTATCTTCCAGGTCACTTATCTGTTCTTCTGCCTCAGTTATTCTTCTATTGATTCCTTCTAGGGAATTTTAAATTTAATTTATTGTGTTGTTCATCATTGTTTGTTTGCTGTTTAGTTCTTCTAGGTCCTTTTTAAATGCTTCTTCTATTTTCTCCATTCTGTTTACATGATTTTATACCATCTTTACTGTCATTACTCTGAATTCTTTTTCACCTAGACTGCCTATTTCTTCTTCTTCTTTTTTTTTTTTTTTGGTCTGGTGTGTTGTTACCTTGCTCCTTCATCTGCTGTATGTTTCTATGTCTTCTCATTCTGCTTAATTCACTGTGCTTGGGGTCTCCTTTTCACAGGCTGCCTGTTCATAGTTCCTGTTGTTTTTGGTGTCTGCCCCCACTGGAGACGTTTTGTTCAATGTGTTTGGTAGACTTCCTGGTAGAGGAGTCTAGTGCCTGTGCTGTGGTGGATGAGGCTGGGTCTTGTCTTTCTGGTGGGTAGGACCTTGTCCAGTGGTGGTTTTTGGGGTGTCTGTGACCTTATTATGATTTTAAGCAGTTTCTCTGCTAATGGATGCTGTTGTGTTTCTGTCTTACTAGTTGTTTGGCATAGGGTGTCCAGAACTGTAGTTTGCTGGTCATTGAGGGTAGCTGGGTCTTAACATTGAGATGGAGATCTCTGGGAGAGCTTTTGCTGTTTGATATTACATGGAGCTGGAAAGTCTCTAGTAGACCAATATCCTGAACTCTGCTCTCCCCCCACAGTGGCACAGGCCTGACACCCGGCTGGAGCACCAAGATCCTGTCAGCCACATGGCTCAGAAGAAAAGTGAGAATAAAATAAATAAATAAATAAAAGTTCTTAAAATAAAATATAATCATTAAAAATAAAAAAATAAAAGTAATAAAAAATAGAAAAAAAAAGGGAAAAAAGAAGAAAGAAAGAAGAGAGGAACCAAACTAAAAAATAAATCCAGCAATGGTAACAAGCACTAAAAACTATACTAAGTATATAAATATAAATAAATTATATATATATATATATATATATATATATATATATATATGACAGAACCCTACAACAAATGATAAAAGCAAATCTATAGAAACAAAATCACACAAAGAGGCATACACATACACACTCAAAAAGAGAGAAAAAGGAAAAAAAATATATATCGTTGCTCCCAATGTCTACTGCCTCAATTTTGGGATGATTCATTGTCTCTTCAGGTATTCCACAGTTGCAGGGTACATCAAGTTGATTGTTGAGGTTTAATCCACTGCTCTTGAGACTGCTGGGCATGATTTACCTTTCTCTTCTTTGTTTGCAGAGCTGCTGGGGTTCAGCTTTGGATTTGGTCCCTCCTCTGCATGTATGTCACCTGAGGGCATCTCTTCTTCATTCAGACAGGATGGGGTTAAATTAGCAGCTTATTCCTGGGCTCTAGCTCACTCAGGCTGGTGGGAGGGATGGGTATGAAATGCAGGGTGAGCCTGCAGCAGCAGAGGCTGGTGTGATGTTGCAACAGACTGAGGCATGTCTTGTGTTCTCCCCGGGAAGTTGTCCCTGGATCACGGGACACTGGCAGTGACAGGCTGCACAGGCTCCCAGGAGGGGAAGTGTGGATAGTGACCTGTGACTGCACACAGGCTACTTGGTGACTGCAACAGCAGCTTTATCATTTCATGGCCTTCTCTGTTTTCCTTGCTGATAGCTGTGGCTTGTGCCCATCTCTGGAGCTTATTTAGGCAGGTGCTCTGGATCCCCTCTCTTTGTGCATCCCAAAACAATTGTATCTTGCCTCTTATGCAGTTCCAGACTTTTCCCCTGACTCCCTCCCTGTTATCTGTTGTGCACTTGCCCCCTTCAGGATGTGTTCATGCAGTCAACCCCAGTCCTCTCACTGGGATCTGACCTCTGAAGTCAGAGCCCAGCTTCCAGCTCCCACCTGTCCTGCCCTGTGAGCAAACAAGGCTCTTAAGCTGGTGAGTGCTGGTTGGCACTGATCCTCTGTGCAGTAATCTCTCCCCTTGCCTTCTGCACTTCTGTTGTTGCACTCTCCTCCATGGCTCCAAAGCTTCCCCTCCCCACACACACACCCCATCTCTTCCAGTGAAGGGGATTCCTTGTGTGGAAACTTTTCCTCCTTCACAGCTCCCTCCCAGTGGTGCAGGTCCCATCCCTATTCGTTTGTCTCTGTTTTTTCTTTTCACTTTTGCCCTACCCAGTTACATGGGGAGTTTCTTGCCTTTTGGGAAGTCTGAGGTCTTCTGCCAGCATTCAGTAGGTGTTCTGCTGGATTTGTTCAACATGTAGACGTATTTTTGACGTATTTGTGCGGAGGAATTTGATCTTCGCATCTTACTCTTCCACCATCTTGAAGGTCTCAGAGCATGAACTTTAGAATAAGAAAATATTGGGGTCAATCTCAGACTTGCCAACAAATAGCTGTACCTGTTTACCTTCTTCTTTAGTCTTTTGCCTGTCTTTTCTATTATATGCTTTCAATGAAACCTTCTCCAAACCTTCTCACAACTCAATACCCACATTTTTAAATGGAATATTCTCCCTTATACTTGTTGATATTAATAACTTCTAAATATCAATCATGTATAAGTTAAATAATTATTTCCCCAAGAAATCAAATCCAGACTTCTCTGACTTAACTAAATACCACTAACCTAGAACATCTTGAACTTGTTGTTTGTGATTATTGATTAAAGTCTTTCTTCTCTTATATAATGCTTACTATTGAAGTGCAAAGACTGAACACAGTACTTAAATAATAGACACTTGTGAAATACTTTTGAATGACAACTCTTTGTATCACTGTTCATTAGTTTTCTGTCATGTTAACTGTTCTTACCACACAATCAGCCAATCAATCAATCAATGGACATGAGAAAACTCTGAGAAGTGTTGGATATTATCTATTACCTTGACTTTGGTAATGGTATCATTGATGTTTCCATATGTGCAAACTCATCAAAATGTATACATTAATTATGTGCAGTTCTTTGTGCATCAGTTATAGTTCCATATAGCTATCAAAATTGTATGTATCTATACCATACCTTAAATTAATGAGTATTAAATTCATTCATTCAAAAATATATATTGAATACCTCCTACATGCTCAATGTTTTAATGGTTGTTTGTTTTTTGGCCCTTGGTGTATAATGTTTAATAAAACAGAAAAAGAACTTGTCCTCACAGTGTATATAGTGTAATGAGGAAGATACACTTTAACTAAGGGATCAGTAACATGAAATGGTTATAATTGCTTTGAATTCAAACTGTTCAGGACCACAAGCTAGTTATGGTAGTGTGATTTTAAAAGAAATGGTTGAAAATTCCCTGTCTTTAGAGGTGATATTTGGGTAGTGCCTTCACTAAATTGAAGGACTTAGCCATATTAATATCTAAGGGAGCTGCATTGCAGGTAGAGGGAAATTTGTTGGTCTTAATGAGAAACTGTTTGATGTATTTGTGGAACTATATAGAAACAGTGTGGATGAGGTAAGATGAGTGAAAGTAAAAATGAAGAGAGATGCAGAAATGAGAAGCTGTGATATATAAGGCCTTCCAAGTCAGGGCATGGATGTGAGTTTTATTCAGACAGTTATGAGAAAATGTTTTGAGTTCAGATTTATATTTTGAAAAAAATATTTTGGCTTCTGTGTGAAAAAACTGGATTCTAAGGAAACAAAAGAGGAAGCAGAGTGTCAAGTATGGTTTGATTTCCATGTTTTAGGTGAAGAATAATGATAGATTAGATGAGGGTTTTAGAAGTGACTATAGAGAATAATGATCATGTTTAATATATATTTTATTGAAGTAGTCATCAGGATTTCCAGTTATATTAGATGTAAAGGAGTTGGGAGAAAATAAAGTGCCCAGTATTAGGTAGATTTTGACTTGAAAGATTAATGGAGATGTTGTTTATTAAAACAAGGAATCCTTGGGAAGGATGAAGTTTGTGTAGGGTAATAAAGAATTTGGATATAGTCACAATAAGTTAATAAGTACACCAGGATAATAAGCATAAACCAGGACAAAGAGACGTATATAAGCCACATTACATATTATAATTCTAGCAGTTGTCTGGAGTTTAGAAGACATATGGGCAGGAAACATAAATATGTGTGTCATTATCATATACATCAATTTACCCACATTAGATTGGATTGTATTACTCTGGGAGCAAGTGCAGATAGAGAAAACAAAAAAATTCCACCTCAAGTCTATGACATTAGAAGGTTAAAAAAATGAGGAGGATTTAGTAGGAGGAAAAACAGAAGACTTTCAGCAGATGACAGAACAGGAGACTGAAGTTAAATGAATAGGAGTCAAGAATACATATACACTTAACTATGGTAAATACTGAGAGTTTTCTCAATATACTATCAATTTGCATGCCAACCAGTAATGTATGAGTGTTACAGTTAATCTCCATTTTGATCACCCTCAATATGTTTTATCCTAAATGTCCTTTGCCTATTTCAAGTTAACAAAATTTTTTTCCCTCCTTTGTTCCTCTAAATGTTTATTGTTTCACCATTCACACTTAAATCTCCAATCCATTCAAATTAATTTTTGTGTATATATGTGATAAGATGAATTTCCATATTTCTTCTTACTCTATTGACCAACACCAATTATTGAAAAGATATATTTTCACAATTGTATCCCCCAGTCACCTTTATGTGAGGTTGTCATTAACTTTTCAGGGTGCCAAATTTTAAGCCATAAATCATTCTATTATTTTGATTTGGATGTGTCTCCCAAAATCATCTCTGCTTTCCCCAACTCACATGTAGATATTTTATAATAGGGCTTCCACAAACTTATGCAATTTACTTAGAATTAACAGATGCTAGCAGACCTTTTTAACCAAAGTAATTGAAGCATGGGCCTCAGCAGTTACAAGTGATAAATGAAGAAAGGAGGGAAGGAGAGAAGTAGGGAAGAAGAAAGGAAGGAAGAGTGAAAGAACTTTGCCCACCATTTGGACTGAGGTGTCTTTCAGACATATACATAGATTTATCCATAGTCAGCCAAAATCACCAGATGGTAAAAAAAGAAGTGCCTCTCAGAATATGATCTAGAGATATGCAAAATGTACAAAAGTTAACAAAGGAAGTAGCAGAGGTGAAAGAATCCACAAAGAAGCTTCAGCAGTATTCAGAGGACTGTACAGAAAGACATGGGAATATCTTAAAAAACAATAACAGATAGAATTGTATAAATTAATATTTGATTACATATATTCCTCATGAATTTAAAAATAGAAAATTTTTATTCACTACAAAACTAAACTATACATGTATGTGTACTTACTAAACAGTATGAAATGTAGTATAAATTCTTATTTTATCTAATAATGTTCAAATCATTTGTTAATTTTTAGAAAATTTTATGTGAATTTTTTTGCTAAAAGATGTCCTTATCTGAGATAGAATTTGATATTGGAAATAGTGTGAAATCCTTCCAACTGTTGAACTGATAGCCATTAGGTCTCCAGAGGCTGCAGGTGGTAGCAAATGTTATATCTACATACCTAGCTGTCGACCTTTTCTATGTCACTTGGACCTAGAAAATGTTTACCTTGACCCCCAGCAACAATACTGTCACTGGCCCTGTCACCTGCCCCACAGCCCCCATCAAGGCAGTCCACCTTAGGAACAGTGAACAAGAGCTGCATATACACACACCTCCCTGACTGCATCCTGGCAGAGGTTGCATCCTGGCCACTTCCACACCTCCCTGACTCTGCATCCCCGCCACTTTACCTGATTCTGCAACCTCTACCAGAGAATATCATTAGGATACTTCTGTTCCTCATAAAGATTTAAAGTTAAAATCAGGAATGTCATTGCACTGACTCTTCTCTTGGCTTCTGTTGAACTTATGGCAAACCCACTGATTTTTTTCCTAGCCCTTATGATACTAGCCGAAATTTTTATACATTCACTTTCTCTGTTATCAACTAAATCATGTTACAACAGGGACAAAATCATCAGTGATCGACAGGAAACCCTATGAAAATTTCAGAATTTAAATTATTAATAAACACAGTTGACCCTTAAATATCATGGGCTTGAACTGTGCAGGTTAACTTATATGCAGACTTTTTTCAATAGTAAATACTACAGTAGTACACCATCCCACACTGGTTGAATTTATGCATGTGGATCCATGAATACAGCGAAACCGAACTGCACATAGGGCTGACTAAAAGTTATAACTGAATTTCTGACTGTGCAGAGGGTCAGCGCCCCTAACCCCTATGTTGTTGGAGAGTCAACTGTGTATGACAATATCACAATGTATAATGTAGTATATCATATAATATTGTATTATTTGTCAAAAATGAAATTTATCATTTCAATATTTTAGCAATTTTTATGTCCATACTGCTGCTTACAGGCTGAAAACCAGCTATGAGGAGATCCAAATAAAGGTGGTGTCACAAATATCAGAATGGTTTAAATAAGAATGAGAAGTCAACAACCATCTGAGACAGTGAAATCCAGCATGTTCTGATATACATTTAAAAAAGCAAAAATGTTTATTAGTAATAGTAATGATGATGGTTACCATTTTAGGGGTTCTTGATACATTTAGACCCTGTGCTTAGCATTGTTTATTCATTATCTCATTTAATTATCATAACTCAATGGGGCATAATTTAAAATCAGGTATATTTTAGCATGGAGGAAGTTGAAATGCCGAGAGGTGAGATAGTGAGTCTAAGGTCTCATAGCTAGTAAGTGCTGAAAGCAGGATTGAAAGATATTTTAACTCCAGAGCAACTGTTCTTATCCACTATGCAATACTTGCTACTTCTATTTTTATATTATAATTTATAATGTACAAGAAAATGATCTTTATACTGAAAAATCTACAAAATATTCTGTTAATAGTGTGAAGAGTACCTCTTAGTTAGAAAGCTTACTTTCCTTTATAAGGTATTATCCAAACATGTAGTCATATTTTAAAGACTAATTATATATGTAAGTGTAGATATAGATATAGATATAGATAGTGGGGATGGCTTAACTATGATAAAGAAGCAAATTAAAATATTTTATGAATTATTTTGTGAATATTTTTATGATTCCCTTTCTTCAGTCCTTCTTTCCATCTTTCTTCATCCTTTCAAATTATTTTAAGTAATCAATGAAAGTAGTTCTACAAAAGAGATACACGATCTTCTGTTGAATACATATCTCAATATTATTTTAGCATAATAAGTATTAGTACATGAAGAGGAAAGGGAAAATTTTTTTACTACCCCATTTGCAAGCAATTTAAACAACTATAAATCTTGTGTAGTTCCTAGAATACATCATAGAAAAACAGGTTTAGAGCATCTGGAGTTTTCTTCAGGTGGCTAAGTAAGTGAAAATTTTAGAGAATAGAAAACAAATTACTTTCACTGGAGTGACTTGTTAGACATTTGTGTCAGAGACTAAAGAGAGAATGAGAGATTTTAAATGTCTACAAGTTTGATCATTGAATGCTTAGCTGAAGGCTACATTGTGGATGGTACCCTCAGTCTCTTGAACAGAATTTCATGACAATTGTATAGTAATAATTGAGGTAGTAACAAATAAAAGAGAGTAAAGCCATCTAGCAACTATGGAGTCGAGAAACTATATATGTAAAGTTTAGTTTCCAGAAATGGATTTTAAATTCAATAAGTGCAATGCTTGAGGCATATAGATGATTTTGTTAAAATACCTGAGCCTCAATATCTTATCTGTTAAAAGGTCACAATTAAAGCTAAAGTATAGAAGCTTCAAATAATTAAATGGGATATGATATGATGTGTAAGGGCAGAGCATATTTCCTGGCACACTGTATATGGTGAATGTTGTATATCACTATTATTAGCTGTGGAAATCCCATATGGAATATTTTCAAAATGGGTAATGATTTGTTGGTTTACAAAAAAAGCAAGTGCATTAGTTTCAAAAACAAAAATATCAGTTAAAAAATCCTGTGTGTGGACTTCCCTGGTGGCACAGTGGTTGAGAGTCCGCCTGCCAATGCAGGGGACACAGGTTCCAGCCCTGGCCCAGGAAGATCCCACATGCTGCGGAGAAACTAAGCCCATGCGCCACAACTACTGAGCCTGAGCTCTAGAGCCCACAAGCCACAGCTACTGAACCCACGTGCCACAACTACTGAAGCCCATGTGCCTAGAGCCCGTGCTCTGCAACAAGAGAAGTCACAATGAGAAGCCCGCGCACAACAATGAAGACCCAACACAGCCAAAAATAAATAAATTAATTAATTAAAAAATTCCTGTGAGATAGTAACTCCAATAATAGAAATATAATTAATTCAACTGAGACTGAGTAAAATAAATATGTAAATGGAAGTCAGAATCCCCTTGATTTCTTTTGTGAACTCACTCTTAGAATGTTCATTTTCCTCATTTTTCCAGATGCAAATTCTCTCTAGGTTTTCCAGATCTGGGGAAGAATGAGCCTAATTGGAATTATGATAATCCACAGATAAATCCATGTCAGGCTAATATAGCCAATTTTGAATCACTTCCAGAAAATAATAAATATATAGAAACATCCCATATTACAGTCTATAGGATTATTTCAACATAATTGCTTTGAATCAACTATTTTCCTTTTAATTTAAATTCATGAAGTTACAAACACCATAGACATTGAAAGAATATCCCTTTCTATTCACATGTCAAAGTGAAAACTCTATATATTTGGGCCAAGAAACAATAGAAAAATGAGAAGTCCATCAAGGAGATGATTTGGATGAGATACATTGTTATACTCCACTTCCTTTACAATCCCTCTTGTTTACACTCCACTTCCAGAATGGAGAATAGTCTTTCTATGGGTGACGGTAGAGATTTAATTAGAGCAAGGCTAGGCTGTAGGCTCGAAGCAATATTAGAAGTCTGGCTTAATCTTCCTTTCATTTATGCATAGGAATTTCATGAAAATTACTTATCATGAAAAAGAGTAAGATGATGTACAAATGTATTTTTAAAAGCACTATTCTCTCTTTTTAAGAAATTACTTTATAAAGCAATTCTAGTGTCACCTATTTTAACAGAGTTCAAAACAGAACAGCATTTCAGAAGTTTGCAATGAATTATCCCTAGTAAAAGAAGAGCTAATTTCATTTTTCACAGTTCTTTCTATCTGTGCAACTAAAATTGCCTTGTGTAAATTAGTATGAGATTTTCATTGGGAGAAGTACAGGTTGAGGTTGTAGAAATCTCAAACACTTACGTCTGATCAGCAGTATCCTTTTCTGTTTTGTGATCACAAGTTTTCCCCCTGTCTCCTTTTTACTGGAAAGACTTGCTGTTTTGTCCCTACACATAGCAAGTGTTATGTTCCCCTGGCCTACAATACTTAGTTTACGAACACACTCTTGTTTCTGTTCCCTTGATGGTATTTTTAACTGAAGGGAGTTTACTAGATTTTTTCCCAAGCCTTCACAGCATAATGTGTTGAGATTTGTAACATAACAATACAATTAATGTCTACTCAAAAACTACTGAGTAATGTGAAAAAAACATTTTTTTAAAATTTTGTATCAGACAATTTGTTGAAATTTAATAAGAATTCAACATCTTTAATTTTTAGTAACTGCTACTTTTTAATCAGATTTGAAATAAAATATTGTTTTTTTTTTGGATTACAAATATATTTTACAGGACTTTCAAATTAAATGTAATATCAGTGTTGATAATAAAATAAAAATATTTTATTTAAATATTAAAATGTAACTTACAATTTGGCTATAGCTTACTAAAAACCTTTACATAAAGCAAACTTTTCTTGTTTCTAGCAAAGGAAACATTCCAATACATGCCAGTATATAGCTTATAATATTAACAAGCATACTGAATTTAGTAACTTTCAAGTCCCTATTTCCACATGAAATATTTTCTTGTTAAAAATATTTTCTTATTACCAACCTTAATAGTAAATAATATTAACATGGCTTATCATTTTGAATATAAATTGGTAGAAACCAACCGTCACTTGAAGATGGAAAAATTATTTTCAAAGATCAAATGATTAGTCAATTTCTACTTTAAAGTAAATATGACTTATGATTACATCATTGCAAAGAACAGTAAAGAATGTACACTTTGCAATCTAGGTTTTGTTCCTATGAAACAGAAACATCCCAAACTTTATAGAATTGAACTTAAAATTGTATATAGGTGCCACAACTTCTTTATCCATTCATCTGATGTTGGACAACTAGGTTGCTTCCATCTCCTGGCTATTGTAAATAGGGCGGTAATGAATATTTTGGTACATGACTCATTTGGATTATGGTTTTCTCAGGGTATATGCCCAGTAGTGTGATTGCTGGGTCATATAGTAGTTCTATTTGTAGTTATTAAAGGAACCTCCATACTGTTCTCCATAGTGGCTGTACAATTCACATTCCTGCCAGCAGTGCAAGAGTGTTCCCTTTTCTCCACAACCTCTCCAGCATTTATTGTTTATAGGTTTTTTGATGATGGTCATTCTGACTAGTGTGAGATGATATCTCATTGTAGTTTTGATTTGCATTTCTCTAATGATTAATGATGTTGAGCATTCTTTCATGTGTTTGTGGGCAATGGGTATATCTTCTTTGGAGAAATGTATAATTAGGTCTTCTGCCCATTTTTGGATGGGTTGTTTGTTTTTCTTTGTAATTGAGCTGCATGAGATGCTTATAAATTTTGGAGATTAATCTTTTGTCAGTTGCTTCATTAGCAAATATTTTCTCCCATTATGAGGGTTGTCTTTTGGTCTTGTTTATGGTTTCCTTTGCTGTGCAAAAGCTTTGAAGTTTCATTAGGTCCCATTTGTTTATTTTTATTCCCATTTCTCTAGGAGGTGTGTCAAAAAGGATCTTGCTATGATTTATGTCATAGAGTGTTCTGCCTATGTTTTCCTCTAAGAGTTTGATAGTTTCTGGCATTACATTTAGGTCTTTAAGCCATTTTGAGATTATTTTTGTGTATGGTGTTAGGGAGTGTTCTAATCTCATACTTTTACATGTACCTGTCCAGTTTTCCCAGCACCACTTATTGAAGAGGCTGTACTTTCTCCACTGTATATTCCTGCCACCTTTATCAAAGATAAGGTGACCATATGTGCATGGGTTAATCTCTGGGATTTCTATCCTGTTCCATTGATTTATATTTCTGTTTTTGTGCCAGTACCATACTGTTTTGATTACAGTAGCCTTGTAGTATAGTCTGAAGTCAGGGAGCCTGATTGCTCCAGCTCCTTTTTTCTTTCTCAAGATTGCTTTGGCTATTCAGGGTCTTTTGTGTTTCCATACAAATTGTGAAATATTTTGTTCTAGTTCTGTGAAAAATACCAGTGGTAGTTTGATATGAATTGCATTGAATCTGTAGATTGCTGTGGGAAGTAGAGTCATTTTCACAATGTTTATTCTTCCAATCCAAGAACATGGTATATCTCTCCATCTATGTGCTTCATCTTTAATTTCTTTCATCAGTGCCTTATAATTTTCTCCATACAGGTCTTTTGTCTCCTTAGGTAGGTTTATTCCTAGATATTTTAATCTTTTTGTTTCAATGGTGAATGGGAGTGTTTTTGGTTTCTTTTACATCTTTATTGGGCTATAATTGCTTTACAATGGTGTGTTAGTTTCTGCTTCATAACAAAGTGATTCAGTTATACATATACATATGTTCCCATATCTCTTCCCTCTTGCCTCTCCCTCCCTCCCACCCTCCCTATCCCACCCCTCTAGGTGGTCACAAAGCACCTAGCTGATCTCCCTGTGCTATGTGGCTGCTTCCCACTAGCTATATACCTTAGGTTTGGTAGTGAATATATGTCCATACCTATCTCTCGCTTTGTCACAGCTTACCCTTCCCCCTCCCTATATCCTCAAGTCCATTCTCTAGTAAGTCTGTGTCTTTATTCCTGTCTTACCCCTAGGTTCTTCATTACATTTTTTCCCTTAAATTCCATATATATGTGTGAGCATATGGTATTTGTCTTTCTCTTTCTGACTTACTTCACTCTGTATGACACACTATAGGTCTATCCACCTCATTACATATAACTTAATTTCGTTTCTTTTTATGGCTGAGTAATATTCCGTTGTATATATGTGCTACATCTTCTTTATCCATTCATCCAATGATGGGCACTTAGGTTGTTTCCATTTCTGGGCTATTGTAAATAGAGCTGCAATGAATATTCTGGTACATGACTCCTTTTGAATAATGGTTTTCTCAGGGTATATGCCCAGTAGTGTGATTGCTGGGTCATATGGTAGTTCTATTTGTAGTTTTTGAAGGAACCTCCATACTGTTTTCCATAGTGGCTGAACCAATTCACATTCCCACCAGCAGTGCAAGATTGTTCCCCATTTTCCACAACCTCTCTAGCATTTATTGTTTCTAGGTTTTTTGATGATGGCCATTCTGACTAGCGTGAGATGATATCTCATTGTAGTTTTGATTTGACTTTCTCTAATGATTAATGATGTTGAGCATTCTTTCGTGTGTTTGTTGGCAATCTGTATATCTTCTTTGGAGAAATGTCTGATTAGGTCTTCTGCCCATTTTTGGATTGGGTTGTTTGTTTTTTTGTAATTGAGCTGCATGTGCTGCTTTTAAATTTTGGAGATTAATCCTATGTCATTTGCTTCATTTGAAAATATTTTCTCCCATTCTGAGTTTTGTCTTTTGGTCTTGGTTATGGTTTCCTTTGTTGTGCAAAAGCTTTGAAGTTTCATTAGGGCCCATTTGTTTATTTTTGTTTTTATTTCCATAACTATAGGAGGTGTGTCAAAAAGGATCTTGCTGTGGTTTATGTCATAGAGTGTTCTGCCTATGTTTTCCTCTAAGAGTTTGATAGTTTCTGGCATTACATTTAGGTCTTTAATCCATTTTGAGCTTATTTTTCTGTATGGTGTTATGGAGTGATCTAATCTCACACATTTACATGTACCTGTCCAGTTTTCCCAGCACCACTTATTGAAGAGGCTGTCCTTTCTCCACTGTACATTATTGCCTCCTTTATCAAAGATAAGGTGACCATATGTGCATGGGTTTATCTCTGGGCTTTCTATTCTGTTCCATTGATCTATCTTTCTGTTTTTGTGCCTGTACCATCCTGTCTTGATTACTGTAGCTTTGTATTATAGTATGAAGTCAGGGAGCCTGATTCCTCCAGCTCCGTTTTTCGGTCTCAAGGTTGATTTGGCTATTTGGGGTTTTTCGTGTTTCCATACAAATTGTTCTAGTTATGTGAAAAATGCCAGTGGTAGTTTGATAGGGATTGCATTGAATCTGTAGATTGCTTTATGTAATAGAGTCATTTTCACAATGTTGATCCTTCCAATCCAAGAACATGGTATATCTCTGCGTCTATTTGTATCATCTTTAATTTCTTTCATCAGTGTCTTATAATTGACAGCATAGAGGTCTTTTGTCTCCTTAGGTAGGTTTATTCCTAGATATTTTATTCTTTTTGTTGCAATGGTAAATGAGAGTGTTTTCTTGATTACACTTTCAGATTTTTCATCATTAGTGTATAGGAATGCCAGAGATTTCTGTGCATTAATTTTGTAACCTGCTACTTTACCAAATTCATTGATTAGCTCTAGTAGTTTTCTGGTAGCATCTTTAGGAATCTCTATGTATAACATCATGTCATCTGCAAACAGTGACAGTTTTACTTCTTTTTTTCCTATTTGGATTCCTTTTATTTCCTTTTCTTCTCTGATTGCAGTGGCTAAAACTTCCAAGACTATGTGGAATAAGAGTGGTGAGAGTGGATAACCTTGTCTTGTTCCTGATCTTACTGGAAATGCTTTCATTTTTTCACCATTGAGCATGATGTTAGCTGTGGGTTTCTCATATATGGCCTTTATTATATTGAGAAAGTTCCCTCTACCCTACTTTCTGCAGGGTTTTTATCATAAATGGGTATTGAATTTTGTTGAAAGCTTTCTCTGCATCTATTGAGATGATCATATGGTTTTTCTCCTTCAAATTGTTAATATGCTTTATCACATTGATTGATTTGTGTATATTGAAGAATCCTTGCATTCCTGGAATAAACCCCAGTTGATCATGGTGTATGATCCTTTTAATATGCTGTTGGATTCTGTTTGCTAGTATTTTGTTGGGGATTTTGCCTCTATGTTCATCAGTGTTATTGCCCTCTAGTTTTCTTTCTTTGTGACATCCTTGTCTGGTTTTGGTATCAGGGTGATGGTGGCCTCGTAGAATGAGTTTGGGAGTGTTCCTCCATCTGCTATATTTTGGAATAGTTTGAGAAGGATAAGTGTTAGCTCTTCTCTAAATGTTTGATAGAATTTGCCTGTGAAGCCATCTGGTCCTGGGCTTTTGTTTGTTGGAAGTATTTTAATCACAGTTTCAATTTCAGTGCTTGTGATTGTTCTGTTCATATTTTCTATTTCTTCCTGGTTCAGTCCTGGCAGGTTGTGCATTTCTAAGAATTTGTCCATTTCTTCCAGCTTGTCCTGTATATTGGCATAGAGTTCCTTTTAGTAATCTCTCATGATCTTTTGTATTTCTCCAGTGTCGGTTGTTACTTCTCCTTTTTCATTTCTAATTGTATTGATTTCAGTCTTCTCACTTTTTTTCTTGATGAGTCTGGCTAAAGGTTTATCAATTTTGTTTTTCTTCTCAAAGAACGAGCTTTTAGTTTTATTGATCTTTGCTATTGTTTCCTTCATTTCTTTTTCATTTATTTCTGATGTGATCTTTAGGATTTCTTTCCTTCTGCTAACTTTGGGGTTTTTTTGTTCTTCTTCCTCTAATTGCTGTAGGGGCATAGTGAGGTTGTTTATTCGAGATGTTTCCTCTTTCTTAAGGTAGGATTGTACTGGTATAATCTTCCTCTTAGAACTGCTTTTACTGCATCCCATAGGTTTTGGGTGATCGTGTCTCCATTGTCATTTGTTTCTAGGTATTTTTTTATTTCCTCTTTGATTTATTCAGTGATTACTTCGTTATTAAGTAGTGTGTTGTTTAGCCTCCATATGTTTGTATTTTTTACAGCTCTTTTACTGTAAATATATCTAGTCTCTTAGCGTTGTGTTCGGAAAAGATACTTGATACAATTTCAATATTCTTAAATTTACCAAGACTTGATTTGTGACCCAAGATACGATCTATCCTGGAGAATGTTCCATGAGCACTTGAGAAAAATGTGTATTCTGTTGTTTTTGGATGGAATGTCCTATAAATATCAGTTAAGTCCATCTTGTTTAATGTATTATTTTAAGCTTGTGTTTCCTTATTTTCATTTTGGATGATCTGTCCATTGGTGAAAGTGGTGTGTTAAAGTCCCCTACTATGGATGTGTTACTGTCGATTTCCCCTTTTATTGCTGTTAGTATTTACCTTGTGTATTGAGGTGTTTCTATGTTGGGTGCATAAATATTTACAATTGTTATATCTTCTTCTTGGATTGATCTCTTTATCATTGTGTAGTGTCCTACTTGTCTCTTTTAATAGTCTTTATTTTAAAGCCTATTTTGTCTGATATGAGAATTATTATTCCTGCTATCTTCTGGATTCCATTTTCATGGAGTATCTCTTTCCATCCCCTTACTTTCAGTCTGTATGTGTCTTTAGGTCTGAAGTGGGTCTGCTGTAGACAGCATATATATGGGTCTTGTTTTTGTTTCCATTCAAGCCAGTCTGTGTCTTTTGGTGGGAGCATTTAGTCCATTTACATTTAAGGTAATTATCAATATGTATGTTCCTATTCCCATATTTGTAATTGGTTTGGGTTCGTTATTGTAGGTCTTTTACTTCTCTTGTGTTTCTTGCCTAGAGAAGTTCCTTTAGCATTTGTTGTAAAGCTGGTTTGGTGGTGCTGAACTCTCTCAGCTTTTGCTTGTCTGTAAAGGTTTTAATTTCTCCATCAAACCTGAATGAGATCCTTGCTTGGTAGAGTAATCTTGGTTGCAGGTTTTTCTCCTTCATCACTTTAAATATGTCATGCCAGGCCCTCTGGCTTGCAGAGTTTCTGCTGAAAGATCAGCTGTTAACCTTATGGAGATTCCCTTGTGTGTTATTTGTTGTTATTGCCCTGCTGCTTTTACTATGTTTTCTTTGTATTTAATTTTTGACAGTTTGATTAATATGTGTCTTGGCATATTTCTCCTTGGAGTTATCCTGTATGGGACTCTATGTGCTTCCTGGACTTAACTATTTCCTTTCCCATATTAGGGAAGTTTTCAACTATAATGTCTGCATATATTTTCTCAGTCCCTTTCTTTTTCTCTTCTTCTTATGGAACCCCTATAATTCGAATGTTGGTGCATTTAATGTTGTCCCAGAGGTCTCTGAGACTGTCCTCAGTTCTTTTCATTCTTTTTTTTTATTCTGCTCTGCAGTAGTTATTTCCACTATTTTATCATCTAGTTCACTTATCCGTTCTTCTCTCTCAGTTATTCTGCTATTGATCCCATCTAGAGTATTTTTAATTTCATTTACTGTGTTGTTCATTGTTGTTTGTTTCATCTTTAGTTCTTCTAGGTCCTTGTTAAGTGTATCTGGCATTTTGTCTTGTATTTTCAAGATTTTGGATCATCGTTACTATCATTATTCTGAATTAATTTTCAGGTAGACTGCCTATTTCCTCTTCATTTGTTACGTCTGGTGGGTTTTTATCTTGCTCCTTCGTCTGCTGTGTGTTTTTCTGTCTTCTCATTTTGCTTATATTACTGTGTTTGGGGTCTCCTTTTTGCAGGCTGCAAGTTTGTAGTTCCTGTTGTTTTTGCTCTCTGTCCCCAGTGACTAAGGTTGGTTCAGTGATTTGTGTAGGCTCCTGGTGGAGGGGACTAGTGTCTGTGTTCTGGTGGATGAGGCTGTATCTTGTCTTTCTGGTGGGCAGGTCCATGTCTGGTGGTGTGTTTTCGTGTGTCTGTGGATTTGTTATGTTTTCAGGCAGACTCTCTGCTAATGGGTGGGGTTGTGTTCCTGTGTTGCTAGTTGTTTGACATAGGGTGTCCAGCACTGTAGCTTGCTCATCATTGAGTGAAGCTGGGTACTGGTGTTGAGATGGAGATCTCTGGGAGATTTTCACCATTTGATATTATGTAGAGCTAGGAGGTCTCTTGTGCACCAGTGTCCTGAAGTTGGCTCTCCCACCTCAGAGGCACAGCACTGACTCCTAGCTGCATCACCAAGAGCCTTTCATCCACACAGCTCAGAATAAAGGGGAGAAAAATTAGAAAGAAAGAATTAGTAGAAGTAGAAAGAAAGAAAGAAAAGAGGGAGGCAGGGAGGTTGGGAGGAAGGAAGGGAGGCAAGAGGGAAGTAAGGAAAAAAGAAAGGAAGAAGATAAAATAAAATAAAGTAAGATAAAATATAACAAAGTTATTAAAATAAAAAATAATTATTAAGAAAAAAATTTTAAAAAACCCCTGACAGATAGAACCCTAAGACACATGGTGGAAGCAAAGCTATACAGACAAAATCTCACACAGAAGCATACACATATACACTCACAGAAAGATGAAAAGTGGAAAAAAATCATAAATCTTGCTCTCAAAGTCCACCTCCTCAATTTGGGATGATTCATTGTCTAAAGGAGAGAAGGAAGGAAAGAAAGAAAGAAGATAAGGTAAAATAAAATAATGTTATTAAAATAAAAAATAATTATGAAGAAAAAAATTAAAAACACAAACAAACAAAGAAAAAAATGGATGGATAGAACCCTCAGACAAATGGTGAAAGCAAAGCTATACAGACAAAATCTCCCACAGAAGCATACACATACACACTCACAAAAAGAGGTAAAGGAGAAAAAACCACAAATCTTTCTCTCAAAGTCCACATCCTCAATTTGGGATGATTTGTTGTCTATTCATGTATTCCACAGATGCAAGGTACATCAAGTTGATTGTGGAGCTTTAATCTGCTGCTTCTGAGGCTGCTGGGATAGATTTCCCTTTCTCTTCTTTGTTCTCACAGCTCCCAGGGTCTCAGCTTTGGATTTGGCCCCACCTCTGCGTGTAGGTCACCAGAGGGCATCTGTTCTTCGCTCAGAGAGGACGGGGTTAAAGGAGCAGCTGCTTCAGGGACTCTGGCTCACTCAGTCCAGGGGGAGGGAGGGGTACGAGTGCCGGGTGAGCCTGCAGCGGCAGAGGCCGGAATGACGTTGCACCCACCTGATGCATGCCATGCATTCTCTAGGGGAAGTTGTCCCTGGATCCCAGGACCCTGGCAGTGGCGGGCTGCACAGGCTCCTCAGAAGGGGGGTGTGTATAGTGACCTGTGCTTGCACACAGGCCTCCTGGTGGCGGCAGCAGCAAACTTAGCGTCTCATGCCCATCTCTCCAGTCCGTGCTGCTAGCCTTGGCTCATGCCCAACTCTGGATCTCCTTTAAGCAGCGCTTTTAATCCCCTCTCCTCGCACACCAGGAAACAAAGAGGGAAGAAAAAGTCTCTTGCCACTTTGGCAGGTCCAGACTTTTTCGCAGACTCCATCCCGGCTAGCTGTAGTACACTAACCCTTTCAGGGTGTGTACACGCAGCAACACCAGTCATCTTCCTGTGCTTCGACTGAAGCCCGAACCTCAGCTCCCAGCCCCACCCATCCTGGCGGGTGAACAGACAAGCCTCTCAGGCTGGTGAGTGCCAGTCGGCACTGATCCTCTGTGCGAGAATCTCTCTGCTTTTCCCTCTGCACCCCTGTTGCTGTGCTCTCCTCCGCAGCTCTGAAGCTCACTCCTCCGCCACCCACAGTCTCTGCCCATGAAGGGGCTTCTAGGGTGTGGAAACCTTTCCTCTTTCACAGCTCCCACCCCCGGTGCAGCTCCTGTCCCTATATTTTTGTCCCTGTTTATTCTTTTTTCTTTTGCCTACCCAGGAACATGGGGAGTTTCTTGCCTTTTGGTAGGTCTGAGGTCTTCTGCCAGCATTCAGTAGGTGTGTTGTAGGAGTTGTTCCATGTGTAGATGTATTTCTGGTGTGTCTGTGGGGTGGAAGGTGATCACCACATCTTACTCTTCTGCCATCTTCCCAACTCTCTGGGAGTGTCTTCTTAATTTCACTTTCAGATTATTCATCATTAGTGTATAGGAATACCAGAGATTTATGTGCATTAATTTTGTATCTTGATACTTTACCAAATTCATTGATTATCTCTAGTAGTTTTCTGGTAGCATCTTTAGGATTCCCTATGTATAGTATCATGTCACCTGCAAACAGTGACAGCTTTACATCTTCTTTTCCAATTTGGATTCCTTTAATTTCATTTTCTTCTCTGATTGCTGTGGCTAATACTTCCAGAACTCTGTGGAATAAAAGTGGTGAGAGTGGGCAACCTTGTCCTGTTCCTGATCTTAGTGGGAATGGTTTCAGTTTTTCACCATTGTGGATGATGTTTCCTGTGGGTTTGTCATATATGGCCTTTATTATGTTAAGGGAAGTTCCCTCTATGCCTACTTTCTGCCAGGTTTTTATCAAAACTGGCTATTGAATTTTGTCGAAAGCTTTCTCTGCATCTATTGAGATGATTGTATGGTTTTTCTCCTTCAATTTGTTAATATGGTGTATTATGTTGATTGATTTGCATATATTGAAGAATCCTTGCATTCCTGGAATAAACCCCAGTTGATCATGGTGTATGATCCTTTTAATGTGCTGGTGGATTCTGATTGCTAGTATTTAGTTGAGGATATTTCCATCTATGTTCATCAGTGATATTGGCCTGTAATTTTCTTTCTTTATGATATCTTTTCTTGGTTTTGTATCAGGGTCATGGTGGCCTCCTAGGATGAGTTTGGGAGTGTTCCTCCCTCTACTATATTTTGCAAAAGTTTGAGGAGGATAGGTGTTAGCTCTTCTCTAAATGTTTGATAGAATTCACCTGTGAAACCATCTGGTCCTGGGCTTTTGTTTGTTGGAAAATTATTATTCACAGTCTCAATTTCAGTGCTTGTGATTGGTCTGTTCATATTTTCTATTTCTTCCTGATTCAGTGTTGGCAGGTGGTGCATTTCTAAGAATTTGTCCACTTTTTCCAGGTTGTCAATTTTTTTGGCCTAGAATTGCTTGTAGTAATCTCTCATGATCTTTTGTATTTCTGCAGTGTCAGTTGTTACTTCTCCTTTTTCATTTCTAATTCTATGAGTTGATTCTTCTCCATTTTTTTCTTGATGAGTCTGGATAATGGTTTATCAATTTTCTTTTTCTTCTTAAAGAACCAGCTTTTAGTTTTATTGATCTTTGCTATCATTTCCTTCATTTCTTTTTCTTTTATTTCTGATGTGATATTTATGATTTCTTTCCTTCTGATAACTTCGGGTTTTTTTGTTCTTCTTTCTCTAATTGCTTAGGTGCAAGCTTAGGCTGTTTGTTCGAGATGTTTCCTGTTTCTTAAGGTAGGGTTGTATTGCTATAAACTTCCCTCTTAGAACTGCTTTTGCTGCATCCCATGGGTTTTGGGTTGTCATATCTCCATTGTCATTTGCTTCTAGGTTTTTTGGGGGGTTTTGGGGGGTTTTTTTTTTTGCCTTATGCATGCCTCTCACTGTTGTGGCCTCTCTCATTGCGGAGCACAGGCTCCAGATGGCTCACAGGCATAGCCGCTCCATGGCATGTGGGATCTTCCCAGACCGGGGCACGAATCCGTGTCCCCTGCATCGGCAGGGAGATTCTCAAACACTACGCCACCAGGGAAGCACCACTTCTAGGTATTTTTTGATTTCCTCTTTGATTTCTTCAGTGATCACTTCGTTATTAAGTAGTGTATTGTTTAGTCTCCATGTGTTTGTATATTTTACAGATCTTTCCCTGTAAATGATATCTAGTCTCACAGTGTTGTGGTCGGAAAAGATACTTGATACAATTTCAATTTTCTTAAATTTACCAAGGATTGATTTGAGACCCAAGATATGATCTATCCTGGAGAATGTTCCATGAGCACTTGAGAAAAATGTGTATTTTATTGTTTTTGGATGGAATGTCCTATAAATATCAATTAATCCATCTTGTTTAATATATCATTTAAAGCTTGTGTTTCCTTATTTTCATTTTGGATGATCTGTCCATTGGTGAAAGTGGTGTGTTAAAGTCCCCTAATATGAATGTGTTACTGTCGGTTTCCCCTTTTATAGTTGTTAGTATTTGCCTTATATATTGAGGTGCTCCTATGTTGGGTGCATAAATATTTACAATTTTTATATCTTCTTCTTGGACTGATCCCTTGATCATTGTGTAGTGACCTTCTTTGTCTCTTGTAATAGTCTTTATTTTAAAGTCTATTTTGTCTGATATGAAAATTATTACTCCAGCTTTCTTTTGGTTTCCATTTTCATGGAATATCTTTATCCATCCCCTCACTTACAGTCTGTATGTGTCCCTAGGTCTGAAGTGAGTCTGTTGTAGACAGCATATATGGGTCTTCTTTTTGTATCCATTCATCCAGTCTGTGCCTTTTGGTGGGAGCATTGAATCCATTTAAAATTAAGGTAATTATTCATATGTTTGCTCCTATTCCCATTTTCTTAATTGTTTTCGGTTTGTTATTGTGGGTCTTTTCCTTCTCTTGTGTTTCTTGCCTAAGGAAGTTCCTATAGCATTTGTTATAAAGCTGGTTTGGTTGGTGCTGAACTCTCTCAGCTTTTGCTTGTCTTTAAATGGTTTAATTTTTCCATCAAACCTGAATGAGATCCTTGCTGGGTAGAGTAATCTTGGGTGTAAGTTTTTCTCCTTCATCACTTTAAATACGTCCTGTCAGTCCTTTCTGGCTTGCAGAGTTTCTACTGAAAGATCAGCTGTTAACCTTATGGGGATTCCCTTGTGTGTTATTTGTTGTTTTACCCTTTCTTCTTTTAATATATTTTCTTTGTTTTTAATTTTTGACAGCTTGATTAATATGTGTCTTGGTGTGTTTCTCCTTGGATTTATCCTGTTTGGGAGTCTCTGTGCTTCCTGGACTTGATTAACTATTTCCTTTCCCATATTAGGGAAGTTTTCAACTATAATCTCTTCAAATATTTTCTCAGTTCCTTTCATTTTCTCTTCTCCTTCTGGGACCCTATAATTCGAATGTTGGTGCATTTAATGTTGTCTCAGAAGTCTCTGGGACTTTCCTCAGTTCTTTCATTTTTCTTTCTTTATTCTGCTCTGCAGCAGTTATTTCCACTATCTTATCTTCCAGGTCACTTATCCATTCTTCTGCCTCGGTTATTCTGCTATTGATCCCTTCTAGAGTATTTTAAATTCCATTTATTGTGTTGTTCATTGTTGCTTGTTTCCTCTTTAGTTCTTCTAGGTCCTTGTCAAATGTATCTTGCATTTTGTCTATTCTATTTCCAAAATTTTGGATCATCTTTACTATCATTATTCTGAATTTTTTTTAGGTAGACTGCTTATTTCCTCTTCATTTGTTAGGTTTGATGAGGCTGGATCTTGTCTTTCTTGTGGGCAGGTCCATGTCTTGTGGTGTGTTTTGGGTTGTCTGTGACCTGATTATGATTTTAGGCAGCCTCTCTGCTAATGAATGGTTTTGTGTTCATTTCTTGCTAGTTGTTTGGCATAGGGTGTCCAGCACTGTAGCTTGCTGGTCATTGAGTGAAGCTGGGTGCTGGTGTTGAGATGGAGATCTCTTAGAGATTTTAGCCATTTTACATTACATCGAGCTGGGAGGTCTCTTGTGGACCAGTGTCCTGAAGTTGGCTCTCCCACCTCAGAGGCACAGCACTGACTCCTGGCTCACCATGAAGAGCCTTTCATCCACACTGCTCAGAATAAAAGGGAGGAAATGTAGAAAGAAAGAAGGAAAGAGAATAAAATAGAATAAAATAATTAAAAAATAATTATTAAGATAATTCTTTTTAAATTAAAATAAAAAACGGATGGACAGAACCCTAGGACAAATGGTGAAAGCAAAGCTATACAGACAAAGTCTCACACAGAAGCATACACATACACACTCACAAAAAGAGGAAAAGGGGAAAAATCATAAATCTTCCTCTCAAAGTCCACCTTCTCAATTTGGGATGATTCGTGGTCTATTCAGGTATTCCACCGATGCAGGGTACATCAAGTTGATTGTGGAAATTTCATCCGCTGCTCCTGAGGCTGCTTGGAGATATTTTCCTTTCTCTTGTTTGTTTGCACAGCTCCTGGGGCTCAGCTTTGGATTTAGCCCCACCTCTTCATGTAGGTCACCAGAGGGCATCTGTTCTTTGCTCAGACAGGATGGTGTTAAAGCAGCAGCTGATTCAGGGGCTCTGGCTCACTCAGGCCAGGGGGAGGGAGGGGCATGGAGTGCAGGGCAAGCCTGCAGTGGTAGAGGCTGGAGGGCCATTGCAGCAGTCTGTGGCACACTGTATGTTCTCTCAGGGAAGTTGTCCCTGGATCCCGGGACCCTGACAGTGGTGGGCTGAACAGGATCCCCAGAAGGGTGGTGTGGATAATGACCTGTGCTCATACACAGGCTTCTTGGTGTTGGCAGCAGCAGCCTTAGCATCTGATGCCTGTGTCTGGGGTCCATCATTTTAGCCGCAGCTCACGCCTGTCTCTGGAGCTCCTTTAAGCAACACTTTTAATCCCCTCTCCTCGTGCACCAGGAAACAAAGAGGGAGGAAAAAGTCTCTTGTCTCTTTGGCAAGTCCTGACTTTTCCACGGACTCTCTCCTGGCTAGCCATGGTGCCCTAACCCCTTCAGTCTGTGTTCATGCCACCAGTACTCTCCCTGCGATCCGACCGAATTCTGAGCCTCAACTCCCAGCCCCAGCCTGCCCAGGTGGGTGAGTAGGCAAGGCTCTCAGGCTGAGTCCCTGTCAGCACCGATCCTCTGTGCGGGAATCTCTCCACTTTGCCCTCCACACCCTGTTGCTGCACTCTTCTCCACAGCTCTGAAGCTTCCCCAAGGACAAAATATTTTAAAATTTGTATGGAAATACAAAAGACCCTGAACAGACAAAGCAATCCTGAGAAATTTAAAAGGAGCCTGACGAATCAGGCTCCCTGACATAAGATAATACTACAAAGCTACAGTAAGCAAAATTGTATGGTACTGGCACAAAAGCAGGAATATAAATTAATGAAACAGGATAGAAAGCCCAGAAATAAAACTGCACATCTACAGTCAGTTAATCTATGACAAAGGAAGCAAGAGTATACAATGTAGAAAAGACAGTCTCTCAGCAAGTGGTGCTTGGAATACTGGACAGCTAAGTGTAAAATATAAAAATGAAATTAGAACACATCCTAACACCATACACCAAAATAAACTCCAAATGGATTGAAGACCTAAATGTAAAGTCAAACACTGTAAAACCCTCAGAGGAAAGCATACACAGACCATTCTCTTATATAAATTGTAGGACTATCTTTATGAATCCACCTCCTAGAGTAATTAAAATTTAAAAAATGAATAAACAAATGGAACCTAATTAAACTTAAAATATTTTGCACAGCAAAGAAAACCATAAACAAAATAAATGACAACCCTTAGGATAGGAGAAAACACTTGCAAATGAAGTGAACAAGGGATTAATCTCCAAAATATACAAACAGCTTATGCAGCTCAATATTTTAATTAATTTATTTATTTTTGGCTGCATTGGATCTTCGTTGCTGCATATGGGCTTTCTCTAGTTGTGGTGAGTGGAGGTTACTCTTTGTTGTGGTGCATGGGATTCTCACTGCAGTGGCTTCCCTTGTTGTGGAGCATGGGCTCTAAGTGCACAGGCTTCAGTAGTTGTGGCTTGCAGCTCTAGAACACAGGCTCAGTAGTTGTAATGCATGGGCTTAGTTGCTCCACAGCAAGTGAGATCTTCCTGGACCAGAGCTCAAACCCATGTCCCCTGCATTGGCAGGCAGATTCTTAACCACTGCACCACCAAGGAAGCTCCAGGTCAATATTAAAAAGAATGAAAAAATGGGTGGAAGATCTAGATAGATATTTCTTCAAAGAAGACATGTAGATGGCCAAAAAGCACATGAAAAGATGCTCAACATTGCTAATTATCAGATAAATGCAAATCAAAACTACAATAAGATATCAACTCACACTGGTCAGAATGGTAATTGAGTCTACAAAAAATAAATATTGGAGAGGGTGTGGAGAAAAGGGAACCCTCTTGCATTCTTGATTGGAATGTAAATTGGTACAGTCAATGTGGAGAGCTGTATAGATTCCTTAAAAAAATAAAAGCAGAACTACTATATGACCCATCAATCTCACTACTGAGCATATACCCTGTGGAAACCATAATTCAAAAAGACACATGCACCCCAATGTTCATTTCAGCATTATTTACAATAGCCAGGACATGGAAACAACTTAAATGTCCATCAACAGATGAATGGATAAAGAAGATGTGACACATGTATACAATGGAATATTACTCAGCCATAAACAGGAACAAAACTGGGTCATTTGTAATGATGTGGATGGACCTAGAATCTGTAATATAGAGTGAAGTATTCAGAAAGAAAAGAACAAATATTGTGTATTAACACATATATGTGGAATCTAGAAAAATGGTACAGATGAACCTATTTTCAAGACAGGAATAGAGATGCAGACATAGAAAACAGACATTTGGACACAAGGGGAAGAGGAGGGTGGGACAAACTGGGAGATTAAGATTGACATATACACACTACCATGTGTAAAATTGATAACTAGTGGGAACATGCTGTATAGCACAGAGAGCTCAGTTTTGTACTTTGTGATGACCTAGATGGGTGGGATAGGAGGGTGAGAGGTAGGTCCAAGAGGGAAGGGATATATGTATACATATAGCTGATTCATTTAGTTGTAAGCAGAAATTAACACAACATTGTAAACTTCAGAAGAAGCCCTGAACTCTATCTTTAGCCAGACTGCCACAGCCCACACCCTGACACATGTCAAGAACCACATTGGTCCCACCTCTCCTGAGATGCAGCTCCACATCAGGGCAGGGGCAGCAGAAACCTAGGGGAGAGATAGGTTGTGACATATGAAGGAGACTCAGACCCAAAGCAGCACTGAGCAGGATGGGAAGAGCCATGACTGATACTTTCACAGGCAGCACATCAGAAGTAACCCCAACATCTGTCTGTGGCCAGACAGCCACACCCCATCCCCCATCACACACTAAGAGATCACATGGGCTCCTCTTGCTAAAGCAATGCTCCCCTCTGGGCAAAGGTGCCAGTACAAGGAGGGGGGAGAGCTCACACTTAAAGGGAACAGAGCTAGACCAGACCCAAGTCTCAGGGCTTCTGCTATAGCAACTTGGGAACAGAATTTGCCCCTGATAGTGCATTGATGGCACAGAGCACAGGTGAAAACCCAGCTCACACCTGGATTTCATCCTGGTTCCTCTGTCTCCATCCCCTCTTCCTGAAAAGAGGATAGCTGTCAGCATTCCTTGAGGAAAGACATGAGTTGTGTTCATGTCAAATCCACCTCTCCCACCAAAGCCAGTTGTCAAATACATACTATAAGGAATGCTCCCACATAAGGCACCATTTCAAGACCATGATAGATAATTCTTTCACTAAATTTCATAGAGACAAAGAAATGTATGCCAAATCGGAAGACAGAGAAATTGGTCTCCATTAAACGAGCAAAAGAAAACCCATGAATAATCAAATAATGAAATAGAAATAACAACTTACAAGATAAAGAAGTCAAAAAGGAACTAGAAGTTATAAAAAGGAACCAGTCAGAACTGAAGACTAAAGAAGTGATAAAGAAGTGATAAAGTGATAAAGAAGAACACAGAAGTGGTCTGGAAAGTAAAATATAATGAGAATCATGCCATCAGAACAGCAAAAAGAAAAAAGAACAAATTAAAAATAAATGAGAATAATTTAAGAGATTGTTCAAATTGTATGAAGTGCACCAACATTTGTATTATAGGAAGGAGAAGAGAAAGAGAAATTGGTCTAAAATGTGTTTGATGAAATTATGGATGAAAATTCACAAGCCTGAAGAAGGAAACAGATATCCACATACAGCAAACACAAAGGATCCCAAACAAGATGAACTCCAATGGACCCAAACAAAGGCATATCATAATTAAAATGGCAAATGTGAAACATAAAGAGAGAATTCTAAAGGAAACAAGAAAGAAAAAGAGTCATATACAAGGGAACAACCATAAGACTATTAGCTGATATTTTTCTGCAAAAATTTTACAGACCAGAAGGTACTGGACAAACCAGAGATAATAACTTCTCAGAGAAGCAAAAACTAAAGAAGTTTATCAATAATAAACCTACCCTCAAGGAAATGTTAAAAGGTTTTCTCTAAGTGGAAAAGGCTATAAAAAGAAGTATGAATCTATAGAAAAGGAAAAATAACACTAGTAAAGCCAAGTGTATAGTAGAGGCTGAGGATCAACCAGTTAAGTAAGCTAGTACAAAGATAAATAGACAAAAAATTTGTAAAAGCAACTACCACTACAATAAACAGTGAAGAAAGAAATATGAAGGTGTAAAATATGACACCAGAAACACAAAACTTGTGGAGTGTAAAAATGTAGATCCTTTAGAATACGTTTGAATTTAAATGCTTACCATTTTAAAATAAATAGATATATAACCCTTATGGTAACCACAAATTTTGATTTAAATGTACAGTAGACACATACAACTAGAGAGAAAGAAGAACAAGTATACCACTAAAGAAGATCATCAAACTACAAGGGAAGGAACAAAAAGAAGAAGAAAAGAACTGAGAAAAACTACAAATACAACTGGGAAACAAGCAATAAAATGGCAATAATACATACCTGTCAATCATCACTTTAAATGTCATTGGACTAAATGCTCCAATCAAAAGATGTAAGGTGGATATTGGACAAAAAACAAACTCATCTATATGCTCTTTATAAGGGACTCAATTCAGAGTTAAAGACACACAGAGACTGAAAGTTAGGGTATGGAGAAAGATATTTCATGAAAATGAAAATGACAAGGAAACAGGGGTAGCAATATTCATATTAGACAGACTTAAAAAAAAGTTGTAACAAAAGACAAAGAATGACATTATATAATGATAAGTGGATCAATGCAATAAGAAGATATTACACTCAGTAACATATAAGCACCCATATGGAACACATAAGTATATAAAGCAAATATTAACAGACATAAAAGGAAAAATTGACAATAACACAATAACAGTAGTAGAGGTTAACACCCCACCTATATCAATAGAAAGATCATCCTTAAAAAAAATCAATAAGGCAGCAGTGATCTTAAATGATACTATAAATCAGTTAGACATAATAGAAATTTGCAGAATATTTTATCCAAAAACAGCAGAAAACACATTCTTTTCAAATCTACATGGAATGTTTTCCAGGATAGATCACATGCTAGGCCACAAAACAAGTCTCAACAAATTTAAGAGGATAAAAATTATATCAAACTTTTTTCCAACAACAATGGTATGAAACTAGAAATCAATTACATAACTAAAAAATGGGAAAAAGAAAACATGGAGACTAAACAATCTGATGTTAATAAACCAATGAAGAAATCAAAGAAGAAATCATCAATAAAGCAACAATGGTCTTAAATGTAACAACAGACCAGTTGTAATTAATAGATATCAAGAAGACATTCCATCAAAAACCAGCAGAATACATATTCTTTTCACTATGAAATGTTTTCCAGGATAGATCACATGCCAGGCCACAAAACAAGTCTGAACAAATTTAAAAGTATAGAAGAATTTTCAAGAAAGTTTTCCAGCCTCAATGCTATGAGACTAAAACTCAATTAGAAAAAGAAAATGGGGAAAGCACAAACACATGGAGATTAACAACATTTTACTAAAAAGCATAAGATGTAACAAAGCCAGCTCTAAGAGGGAAGTTTATAGTGATACAGGCCTATCTCAAGAAATAAGAAAAATCTCAAACAACCCTATCTACCACCTAAAAGAATTAGAAAAAGAAGAACAAAGTCCAAAGTCTGCAGAAGGAAGAAAGATAAATAAAGACCAGAGAGGAAATAAATAAAATAGAGACCAAATAAATAATATAAAAGATCAATGAAACCAATAGCTGCTTTTTCTTAAGAAAAAATTGATAAAAATCTTTTTCTGCAGGCTCATCAAGAATAAAAGAGAAGACCCAAATGAACAAATTAGCAAATGAAAGAGGAGAAATAACAACTGATAACCAGAGACATAAAAAAATCATGAGACTATTTTGAATAGTTATATGCCAACAAATCAGAAAACCTAGAAGAAATGGGCAAAATTCTAGAAACATATAACCTGTGAAGCCTCATCTAGGAGGTAATAGACAATCTGGACAGACCTATACTAGTAGTGAAATTGAATCATTAGTAAGACTAGTTTCCAACAAACAAAACTCTAGGACCAGATGATATTACAGAAGAATTCTACCAAACATATAAAGAAAAGCTTATATTTACCCTCAATCTATTCCAAAAATTTGAAGAGAATGGAACACTCTCAAATTCATTCTACAATGACACAATTACTTTGATACCAAAGCCAAAGACATTATCACAAAAGAAAATTACAGGCCAATATCGCTGGTGAATACAAATGCAAGAATCCTCAACAGATATAAGCAAGCCAAATCTAACAATGTATAAAAAGGACCATACACCATGATCAAGTTGAATTTATTACTTGGATACAAGAATGGTTCAATATTTATAAATAAATCAATGTAATAAACCACATTAACAGAAGGAAAGTTAAAAAGCACATGATCATTTCAATAGACAAATGCAGAAAATGCATTTGGCAAATTTCAACATCCATTCATGATAAAAACTCTCATCAAAGTTGGTATACAATAAACTAGATAACTAATATGTACCTGCTGTATAGCACAGGGACCTCTACTCAATACTCTGTAATGGCCTATATGGAAAAAAAATATAAAAAATAAAGTAAGTATATGTATATGTATAATTGATTCACTTTGCTGTACACCTGAAACTAACACAATGCTGTAAATCAACTATACTCCAATATTTTTTTAAAGTTGGTATATAGATGGAACATATCTCAACATAATAAAGGCCATTTATGACAAACCCACAACTAACAGCATACTCAACAGTGCAAAGCTAAAAATCTCTCCTCGAAAATCTTTCCTCAAATATCAGGAACAAGACAAGAATGACCACTCTCACCACTTCTATTTAACATAGTATTGAAAATCTAGCCACAGTAATCAAACAAGGAAAAGAAATAAAAGCCATCCAAATTGGAAGGAAGAAGTAAAACTGTCACAATTTGCATATGACATGATACTATATATAGAAAAACCTGAAAGTCTCCACCAAAAAATTATTAGAACTCACAAATGAGTTCAGTAAGGTTGCATGATACAAGATTAATATACAGAAATCTATTGCTCTTCTACCCACTAATAAGGAACTATCAGAAAAAGAAAGCAAGCAAAAAGTATCCTCTTTAAAATCCCAACAAAAAGAATAAAATACCTAGGAATAAACTTAACCAAGAAGGTGAAAGACCTATACTCAGAAAATCAAACTTTGATAAAGGTAGTTGAAGATGATACAATAAAATGGAAAGATGATACAATAAAAATGGTAGTTGAAGATGATACAATAAAATGGAAAAGATACAATAAAATCCCAACAAAAAGAATAAAATACCTAGGAATAAACTTAACCAAGAAGGAGAAAGACCTATACTCAGAAAATCAAACTTTGATAAAGGTAGTTGAAGATGATACAATAAAATGGAAAGATAGCCCATGTTCTTGGATTAAAGAATTAATATTGTTGAAAAATTAACTACCCAAAGCAATATACAGATTTAATGCAATCCTTATCAAAATACCAATGATATTTTTCACAGAACTAGAAAAAATAATCCTAAAGTCTATATAGGGCCCAAACAATGCCTAATAGCCAAAGCAATCTTGAGAAAAAAGAACAAAGCTGGCTGTATCATGCTCCTTGACTCAGACTATACTACAAAGTTACAGTAAGCAAAACAGCATGGTAGTGGAACAAAAGCAGACACATAGATCAATGGAACAGAATAGAGACCCCAGAAATAAAGCCATCTACCTATGGTCAATTAATCTCTGACAAAGGAGCCAAGAATATATAGTTGGGGAAAGAGAGTCTCTTCATGGTGCTGATGCTAGGAAAACTGGTCAGCTACATGTATCAGAATGAGATTATAGCATTTCCTCACACCATATACAAAAATAAACTCAAAACGGACGAAAGACTAAATGTATGTCCTGAAACCTCAAAACTTCTAGAAGAGAATATAGTCAAAACACTCTTTTACATAAATCATAGCAATAAAAATTTTTGGATCTGTCTCCTAAGGCAAATAAATAAAAACAAAAATAAACAAATGGGGAATAATTAAACTTAAAACTTTTTGTAAAGCAAAAGAAAGCATTGACAAAATGAAAGGACAATCTACTGAATGGGAGAAAATATTTGCCAATGATATGACCTATAAGGAGTTAGTATCAAAAATATATAAACAGCTCATATAACTCAATATATGTTAAAAATAAATAAATAAAAATTTGGGCAATTTTTCTGAATGGACATTTTTCACCTTCAAAGACAGACATAGTGATGGCTAACAGGCACATGAAAAGATACAAAAAATTGCTAATCATTAGAAAAATTCAAAACAAGACTACAATGAAATATCACCTCACACCTGTCAGAATTGGTATCATCAAAGAGTTTACAAATAACAAATATTGGCAAGGATATGGAGGAAAGGGAAACGTAGTACACTGCTGGTGGGAATGTAAATTGGTGCAGCCACTACGCAGCACAATATGGAGGGTCCTCAAAAATCTAAAAATAGAACTACCATATGATCCAGCAATTTCACTTCTGGGTATATACCCAAAGTAAATGAAAATACTAATTTTAAAAGATGCATGCATCCAGTGTACATAGCAGCATAATTTATAAAGGCAAAAATATGGAAGCAATCTAATCTAACCTAATCTATGGAAGTGTCCATCAACAGATGCATGGATAAAGAAGATGTGGTATATTTAAAAATAGAATATTACCCAGCCATAAAAAAGAATGAAATTCTACCATTTGCAACAATGTCAATGGACCTCAAGAATATTATGGTTAATGAAATAATTCAGAGAAAGACAAACACTCTATGTGATCACTTAAATATGGAATCTAGAAAAGAAAACAAATGAATATACATAACAAAATAGAAACAGACTCACTCTCTCTATATAGAGAACAAACTAGTTGTTACCAGTGGGGAGAGTAAAGGGAAGATGGCAAGATAGGAGTATGGAGTTAAGTGATACAAAATACTATGTATAAAATAAATAAGCATCAAGGCTATACTGTACAACACAGGGAAATACAGCCATTATTTTACAGTAAGTTTAAATGGATTATAATCTATAAAAATATTGAATAACTATGTAATATTGTAAATCAAGTACACTTCAATACAAAAGAAGAAAAAAGGAACTAAAACTTATAGTCTAGTGGTTAGGACACAGGTTTTGGACCTTGATCTATAGGATCATATCCTATCTCTATTGTTCACTAACTGTGTGACCTTGATATTAATCTATCTGTGCCTCACTTTCCTTTATTTATAAAATATTGAGTAATAGCCTTCTACTTCATAGGCTTTTTTGGGAATTAAGTAAACTAATATATAGGACACTCAAATTATAAGGCATAAACTAAGCATTACAAAAGCATTAGCTATTAACTATCTTCAATGCATCAGAACCTCTAATATTATGCTAATTAATTAATGTAACAATTTTAGACATTATTATTCTTCCCAGTAAAGATAGGTAGGTATACAGGTAGATAAATAGGTGAATAGATGGATGGATAAATAATGTGTGGTACAAATCATTTAAGTGTCTTACTTACCTTCCTACAGGAAAATTGGTGGTCTTGGAATTCATATCCAAGTCTGTCTGACTTCATAGTGAAAATCCTCTCTCTCCTGTCTTCCATTATTCAAAGCCAGGATTCTTTCAACTGTTCCACTGTCTATATTGTCTCTGAAGAATGTTGTTATTATGCTATCTCACATTTTAATTGTAGCTGTAACTGGTCAGTGGAAGTAAGAAAAAGGATATTTATGCACAAAAAATATATGCTATATATGTTCTCTTGTTGACCTTTAAACATGTCTTTGAAGTATGCATTTACAGATGAGTTAAAAAGTTTGCCAGTCACAGATTATGTTTCGATCCAAGCATTTTGAGTCCACATCACATGTTCTTTCTAAAAACATTCTTAAAACTTACCCTCTATGTTTGAACAAAGTTTACTCCCCCTCCACATATTATATGTACATGATATATTAAATTATATATATGCAGACATAATGTATATAATATGTAATGTAAATACTCATATAAGAGATATGTTATGTCATATGATGTGTATATGTATATTTATACTTATATATTATCAGATGGTGAAAGAAAAAATAATAACACCCCAAAGATGTCCATGTCCTAACCCCCAAAATCTGTGATTACGTAACCTTTGATGGTAAAAGCTACTTTGTAGATGTGATAAAATTAAGAATCTTGAAATCAGAAGATTATCCTGGATTATCCAAGTGGGCCAATGTAATCACAAGAGTTCTTTTAAAAGGAAGGCAGAAGGGTCAGAATCAGATAAAGAGAGTTGAAGATTCTAAGCTTCTGTTTTTGAAGATGAAGGAAGGGGTTAAGGACAAAGGAATGTATGCAGCATTTTGAAGCTGGAAAACAAGGAAGCGGATTCTTCCCTAGAGCCTCCAGAAGGAACATAGCCCTCTAGATCCAGTTCAGACTTTTGACCTCACAACTATAAGGTAATAAATGTGTGTTGTTTAAAGTCTTTACCTTTGTGCTAACTTGTTACAGCAGCAATAGGGAACTAATATAGTCACAAGTAATCAAAGAAGAAGAGGACATGTAGTTGCTGTTTAGGAAAATTTCAGTTTAGAAACTAAACAGATAATTGAATAAAAAAATTAATACAGTGGGGCAAGTGCTATGATCATTATTATACCCTTTCTCCTTTACCTACTTAATTTTTCTACCTAGTATGTATCACCATCTGATATAGTCTATATTTAGAATATGTTCTTCTCCTACTAGAATGGGCATTCCATGGAGGTAATTTATTCTGTTTTCTTAAGTGTTACATCCTCAACGCAAAGTCAAGAACAGTGTCTGACACATTGTAGTTGTTCAAAAGTTATTTGTTAAATTTATAAATGAACGATAGTCCAGAAGCCTATGTGATTATACATAAAAAGTAGTAAGCATAGAGAAATCATGAAGAATGGGATTAGTATAATTACTCATCTGTTAATGAAGTTTTCTCTTCCTGCAACTGTGCTCATGTGACATTTTGAATGAAATACTAAAAGGGGTTGGACTAGGCCATGATGACTCTGTTTTCATAAAGGAACTGAAATTAATGCTAGACCTTTATGGGTGAGTGTCTTAATCAATTCAGAGTACTATAACAAAATGCCATAGATTGGGTGGCTTACAAACAACAGGAAATTGTTTCTCATGGTTTCAGACATTGAGAAATCCAAGATGGAGATGACAAAAGATGCTGGGTCTGCTGAGATCTTTCTTCCCAGATGGCTGTCTTTTCACTGTAACCTCACATGGTAGAAGGGGCTAAGGAGCTCTGTGGGGTGTCTTTTATAAAAGCACTAATCCCATTCATGAGGGCTCCACACTTATGATCTAAGCACTACCTAAAGTCCCCACCTCTTAATATCTTCACCTTGGACATTAAGTTACAATGTATGAATATTGGGGTAACACAAATATTCCATCTAGAGCAGTGAGTATAGCCACTGATATTTAAGAAGAAATATACAAAGCAGAAAGAGAAAAATAACTTGGAATGGACAAGATGTGGTTATTGGATACTTAACGCAACAGTATCATTAAAGGTACATGCCTGAAAATAGAGGGAAATAATTTTTGATAGATTCCATTAAGCCACAGTAAGAAAATAAAGGGAAATAATTACCTCGAATATGCATTCTAAGATACTCATTTTGGATAAATTATAAGTATGTTGTTTGGAAATAAATGTAATATAACTGAAGTAGTTTGAGATTTAATCATAGATAGACCCACGCTTGACTTCCTGAACTACCACTTGCTATCAAATAGTTTTAGTTATTTAACCTCCACCTCATTATTCTTAACTTACAGGATGGTTTGTGAGAAAAACAATATATGTAAAGCATCTAGGAGATACGATGTCTAATGTATGCAAAATGATACTTAATTGTTTCTACACAATTTTATTTAAAATTTACATTTCATTTTAGACACCATGATATGTCACATGTTTGGAAGATGGAGAAATAAAGTTGATTTCGTTGGCATGTGAGGATATTACTTCAAAGAAGTGGAAAGCAAATAGAGCAATTTGGTAAACTTTTTCTTTGACCTCTATCCATTCTCTTTTTCACACCTCTATCTAATACCCAGTCATCTTCTATTCTTGTTCTTCCAAGTGACAATGGTTCTCAGTTTGATATCCACCACAATCCACTTACACATACTGTCACTCAGGGTCATATTGTATAGAAGCATACTTCTAATCACAGTTCTCTTTATATAGGTGACCAAAACCATAAAAGCATATGTGGAATACAGTTTATGAAATATAATTTGCAAACTATATAGTAGAGCAAGTAATACGAGACATTTATTGAATTAAGCCTCAGAAATGACAGTATTGTTTTCCATTTAAAATGCACTAAAATGTACAGACAAATAAGATAACGTTTTCCCCAACGTTTTTTGCACTGTATCTCCACAATAAAAACTGCTTTTTTATCCCTGTGGTCCCATGAGTAACATGAAAGAGCAGGTTTTGACTGGAAGTTGTTATGAGATTCTGATCCATTTTGGCACATCTTTTTGTGAGAAGTTTGCTTCTTCTGGAGATAAATCAACTATGTTGTTACCCCAGCTAGTTCCCTTCATTGCATGAAAACACCAGCTGAAACTGATGTCTATCAAACTTTATACAACTCTTTATTTCTCATGTCAAAACTGGGAAACTCATCTGCTACTTCATTCCACTTCCCATATATCTATTAGAGGGATGAAAATAAGATAATTTGTTGGTGACATTTTTACGAAAAGTGCCACAAATAAATAAAAAAGACACAAATATTGCTAATTTTCTAATTATTTCCTATGCCTCCCTTTTAAAATATTGAAGTCAATAAGTATTTCTTGAGAGCTTATAATGCACAAGGCAGAACGTTGGGTATGTCACAGAAGAATATAATGGTTAAGACACAGCATGCTTTGAGAAAATTATCCAAATTATCAGAAAAACATATTTGAAACCTTTCTCATGGGACACTGTGCCTTTGTCAGCTCACCCACTGCATAACTGGAAAAGGTATAAGTATAGGGAGACACAATAATATAATCCACTGTAGGTCAAGAGAACTACATAAAATGATGGCCTTTGTAATATATGCTATGTGTTAACAAAAGGATAAAACATTGATAGTTGAAAATTAAGTGGATATTAATACAATTTTTTTATTTTGTCATATTATATCACCACCTCTCCACTTTTTAAAGGAGAGAATCTTTAACATTTTCTCAGGGTTCTTAAATATTTTTTTTAATTTATAAGATTTCAAGTAGATATATAAAAACATACCATTACATTGTTTAATGATACACATAAGCATTCTACTTGACCTACAAATCAGTATCCTTTTGGGGTTGCTCAAGCCAACTGGCCATATTGAAAAATGTTTAGCAAACTGTGGTTTAATCTCTACTTTTGAGGCCTGACAGCCCTTATGACACTTCTGAGCTACAAGTTCTGATAACTGACTTTTGCCAACTCAAGTGTCTGGTAAAGGGGAAACCTTCTACCTAGATTCACTCCTTACAGTTCTGAGCCTGTTGCCTTCCCAACACTGCTACCAGATACACCCTTTAAAGTTGATATTTCCCTTCTCTTATAGAACTCTCTCATGGAGCACTAATGATGATTTTACCTTCTGCCAGTTCAGTTAGGTTCTGAAAATATCCAAGTACATTAGGCTTTTGTTAACTAGTTTCACCTGATGACAAGCTTCACTAAGCTTGCTCTGGCATATTTTAAAATAGTTGCTTTCCCCCTGCTGGAAGCAAGATGGAACTTTTTACCAATATTTTCTGTCAGAACCTGGTCAAGCTCCTGGAGATAAATCTTATAATACTGTTGGGGCCTCCCTTATGACTAGGTCCCCCTGGACTTTTTAACTCTCAGACTTGTCCACACTGAGCCTCCAGCAATTTGTTAATTACAGTGCAAATATTCCTACTAGGCATTAGTTCCCATGGTGGTTTCCACTTGTGAGTCTGCTCAGTTGAACCACAATTTCCTGTATTACCTTGTCCATCCAATCTTGGGGTAGCTTTTTACTTGTTAGAATGGAGTGCCAACTTCCAAGCTCCTTACATGCAGAACTGGAAAGTGAAAGCTTTGTTATACCTCTTTGGAAAAGAAGTGATGACTTATACTTATACTAGATATGTGTCTAAGCTAAGCATCTGATCCGTTCATTCATGTCATTTGATTCTCCAGTAGTAGAGTAGTCCCATGTAGTCCCATGTTGGGGTGAGGTCAAGCGAGACTCTATAACTAAAAATGTGGTAAGGGTAAGCTTTACTTGTCAACTGTGAATATCAAATGGAAAAGAAAGCAGCCAACTTGGTCTTAGTGATGCCTTGGCTTTACATGCATGGAAAGTGGCAGCTGTTCTTTAGAGGGAAGTATGGCCCTCTCCTCCAATCCAAATCTCTAAGCAAATTCATTGACTATATGTGGTCCTCAATTTCACTTTGTCAACTCTGGCAAGATTTACAAGTCTCGCATACAGCTGTAACATCTGTATCAGAAAAATAAAGCTCTTTACTTTGTTCTTGGTATAAGAACATCCTAGTCTAGGGTGATTATGAATCCATATATCAATTGCTAGCGGTCTGGGAAATGTATGTATACACAATGGAATATTATTCAGTCTTTAAAAAAAGAAGAAAATTCTGTTGTTTGTGACAATATGAATGAACATTGAGGGCAGCATGCTAAATGAATTAAGTCAGACAGAGAAAGACAAATACTTATAAGATCTCACTTATACATGGAATCTAATAAAAGCCAAACTCATAGAAGCAGAGTAGAATGGTGGTTGTTAGGGGCTGGAGGGTAGAGGAAATGGGAACATGTTGGTCAATGGGTACAAACTTCTGGTTATAAAATAAATAAGTTCTGGGGGTCTAATTTTCAGCATGGTGACTATAATGAGCAACATTGTACTATATACTTTAAACTCGTGAACAGAGTAGACCTTAAATATTCTCAACCACACATACACACAAATTGTAATTATGTGAGGTGATGGATGTATTAATGAATCTTATTGTGGTAATCATTTTGCAAATTATTGTGGTAATCATTTTGCAATATATGCATGTATCATCAATGTGGCAAAACTTAAACTTACAAAATATTATATGTCAATTATATCTCAATAAAGCTGGAAAAAATCAGATGAAAATTATTTTTCACTCTCCCTCTTTCAACCAATCAAACCCTTTTATTAAGCACTTTGATCATTGAAAACATCTGTACTAGAAATGGGTATATCCTTGTCCATCAATTTATTAATCTCCCTACTTTGAATTTATCTCAAAAAATTTCATTAATAAGATATGTGCCCTATGTTCTGTCACAAAGATTTAGTCACTGCAAATTATGTATGGGTTGACAACTACTTGAATATCAAATTTGCATTGTGTCTATTTTCCCCTGCTCTTTCTTCCAATGAATCTCTTAGAAATTGTATCATTATGTATCATGGGTCTGAGAGACATTTCTTTTGTTCACCTGTTTTTAAAAAGTCCATATTGCTCCAATATAAAATAAAAATTTTTTAAAAGTCCAAATTTTCAAACAAACTAAAAAAATTTCAATCTTATCCAGTACAGTTTTACTAATGATTAGCAAAGCACACAGAAACATGCAACAACATTTCCCACAATGAGAGGTGATTAATCCATGAGAATCAGCTCCCTGAGCCTCCATTTTCATACTGGGGTGCTTTTGGCATGAGGAGACAAGTGTTAACTGGACACAGAAAGAGTTAGGAAAGAGCTGTGGAATTTCTCAGTTTTATATCTAAATACTGTAATGTTGATGCATTCCATTACTCTTCAAATTACAATTTATTTACATTAAATAATGTAGATAGGAGAGGTACATGCAGCTAAAACAGTTCTTAGTTTAATATTAAATATATAACAAAATTTTCAAACATTCCAGTTAGAAAATTATATCATACATATTTGCAAAATATTCTAATTAGATGCAACACTGCCTCAGGCATCTGGGTGGGGGTTAAAAGTTATACATAAATGTGAACAATCAAAAATTAATCAAATTTAAATTTGAGTACTTTATTGTATGTATACTATACCTCAATAAAAAGTAAGCAGATAGGTAGTTAGGTAGGTAGAAAAGAAGGGAGGAGGGAGGAAAAGAGGAAGGGAGAGACTTAGAGATAGATGATAGGTAGGTAGATAGATATAGATATAGAACATGAAATGTCAATGTTAAAGGCAAGGCAGAGAGAGAGAGAAAGAGAGGGAGAGATGGGGTGTGCAAGTGTAAAACATGGAGACAGAAATAGAAAATCAGATAGTAGGAATATCTTTTAAATTGAAGCTTTATAGAAACTTGAGGAATTTCCTGAGCCAAAGGGAGTAACAGCAGCATCTTCCTCTCCCTCTCCCTCTCTTTCACTCCCTTTCCTTCTCCCTCTCTCTTTTTGCTCCAGAAGTATTGTTGACATAGTACATAAACTTTCTGAGGTTTTGTATTTCTTTTTTTCTTCACATTATAATTGTATTTTTACTAGAGATAAATTATTTTTAAAATCTTAAAAAAAATTATTTTATAAATAACTTGGGTGGAAGGAAAGAGCAAATAATTAAAAAGCTTTCCTTATTCCACTAGTTTCCAGCCCTTCTACCCTGGGAAGCAAATAATCTTTCTCAAGCATTCCTCAAAATTTTTCATTATTTTCACGGATTTTTCCACAACCATTTACTTATGTCTTCAGTTTATAATTCAGGAAAGGCAGTCAGCAGTTGACTTTTGTTTGCTTGTTTTTGCCAGAAAATGGAAACATGTTACTTCATTAAAATATCTGAAATGCATGTGGTTAAATGTTAATATTAGTTTTGACTTAGGATTTGATAATATAGGTATTTCATTTGTCTTTTTAATAATTTATCTTTTAATTATGGTACCATTTTATTTTTTCATTTTTTAATACATCTTTATTGGAGTATAATTGCTTCACAATGCCGTGTTAGTTTCTATTGTACAACAAAGTGAATGAGCCATATTCATACATATATCCCCATAGCTCCTCCCTCTTGAACCTCCATCCTACCTTCCCTATCACAAACCTCTAGGTAGTTGTAAAACACCGAGCTGATCTCCCTGTGCTATGCTGCTGCTTCCCAATAGCAATATATTTTACATTTGGTAGTGTATATATGTTGATGTCTCACTTCATCCCAGCTTCCCCCTCCCCCACCATGTCCTTAACTCCATTCTCTATATCTGCATCTTTATTCCTGCCTTGCAACTCGGTTCATCAGTACCATTTTTCAGATTCCATATATATGTGTTAGCATAAGGTATTTGTTTTTTTCTTTCTGACTTACTTCACTCTGTATGACAGACTCTATGTCCATCCACCTCACTACAAATAACTCAGTTTTGTTTCTTTTAATGGCTGAGGAATATTCCATTGCATATATATGCCACATATTCTTTATCCATTCATCTGTCGATGGACACTTAGGTTGCTTCCATGTCCTAGCTATTGTAATAGTGCTTCAGTCAACATTGTGGTACATGTCTCTTTTTGAATTATGATTTTCCCAGGGTATATGCCCAATAATGGGATTACTGGTTCATATGGTAGTTCTATTTTTAGTTTTTGAAGGAACCTCCATACTGTTCTCCATAGTGGCTTTATTAATTTACACTCCCACCAACAGTGCAGGAGGGTACCCTTTTCATTACACCCTCTCCAGGATTTATTGCTTCTAGACATTTTGATGATGACCATTCAGACTGGTGTGAGGTGATACCTCATTGTAGTTTTGATTTGCATTTCTCTAATAATTAGTGATGTTGAGTAGCTTTTCATGTGCTTCTTGGCCATCTGTATGTCTTCTTTGGTGAAATGTCTATTTAGGTCTTCTGCCCATATTTTAATTGGGGTGTTTGTTTTTTTTGATATTGAGCCCCATGGGCTGTTTGTATATTTTGGAGAGTGATCTTTTGTCAGTTGTTTAATTTGCAAATATTTTCTCCCATTCTAAAGGTTGTCTTTTCACCTTTTTTTTTAAAGTTCAGAGTGATTTTATTAGATCAGATATTCTTTTTTCTTTATAACATCTTTATTGGAGTATAATTGCTTTACAATGGTATGTTAGTTTCTGCTTTATAACAAAGTGAATCAGTTATACATATACATATATCTCCATATCTCTTCCCTCTTGAACCTCCCTCCCTCCCACCCTCCCTATACCACCCCTCTAGGTGGTCACAGAACATGAAGCTGATGTCCCTGTGCTACGTGGCTGCTTCCCACTAGCTATCTATTTTACATTTGGTAGTGTATATATGTCCATGCCACTCTCTCACTTTGTCCCAGCTTACCCTTCCCCCGCCCAGTGTCCTGAAGTCCATTCTCTAGTAAGTCTGCGTCTTTATGCCTGTCTTGCCCCTAGGTTCTTCATGACCATTTATTTATTTATATATATTTTTTTAGATTCCATATATATGTGTTAGCATACGGTATTTCCTTTTTTCTTTCTGACTTACTTCACTCTGTATGACAGACTCTAGGTTCATCCACCTCACTACAAATGACTCAATTTTGTTTCTTATTATGGCTGAGTAATATTCCATTGCATATATATGCCACATCTTCTTTATCCATTCATCTGTCGATGGACACTTAGGTTGCTTCCATGTCCTGGCTATTGTAAATAGAGCTGCAATGACCATTGTGGTACAAGACTCTTTCTGAATTATGGTTTTCACAGGGTATATGGTCAGGAGTGTGATTGCTGCATCATACGGTAGTTCTATTTTTAGTTTTTAAAGGAAACTCCTTACTATTCTCCATAGTGGTTGTATCAATTTACGTTCCCACTAACAGTGTAAGAGGGTTCCCTTTTCTCCACACCCTCTCCAGCCTTAATTGTTTGTAGATTTTTTGATGATGGCCATTCTGACCAATGTGAGATGACATCTCATTGTAGTTTTGATTTACATTTCTCTAATGACTAACGATGTTGAACATTCTTTCATGTGTTTGTTTGCAATCTGTATATCTTCTTTGGAGAAATGTCTATTTAGGTCTTCTGCCCATCTTTGGATTTGATTGTTTGTTTTTTGATATTCAGCTGCATGAGCTGCTTGTAAATTTTGGAGATTAAGCCCTTGTCAGTTGCTTCATTTGCAAATATTTTCTCCCATTCTGAGGGTCATCTTTTGGTCTTGTTCATGGTTTCCTTTGCTGTGCAAAAGCTTTTAAGTTTCATTGGGTCCCATTTGTTTATGTTTGTTTTTATTTCCGTTTCTCTAGGAGGTGGGTCAAAAAGGATCTTGTTGCGATTTATGTCATAGAGTGTTCTGCCTATGTTTTCCTCTAAGAGTTTGATATTATATGACCTTACATTTAGATCTCTAATTAATTTTGAGTTTATTTTTTGTGTATGGCATTAGGGAGTGTTCTAATTTCATTCTTTTACTTGTAGCTGTCCAGTTTCCCCAGCACCACTTATTGAAGAGGCTGTCTTTTCTCCACTGTATATTCTTGCCTCCTTTATCAAAGATAAGGTGACCATATGTACATGGGTTTATCTCTACGCTTTCTGTCCTGTTCCATTGATCTATATTTCTGTTTTTGTGCCAGTACCATACTGTCTTGATTACTGTAGATTTGTATTTAGTCTGAAGTCAGGGAGCTCGATTCCTCCAGCTCCGTTTTTCTTTCTCAAGATTGCTTTGGCTATTTTGGGTCTTCTGTGTTTCCATACAAATTGTGAAATTTTTTGTTCTAGTTCTGTGAAAAATACCAGGGGTTGTTTAATAGGGATTACACTGAATCTGTAGATTGCTTTGGATAGTATAATCATTTTCACAATGTTGATTCTTACAATCCAAGAACATGGTATATCTCTCATTGTATTTGTATCATATTTAATTTCTTTCATCAGTGTCTTGTAATTTTCTATGTACAGGTTCTTTGTCTCCTTAGGTACGTTTATTCCTAGATATTTTATTCTTTTTGTTGTAAAGGTAAATGGGAGTGTTTTCTTAATTTCACTTTCAGATTTTTCATCATTAGTGTATAGGAATGTCAGAGATTTCTGTGCATTAATTTTGTATCCTGCTACTTTACCAAATTCATTGATTAACTCTAGTAGTTTTCTAGTAGCATCTTTAGGATTCTCTATGTATAGTATCATGTCATCTGCAAACAGTGACAGCTTTACTTCTTCTTTTCCAATTTGGATTCCTTTTATTTCCTTTTCTTCTCTGATTTCTGTGGCTAAAACTTCCAAAACTCTGTTGAATAAGAGTGGTGAGACTGTGCAACCTTGTCTTGTTCCTGATCTTAGTGGAAATGGTTTCAGATTTTCACCATTGAGGACAATGTTGCCTGTGTGTTTGTCATATATGGCCTTTATTATGTTGATGAAAGTTCCCTCTATGCCTACTTTCTGGAGGGTTTTTATCACAAATGGGTGCTGATTTTTGTTGAAAGCTTTCTCTGCATCTATTGAGATGATCATATGGTTTTTCTCCTTCAATTTGTTAATATGGTGTATTACGCTGATTGATTTGCATATATTGAAGAATCCTTGCATTCCTAAGATAAACCCCAATAGAACATGGTGTATGATCCTTTTAATGTGCTGTTGGATTCTGTTTCGTAGTATTTTGGTGAGAATTTGTGCATCCGTGTTCATCAGTGATATTGGCCTGTAGTTTTCTTTCTTTGGGACATATTTGCCTGGGTTTGGTACCAGGGTCATGGGGGCCTCATAGAATGAGTTTGGGAGTGTATATATTTTGCTATATTTTGGGAGGGTTTGAAAATGATAGGTGTTAGCTCCTCTCTAAATATTTCATAGAATTTGCTTGTGACTCTATCTGATCCTGGGCTTTTGTTTGTTGGAAGATTTTTGATCACAGTTTCAATTTCCGTGCTTGTGATTGGTCGGTTTATATTTTCTATTTCTTCCTGGCTCAGTCTCAGAAGGTTGTGCATTTTTCAGAGTTTGCCCATTTCTTCCAGGTTGTCCATTTTATTGGCATACAGTTGCTTGCAATAATCTCTCATGATCCTTTGTATTTCTGCAGTGTCAGATGTTACTTCTCCTTTTTCATGTTTAATTCTTTTGATTTGAGTCTTCTCCCTTCTTTTCCTGATGAGTCTGGCTAATGGTTTATCTATTTTGTTTATCTTCTCAAAGAACCAGCTTTTAGTTTTATTGATTTTTGCTATTGTTTCCTTCATTTCTTTTTCATTTATTTCTGTTCTGATCTTTATGCTTTCCTTCTTCTGCTAACTTGGTGTTTTTTTGTTCTTTCTCTAGTTGCTTTAGGTGTAAGGTTAGGTTTTTTTATTTGAGATGTTTCTTGTTTCTTAAGGTAGGATTGTGTTGCTATAAACTTCCTTCTTAGGACTGCTTTTGCTGCGTCCCTTAGGTTTTGGGTTATCGTGTCTTCATTGTCATTTGTTTCGAGGTACTTTTTAATTTCCTCTTTGATTTCTTCAGTGATCTCTTTGTTATATAGTAGTGTATTGTTTAGCCTCCATGTGTTTGTATTTTTTGCAGATTTTTTCCTGTAATTTATATCTAATCCTGTAGCATTGTGGTCAGAAAAGATACTTGATATGATTTCAATTTTCTTAAATTTACCAAGACTTGATTTGTGACCCAAGATATGATCTATCCTGGAGAATGTTCTATGAGCACTTGAGAAGAAAGTTTTTCTGTAGCTTTTGGGTGGAGTGTCCTATAATATCAGTTAACTCCATCTTGTTTAATGTATCATTAAAAACTTGCATTTCCTTTTTATTTTCATTTTGGATAATCTGTCTATTGGTGAAAGTGTGATGTTAAAGTCTCCTACTATGATTGTGTTAATGTCGATTTCCCCTTTTATAGCTGTTAGTATTTGCCTTATGTATTGAGGTGCTCCTATGTTGGGTGCATAAATATTTACAATTGTTACATCTTCTTCTTCGATTGTTCCATTGATCATTATGTAGTGTCCCTTTTTTATCACTTGTAATAGTCTTTATTTTAAAGTCTGTTTTGTCTGATATGAGAATTGCCACTCCAGCTTTCTTTTGATTTCCATTTGCATGGCATATCTTTTTCTATCTCCTCACTTTCAGTGTGTATGTGTCCCTAAGTCTGAAGTGCATCTCTTGTAGACAGCCTATATACAGGTCTTGTTTTTGCATCCATTCAGCCAGTCTATGTCTTATGGTTGGAGCATTTAATCCATGTACATTTAAGGTAATTATCGATATGTATGTTCCTATCACCATTTTCTTAATTGTTTTGGATTTGTTATTTTAGGTCTTTTACTTCTCTTTTGTTTCCTGCCAGAGAAGTTACTTTAACATTTGTTGTAAAGGTGGTTTTGTGGTGCTGAATTCCCTTAGCTTTTTCTTGTCTGTAAAGGTTGTAACTTCTCCATCAAATTTGAATGAGATCCTTACAGGGTAGAGTAATCTTGGTTGTAGGTTTTTCCTTTACATCACTTTAAATATCCTGTCCCACTCTTCTGGCTTGCAGAGCTCCTGCTGAAAGACCAGCTATTAACCTTATGGGGATTCCCTTGTATGTTATTTGCTGTTTTTCCCTTCCTGCTTTTAATATTTTTTCTTTGTATTTGATATTTGATAGTTTGATTACTATGTGTCTTGTCGTGTTTCTTCTTGGATTTATCCTGTATAGGACTCTCTGCACTTCCTGGACCTGATTAACTATTTCCTTTCCCATATTAGGGACATTTTCAACTATAATCTCTTCAAATATTTTCTCAGTCCATTTCCTTTTTCTCTTCCCCTTCTGGGACCCCTATAACTCGAACATTGGTATGTTTAATGTTGTCTCAATGGTCTCTGAGACTGTCCTCAATTCTTTTCATTTTTTGTTTTTCTTTATTCTTAGTTATTTCTGGTATTTTATCTTCCAGGTCACTCATCCGTGCTTCTACCTCTGTTATTCTGTTATTGATCCCTTTTAGATAATCTTCAATTTCATTTATTGTGTTGCTCATGATTGTCTGCTCTTTAGTTTTTCTAGGTTGTGGTTAAACGTTTCTTTTATTTTCTCCTTTCTATTCCCAAGATTTTGGATCATGTTTATTATCATTTTTCTTAATTCATTTTCAGGTAGACTGCCTATTTCATCTTCATTTGTTAGGTCTGGTGGGTTTTTACCTTGCTCCTTCATCTGCTGTGTATTTCTCTGGCTTCTTATTTTGTTTAACTTCCTGTGTTTGGGGTTTCCTTTTTGCAGGCTGCAGGTTTGTATTTCTCATTGTTTTTGGTGTCTGTCTCTAGTGGCTAATGTTGATTTAGTGGGTTGTGTAGACTTCCTGGTGGAGGGGACTAGTGTTTGTGCTCTGTTGGATGAGGCCGGATCTTGTCTTTCTGGTGGGCAGGTACACATCCAGTGGTGTGTTTTGGGGTGTCTGTGACCTTATTATTATTTTAGGTAGCCTCTTTGATAATGGGTGGATTTGTGTTCCTGTCTTGCTAGTTGTTTGACATAAGTTGTCCAACACTGTAATTTGCTGGTCGTAGAGTGGAGCTGGGGCTTGACATTCAGATGGAGATCTCTGGGAGATTTTTGATATTATGTGGAGCTGGGAGGTCTCATGTAGACCAATTTCCTGAACTTGGCTCTCCCACCTCAGAGGCAGAGCCATGACGCCTGACTGGAGCACCAAGAGCCTGTCATCCACAAGCTCACAATAAAAGGGAGAAAAAAAGAAAGAAAAAAAGAAAAAGATAAAATAAAATATAATAAAGTTATTAAGGTAAAAATTATTATTAAAAAAGTTTAAAAAGTAATAAAAAAGAAAAAGAAAGAAAGAAGAGAGCAAACATACCAGAAAACAAATCCACCATTGATAGCAAATGCTATACTAAAAACAAAATAACAAAAAACATGGACAGACAGAACCCTAGGATAAATGGTAAAAGCAATGCTATACAGACAAAATCACAGACAGAAGCATACACATACACACTCATAAAAAGTGATAAAGGGAAAAAATATATATATACATTGCTACCAAAGTCCATCTCCTCAATTTGGGAAGATTTGTTGTCTTTTCATGTATTCCACAGTTGCAGGGTACATCAAGTTGATTGCGTAGATTTAATCTGCTGCTCCTGAGGCTGCTGGGATAGATTTCCCTTTCTCTTCTCAGTTTGCACAGCCCCTGGGATTCAGCTTTGGATTTGTCCCTGCCTCTGCGTATAGGTCACCTGAGTGTGTCTGTTCTTTGTTTAGACAGGACGGGGTTAGTGGAGCAGCTGATTAGGGGCTCTGGCTCACTCAGACCAGGGGGAGGGAGGGGTACAGAGTGTGGGGTGAGCCTGCGATGGCAGAGGCCAGGGTGACATTGCACCAGCCTGAGGCTTACTGTGTGTTCTCCTGGGGAAGCTGTCCCTGAATCAAGGGACCCTGGCAGTGACGGGCTGCACAGGCTACTCAGAGGGTAGGTGTGGATAGTGACATGTGCTTGCCCACAGGCTTCTTGGTGGCTGCAGCAGCAGCCTTAGTGTCTCATGCCTATCTCTGGGGTCCATGCTGATAGCCGTGGCTTGCACCCCTCTGTAGAGCTCCTTTAAGAGGTGCTCTTAATCCCCTCTCCTCATGCACCAGGAAACAAAGAGGGAAGAAAAAGTCTCTTGCCTCTTCGGCAGCTCCCGACTTTTCCCCAGACTCCCTCCCAGCTAGCTGTGGTGCTCTAGACCTCTTCAGGCTGTGTTCACGCAGCTAACCCCAGTCCTCTTCCTGGGATCTTACCTCTGAAGCCCTATCCTCAGCTCCCAGTCCCCACCTGCCCTGGTGGGTGAGCAGACAAGCCAATCGGGCTGGTGAGTGCTGGTCGCACTGATCCTCTGTGTGGGAATCTCTCCACTTTTCCCTCTGCACCCCTGTTGCTGCACTCTCCTCCATGGCTCCAAAGCTTCCACCCCCCAGCACAGCCCCCATTTGTGCCAGTGAAGGGGCTTCCTAGTGTGTGGAAACTTTTCCTCCTTTACAGCTCCCTCCCAGATGTGCAGGTCCCGTCCCTGTACTTTGTCTCTGTTTTTCCTTTTTTCTTTTGCCTTACCCAGGTACGTGGGGAGTTTCTTGCCTTTTGGGAAGTCTGAGGTCTTCTGCCAGCGTTCAGCAGGTGTTTTGTAGGAGTTGCTCCACATGTAGAATCATTTCTGATGTATATGTGGGGAGGAATGTGATCTCCACGTCTTACTCTTCCACCATCTTGAAGTTCCTCCCCTGTCTTTTCATCTTGTTTATGGTTTCCTTTGCTGTGCAAAAACTTTTAAGTTTAATTAGGTCACATTTATTTATTATTTGTTTTTTTTTCATTACTCAAGGAGGTGGGTCAAGAATGATCTTGCTGTGTTTTATGTCACAGAGTGTTTTTCCTATGTTTTCCTCTAAGAGTTTTATAGTGTCTGGTTTTGGTACCATTTTGAATTAAAATATAAACATAACTATGTTATTAAGAATGGCAGTGTTTATGAATACCTATCTATGAGAGTTATGGTGGAGAACAAATCAACAGAATGTTTTATTGTTTAGAGATGGAAGACAAGAAAAAAATACTTACACATTATATTTTATTTATAAGAGAAAGTCATAAGGTTGCTGGCTACACCATTAATCAAAGTAAATAAGAAAAAAAAGCCCCCAAAATGAAAAAATGAAGTCCAATTTCAACATATTTAATATGTGATGCTTGTTGAATATTAGGAATGTGACTTTGATGTGCAATTAAAATGTTTAATGGAAGCTCTAAAATGGTAAAATGTTAGAGACAGATTTTTTGGATTTTCTTCTCATAAGTTATGACTAAATTTATCAAATACAGGTTTATCAAATACAGTAAATACAAATTTATCAAATACAGTAAAAGACAAGTACAAACTTCCCATTTGAAATCTGAAGTATTTGAATTAATAACTTTTCTTATGTTCTCTACTTTCAATGTGTCCAGATTAGCAAAACAGCCCTATCACAACCAGTTTCTTAGTTAGATGTAACTGTATTTGAGTAGGATGCCCAGCCCCCTCTTGAGAGTTTCCTCCTTCACTTTTTGTAGTTTGGGGGAAATTCTCTCTTGATAATGATTTCTCCAAGGAATTCTGCATTAGAGTGTAAGGGCAAAACTTCAAGCTCGTTTCAAAGTAGCAATTCCATTTACTTTGTTTTCTTTTAGAAATTTCAGGAACAAATTTATTATAAAAAGAATGTATATTTTCCCTAATTCTTGCCAAAAACATACTCAAAATAGCCTCTTGGTATCATCTTAATTCATTAAAGTTTACTTAATAACTTTAATAACTTAATAACTGAGGATAATTTATAAGTATTTTGTTATACAAATGAATGAGAACAAGGAAAGAAAATTAAATTTATTTGCAGGCAATCTAGGGTAAGTTTCATCAATCATTTTAATTTACACTGAGCTAATTTTTCAACTTTAAAAATGAAGCATTTTATTCCTATTTTTAAAAAGAGACCTTAATAGCTAATTTTTTCCAAGCCAGGTTTTATTTTTAATTAAGTTACTAAGAACGTTTAGGATACTTAACCATGGATATAGACTGTTAAATTAATTTCCCACTTAATATTTTTCAGAGATTACAAAACAGTCTACAACAGAAAGACCTAGTATTGGGAGATTTCTTTATTTGGAAATACAATATCCAATCTATAATATTATGAAAATTTAATTTACTACATATAACCACATCTGTCTAATTCATCAATAAATTAAAATGGTATTAACAAGAGATATTTAACTACTGGTTTTTATCATTTCATTATGATTTGAACAACAAAAAGAGTGTAAAAATTCTTGTCTCTTTACATACCATTGAATGATTGTATGAAGTAAACAACTTTTATTCAAGACCTCCTAAACATGACGCATATAAATAATACCATAGATATTCATGTTTCGATCTGCATGATCTTTTTTGTTTATTTTTTCCTAACTAATAATTCATATTTCTTTCCTCTGTTTCAATATCTAAATGGCTAACCATCACTTACCACACATTAACTGCGACTTTAGTGAGGCGTCTATCACTAATACTCTTATCTGCATCTCTAGTCACTCCTTGGTATGAGTCCAAAATCTAGCTTCAATTTTTCATGTAAATTGAACAAAATATACAGTCGAAACAACTCTTGAGTTTCTACCTACCATCCTTTAGGTGCCACCCTCCTTCCTTATTGTCAGTACATTGTAATAACTCAGTTGATTTCTGAGCTAATTGGACTCAATCCACAAACAGCTTTTTAGATGGTCACGACCACAACAGGCCAGGCAGCCAAAAGTATCACCTATTAAATCACACCTAGGAAGAGAAGCTCTTTTCTCAACAAAACAATTCCTGGAGACATTATATTGTAGGTTGACATTGTAATTAATCTTTCACAGATGTAGTTCTTGTTTGGCAACTGTGAATCAGAGGGTGTACACTTGAAAGCTGTCTCAGTTTACTGATATTACAAGGAAATCTCATATTTTAAGCTGTTATTCTTTAAATACACTTATTGATTTCTCTTTTATAAATCTTGCAACTGGAACAATTCTAATCTTATTGAGTGGTATTAAAATCATAGAATGGGGGAGGTAATTTATGGTTACCAAGGGGAAATGGGGAGAGGGATAAATTAGGAGTTTGGTATTAACAGACACACACTACCATGTATAAAAATAGATAAACATCAGGACTTACTGTAGAGCAGAGGAAACTATAATCAGTATCTTATAATAACCTATAATGGAAAAGAATCTAAAAAAGAAATAACTGAATCACTTTTCTGTACACCTGAAACTAACACAGTATTGTAAATCAACTATATATATATTTATGTGTGAGCTAACAAGGTGGAAGAATTGGAAGGAGTTATCAGAGAAGGATTTTGATTTACTGGATTTTTGAATTATGGCAATTTTATGAGCCATTCTTGCAGTGAATTGTTAAAATAAATTAGAATTGAATGGAGGTCACATAGGCGATTGAGAGCTGTGAGTCTTGTATGTAGAATGGGTCATTTATTTAGATGATATCTTCACTATATAGTCACCCAGGTGCATGGACAAAACTGAATTCCAAAGGAAGTATTTGAATTAGTTGTTAAAGTTTAGTATTAATTAAGTGAAGGGTATTTGGTTAGTGAAAAGCAAAATAAATAGGAAAGAGGTTATAGTCAGATGGTCTGAGCCTAAATACATTAGATTTTTGGAAAATTAATGGTGAATAAGAAGGAGAAACACATCACACTAAGCAATTTGGAGTCACATTAATAAGAATAAAAATATCCTCCATTGGAAAGTGTTATACAAAAAGCCAAGGTCTTGGGGTGGATGTACTGACAGACAGCAAGTTTTCCACAGAGATGTAAAGGAGGCAATATTTTAAAAGGAGTTGATATTAGAAAATAAATTAGAAGTGACACTCTGCAAAGTACAAGGAAAGATTACAGTGGAGAAAGGTGCAAATTTAGATAAAGAGAAGAAAATTACAAAAGATTATGAGGGTAGGAGTTGAATAATAAAAAGTATGTATTGACTAGTGCCGAAAGAATATTTTTTGTGAGTTATCATGAATTTCGTCCCAATGGTCTGTTAGAGAAAACTGGAGGAAAGAGGATTCAACTATGCTTTCATGCTCAACCTTACACTATACTTTTAATATATATTTACCTGGATATTGTAGAATTATTTCAAGAAGCATGCAAATTATCATCACATGATGTATATTGTCTCTTCAGTTTCCATTAGTTAGCTTGATAATGATAAATTCTGAAAGTTCACATTAGAAGAGGACCACTAATAACAAGTGGTAAAAGAGATATTATGATATCTCCATTATTTGAGAACCTTATTAAGAAAAATGTTCTTGGATATAGTAAAAATAAACAAAAACCAACAGTGGTAGAATTCTAAGAATCTGTTAGTCTGTGCTCTAGGCTTATTTCCCCATAACCTATGTAGGATATGGACAAGAGCATGACTAAATAAAAGCAATGTTTATGACTGTTCGATCTCATAAACAGTCTCATCATTTTGGTTATATTGATTCATTAATTTGCACCACATATAGATGTACTAATATGAACTTTCCTTTAAAATGTATTGCTACATTACATAAAATATATTGAGTATGTAAACAGTTGAAACATGAGCAGATCTGAATAGTGTCATCAGGCATGTGATTATTTTCTGTGATTATTAATATTAAAATTGGCTGCAATATCTTGTTAAGTATAGAGTAACAGATGGGGATTTCCCTATAGAGGAAGTCTAGCTTCACTATGTAACGAGATTTATTTGTCTCATTATGAAAATATATAGTAGGTCAGAAAACACAATCCTTTGGGGCTTCTTAGTTATTAAAAAATCATGAAGTTTTCCCTTGGTAAGAATTCCAAAGAATTGTTTTTCTAAATTTCTAGAGAAGAGTGAAGTCTGTGGCTTGCAGTGTAGGAAACAAGAAAATTCCTTAGAACATTGAAGAATATATAAATATACTTTTTCCATATATATATTTAAGAAATAGAATCTAGTATCAACAGGAGTCATCTCTACTTACTTCGTTTTTCCTTGAAAAGACATTAGACTATTACTTAAACCTCTAAACAGAAAATATCTTTGTTACTGGCTTAATTTCTAAGAGTGAACATATTCCAAATCATATCACACATGCTCTAAAATAGAAATCCAGTGTGTATTATAGATTCATTTAATGTAAAAAAATATATATAAAAATCAAAACTGCCAATCTAAATCAAGATCTTACTTTTGAAATAGCATAAGGAATACAATTTAATATTTTTATTTTAAAATGTGTATGAAGGAAATGCCAAATGTACCTAATAAATTGATTTGATTCTAAAGGTCACATTTACAATTCATACTGTGACAGAGTGAGCCTAATTAAAATATCATATGAAATCTCATTTACTGATGATTTTAGTTCATATTAGTGGCTTTGACCTTCATCTAACCTCAGGCTTCTTTAAGCTGCTTGCATTAACAGACTACCCAAATCAGTTCAGCATTACATATCATTTCTTTCAGAGACGATATTCTCTGTGGGATTGAAAGATACAGGTAACCAAACTGCCTAAATATTGATCAGCTTTAACTCTTGTCTAATTTTGTATTGATTACAGCATTGATGATTCATCTAAATGATTCACTTAGATGTGGAATAAAAATAAATCAAACTCAGAGAAGCAGAGAGAAGGGGCTTCCGGGTGGGGGAAATGGGAAGATGTAAGTCAAAGGGTACAAATTTTTCAATTAAAAGATGAATAAGTTCTGGATGTACAGCATAGTGACTATAGTCAATCACTGTATAATATACCTGAAATTTGCTACAATAGTAGATTTTAAGTGTTCTTACCACACACATACACACACACACACACACACACACACACAAACATTAACTAGGTGAAATGATGGATGTGCTAATTAGCTTGGTTGATTTCACAGTGTCTATGAATATTAAATCATCATTTTGTATACCTCAAATGTACACAATTTTTGTCAGTTATACCTTAATAAAGCTAAGGAAGAAAAGGAACATAAAGCTGTTTTTTTATCATCTGGTTTTATACCTTAAAATGTTATTTAGAGAAGTATATAGCAAATTATATCAGTTTTTTAATCTCTCATTCTCCATTATATACATGTGACTTATACATCAGAGGTTAACAAATGTTTTACCTAAAAGCCAAATAGTGGACAGTTTAAATCTAAGGCTATCCAGTCTCTGTTGCAACTATATAACTCTGTCCTTATTAAAAAAAAAAAAAAAAAAGCAGGCATACACAATAAGTACATGAATTGGCATGACTGTGTTCCATTAAAACTGCTTGGTATTTACAAAACAACAGGTAACTGGCCTGTGTCCATAGCCATCTGATCCCTGATATCCCTGATACATATATGTTTTCACTATATCAATGTGTCTGGACTCTACAACTCTTTTGTTAAATCTGAAGATGAATGCTTATGTTCCTAGGTATCAAAATAAGGCCTCCAGACTTCTACCCTAGTTACATGATTTAACATCACGATTAACATTAAACATGATTAACATTAATCATAATTAATGATTAATCATGATTAACATCATGATTTAACATTTTATTTTCCTAGATAGAATTGCCCAACGCTGACCAACTAGATTCCTTTTGTCATTATGTTTCTTTAGCCCATCTCTTTGTTAGGAGAGGTAATTTGCTAGGATAGCTCAGTGTTCTTGCACATTTTTTGCTGGGAAAGCCAAAAATGCAAAACCTTGTCTACTCCCAGATAAAGAGTAGGCTTGCGTCAACTCACTATGAAAATGATAATTCCATAAGTTCAGTGCTCCTCTTCTGTAACACAACTTACTCTGTGTGCAAGCATAAACAATGGACTTTTTGTGAGGTACTCTGAGAAGCATGGGGAACTGACACTAGTCAACAAGAACTCTGGCTACTACTTCTGCCATGAGTTGTAAAGTGTTTGTCTCTAACCCAGGAGTCTCATGTCTTCTTTCAGCATCCACAAAGTGGTGAACTTGTTAGCTTTTAAGATTTTAAAGATAAAATCTCAAATCCTGCAAAGTTCTGGACAGTCTTGGTGAAAAGGATGGGTTGCTGACAGAGACATGGCTTCCTAGAAGAGAAAGGATGGAGAAGATAGACATGAGAAAACTCCCCAGAATTGGATATTGAATGTTATCAGTCAAGTGCAGGGATGAAAAAGGGCAGAGTGACTGTGTTCCACTGTCCTATTGTTAACGAATGTTTAGAGGCTAAGCAAGGAGTGGTACGATTGAAACCATCTCCCTGATTGGTTGTTATAACTCTGCTTGGTTAGTTACTCACTCTCGTTTGGGAGGAAGGAAGGATGTTATCATAACAATAGGCTGAGGCCACAAAGTAATGACAATATGGCTTTTGCTGTCAAAATTTCTCCAAAGTTAAAATTAGAGGTGTCAGCAATAAAGACATACAGGTTTGAATGGAACAAACCATTTATTTGAACCAAAACCAGCTCCTTTGCTGAGTTCCAGTGTGCAGCCACTTGAAACTGAAAGTACATGCACATTTTTGTTTACTGGAACTGAGCTTCTCTCTCCCTCCCTCTGAGCCTTCTGATACTGTTCTCCTTCTCTACTCTGACGTCAGTTACCTTAAGGAAAAAGTTGAGTATGTTGGGGAAATTCAGGGAATGGAGGGACTCAAACTTCTACAACTCTGTTGGATATAGTCACCCAGGTCACTAACATATCCTCTCTCATGGGGAGGAAGAGTCACCGGACTCAGAGTATCTGAAACTGCTGAGGACTGTGAGGAGAAGCTGTGGTATATAAAGGGAGAAAGCAAAGGAGCCCCTGAATCTAGGGCTTTCTGGATGATGAAAGGTGCACTAAGGCGGAGGAGGCATGTATAAGGAGTAAAGAGACAAAAGAAAGAAACCTCTTTAGTAAATCTCAGCCATCCCCTACAAGCTAGCTTCCTCTGGCTTGCTGTATTCCCCAAGCTCCCAACAGGAGATGATGTATTTTCCTGACAGCTGTTATAGGTCCTCATGATCAGGTGTTAAACTCCCTGCTCTATGTTCCCATGGGGAATAAGAAAAATGCCCATATTCAAATGCTAGGGTTTGATCAAAACTTTCAGCCAAGAAAAAGAAAAGCTATTGTGTGGGTGTATCCTCTGGGACAATTGAATGTACTGTTGTAGAAATATATAGTAGCTTTTGATGTGTTACATGCTTGTCCTGTAAATGCTGATAAAATGAGAGATGAATCTCCCATTCAGTACATTCCCACATGCAGTGGGAGCAAGCTCTTCTACCATTTTCCTACAGTGGGTGAGTCAGAGTTTAGTGCAAATGCCTCTCTACCTTCTGATATCCAAAGATTTTGATAGATGATGGATGAAAATAGATTAGAAAGATAGATAGATAGATACATACATACATACACACACACATACATACATGCAGAGATAGATACATTATGTCCTCCTGGTTGGCAAGTCAGAAGCCTGAGTCTCAATGGCTAGACTGGTGTTGTCACACCTCTATCACCAGTGGTGTTTGAGAAACCTAACAAAATTTAGGGATAGCTTTGTCAAAGTTTCTTGAGACTATGTGAACAAATTCACAATGCTGACCTCTGGTAGTTAAAGAAAAACTGCTGCCTCTTTGGTGCCTCACCATCACCAGGAAGGAGGACCAGCAGATTATTGTACTTTTTGGTACAAGTACAAGTCAGTGCAACATTATTTTGTCTATTGGAGCCTCTGGCTAATGAGGCAGCCTCCACTCCTCCCGGTCTCCTCCTGGGCTCTTAGATTGTTGCCTCTCAATACAGCTAACAAGTACACACCTTTTAAAAATGGCTATTAGCTTGCTAAAGAGCTCCTCTGAAATTGAATAACTTGCCTATGGAGGACTTGTGACTCTCTGGGTTAATGTTCTCATTTTGAGGTGGGTCAAATTGGATTTGAAGGCTCAGAATTAAAGGACCCAGTTCAACATCAATACCAGCTATGTAGAATCACAAATAGACATGGTTGCTCCAGTCAATGGGAATAATTTAAGATATTTAAGCCATAATAATTTAATAATTTAAGCCATTTTCATAGTTCTAGCCAATGCTTCTCTTGATGAATCATGTTATATTTTTTGCTAAATGTGAGGCTGGCTTACAGTTCTGGAATGCCACTTAAAATACTACAGAGTGGGAGATTAAAGATATTCTTCTTTGGGGCCCTAAACTGAAAATAACTTGCTGCTGCTAATTGGATCAACTGAATCAATCACATAGATATCCATATTAAGGTCTTGTTCTTTGATGAGACAAACTGGAATCAAGTTCTGATCAAGCCTACAGTGATCAGAATGACACCAAAAATGGTGACATATCCACCATCATATACTGGGCATAAAAGAAAAGACTCTATATTTCTAATGCAAAAGCTACCCCATATACCAGACTTGTGACTCCTTCCAAAGTTGTCCTATTTTTCTTGTGGTAATGGAGGTCATATTATAGAAGGTGTTGGCCCAACATGCTCCTGCTAAATTCTTTAGTTAGGTCTTGATTCCCTCTTGGGTTAATCAGTGATGTCTCACCACATTTGCTTTTTCACTAATCAGATTAGCTGGTTCCACCCACAGAATCGTGGCCTTTGAGACCTATCTCTGCTGTGTCTCTGTCATTCAAGAGCATCTACACTTTGACAATGGTGCATCTTTTGTTATAAAGGTCAAACAGCAATTCTTTTACAGGCAAAGCATTCAATGGAAAATTCTAAGCTCCCTACAAACTACAGGTATTTGACATTGTAAAAAAAAATTGGGGTGGGCTTCCCTGGTGGTGCAGTGGTTGAGAGTCCGCCTGCCGATGCAGGGGACGCGGGTTCGTGCCCCGGTCCAGGAGGATCCCACATGCCGCAGAGCGGCTGGGCCCCTGAGCCATGGCTGCTGAGCCTGCGCATCCGGAGCCTGTGCTCCGCGACGGGAGAGGTCACAGCAGTGAGACGCCCGCGTACCTCAAAAAAAAAAAAATTAGAAAGAAAGACTTGGTTATTGCATTCACCTCATCCTGGTCTACACATATTGCTATGGCAGTTTGGTCCTTGGTAGTAATCATCATCAACTTGATGAATCCAATAAGAGATGATCAGAAAAAAATGTGAATTTTCAGCTACTGGAATTGGACTCGTCAATTTTGTGAAGGTGAAGGGAAAGTAACAACCTTAGTAGCAAAGGAATCAAGACCTTAGACCCTATATTGTGCAGGGGGCAAGAAGGGGCAAGCAGTGGGTGTGGGGGCAAGCACTTAAAGCTATTTTTGTCCCCCTAGAGGCAGCACTGTTGCCTAAATCAAGGTTCAACTGCTGCAAGCTTCTGACCTGCCACTATGTTTATTATCCCCATCCATGTGATATAAAAACAAAAAATCCTTGCTGACATGGCCTGTCCTGAATAAGTTGCTGTGCCTGGTTTCATCAACTATAGCTCTTGAATACGTATTGGTAAAATTACAGGGATTGGCACAATCATGCTTTAATTTGACATTTACAAACTCATCATTCTTCTGATATCTGAGTAGCCTCAGATTATGCCCTGCATGCTAATTGAAGCTGCAACTAGACGATGATACTGCTCATGTGAGTTAACCAAATTAAATTTGTCTTCTTCATATTTAGGAAACTTGAAAACCTTTTTATTATTTTTTTAATCTCCAGAGTTCTTAAGCTAACATATGGAGGGTAATATTTGTAGATCATTTTTCCTTTATTATATCCAACATTCAAAGTAAAAGAATTACTAAACATAATGGGATGTAGCCACTAGAAAAACATGAGAGACAAATAATTAAATAAAGAGATATTTACTTGGAGAAAAAAATAATAAATATAGGATAATAAATTCTAGTTAAGCAAATCAAGAAGTAGAATGGAGACAGTTATATCCAAGAGTAGAATTAACAATATGAAAATAAGCAGAGAAATAATTAAATCATTATAGATACACTCTGCTCAAACAAATAAAAATAAATGTGTTTGTCATTGATTTTGTTTAAATTTTGGCCATTTTTCTTCAAACCTTTTTGCTACCCTGTTCTGTTTTCTGTGTAAGATTCTAATTACATGTATGTTATACCATTTGATATTGTCCCACAGACTTTTCACTGTTTTCTGTTGTTGTTGCACTGCTATTGTTGTTTTCTTCAAACTCTTTATGCTCTTTGTGTCTTACTGGGTAATTTATATTGCCCTGTTGTCAAACTTATTGATTCTTTCTTCAACCATACCAAGTCTACTTGAAATCCATTAAAGGTATTCTTCGTTTCTATTATCTATACTGCAATTTTGATTTCTGACATTTCCATTTGATTCTTTCTTATAGCTTCCATATATTTGCACAAATTACCTCTGATTTTCTTGTTACCTACCTTTTCCTTTGGCTTCCTTAACATATTAATTTTGTTTTGTTTTGTTTTGTTTTAAATTCCTGCCTGATAATTCTAACAGGTGTGTCACATCTGAGTGTTGTTGTGATGATTTCTCTGTTTCTTCATTTTTTCTTGTCTTCTGAAATGCCTTATAGTTTTATTTTGAAAGCCAGATAATAGGAACTGAGGTAAAAAAGAAAAAAAGACTTTTAGTGTGAGCATTTATGCTAATCTGACCGGGAGTTTGACTCTGTTTAATGTTTTTTTATAGCTGTAGGCAACAAAGCTTGAATTTTCTCTAGTATCCTTGTTTTTTTCCTCCCATCTGGACTTTTAATCTTCCCACTGTGCTGCTCTTTAAAAAGTCTATTTTTGCATGTTTACCACCTGTAATGCCTTGCTATTACTGGAATCTTGTTAGCATAGTGGTAGTGTGGAGGAAGGGCAGCACATTCTTTTGTGTCCCGATTAAGTCTCACTCTTGGAGTGCACAATGGGACTGTATCTTCACCTCCCTAATGTTCTGTACCTTCTTCAGGGCCAGAGCCTTTTTATCTCTGTCCCAGTACCCTCTCCTAGTTGCAGCAGTGATTTTCCAGTGCTTTAATCTATGTCTTTGAAGTCCTTCCCTGAAAAATTTGTTTGTTTTTAATTTTTATTGGAGTATCTTTGCTTTACAATGTTGTGTTAATTTCTACTGTACAGCAAAGTGAATCATCTATATGTATACATATATCCCCTCTGTTCTGGATTTCCTTCCCATTTAGGTCACCACAGAACATTGAGTAGAGTTCCCTGTGCTATACAGTAGGAAAAATTAATGTGTCTTTGTTTCTTCTTATAAGATCCAGGAAGACCATGACTGGCAATATTCCCTTTCCATATCTGCATTGGAATGTCACGATTCTCCTCCTGTGGTATTTTTCTCCCATAGTTAAGTCTTTTGTTTTATAAGGGATACGTTTCTGAGAAAATTCCAGTGTCTGCTGTTCTCAAACCCCACCCCATCCCACGTTTTCCCTCCCTTAAGCACCACTGGGTGAGTTTTCATCAAGTTCTTCTAAATCCTCTTTGTGAGGCTTTGGTGGTGTTCCTGGGGGAAAAGCCTGCAAAATGATGAGAAATCCTCTATAATGGGGATCTAAGATTTTTATACTTTCACACTAGCCGATATTCAGCCTCTAGCAGTTGTCAAAATTTCTAGTTGTTTTTGTCTCTTTATATGGGTCTAATGTCTTTAGCCTCCTGTAACCAAATTGCACAGAAAATTTTTTGTTTGTTCCCTGTCTAGTTTTTTTCTTGTAAGTGTGAGATCTGCTCTTTTTCAGCTTTCTCTATGTTTGAGCTGAAATTGGATGTCAACAGTAGGTAATCTTAAGTAAAATGTGTTATATTAATTGATATCTTTTGGAAAAAATCATATGATTATCTCCATATGTACTGGCACATTTGTTAAAATTATTCATTCTTTCTTGATTAAAAAATAAATGAAATAAACTTAGATAGATGCTTTGACAATTACTTAAAACTATATATCTCAAACTGAAAGCCAGCATTGTATTTACTGGGAAAATGATGAAAGTATTCCTTTGAAAATCAATAAAAGATAGATATATCCATCATAATTTTTATCATTTTTATTACACTATAGATATTAGCCAGCAATGATAGCAAAGAAAAAAATAAAGTATATTTGCAAATGATATCATTTTAGTTGAAAAACTATTTAAATATAAGATAATTAAAGTGGCCACAGTATTAGTCTGCTGATGCTGCCATAACAAAATACCACAGACTGGATGGCTTAAACAGCATAAATTTATTTTCTTACAGTTCTGGAGGTCAGAAGTCCAAGATCAAGCTGCTATCAAGGTTGGTTTCAGGTTAGGCCTCTCTTCCTGGCTTACAGAAAACCACCTTCTTGCTGTTTCCTCCCATGGCCTTTCCTCTGTGTACATAAATTAGATATTGCTACTCCTCTGCTCAAAGAACTCTACTGATTTCCCATTTCAGTCAGATGGAAAGTGTTACATTTCCCACCTGTGAGTATTTCTTAGAATCCAGCATTACACTTTGGCTCACTCTGTTCCAGCTACATGGGTTTTCTTAATGTTCCTGACATTTTCCAGTGAATATGTTTCCTATATCTGATCTTTATTCTTCCTAGAATATTCTTCTCTTGATAACTATATGACTATGTGACACATTTAATCAGTTTCTTTCGCACAACTCACCTTCTCAGTCAAGCATTTTCAGGCCTCCTTATGTAAAACTGCAAACCGTAAACATATTTCTTTTGTTTATCATCTGTTGCCTGATGGACTAAGTGTTGCCTGGGTGAAGAAATGTTTATCTGCTTTGTTCCCTGGTTTATCCCCAGTGCCTGGAGTGGTACCAGGAACATAACAGATACCTAAAAATATTTGTTGAATAAATAAATTAATTGGCAACATATCAGAAAATATATAATTAGTGATGCTATTTGTAATGCAAAGAATATAATTAAGTGCCCCAAAGCAATATTGATATCTGTGAAAGAAGAAATCCTAAAATATTCTTATTGAAATAGAAGAAAGCTTGAATTAATTTGTAAAAATACTCTTCTGAAATTTCAATATAAAAGATGTCAATTTCTCTTTAAGCCAATATAAGAAATGTCATATGATTGCAATAAAACTATATTTGGAATTGCAGTTACTCATTCTAAAACTATTTTGGAAGAATAAAAATCAAATATGACCAGGCAATTTTTTAAAACACAGTAGTAATGTATTAACCCTGATTGATATTAAAACTTGTTGAAATATTTGGAATAGTATGGTAATGGAATGTAAAGAGAAAGACAAATCAATGTAAAAAAATTAAGTTCTGAGGTAGAATCAAATAAGTAGATGAAAGATCGGTGGAAATCTTTGATGTTTGTCTTTAACAATAGAGGTGGTGTGTAATATGCTGACTACTTCATTCAGTTAGTATGTTTTTCTTTCATAGCAAGATTTTCTCAATTATTGGAACAGGACATTGCACTATATTCTGATGAATACTCCTTGTTACAGACCTATATCAAAGAGTACATGGAGCTGCTGTTTTGAATAACAGTGCTCTAGACAACTTATTTTATTTTGCTTTGTACTGAAGTATATTTTATACATTTTAACAGATTTTTTAAGTATAGTTGACATATGGAAAACTGCAAGAATTTACAGCATAAAATTTAATAAGTTTTGACCTATGTTCACACTTATGAAATTACCTTCACAATCAAGCTCATGAGTATATTCATCACCCTTCAAATTTTCCTCCTGTCCCTTTGTTATACTTTCCTCCCACTCTTGCATCTCTAGACAACCATTAATCTGACTTCTGAATAGTTTGTATTTATGAGAAATTTATACAAATGAAATTATACTGTATGTATATATTTTTATTTTTTTGTCTGTTTCTTTCACTCTGCATGATTACTTTTGTATACATCAGTGTTGTTAGAGTATATGTAATATTTGTCTCCTTTAATTGCTGAATTTAATACCATTTTATGTGTTATTAGAGGTTCTTTACCCATTAATCTGTTGAAGAATATTTGGATTGTTTCCTGTTCTTTATTATTACAAATAAAACTACTATGAATGTTCATATATGTCTTTATATATATATTTAGTGGAAATGTAAAATGGTACAAACACTTTGAAAATGATTTGGCAAGTTTTTAATAAGTTAAATAGGTATCTAAGCAATATTCAACTATTTCACTCCCAGTTATTTACCCATAAAAATTTTAAAGCATATGTTCATGCATATAATTTTTATCCAACTATACAAATTCAAAGTATTTTGTCTCTATAGGTGCACTCACAAATGTGAAAAATGATGTGTGTAGAAGTATATTATTGTAGCATTGTACTTAGCAGAAGATTAGACACTACCTATGTTCTTACAGTAAGGGAATAAATTAATCTGGAGTACATTAATAAAAAGAAATGCACATTAATAAAATTGATAATTTAGAAATATTTTTATTTTTAATGTTTATTCTATTTCTAGTACTTAATTTCATTTCTAATAGTTTTATTTCTGTATTTATATAAGATGATCTTCAAAATATGTGAAAGGTTCAGCACAGCATGTTAAAGGGTGGATAAAATAATCAAACAATTTTCTTGGGATAAAAGTTTATACTTTTAGTAGTAAAATTATTTTTCACTCCTTTGGTAAGCAAGATATACCTAGAGTGCTTGCTTTTATGGATTTTCTATATTACTCCTTTATGCATATGTTTCATTCTGAACTATTTTGTCACTTCAACAGAAAAACTATAAGAAAGGATGCAATAAAGAATTTCCTTCCACTTGTGTAGATGTGTCTGTGTGTATAAAATGATAAATGGATTAATAGTAAGATATCTCTTTGTTTAATTCAATATTATAATACCTTTTAAGTAGAAAATCAATGATAGATGTTCACTAGCATTTCTATTTGTTTTGTAGTTAAAAAAGAACAATTAGGGCTTCCCTGGTGGCGCAGTGGTTGAGGGTCCGCCTGCCAATGCAGGGGGCATGGGTTCGTGCCCCGGTCCGGGAAGATCCCACATGCCGTGGAGAGACTGGGCCCGTGAGCCATGGCTGCTGAGACTAAGCGTCCGGATCCGGAGCGGGAGAGGCCGCAGCAGTGAGAGGCCCGCGTACCGCAAAATAAAAAAAAAATTTAAAAAAAAAGAACAATTAACCAAGAATCATCAGATCTTAATTATTCCAGAAAGAATCAGAAAAATATTTATCACCCTAATGATTTCAAAGAAGAAAATATTTTTAAAATGTAGGTTTTGACTTTTTTAAACTTTAAATAAAACTACCTGAGGAGAGCTTCCCTGGTGGCACAGTGGTTGAGAGTCCGCCTGCCAATGCAGGGGACACGGGTTCATGCCCCGGTCTGGGAAGATCCCACATGCCATGGACCGGCTGGGCCCGTGAGCCATGGCCGCTGAGCCTGTGTGTCTGAAGCCTGTGCTCCATAATGGGAGAGGCCACACAGTGAAAGGCCCACACACCGCAAAAAAAAAAAAAAAAACTACCTGGGGTAGTTTTTTAATTAATGTTCTTTTGGTTATTCTTGAATTTCAAAATTCTGGAACACACATCTGTGACATTTTCTAAATAATTTCATTTTAAAGCAATTTTAGATTAAACTTCATTGTATGCAAAATATTAACACAATAAGCTTTTGGAATATAATTTTAAATTCTATTTTACATTGTATTAGAAATAATTTATGGGAAAATTTGTTAATCTTGTTAACTCTAAGGAAACATTATTTTAGATGTTACATTCTCAACTAAAATTGAAAGCAATGTGTCTTATTATTTGTTTAAGAGATTAAAAATAGGATCTCTCCAAATAGTTTGTAGGAAGATGGGGTGGCCTTTATACCAAGGTTTAGTGTGAAATCATAGCTTTAGAATAGAATCTAAAAATCAGAAATTCAATGTCATGCTGATATATTGAGATGGAACTAACAGGAAACTGTTGAATTAGAGCACCATTAACCATAACACCTTTTTACTTCCTGCAAGATTCCTTTTAAACAAATAACCCTCCACATTTTTTCCCAACATTTAGAATGCTAAAATAAGTGACTGAATTTTATGACTCTGAATGGGGCAATTTGGGTGTTAATTTAACACATTTTATGATAATAAGAAACCTCTATTGATTAGCTATTTATTCCTAAATTAGTATGCAAAAGTCCAGTGTCATTAGTTCCAAATTATTAATAATGTACTTTAGGTTTAAAATGGTAAAATGAGTTAGTTAAATCTATCAGCAAATTAGCGGTGCTCTCAGGTTTAGGACTCATATAACTAGTTCACAGTTTTAGATTGACTAAGCCCATTAAACACTCACACTTGCTAGGTCAAGCAAATGATACTTTCACATCAGCAGAAATTAGTTCTATAGTAGGAAAAATAATCTCTGAAAATAGATTGGCTGGACTCATCCATTTTTACACATTGTAGACTTGCCAACCCAGACAAAATCTGATGCTTGAAAATGCATGTACATGGGAACATAAACCATCATCTATCTTTAATATTTATTAGATTCTTATATTGACTATAGTTTACTAATATATATATATATATATATATATATATTTTTTTTTTTTTTTTGCTGTACACAGGCCTCTCACTATTGTGGCCTCTCCTGTTGCAGAGCACAGGCTCTGGATGCGTAGGCTCAGTGGCCATGGCTCACAGGCCTAGCCGCTCCATGGCATGTGGGATCTTCCCGGACGGCGGCACAAACCTGTGTCCCCTGCATCGGCAGGTGGACTCTCAACTACTGCGCCACTAGGGAAGCCTACTAATATTTTAATATGCCAGATGTGAAGACTTTTAAATTATGTTTAACATCAAGTGTAACCTACATTTAATACTCAATAAACTGTTTAAAAATAAACATGTCAATGTAGCATTTGGCTGATCACTTAGCAGTCATTGAAGAAAAACCGTTTAGAGGTGGGATGAGGAGGACTAAAGTGAAGAAATAAGAAGCACTGTATAAAGAGGAAAATCTTTCATAGGGACTGGTATTACCAGTAACATACAGTGAGAAAAACATCTTTATCTATAAGACAAAAACAACATTTCACTTGAAATGTAAATTGAAAAAAAAAAAGAATCAGCATAACAAAGTAACTACTTTGATAGAACATTCAGCAGAATAGCATGTAATCAATGCAGTACATTGAGAATGCATTGTCCTCAAAATTAAAATTACCAAAGAAATGCTATGTAAATGAGTAAGAATGCATAAGAAAGAAATAGAGGAGAAATGAAACTAGCTAAAAAAAATCTTGCAGAAAATTCAGGATAAGTCTAGGTGATAATTACTGAAAACAGAGATACTTGCAAAGACATCTGCAACATTCTTATAATTTGCATTTACAAATGTTATGAGAAGATGACAGATAAAGATAATGGAACTTAGATGTGTCTCTTATAGCCACTCTGTTTGCATCCTATAATAAATAACAAAGTGAAGGCCTCGATGTTTAAAAGTAAAAATCTTTAATATGTCTTATGATACATAGACTATTTATAATTAATAAGTATTGTGCTTTTAGTGTATCTGACTTTATGAACATTTATATTAATATATTATGAGGGAAATAATTCTGGAAACACAAAGAGGCATTGATTGTACTAGAAAATCTTGAAGTTTATATCAGAAATACCCGAATTTGGTGAACTGGTGCCTGCTTGGTTACTACACTTAAAAGTAGAAAAAAATACCATAATGCATACATTCTGGGTAAAGAGTGAATATATTTTTAGTAGAATGAGTTTCTAAATTTCAATAAATATATGCCTCAACATAGAAAAACATAATAAATGTCAGATAATCTTAAAAGTTCAACATCTATACATTTTGTTAAGCTATATCTACATTACAAAGTCAATGAGACATTCTAAGATGATGAGTTTCATTCATATTAATTTCTATATTTAATGGAAATACAAATATATGATGTCATATATTAAAACAAGCACTTATTTTTTATTTGCAAGGAACGGTATTCAGACTTTGTACATTTAGTCATATAAATGACTCATCAGTCATTATGTCTTTTTTTTTGCCTTCTGTTGCTTTTGTTACAAGTTAATCACTAAAAGGATGTTGCCTATAGCTAAAAGCATACATAATGGCTCATCTCAGGGAACCCTGCCCCCTCTGCCTGAATGTTAAATTAAAATACTTTTGCTCAGCTCACAGGGAAACATCCTGACCCAGCTCACAGGTGAAACATCCTGACCCAGCTCACCTGGGAATGGCTGCAGGAAAGAAGAAATTAACACATCTCCTCCTCTAGTCTTGCAAAACCAGGAGATATTTGCAAAACTTACGGCCTTTTGAAAGTTACCTTTTTACCTCCCCCACTCTGTGTTCTATAAAAGGAACTAGCATCCAGACCCCAGTAAGATGATTCTCTAGGACTCTAGTCCACCATCTTCTCGGACTCCTGGCTTTCTGAATAAAGTCATTATTTCTTGCTCCAGCACCTCATCTCCCAATTTATTGGCCTGTCATGCAGTGAGTTGAATGAGCTTGGACTAGGTAATACCTTGATGCTTAGCTGTATACTGAACAGCAGAAAACATAAGCATCTCTTGAGTCTCACAGTAAGGGTTTTCTGATTGAATGGGTCTGAAGCTGTTTCCTAGAATCTGTAGCTGTTAGGGTGTTGACTGAAACCACCTGTCTTGGACAGGCCTGCTTGCCTGAGTTGTCTCACAACAGAAGGTCCCTATATAGAACATGGTACTGCTGCTGAAGAGTAACCTGGAGAATTCTGAAGGGGTCAAAAGAGGAAGAGGATGACCAACCTCCCAGTGTCTTTCTCGCTGAAATCCATCTTGGCTGAGAGACGCTTGCACCACCAGGAAGGACCGAGTCAGACTATGGGCCAAGAAGATGATTGGCCAGAGACAAGCTGGAAACCAACCACATGACCATAAAACATGAGACTGCAAGCCACATGCAGAGCAGTTCTCCTGGATTCCCTTACCCTGCGGCTCTCTGCCCGGGTGTCCCTTCCCAATAAAGTTTCTTGCTTTGTCAGCACATGTGTCTCCTCGGACATTCATTGCTGAGTGTTGTACAAGAGCCCATTCTCAGGCCATGGAAGGGGTCCCCCTTGCTGCAACATAGTTATAAAAGAAAACATACCAAAAGCAAAGCAAAACAAACAAACAAAACAACTTTTCCCAGGTAATGCAGATGATCAGTAAATTTTAAATACCAGTGCCTACAGCACATATAATGTCAAAGTTAAATAACTTTAACTGTTTCTTTAAGTAACTAGAAATGTCTTAAAGAGTTAAAGAAGTATGGTTATAGGATTATTAAAAATGTTGCTAATTAAACATGGAACTGATTTTGAAATTAGTACAATTAAAATTACTAGTTATATTAAGATATTTAAGAAATTGAAAACATAAAAAATATTTAAAAATTACATTTTTACTTAGTGTGGCTTATTCTAGGAAATAATAATTACTTGCTATTAGTATAACTACTAATATAATTCATCATAACAATGGATCTATTGAGGAATATCAAATGTTTATCTCTGCAAATGCCAAATGTTATTTATACAGATATATTTTATTTATTTTCCTTCAGTTATTCCTTGGAAAAATTGAGCTCTTCTCTGTATATGAAAGCTAATAATAATATTTATTTATTATATTTATCATTTAAAAGTTAATGTATTTATTGAAAATACTTTATTAATTCATCTGTAGAGATTCTTAAAATCAAATTTTTTTCTAAATATATGTGTAAATTACCACTTGCCAAACAATCTATATTTTTGCATTTGGTCTGTGTGCTTCTATTCATTCCACTGTCAACTGAAAAAAAAGCACAACCTAAAAGTTGAGAATTACATTTTATTCAGTGGGCTTCCTGAAGCCTTCAAGCCCTGGAGGCAGCCTCTCAGATAGCTCTAAAGGACTGCTCCAAAGAGGTAAGGGAGGAGCCAGAGTATGTAGGAGTTTTAAACCAAAAAACAGGTAGTCAGAACATCAAAAGATTACTGTTGATTAAAGAAAACCAGACATCTCAGGTTAATGAATTTAGTGCTTTTCTATATGTGGGAAGATGCAAGAGTCTGGACTCATTGAAATCATTCCTTTGATATGCACCTCAGCTATCTGGGGCCAGTATCCTGTGCTTTCCAATTCTGACTCTCCTCAGGGTGCATCACTGGGGTTGGCTACAGTGGCTGACTGCTTGATGGAGGGCATCCTGTTTCCATCATGATTTTCCTCAGGGTTCACCATTGGGGGTGGCTGTAATGGATGACAGTTTGATGGACGCAACATCCATTGTTTATTGATATGGCTGGGTGGAATTCTTAGTCCACGCCATCTTTGGGGGATTTTGTTAACATCAGAGCTTTGAACAAAGATTAACTATTAACTTTTCATTACTCATGAGTAATTGGGAAGACTTGTACTATGAAGCTTAAAGGATATAAAGTTATCCACCTTCTCCCTATGAGATACAACTTAATCTACCACTTTAGAGTACTAATTCTATGATAGATCTAAACATTAAAGAAAGGTAAACAATGTTATGCTAATAAGATAGCTGCAATAAAAAGCACATTTGGGGTAAATCATACCACTACGACAGAATATTGTAAAATATATACTGATATAAGAACTTAGATTAGAAATAAAGATGTATTTCTGCAATTACAATTAGAAATAAAATAGTACATGCAAAATACTGCTTACTTAATATAGAAAACACTGGCATTTAATACAGAAAATACTGGTATAGAAAAACACTGTTCAACATGCATTTCTCCCCCACCTATCTTGCTAGTAGAACATTGCTTTCTTTCAGGTCTCCTACCCTACTCAATATGACTCAGAGGATGGTGACTTCATCATCTGTTCCACATTAAATCTGTTGACCAGGTTTGTCCTTTGATCTGCATGAACCCAGAGAGTTCCCCATGGTCATACATGGTTTTCTCATTGGATAGTGTCCTTACTTGGGATGCATATCTTTAGGATCCCACTTTCCTTTTGTGGGACTCTAGTAGGCTAGAGATAACCTTGGGGATGAAAAGTCGTAGGCTATTTCAGGACACACTGGGGTTTTGGGGCAAGGTAGTAGTCTACAGAATTTATTAGATTTATGGTTTAGCTGTCATATAAGAAAATAATTTATTATTATGAAATACGTCTTTTTTTACATCTTTATTGGAGTATAATTGCTTTACAATGGTGTGTTAGTTTCTGCTTTATAACAAAGTGAATCAGTTATACATATACCTATGTTCCCATATCTCTTCCCTCTTGCGTCTCCCTCCCTCCCTATACCAACCCTCTAGGTGGTCAGAAAGCACCGAGCTGATCTCCCTGTGCTATGTGGCGGCTCGCCACTAGCGATCTATTTTACGTTTGGTAGTGTATATATGTCCATGCCACTCTCTCGCTTTGTCACAGCTTACCCTTCCCCCTCCCCATGTCCTCAAGTCCATTCTCTAGCAGGTCTGTGTCTTTATTCCTGTCTTACCCTAGCTTCTTCATGACATTTTTTTTTCTTAAATTCCATATATATGTGTTAGCATATGGTATTTGTCTTTCTCTTTCTGACATACTTCACTCTGTATGACAGACTCTAGGTCCATCCACCTCATTACAAATAGTTCAATTTCATTTCTTTTAATGGCTCAGTAATATTCCATTGTATATATGTGCCACATCTTCTTTATCCATTCATCCGATGATGGACACTTAGGTTGTTTTCATCTCTGGGCTATTGTAAATACAGCTGCAATAAATATTGTGGTACATGACTATTTTTGAATTATGGTTTTCTCAGGGTATATGCCCAGTAGTGGGATTGCTGGGTCATATGGTAGTTCTATTTGTTGTTCTTTAAGAAACCTCCATACGGTTCTCCATAGTGGCTGTACTAATTCACATTCCGACCAGCAGTGCAAGAGTGTTCCCTTTTCTCCACACTCTCTCCAGCATTTCTTGTTTCTAGATTTTTTGATGATGGCCATTCTGACCAGTGTGAGATGATATCTCATTGTAGTTTTGATTTGCATTTCTCTAATGATTAATGATGTTGAGCATTCTTTCGTGTGTTTGTTGGTAATCTATATATCTTCTTTGGAGAAATGTCTATTTAGATCTTCTGCCCATATTTGGATTTTTTTTTTTTTAATGAGCTGCATGAGATTCTTGCAAATTTTGGAGATTAATCCTTTGTCAGTTGCTTCATTTGCAAATATTTTCTCCCATTCTGAGGGTCATCTTTTGGTCTTGTTTATGGTTTCCTTTGCTGTGCAAAAGCTTTGAAGTTTCATTAGGTCCCATTTGTTTATTTTTGTTTTTATTTCCATTTCTCTAGGAGGTGGGTCAAAAAGGATCTTGCTGTGATTTATGTCATAGAGTGTTCTACCTAGGCCTTCCTCTAAGAGTTTGATAGTTTCTGGCCTTACATTTAGGTCTTTAATCCATTTTGAGCTTATTTTTGTGTATGGTGTTAGGGAGTGATCTAGTCTCATACTTTTATATGTACCTGTCCAGTTTTCCCAGCACCATTTATTGAAGAGGCTGTCCTTTCTCCACTGTATATTCCTGCCTCCTTTATCAAAGATAAAGTGAACATATGTGTGTGGGTCTACCTCTGGGCTTTCTATCCTGTTCCATTGATCTATATTTCTGTTTTTGTGCCAGTACCATACTGTCTTGATCACTGAAGCTTTATAGTATAGTCTGAAGTCAGGGAGCCTGATTCCTCCAGCTCCATTTTTCATTTTCAAGATTGCTTTGGCTCTTCGGGGTCTTTTGTGTTTCCATACAAATTGTGAAATTTTTTGTTCTAGTTCTGTGAAAAATGCCAGTGGTAGTTTGATAGGGATTGCAATGAATCTGTAGATTGCTTTGGGAAGTAGAGTCATTTTCACAATGTTGATTCTTCCAATCCAAGAACATGGTATATCTCTCCATCTATTTGTATCATCTTTAATTTCTTTCATCAGTGTCTTGTAATTTGCTGCATAGAGGTCTTTTGTCTCCTAGGTAGGTTTATTCCTAGATATTTTATTCTTTTTCTTACAATGGTAAGTGGGAGTGTTTTCTTGATTTCACTTTCAGATTTTTCATCATTAGTGTATAGGAATGCCAGAGATTTGTGTGCATTAATTTTGTATCCTGCTACTTTACCAAATTCATTGATTAGCTCTAGTAGTTTTCTGGTAGCATCTTTAGGATTCTCTATGTATAGTATCATGTCATCTGCAAACAGTGACAGCTTTACTTCTTCTTTTCCGACTTGATTCCTTTTATTTCCTTTCTTCTCTGATTGCTGTAGCTAAAACTTCCAAAACTCTGTTGAATAAGAGTGGTGAGAGTGGGCAAACTTGTCTTGTTCCTGATCTTAGTGGAAATGCTTTCAGTTTTTCACCATTGAGGACGATGTTGGCTGTGGATTTGTCATATATGGCTTTTATTATGTTGAGGAAATTTCCCTCTACGCCTAGTTTCTGCAGAGTACGTTTCATAAATGGGTGCTGAATTTTGTTGAAAGCTTTCTCTGCATCTATTGAGATGATCATATAGTTTTTCTCCTTCAATTTGTTAATATGGCATATCACGTTGATTGATTTGCGTATATTGAAGAATCCTGGCATTCCTGGAATAAATACCACTTGATCATGGTGTATGATCCTTTTAATGTGCTGTTGGATTCTGTTTGCTAGTATTTTGTTGAGGATTTTTGCATTTATGTTCATCAGTGATATTGGCCTGTAGTTTTCTTTCTTTGTGACATCCTTGTCTGGTTTTGGTATCAGGGTGATGGTGGCCTCCTAGAATGAGTTTGGGAGTGTTCCTCCCTCTGCTATATTTTGGAAGAGTTTGAAAATGATAGGTGTTATCTCTTCTCTAAATGTTTGATAGAATTCGCCTGTGAAGCCATCTGGTCCTGGGCTTTTTTTTGTCGGAAGATTTTTAATCACAGTTTCAATTTTAGAAAGACTTTTTGAGTGAGGTTTTCTCTTACTTGGAATCAAATGCATTCTAAATACCATGTAATACATATCTATGGGTTCCATATATAGTTCCATGCATTTAATTAAGCAGTTTACAGATATTAACTGATATAATTATCAAAATAACACTATGATGAATTATATTGTTAATAGTCAAATTATTAATTAATATACAGGTTAATTTTTACAAATTAACAAATAAAACTTGCAGAGATTTGGTAAACTGCAATGGTCAACCAAAATGAAAGTGATTCCAAGGTCCTTCTTATGTGGTCTTTATCTCAAACTTATAACTTTCTCTCCTAAAATTAAAAGATATAAACTCCTTTTTAATTTCATAGTTCACATATTAGAAGTGCATTTAATCTATATTTTCTTTGAAACTTATGCAAAAATATATTTGAGTCAAGAAATCTTAGCACAGGAAGAAAATCTCTTGAGTTAACATTTTTAAAATAAAAAGAACCTCATTTTTTCTTATTATCCAAACTATATATAAATATCATGAGTAATTTTCAGCCTTACTGCCTTTAACATTAGAAGAAAAACACACAATAAAGTTATAAGTAATAATTCCTTCTCCCTTAAATTTTTGGCCAGTGAGTCTGAATTTCTATATGATTCTATCCAAACTTTTCAATGAATAATAAAGAAATAATGCATTATTTATCTTACTATTCCATTGAATCAGATTCTGAAGTATCTTTATAATCAGAATTCTGTTCACTTAAAGGTGAAACATATCACAGACAGCTTTATGTTATGTGACAGTCATTCAAGATAAGAGATACAAAAATAATAGCACCAGAAGAAGCAGGGAACCATGGGGATGTTATTTGTTTAACACGTGTCAGTAATTTAGCTCTCTAAAAGAAGAAAAAAAATCACTCTTACTTGAAATAGACATCAAAATTTTTTAATGCTTTTGGTATTAATAAATAGGTATCAGCCTTTATTCTAAAGTCTAAACATGCTTAACATTTTTAAATATATTTTATTTGGGTCAATGTAGTTCTAGAATTAAAGAAGTCTATGTGCAATTAGCCTTTTAAAACTTTGTAGTGCTTACAGATATTTTTCAAATTTATATATCATATAACGTGCAGCTCTGAAGGGGTATGGAATATTGGAAGAATGTAATGCTTGTGTTTTGAACTTGAGATAAATCTGAGCCAAAATGTTTACTAAATAAGAAATCATAATCAGAAAGCAGAAGACAGAACCCAACTTGAAGCAGTATAATAAAACATTGTGTGAAGTAGTTATGGCAAGAATAATCAAAAAACAAAAAAGTCAATAGGTTGAATATAACAATGGGGATAAGAGTTTAATGTGATCAATGAAGCAAGAACTCAGATTCAGGATTCCAGTCACAGTAATAAAGTATGAGACCAGGCTTTAATCCTGGAAGAAATGGTCTCTTCAGGTGTAATAATAAATTAGATGAGGTAGAAAAATTGGACATTGTATTAAGGAAGAGGGTATGACATGGCAGAGAATGGTGGAACCAAAGTAAGTTTTGCTTATCTGTCTTTTTTTTCCAGAAATGATTAGGAATATCCTTACCAGCAATGAATCATTAAATCAGAGCAATGCCAAAAGGAGAAATTTTTAATTTGAAGAAGAATCACTTCTGTACAAATCTAAATAATTCTTAAAATAATTAGTTTTGATTTCAGAGACAGGATTGTGATGTGACCAACTGTGTGATAATTTTTTAGCTGTTGCAAAAATATTTATTTTGCATTAAAATTTTATCTGGCACTTCCTTTTGCAGCATAAATTCCTGCCTATTACATTGTGCAGGTTGACTTTCACAGAAAAAAAAAAGATTTATTTAAAGATAAACGTAAAGTAACAGTTGGGACATGGACAGGGACATGGACAAGGACTTAGGACTGTTAAGAATTTCCACTACTTGAGTAGTTTTGTATTCCAGAGTGTATAGTTTCTTTGGTTGTTGTAGTGGCATCTGTGTCAACAAGAAAGCCCCTTTATTGTTAAAATGTATTTATAAATAATGCATTGGTTTTTGTCCTATGATGACATAGTCAACTAGTCGGTACAATACAAGACCACAGTTGGTTACAAGGTGTATTTATGAATAAGGGCTAGAGAAAGCTCTAATCACTGACCTCAGAATTTGGACTAAACAAGTGATATTGATATATTACTTCCCAAATTGATAAGACATGCATGTTTGCACAATTTGTTCTCTTTTCTAAAGAAACTTAACCCTTAGTCCTCAAGACCGGGTTTAATCAGAATTTTCTTTAACCTATTCTTCATATATTTTCCATGGGGTACTCTATTATAACATCCAGTGGACAAAGGGAAGCAAGGTACTGTTGCTGGAAGAAATGTTCTATACATGTCAATTAGATAAATTTGGCTGATAGAGATATTGAGGTCTTCTACATCCTTCGTGATTTTTCACCTACTTGTTCTATTGATTACTAAGAGATGCTTACCTTGCAGAGTTGTCTAATTTCTCCTTTGAAAGTTCTAGCAGTATTTACTTCATGAACTTTGAAACTTTGCTGTTAGGTACATACATGTTTAAAATTGTTATATCTTCTTGGTAAATTGAACTTTTAAATCAATTTTAATAACCTTTTTATCCATGGTAATTTTCATCATCTCAATGACTACATTGTTGATACAATAGAACCATTCTAGCTTTTTATGGGTTATATTTGTATAGTATATCACTTTTAGTCCTTTTATCAATATAATGTTCACTATTAAAATATTAATCTTATTTACATCATGTAGTTGAGTAGTATCTTCTTAATCTGCCCTGAAAATCTGTCTTTTAACTTGTGTGTTTTGATCATTTTCATTACAATACTTATTAATGTGGTTGGATTTAGGTATACCATTTTGTTTGTTTTGCATTTGTCTGGTCTGTTTTTGATCAGTTTCCCCTTTCCTGCCTTTCTTTGGGATTATCTGAATATTTGTAGTGCTCCACTTCAATTTAGATATTGGCTTCTTTGTCTGTTTCTCTTTGTATTATTTTATAGTGGTTTTGGGAATATGTGTATAACATATATAATGATATATATATCATATACATATAAAGCACATAAACAAATACACATATGCATATACAATTGTTTATTTTTAAAATTGATTTACAATGTTGTGTTAGTTTCTGGTGTACAGCAAAGTGAATATATATATATGCTTTTCTCTTATGTTTTATCACAGGATATTGAATATAGTTCTTTGTGCTATACAGTAAGATCTTGTTATCTATTTTATATATTGTAGTTTGTATCTGCTAATCCCAAACTCCTAATTTATCCCTACCCTACCCCTTTTCCCCTTTGGTAACCACAAGTTTGTTTCTATGTCTCTGAGTCTTTTTGTTTCATTAAAAAGTTCATTTGTATTACATTTTAAATTCTACATATTGTGATATCATATGGTATTTGTCTTTCTCTTTCTGACTTATTTCTCTTTCACTTAGCATGATAAACTCTAGGTACATCCATGTTGCTGTAAATTGCATTATTTCATTCTTTTTATGGCTGAGTAGTATTCCCTTTATCCATTCATCTGTCAAGGGCCCTTTAGGTTGCTTCCATGTCTTGGTTATTGTAAGTAATGCTGTATGAACATTGGGGTGCATGTAGGTTTTCAAATTACAGTTTTCTCCAGGTATTTGCCCAGGGGTGGGATTACTGGATCATGTGGCAGCTCTATGTTTAGTTTTTTTTTTTTTTTCTTTGGCCCCAATTCATGGAATGTGGGATCTTAGTTCTCTGACCAGGGATTGAACATATGCTCCCTGCAGTGGAAGCACAGAGTCTTAACCTCTGGACTGCCAGGCAAGACTTTATTTTTAGTTTTATAAGGAACATCCATACTGTTTCCATAGTGGCTGCACCAATTTACATTTCCACCAACAGTACAGGGGAGTTCCATTTTCTCCACAACCTCTCCAACATTTATTGTTCATAGATTTTTGATGATGGTCTTTCTGACTGCTGTGAGGTGATACCCCTCACTGTAGTTTTGATTTGCATATCTTAATAATTAACCATATTGAGCATCTTTTCATGTGCCTGTTGGCCATCTGTGTGTCTTCTTTGGAGGAATGTCTGTTTAGGTCTTTGGCCCATTTTTTGATAGGGTTTTTGTTTTTTTGTTATTGGGTTATATGTGCTGTTTGTATATTTTGGAAATTAACCCCTTGTTGGTTGCATTGTTTGCAAGTATTTTCTTCCAGTCTATAGATTATCATTTCATCTTGTTTACGGTTTCCTTGCTGTGCAAAAGTTTATAAGTTTGATTAAGTCCCATTTACTTTTATTTCTATTGCTTTGGGAGACTGACCTAAGAAAACATTGGTAATATTTATAAAAATTGTTTATTTTTAAATTTTATACAATAATATTCACTCTTGGTATACAGTTTTATAAATTTTGACAAATTTAACCAAACAGTTCAGTAATCCCTACAACAATGACTCCCTCATGCTACCAACTTTATAATAATCCAAATCACCTCTCTTCTTAATCACTGGCAACCACTGATCTTTTATCCTTCATTAAAGTTTTGTTTTTTCCAGTGTGTGACAAAGTTAGATTCATAGCGTTTTGAGACTTCTTTTATTTGGCAAAGTTCATTCAAGCTCATCCATACTGTTGTTTTTATCAATAGTTCATTCCATTTTATTGCTGAGGAGAATTTAATTGGATATACTACAGCTTATTTATTTACCACCTTATTGGGACATTTCAGTTATTTCCAGTTTTTAGTAATTATGAGTAAAGCAACTATAAACACTTGATAATTGTGGGCTATGTGTGTATCTGTGTATAAACAGTCTTTCATTTCACTTGTGTAAATACCTAGAATTGGGATTGCTGGATAATATGGTAATGCATGTTTATAAGAAACTTCCAAACTGTTTTACAAATCTGATATATCATTTTATATTCCCACTATCAATGCATGAGTTTTTGTGTTACCCTTTGTCCTCACCAGTAATTAACATTATCAGTTTTTTTTTCTCCTTTCTAACAGCTATTTCACTGATGTCTCATTGTGGTGTTACTTTATTTTTCCTGAATAACTAGTGAGATTAAGCATCTTTTCATGGACATCTTTGTTATCTGTATGCCTTCTTTGAATTAGTATTTGTTCAGTTTTTCCCACATTTTTGTATGGTTGGTTGTCTTATTGTTGTGTTGTGAACTTTCTTTTTATAGTCTTATTTATATATATATATATATATTTTAATATATTCATCATTATTTGAAAACATTTTCTCCCATTTTTAACTTTTTCCATTCTCTTAGCATTGTAGTTTTCAGAGCAAAAACTTCAAATGTTGATGAAATGTGATTTATTGTTTTTTTCTTTTAAAGCATGGTTTTGATGTTATATCTAAGAACTTGTTGCTTTATGTTTTATTCTAAAACTTTATTTTTTTATTTGTTATATTTAGTGCTATTATTCAATTTTTAACAATATTGAGGTATATATTGAAATTTATATTTTATGTTTGCATGTCCAATTAAAAATAATATCCTTGCTTTTGCACTTTTTTTCAAAAATCAATTGCTCATATTTGTTTAATGTCACCCTTTATATCTGGTAATTTTCCTGGTTCTGAAGCAATATTGTATGCTGTTAATATATACATTCCAGCTTTCTTTTGGTTGGTATTTGCATGGTATATCTTTTACCATCTTTTGCTTTTAATTTACTGATACTTTTGTAATTAAATTTTATTTTCTGTTGACAGCATATAATTCTTATATTTTTATCTGATCTCACCAATAAGCTCTATATTTAAATTGTTGTGTTTTGGTAAGTTACATTATTTTTAATTCTAATTTTATTTTGTTTGCTATTTGACTATCTCTATTTTTATTATTACTTTTGTATGGAGATTATAACCTGCATACTTAATTATTCACAGGCTATTTGCAGGTAATATTTTACCAGTTAACTAAAACTTAGAAGGCTTACGAGCTAATGAAATAAAATTATTTTAAGGCAGAGCAAGAAAAAAAGTCAAACATAAAATTCTTCTCTGCCCATGTGGGCCGCTACTCCCTCACTTTTAATGTGCAATGTGTATTTGCATTATACATTAACCAGATCTCCTTAGAAGAAACAGGTATGCCTACTAGACCAAAAAGAGCAATTTTCTGGTGACAGCAAGGTAATCTCTTAGGAGATAATTCCTTTCTTAATCCTGTAAGGGATCATGATGACTCACCATGTATGTGCAGACCTGGATTATGTAAACTATCAGTATGTTACTTTAATGTGTAATCCTCTGTCTTGAAAATATATATAATATGCTTTGATCACTAAGGGGTAGAACAGTCCTCAGAGCTTACTGAAACACTGTATCCCAAGTTATAATCCTCAAATTGGCTCAAATAAAATTTTTGATTTCTTTCTTAGACTGAAAGAAATTGAATTTTTTGGTTGTTTTTGACAAATCATATGTCCCTTTACTCTTCTCTCTTTATTATTGTTAATAATATTATGATTATTCTCACATGAACTATACCTGCATATATTACAATTCTTCAGACAATAAAAGAATTTTTGCTTCCTAATCTAGTCTATTATATTTACCAGATACCTACCAATTATGCTGCTCTTCCTTTATTCCTGAAATTCCTAATTTCTATCTGGTATAATTTGTCTTCAACCTGGAAATCTTCTTTTGCATTTCTTTTGGAGCAGGTTGATTGGTCACAAATTCTCATACCTTCCCCTAATCTGCAAAAATCTTTATTTCATCCTATCCCTTATGAAGTTGATAACTGTTCATAAAATTTTGGGTTATCAGTTCTTTGATTTAGCACTTTGATTATGATGTTGCTGGGCATTGTTTTCCTTCAGTTTAATCTCTCCACTCCAGGGATTATTTCTCACCCCCTGGCTTCCATGGGCACTTTTACTGGTCCACTGGCTAGAAAGCAGGGGTAACTCAGAATTTTAGCCACCCTCACCCTTCCCTGCTCTCTTACAGTTCCATGAAACTTGGGGGAAGTGTCTTGTGTTGAAGTGGTAAGAGAAAAGACAGAAAAAATACCACAGATTTCCCTCACACTCCATGGATCACAGGAGCCCCTTTCCTAGTTCCTCTGCATAGAGAGATGAACTCTCTCTGTGTCTTTTTTTAAATTGAGATAAGTTGACATATAATATTGTGTAAGTTTAAGGTGAATAATATGTTGATGTGATGCATTTATATATTGCAGTATGATTACCACCTTAGCTTTACCTAAAAACTATATCACTTCACATATTAATTTTCTTTTTTGTGGTGAAAACATTTAAAATGCAGTCTCTCAATAATTGTGAAGTATATAACACAGTATTTTTGGCTATAATCACTATGTAGTGCATTAAATCTCCAGAAGTTATTTCTTTACAAGTTGCAAGTTTGTACCTTTTAACATCTATGAGTCTTATTAATATGTAATACTGTGGCTTGTTGCTTGGACTTGACTTTGAAAATGGTTTGAGAAAAAGTTTTTTCTCCCACACTTTCCTGAATGCATAGACCCTTTTTCTTATTCCTCTAGCTGGAAAGTGTAGATTTCTCTCTGATTTTTTGCAATCTGCATTCAATGTCCAGTTCCAAGAATTGGCCTATTCTTAGATGAAAATCAATAGATAAAGGAAGGGGGAAAAATAATAAGAAGAAAATAAACAGTGAAAACTAAGACACCTACTAGGCACTGGTGGGAGACCTCGGACATCTAAGGGGATAGGAGGAATCCCTGTGCACCCAGGTAAGAAGTAGGAAAGAAAGATGGGGGAAGAAGAGTGGAGGCAGGATGGGACTGGTGCCCCTGAAGGGGGATGGGGGAGGAGTGAGGTTCCCACAAACAGAAGGGCCCACTCACAGTGAGAGGATCATCAGGGACAGAGAAGGACCTTTGGGGGGTTGGGGGATTAGATGCAAACATGGCCAGAATCTCCCCAACCCTTTCATGCCTCAGTGATCCTGCTGAGGTCCCAGGTCTGAACCCCAACCTCCTGGGACCACCTCTGGATGCACAGGTCCTGGGCTTGAACCCACCTGTACTCCCTGCCAAGGCCTCTTTTGGTCATATGAGTCCTGGGCCTGAGCTGAGCCCCCCACCAGACTCCCCATGGTTGCATGGGTCCTGGACCTGAGCCGTCTCCTGCCAAGGCCTCTTCTAACCATGCAGGTCTTGGGCCTGAACTCCAAACCTGCCAAAGCCTCCGCAGGCTGCGTGTGTCCCAGCTGACCTGAGTACCACCCTCCACAAGGCCTGCACAAGCTGTGTGGGTTGCAAAAGCCTGTGTACTGACCCAATAAAGCCACTTCCAGCTGAGCAGGTCCCAGTCCTGAGGTCTGTCTCCACCAAAACTTCCTCTGGCCTTGTGGGTCCTGGCAAACCAAGTGCCACCCCTCACAGGGCTTCTTCTGGCTGTGTGATCCAGTTGGGCATGGCTGTGTAAGCCTATGCAACAACTGGCTTACATGGGTACGTGTGCTAAGGACCATCTCCAGAAACAGATGCTGGTGAGAAGGACACATCCAGAGGTGGGACTGACACAGTGGGTCCAGAGTCCTACCTAGAGGTCTTGGAGGCCTACTGTGGAGGCAGGGGTAGGCTATAACTCACTGTGATCACAAGGACACTAATAGAGGAGGCACCAGGGAATTTTTTATTTTTAATTTAAAATTTGTTTAATTTTTCTTAAACTTTTAAAATTTTTTTATCTTTTATTTTTATTCTTTTTCATCTTTTAATTTTCCTTATTTTATTTTTTATTTTTCTTTGCTGTTGTCGTTCTGTTTTGTTTTTTTGATTTTACTTCTTTATTGTTATTTTCTCTAATATATTTTAATTTTTCTAATTTTATTTTATTCTTTGTTATTGTTCTACTCCTTTCTGTTTTTTGCTTTTATTCCTTTCCTTTCTTTCTTTTCTCTTCTGTGCCACAGGGCTTGTGGGGTCTTGCTTCCCAGGCCTGTGGTGGAAGCGCCAAGTCCAAGCCACAGAACAAAGAAAGATCTTCAGGTACCAGGGACTATTAATCAGTGTGAGGTCTCCAAGAGGTCCTCATCTCAGCACCAAGACCCTGCTCCACCTAACTGCCTGCAAACTCCAGTGCTGGACACCTAAGGCCAAACAAACAGTAAGATAAGAACACAGCCCCAGCCATCAACAAAGATGAGATGACAGAAAAGTATGTTACAGACAAAGAAGCAAAGTAAAAACCTACAGGACCAAATAAATGAAGAAGAAATAGGCAATCTAAATGAAAAAAAATTCAGAGTAATTATGCAAAGATGATCCAAAATCTTGGAAATAGAATAGAGGCACAGATTGAGAAAATACAAGAAATGTTTGACAAGAACCTAGAAAAACTAAAGAACAAACAAACAGTGATGGACAGCACAATAACTGAAATGAAAAATACACTAGAAGGAATCAATAGCAGAATAACTGAGCCAGAAGAATTAATAGGTGAGCTGGAAGATAGAAAGGTGGAAATAACTGCTGAGAAGCAGAATAAAGAAAAAAGAATGAAAAGAAATGAGGACAGTCTCAGAGACCTCTGGGACAACATCAACATTCAAATTATAGGGGTCCCAGAAGAAGAAGAGAAAGAGAAAGTGTCTGAGAAAATATTTGAAGAGATTACAGTTGAAAACTTCCCTAACATGGGAAAGGAAATAGCCACCAAAATCCAGGAGGCAGAGAGAGTCCCATACAGGATAAATCCAAGGAGAAATACACCGAGACACATATCAATCAAACTAACAAAAATTTAATTCAAAGAAAAAATATTAAAAGCAGCAAGGGCAAAGCAACAAATAATATACAAGGGATTCCTCATAAGGTTACCAAATGATGTTTCTGCAGAAACTCTGCAGGCCAGAAGGAAATGGCAGGATATATTTAAAGTAATGAAAGGGAAAAACATACAACCAAGATTACTCTGAACAGCAAAGATCTAATTCAGATTTAATGGAGAAATCAAAAGCTTTACAGACAAGCTAAAGCTGAGAGAATTCAACACCACCAAGGCAGCTTTACAACAAATGCTACAGGAACTTCTCTAAGTGGGAAACACAAGAGAAGGAAAAGACCTACAAAAATAACACCCCCTGGGCTTCCCTGGTGGCGCAGTGGTTGAGAGTCTGCCTGCCGATACAGGGGACACGGGTTCGTGCCCTGGTCCGGGAAGATCCCACATGCCATAGAGTGTCTGGGCCCATGAACCATGGCCGCTGAGACTGCGCGTCTGGAGCCTCTGCTCCACAACAGGAGAGGCCACAACAGTGAGAGGCACACGTACCACAAAATAAATAAATAAATACATAAAATAAACCCCAAACAATAAAGGAAATGGTAATAGGAACATGCATACTGATAATTACCTTAAATGTAAATGAGTTAAATGTTCCAACAAAAAAGCACACACTGGCTGAATGGATACAAAACTAGACCCATATATATGCAGTCTAAAGAGATCCACTTCAGGCCTAGAGAAACATACAGACTGAAAGTGAGGGGATGGAAAAATGATACTCCATGCAAAAGGAAATCAAAAGAAACCTGGAGTAGCAATGCTCATACCAGATAAACTAGACTTTAAAAGAAAAACTGTTATGAGAGACAAGGAAGGACACTACATAATGATCAAAGGATCAATCCAAGAAGAAGACATAACAATTATAAATATTTATGCAACACAATACATAAGGTATATATTAACAGGCATAAAGGGGAAATTGATAGTAACACAATAATAGTGGGGGAATTTAACACCACACTTACACCAATGGACAGATCATCCAGACAGAAATTCATGAACTTTAAATCACACAACAGACCAGATAGACTTAACTGATATTTATAGGACATTCCATGTGAAAGCAGCAGAATACACTTTCTTCTCAAGTGGGCTAGGAACATTCTCCAGGGTAGATCACATCTTAGAACACAGATCAAGCCTCAGTAAATTTAAGAAAATTGAAATGGTATCAAGCACCTTTCCAATGACAACACTATGAAATTAGAAATCAATCACAGAAAAAAAAGTTGTAAAAAACACAAACACAATGAGGCTAAACAATACACTACTAAACAATGAAGAGATCACTGAAGAAATAAAAAAGGAAATTAAAAAATACATAGAAACAAATGACAACAAAAGCACGACAACCCAAAACTTGTGGGGTGCAGCAAAAGCAGCCCTAGGACAAAAGTTTATAGCAATTCAAACCTACCTCAAGAAACAATAAAATTGCAAATAAACAACCTAATCTTACACCTAAAGCAACTCGAGAAAGAAGAACAGATAAGACCTAAATTTAGCAGAAGGAAAGAAATCATAAAAATCAGAGCAGAAATAAATTAAACGGAAACAAAGAAAACAATAGCAAAGATCAATGAAACTAAAAGCTGGTCCTTTGAGAAGATGAACAAAACTGATAAACATTTAGCCAGACTCATCAAGAAAAAAGGGAGAGGATTCAAATCAATAAAATAATAAATGAAAAAGAAGAAATTACAACTGACACTGCAAAATACAAAGGATCATAAGAGACTACTACAAACAACTCTATGACAATAAAATAGACAACTTGGAAGAAATGGAGAAATTCTTGGAAATGTACAGCCTTCCAAGATTGAACCAAGAAGAAACAGAAAATATGAACAGAGAGATCACAAGTAATGAAATTGAAAATGCAATTAAAAATCTTCCAACAAATAAAAGCTCAGGACCAGATGGCTTCAGAGATGAGTTCTATCAAACATTTAGAGAAGAGCTTATACCCATTCTTTTCAAACTCTTCCAAAAAATTGCAGAGGAAGGAACACTCCCAAGCTCATTCTACAAGCCCACCATCTACCTGATACAAAAACCAGACAAAGATATATATATATATATAAAAAAAAAAGAAAATTACTGACCAATATCACTGATTAACATACATACAAATATCCTCAAAAAAACACTGGCAAACAGAATCCAACAACATATTAAAAGGAGCATACATCATGATAAAATGGGATTTATCCCAGGAATGCAAGGATACTTCAATATATACAAATCAATCAATGTAGTACACCATATTAACAAATTAAAAATAAAAATCATATGATCATCTCAATAGATGCAGAAGAAGCTTTTGACAAAATTCAACACAAATTTATGATAAAAACTCCAGAAAGAGAGCATAGAAGGAACTTACCTCAATATAATAAAGGCCAAATATGACAAACCCACAGCAAACATCATTCGCAATGGTGAAAAACTGAAAACATTTCCTCTAAGATCAGGAATAAGACAAGGATGTCCACACTCACCACTCTTATTCAACATAGTTTTGGAAATCCTAGCCACGGCAATCAGAGAAGAAAAAGAAATAAAAGGAATCCAGATTGGAAAAGAAGTAAAACTGTCACTGTCTGCAGATGACATGATACTATATATAGAAAATCCTAAAGATGCCACCAGAAAACTGCTAGAGCTAATCAATAAATTTGGTAAAGATGCACAGTACAAAATTAATGCACAGAAATCTCTTGATTCCTATACACTAAGAATGAAAAATCAGTAAGAGAAATGAAGAAACATACCATTTACCATTGAAACAAAAAGAATAAAATACCTAGGAATAAGCCTACCTAAGGTGGTAAAAGACATGTACTCACAAAACTATAAGACACTCATGAAAGAAATCAAAGATGACTCAAACAGATGGAGACGTATACTATGTTCTTGGATTGGAAGAATCAATATTGTGAAAATGAATAGCCAAAGCAACCTTGAGAAAGAAAAACAGAGCTGGAAGAATCAGGCTCCCAGACTTCAGATTATACTACAAGGTTACAGTAATCAAGGCAGTATGGTACTGGCACAAAAACAGAAATATAGATCAACACAACATGATAGAAAGCCCAGAGATAAACTCACGCACATATGGTCACCTTATTTTTGATAAAGGAGGCAAGAATATACAATGGAGAAAAGGCAGCCCCTTCAATAAGTGGTGCTGGGAAAACTGGACAGCTACATGCAAAAGAATGAAATTAGAACACTCCTTAACATCATACACGAAAATAAACTCAAAATGGATTAAAGATTTAAATGTAAGGCCGGACACTATAAACCTCTTAGAGGAAAACATAAGCAGAACACTCTGACATAAACCACATCAAGATCTTCTTTGACCCACCTCCTAGAGTAATGAAAATAAAAACAAAAATAAACAAATGGAACCTACTTAAATTTAAAAGCTTTTGCACAGCAAAGGAAGCCATAAACAACATGAAAAGACAACCCTCAGAATGGCAGAATTCATTTGCACATGAAGCAACTGACAAGGGATTTTTCTCCAAAATATACAAACAGCACATGCAGCTCAATATCAAAAAGACTAACAACCCAATCAAAAAATGCGTGGAAGACCTAAATAGACATTTCTCCCAAGAAGACATACAATGGCCAAAAGGCACATGAAAGGATGGTCAACATCACTAATTATTAGAGAAATGCAGATCAAAACTACAATGAGGTATCACCTCACACCAGTGAGAATGGCCATCATCAAAAAATCTACAAACAATAAATTCTGGAGAGGGCGTGGAGGAAAGGTAACCCTTTTGCACTGTTGGTAGGAATGTAAATTTATACAGTCACTATGAAGAACAGTATGGAGGTTCCTTAAAAAAACTAAAGATAGAAGTACCATATGACCCAACAATCCCAGTACTGGGCACGTACTCTGAGAAAACCATAATTCAAAGAGACACATGCACCCCAATGTTCATTGCAACACTATTTACAATATCCAGGTCAAGTAAGCAATATAAATGTCCATTGACAGATGAATGGATAAAGAAGATGTGGTACATATATACAATGGAATATTACTCAGCCATTAAAATGAATGAAATTGGGTCATTTGTAGAGATGTGGATGGACATAGGGTCTGTTATACAGAGTGAAGTAAGTCAGAATGAGAGAAAAAACTATCGTATATTAACACATATATGCAGAATCTGGAAAAAGTTAGATATGAACCTATTTTCAGGGCAGGAATAGAGACACAGATGTAGAGAATTGATGTATGGACATTTCGGGGGGAAGGGGGATAGGATGAATTGGGAGATTGAGATTGACATATATACACTACCATGTGTAAAACAGATAGCTAGTGTGAACCTGCTGTATAGCACAGGGGTATCAGCTTGGTGCTCTGTGTTGACCTAGATATGTAGAATGGTGGGGTTGAAGGAGGTCCAAAAGGGAGAGAATATATGTATACATATAGCTGATTCACTTCATTGTATAGTGGAAACAAACACAACATTGTAAAGCAACTCTACCCCCACAAAAATATAACAGTGTAAGTTACCACAAAGAGATTCTTCAATTATGATTTCTGCCTTCCTCCACCTGTTATTCTTTAGTTTTTGGAGTTATCATAGAGTTGCTTTTTGTTCTGTCCAGACATTTTTTAGATACAGTCAAAGGGAGAGATAGGCTGATGTAGATTCTCTCAATCTTAACTAACTAAGAAGTCAAACCAGTGTCCTTTAATCTGAAATTTGTTAAAAGGAAAATAAAAGTGTTTAGAGTAGTTTTGTGTTAATTGAAATTTGAGAATAATAAACATATATATATATAATTATCTTTATCAAAATGAAAAGCAAGTCTTTATGTTAGTAGTCATTCCAACAAACTCTGAAAGAACTAACATTTAAACCACATCTTTCCAGGTTTTGTGCTCTAAATTTAGAAAATTTGTTGGAAAAGGCAAAATGAAGACCAGTTATCAGAAGAGAGAAGATGTAAACATATTTTCTTAGAGAAAAAAAGCAATCTATACTCAAGATTTTCAAAATTTACAATAATAAATAGCAATCTTAAGGAATTTAGAAATAGAAATTTAACACATTGTCTTTATAAAATACAAACTGTTTTCTGGGCACAGGATGACTTAACCATTTTATGGAAAGACACAAATTCATATTTGTCTCTTCTTGTATAATATTCATATAAAATACCTAAGGGTTTTTGTTATTCTTGTTTTTTACTAGTATATATATACCTGTAAATACATGTGGTTAGACATATACCAATACATAATTATAAATACAGATGATATATTTAAAATACTTCACTTTTAAACATACTTAGATCCACAGCATAATATGTAGATAACATACGTACTATAATACATTTTTATCTCAAAAAATTGGAAGCTTTTTCTTGTAAAACAAAAAGATCATATTTATTTTCCTTTCTATGTTCATGTATTATAATAACTATTATACCTAGTAAAATCTCAAATATTATATAAAATACCAATTAAATTGGTAATCAAAGTAACCAAGTTTTATTTATAAGACACAAGAACAAAATAAAAGATGGAAAATCAGGAATTTCCAAAATGCCTTCTCATAATCACACATTTCATTTTAATTTACACAATTTGATTAACAAATAAAAGGAAATATTAATGTCAACATTTTATATTGTATAAAAAGTAAGAGTAAATTAAAGAAATGTAAAATGATCAATATTTTGTGCTTTTTCTTCATCAGAAATATTTCAGGTTTCCACAGAGTAATCATTATTTAATTCAATTTAATAAAAGCATAGTATTTTAAAGTTAACTAAGAATCTGGATATTAATTATAAAACCAATTGAAAGATTAAAAAATAAATAAGTCATAAGAAGTAAAACCCTCATCTTGCAAACAATAAAAATTCAGATATGGTATTACATTATTTTTACAAGGTGGTAGAAGTCAGGAAGAAGTCAGAGTTACTTTTAAATTAAAATTATTCAGTCATTGAATTAGTTCAAAGAGTCACACTGATAAGTATATAATATAAAGTTCTTAATACTAATTTCTATCTCTATCTTTCAAAGATGTTAAAATCATGTTAATGTTTTTCTCTGTTTGTGAACCGATAACCAATGCCTTTCTGTCTTGTCCAGTGTTCTAATACCAAAGCCATATTTTACTTGTTCTCAATTTCAGTTTTGAAAAAAAAAATCATATTTTACTTATTCACATTTAAAGCATTAAAAAGCTTTATTTTTTTCTTTTTTTTAAATTCAGGTGTGGACTGGATGGATTCCATGACTGAGGGAACATCTCTGCATCAACAAACTGTTTGAGGGCTTGCACACTCATATCTATATCATGCTAGAATCTGAGTGTTTATTTCTTTTTGTTTGTTTGTTTTCTATGTTTTAACTATCTTGGGTATTTATTTATTTGAAAATATTTTAATTTTATCTTGGAGTATAATTGATTTGCAATGTTCTGTTTGTTTCAGGTGTAGATCAAACTTACGTTATACATATACATATATCTATTCATTTTCAGATTCTTTTCCCATATGGGTTATTCCAGAGTATTGAGTAGAGTTCCCTGTGCTATACAGTAGGTCCTTGTGGATTATTCATTTTATATATAGTAGAGTGTATATGCTAAACCTAACATCCTAATTTTCCCTTTCCCCCCACCTTTCCCTTTGGTAACCATAAGTTTGCTTTTAAGTCTCTTAGTCTGTTTCTGTTTTATAAATAAGTTCATTTGCAACTTTAGATTCCACATGTAAGTGATATGATATTTTTCTTTCTCTGTCTGATTTACTTCACTGAGAATGATAATCTCTAGGTCCGTCAATATAGCTGCAAATGGCATTATTTCATTCTTCTTATGCCTAAGTAGTATTCTGTTGCATATATGTACCACACCTTCTTTATCCATTCATCTCTCAATGGACATTTAGGTTGCTTCTATGTCCTGGCTACTGTAAATAGTACTGCAATGAACATTGAGGTTCATGTGTCTTTTGAAGTATGGTTTTCTCTGGATATATGTCCAGGAGTGGCATTGCTGTATCATATGGTGGCTCTATTTTTAGCTTTTTAAGGAACTTCCATACTGTTTTCCAGAGTGGCTGCACCAATTTACAATCCCACCAACAGTGTAGGTGGGTTCCTTTTTCTCCACACCGTCTCCAGTATGTATTATTCGTGGACTTTTTTTTTTTTTAAGATTTTTTAATTTGTTTTTTGGGGCTGTGTTTGGTCTTCGTTGCTGTTCAGGCTTTCTCTGGTTGTGGTGAGTGGGGGCTACTCTTCATTGAGGTGAGGGGGCTTCACATTACAGTGGCTTCTCTTGTTGTAGAGCATGGGCTCTAGGCACGTGGGCTTCAGTAGTTGTGACACATGGGCTCTAGAGTGCAGGCTCAGTAGTTGTGGCACATAGAGTTAGTTGCTTTGTGATATGTGGGATCTTCCCCAACCAGGGATTGAACCCATGTCCCCTGCATTGGCAGGCAGATTCTTAACCATTGTGCCACCAGGAAAGTCCATTTGTGAACTTTTCGATGATGGCCATTCTGACCAGTGTCAGGTGATACCTCATTGTAGTTTTGAATTGTATTTCTCTAATAATTAATGATGTTGAGCACCTTTTCATGTGCTTTTTGGTCATCTGTATGTTTTCTTTAGAAAAATATTTTTTTAGGTCATCTGCCTATTTTTTATTGGGTTGTTTGTTCATTTATTTTTGATATTTAGCTGCATGAGCTGTTTACATATTTTAGATATTAATCTCTTGTCAGTGTCAGGGTTTGTAAATATTTTCTCCCATTCTGTGTGTTGTCTTTTCATTTTCTTTTATGGTTTCTTCTGTTGTGCAAAAGCTTTTAAGTTTAGTTAGATCTCACTTGTTTATTTTTTTGTTTTTATTTTCATTACTCTAGGAGGTGGATACAAAAAGATTTTGCTGCAATTTATGTCAGAGATTGTTCTGCTTATGTTTTCCTCTAAGAGTTTTATAGTAACCAGTCTTACATTTAGGTTTTTAATTAATTTTGAGTTTATTTTTGTATATGAAGTTAGAGAATGTGAAAATTTCATTCCTTTACATGTAACTGTCCAGTTTTCCCAGCACTACTACTGAAGAGAGTATCTTTACTCCATTGTATATTCTTATCTCCTTTGTCATAGATTAATTGAAACATAGGTGCATGGGTTTTTCCTCAGCTTTCTATCCTGTACCAATGATCTATAAGTCTGTCTTTGTGCCAGTATAATACTGTTTTGCTTAATGTACTTTGTAGTATTGTCTGAAGTCATGAAGCTTGATTCCTCCAGCTCTGTTTTTCTTTCTCAAGATTGCTTTTGCTATTCAGGGTCTTTTGTACTTCCATACAAATTTTAATATTTTTAAATTGTAGATCTGCAAAAAATGCCATTGACAATTTGATAGGAATTGCATTGAATCTATAGATTACCTTGGGTAGTATAGTCATTTTGACAATATTGACTCTTCCAATCTGAGAACATGATATATGTTTCCATCTGTTTGTGTCATCTTCAGTTACTTTCATCAGCATCTTATAGTTTTCAGAGCACAGGTTTCTGTCTCATTAGGTAGGTTTATTCCCAGGTATTTTATACTTTTTGATGCAATAGTAAATGCTGTTCCCTTAATTTCTCTTTCTGTTATTTCATTGTTGGTGTATAGGAATGCAAGGGATTTCTGTGGATTAATTTTTTATCCTGCATCTTTACTGAATTCATTGAAGTCTTCTAGTAGTTTTCTGGCATCATCTTTAGAATTTTCTGTGTATAGTATCATGTCATCTGCAAGCACTGACAGTTTTACTTCTTCTTTTCCAATTTAGATTCCTTTTATTTCTTTTTCTTCTCACATTGGCGTGGCTAAGACTTCCAAAATTATGCTGAGTAAAAGTGACTAGTGTGAACATCTTTGTTTTGTTCCTGTTCTTAGAGCAAATGCTTTCAGCTTTGCACCATTGAATATGATTTTAGCTGAGAGTTTGTCATATATGGCTTTTATTATGTTGAGATAAGTTCCCTCTCTGCCCTCTTTCTGGAGAGATTTTATCATAAACTGGTATTGAATTTTGTCAAAAGCTTTTTCTGCATGTTTTCAGATGATCATATGGTTTTTATTCTAGTTTGTTAATGTGGTGTATCACACTGATTGATTTGTGGATATTGAAGAATGCTTGCATCCCTGGGATAAATCCCACTTGATCATGGTATATCATCCTTTTACTTTTTTGTCGGACTCAGTTTGCTAGTATTTTGTTGAGTATTTTTGCATCTGTGTTCATCAGTGTTTTGGTCTGTAATTTTCTTTTTTTGTAGTATCTTTGTCTGGTTTTCGTATCATGGTGATGGTGGCCTCATACAATGAATTTGGAAGTGTTATTTCCTCTGAAATTTTCTGAAATATTTCCAGAAGGTTAGGTGCTAAGTCTTCTCTAAATGTTTGATAGAATTCATCTTTGAAGACATTGTGTTCTCTACATTTGTTTGTTAAGAGATTTTTAATCACAGTTTCATTTTACATATGATTGATTTGTTTATATTTTCTATTTTTTCCTGGTTCAGTCTTGGGAGATTGAACCTTTCTAAAGATTTGTCCATTTCTTTGAGGTTGTCCATTTTATTGGGATATAGTTGCTTGTATTACTCTCTTATGATCCTTTGTATTTCTGTGGTGTCAGTTGTAACTTCTTTTTCTTTTCTAATTTTATTGATTTGAGTCCTCTACCTTTTTTTCTTGATAAGTCTGGCTAAAGGATTATCAATTTCGTTTATCTTTTCAAAGAACCGACTTTTCATTTCATTGATAATTTTATTGTTTTCTTCATCTAAATTTCTCTTATTTCTGCTCTAAATTTTATGATTTCTTTCCTTCTACTAACTTTAGGTTTTGTTTGTTCTTCTTTCTCTAGTTGCTTTAGGTTTAAGGTTAAGTTGTTTGAGATTTTCCTTGTTTCCTGAGATAAGGTTTTATCACTATAAATGTCCTTTTAGAACAGTTTTTGCTCCATTGAATAGGTTCTGGATCACCATGGTTTCGTTTTCAATTGTCTAGGTGTTTTTTGATTTCCTCTTGGATTTTTCCAGTGATCCATTGGTTGTTTAGTAGCATTTTGTTTAGCTTCCATGTGTTTGTGTTTTTTACATTTTTTTAATCTTGTAGTTGATTTTAAACACATATCTTTGTGATTTGAAAAGATGATTGATATTATTTCAATTTTCTTAAATTTATCAAGACTTCCTTTATGGCCCAGCATGTGATCTATCCTGAAGAATGTTCCATGTGCACTTGAGAATAATGTGTAGTCTGTTTCTTTCGAATGGAATGATCTGTAAATATCAATAAATATCTATAATTATCAATAAATATCTATTTGTTCTAATGTCATTTAAGGCCTGTGTTTCCTTATTGATTTTCTGTCTGTATATTCAGACCATTGATGTAAGTTAGGTGTTAAATTTCCCCACTATTATTGTGTTACAGTTGATTTCTCCTTTTATGCCTGTTAGGATTTGCCTTATAAATTGAATTGCTCCTATGTTGGGTGCATATGTATTTAAATTGTCATATCTTCTTCTTTGAATGATCCCTTGATGGTTATGTTATGTCCTTCTTGGCCTCTTATAAGAGTCTTTATTTTAAAGCTTATTTTGTCTGACATGAGTATTGCTACTCCAGCTTTCTTTAGATTTCCATTTGCATGGAATACTGTTTCCATCCCCTCACTTTCAGTCTGAATGTGTCCCTGGATCTGAAGTGGGTCTTTTGTTGACAGCATATATATACTGTTATTATTTTTGTATACATTCAGCCAATCTATGCTTTTTGGTTGGAGCAATTAATCCATTTACATTTAAGGTCATTACCAATATATATGTTCTTATTGCCATTTTGTTAATTGCTTTGGGGTGTTTTTTAGGTCATTTTTCTTCCTTTCCTCTTTTATTCTCTACTATTGTGTTGATGACTATCTTTAGTCTGGTGCTTTTTATTCTTTTGTTTTTTGGTGTGCATATGCTTATTGTAGATTTTTGTTTTCAGTTTCCATCAGGTGTTTTTGTTTTAACTTTTTATTTTATATTGCAATATAGCTGACTAAAACTTTTGTGTTAGATTCAGATGTACCTCAAAATGATTCAGTTGTATGTATACATGTATCTATTCTTTTTCAAATTGTTTTTCCATATTGGTCTTTACGTAATATTGAGCAGAAGTACCTGTCCTATACAGTAGGTCCTTGTTGGTTAACCATTTCATATATATCAGTTTGTACCTGTCAATCCTAAAGTCCCTCACTTACCCCCATCACCCTTGCCCTCTGGAAACCATAAGTTCATTCTCTGAGTCTGTTTTTGTTTTGTAAATGAGTTCATTTGTATCATTTTTTTTAAGATTCCACATATAAGTGATATCATACAATATTTCTTTCTCTGACTTACTTCACTCTGTATGACAGTCTCTAGGTCCATCCATGCTGCTGCAAATGACATTATTTCATTATTTTTAATAGCTGAGTAATATTCCATTGCATATATGTACCACATCTTTATCCATTCTTCTGTTGATGGACATATAGTTTACTTCCCTGTCTTGGCTATTGTAAACAATGCTGCAAAGAGCATTGGGGTACATGTATCCTTTCAGACCAAGTTTTTCTCGGGATATACACTCAGGACTGGGATTGCAACATCATATTGTAGCTCCATTTTTAGTTTAAGTAGTCATGAGGTTATTGTGTGGTGTGCCTGGCAATAGAGTGTGCATATATTTATGTGAAGATATAAATTGTACTCAAGGTTTTAAATACAAAATGAACATATTAGAAACTGAGTTTTTCTTTAAAGTAACCAGATGAAGAAAAAAATTGATGACACTTATTATACAATAATTTTGGGAAGTTATTAACTTCCTAATATTTTTACAAGAAGAAATTCTTAAATTTATTCATGTTGCTCTTTGGTGCTCAGTGTAATCCAGTAATTGTCTGAAATACATATGCATATACTACTTAACTAATCATTGGTACATATAACAAAATGTATATTCACACAAAAATAATTTCTACATTTACAAAATATGTGCTAAACAGTATCTCTAAACCAACACTTTCAGAAAATTCAGATTTCATCTTTTCTGTTTAAAGTTGCTCCAAGCTTCTTTTGCACTTTAAGACTTAATTTGTATAATAGCTATTGTCTATGTAGTAACACTGAGCTTTTCATGGTTCTTCAAATAGTTCCTCATTATCCACTTCTTCCTAAATGGACAATAAGTTTCAGAAATTCACATATTAAAATTTTAAACTTCTCTTTGATCTCACATCACTTACCACTTTGCATAATGCCTGATTTTGATATCTTTTTTATATTGTTTTTCAAATTAATATCCACTCTCCAAACCATCAATCTGTATTAAGCTGTAATATATATGAATGTTTGAATCATTACTAATATTCCTGCTAAAATGTTAAAATTTGTGTCATGCATTACAGTTTTATAATAATTTTATGCCAAGATTACCTTACATTAACTTCAATTTCCAGCACGTCTGTCAGAAACTTTTATTTTGCCAGAGACTTCTCAGTGGAGAAGTGATTCTTGTAGCATGTAAAAACTTGAGTCCAGCTCCTTGATTTCATTAGTATCAATTATGATAAACTCAAATAACAAAGCAATGATAAAAAGTATAAATTGCAAAGAACATATTATATCAATGAACAAGACTGACCATTTGCTACTAGTTTGTTTCCAAAGACTATTTATAGTATTGACTTCAGTTTTTAACTTTCTATATCATTGGGACAGTTATTTTGTGAAAGTATTTCTATTTCACCTTAGGCTAACAAGGATAAGGTGGAGTATTTCTGCTAAACAACTACTAGATTCCTTTGTTTTTACATGTTTGTTTTTGAAAGAAAATCTCATTTCAGACTTGTTAAAAATAATGTGAAAGAGTTCATTGGAGGAAAATACCACATTGTTTGATGGACATATTGTACCGACTTTCAATTATTATGTACCGACTTTATTTAGTCAATCCCCTGGTACATTTAAATCTGTCTATATAAAACTTTTAATAAAATGTTATGATTTTGTTGTTATGATTAAAATGTTATGATTTTGTTTGTTATGATGGTAAATTTGATACCATCACAAATGAAAATTCTACTAAAATTACTTTTTAATTGGAGAAAAGTATTTTAACTGAGAATAATTTGTAAAGTTTTTAAAATTCAAAAACAAACTAGTCTAAGGAAATTCAATATAATGTGAACAAGTTATCCTTTTCTGATGAGAAGGAGACAAGAAAGTCAGAGAAAGAGTAGTGGACATGATGACGGAAGCAGAGGTAAGAGAAACTTGAAGATGTTGCACTATTGTTTTGAAAATTGAGGAAGGGGGCCATGATCCACGGAATGCACCTCTAAAATCTGTAAAAGACAAGGAAAGAGATTCTCTCCTGGGGCTTCCACAGTATAGCCTACCAACACAGGGATTTTAGGTCTTCAGATCTCCTTAACTGAAAGATACAAAATCTGTGTTGTTTTAATCCACTAAGTTTATGGTAATTTGTTACAGCAACTACAGGAAATTAATACACTGTTATTAACTAATTAATGTAATAATACATTCATTAAAACAAACTTTGACTTGTTTATGGACTGAGAATAAATGTGTTAAAAATTTTTATTTATGATTTTAGCTTTTACTTATGAATATTTGCTATGAGACATCTCTGTGCTAATCACTTATCTCAATTAATAATCCAAAGGTTAAGAGATAAAATTTATCCAGGTTTTATTTTTGTAGCACCTTGTTTTTATATCAATTAACAGAACTGAAAGGCAATATATTTTAGATATATTTATTACATTTACTTTTATCACTGAAATACAATAACATCTTTTTATTATACAGATATTTAGTTGTTTTAACTACTTTTTATCATACTTAGAAAACTTAGCCTTAAGTTTAATCCTAACAAAATGTTTTTGGTGGTATGGTGAACTTTTATCAATAACTTCTTAAAGCTCCTAAAATTCTGCAAATTCTCAACTTTTTACAAGGTAGATGAGTATAAAAGTTATTTTCAGTCTTAATTTAGCACATTAAAATTTTATCTCAGAAATTATTCAGTCCAGGTATACCTCATTTTATTGCATTTAAAAAATTGTTTTTAAATTTTTTTACAAACTGAAGGTTCATGACAACCCTGAGTCAAGCAAGTCTATTGGTGCCATTTTTCCAACAGCATTTTCTTACTTCCTGTCATTGTGTGACATTTTGATAATACTCATAGGATTTCAAACTTTCTAACTATTATTGTATTTGTCATGGCGATCTGTGATCAGTGATCTTTGATGTTGTTGTAATAGTTTCAGGGAGCTACAAACCACCCCCATTAAAACTGGCAAACTTAATTGATAAAGGTGTGTTCTGACTGCTCCCCTTACACTCCATTGTCTATCTCTGTTCCCCTCCTCAACCTCCCTGTCCCCTGAGACAAAATAATAGTCAAGTTTGGCCAGTTAATGACCCTACAATGGTCTCTAAGTATTCAGGTGAAAGGAAGATTTGTCCATATTTCACTTTAAATCAAAACCTAGAAATAGCTTAGCAAAGAAGGGATGTTGATAGCTGAGACAGGCTGAAAGCTAGGCCTCTTGTGCCAAACAGTTAGGCAGGTTGTGAATACAAAGCAAAAGTTATTGAAGTAAATTAAAAGTGCTACTTCAATGAACACGTGGATGAAACAGGCTTATTGTTAATATGGAGAAAATTCTAGTGGTCTGGATAGAAGATCAAACCAGCCACAACATTTCATTAAGCCAAAACCTAATCCAGGGCAAGGTCCTAACTCTCTTCAATTCTGTGAAGGCTGAGAGAGGTGAGGAAGCTGTAGAAGAGAAGCTTAAGCTAGCAAAGGTTGTTTCATAAGGTTTAAGGAAAGAAGCTCTCTTCATAATATAAAAGTGAAGATGAAGCAGAAAGTGCTAATGTAGAAGCTGTAGCAAGTTATCCAGATCTAGCTAAGACAATAAATGAAGGTAAGTACATGAACAACAGATTTTTTTATGTAGATGAAATCACCTTTTATTGAAAGAAGGTCCCATTTAGGACTTTCATAGCTAAAGAGGAGAAGTCAATGCCTGGCTTCAAAGTACAGGCTGGCTTTCTTGTTAGGGGCTAATGCAGCTAATGCCTTGAAATTTAAGCAAATTTAAGCTCATTTACCATTCTGAAAATCCTAGGTCCCTTAAGAATTATGCTAAATTTACTCTGCCTGTGTTCTATAAATGGAACAACAAAGGCTTGATGACAGCAAATCTATTTATAACATGGTTTAGTAAATATTTGAAACCTACTCTTGAGACCTACTGCTCAGAAAAAAAAATATTCTTCTCAAAATATTACTGTTCAATGACAGTACACCTGGTCACCTAGGAGGTCTGATGGAGATATAAAATGGGATGAATGGTGTTTGCATACTTACTAATACAACACTCATGCTGCAGTCCACGGATCTAGTAATACTTTTGACTTTCAAGTCTTATTATTTAAGAAATACATTTTCTAAGAATATAGCTGCATAGTGATTCTTCTGATAGATCTGGGAAAAGTCGATTGAAAACTTTCTGGAAATTATTTGCTTCTTATGGATGAGCAAAGAAAGTGGTTTCTTGAGAGGGAATATACTACATGAAGACTGTTGAAATGCAAACAAAGAATTTAGAATATTACTAAACTTAGCTGATAAATTAGGGGCAGGCTCTCAGAGGATAGACTCCAATTTTGAAAGAAGCTTGACAGGGGTAAAATGATATCAAAGAACTTAAAGAGAAATCATTTGTGAAAGAAAGAGTTAATGTAGCAAAATTCACTGTTGTCTTTGCCACAACCATGCCAGCCTTCAGCAACCACCACTTTGATCAGTCAGCAGCCATCAACATTGGGGCAACACTCCAGCCTGAGAGGCAGACAGGACAGTCTCACTGCATGAGTGACCTGTAGGAGAGGCAAACTCAAGTTATAGGCAGTGCAAGAAGGTGGTCTAGAGATCAGTCCAACCATTTGGAAAGCGTGGAACTCTGCCAAAGGATCCTTTTAAAATCTGTTAAAAAGAAAAATCCTGCTGTGTTCTAAAAAAAACAAACCAAACAAAACAAAACATTGAGGCAAGACACACCACCAGCAAAAAATTACAAGTCACTGAAGGATCAGATGATGGTTAGCAGTTTTTAGCAATAAAGACTTTTTAAATTAATGTATGTGTATTATGTTTTAGACATGCTATTTTGCACTTAATAGACTACAGTATATTGTAAACATAACTTTTATATTCACTGAGAAAAGAAAAAATTCATGAACTTACTTTATTGTGATATTTACTTTATTGTGGTGGTCTGGAACTGAACCTGAAATATCTCTGAGATATGCTTGGGTTCATTAATGCTCTTCACCTTATAAGCCCTGTTTCCTTTTTTCTGGAACATAATAGGATTGCACATTCCCTACTTTTTTGAAGATAAGCACAGTCGTTACATTGGCCAGTGAAATGCAAGAACAAGAAATAGATATCAGTACCCTGTTGAAATATTCATTAAATGCCAGTACACATTTCCATGTCAAAGCACAGGTGAATAATTGCATTGATATGAGGCCGTCATTAGCTTCTATCTATTTGTGACCTGTCTGCCCCTTCTTGGTCATATGGTGTAAATGAGAAATAAACTTTGTTGTTTTTAGACAATAAGATTTTAGGTTAAATTTTGTTAACCACCACATAACAATTTAACCTAACTGATATACTAGCACCCAAAACAAAGTAATTTTAATTAAAAAAACTATACCACATTTAAGCTAATTACTATTTTTTTCACTCTCATTTACACTGTCATTATAGAATCTATATTCAATTTTGGAGATAAGGTGATAAATATCTGTATCTTGATTATCTACATATTCTCTATAAAGGAATACATTTTAATTGTTATAAAATCAACTGAATTTCTGTTCATAAATTTAATTTCTGCTTGAGATATAACCTACGCAGGGCATAAATGCTTAAAAAATAATTTGGTTCTGCCACTGTGCCAGAGAGGCTTGCTGTCAGATTTGATATAGGAAACTTGCAAGAGACAATATATTCTTGACTTTCAAATGCAAAAGTATAAATTATAAAAGTTATTTGAAAGAAGCAAATTTGAATTCAGGATTTTATTGGAATGTAAACCTTATATTTCTCCTTGTTTATAACTTTACTCTTTTCTTAAATTTTTGTCAAGTTGTAGAGCCCCACAATATTAAATTCTTCTCTGTCATATTTAGTAATTTAATGTTTTACTTCTATAGCAGGTATGTAATGTGTGAACCTAAGCCAAAGATCTAGCCACCTCCTTCCCAACCTAACATGGCATTTACCACTCTACAAATACCCTCTCTCTCTCTCTCTCTCTCTCTCTCTCTCTCACACACACACACACACACACACACACACACATACACACAGAAATTTATGACTATCTCCATTTTTCATTAAGAATTTCAGCTGATACCACAAAAGAAGCTCCAGTTGAATATTATATAGGTGATATATTTAATTGAACTGGCCTATTATATGCTGTTATGTTTTAATATACATAACATTTACCATATTGTTCTAAGATTACCTGAGACAACAAAATTCATTTTTAAGCCATTCTTTGGTCCTATATTATATTCCACACTCAATCCCACTTCCATCAGGAAAAAAATTATGAACTTATGCTTTTAGTATACAATACAATTGTCTCCCTTCTTCACACTTACTAATTTGTACAGTTCCAAATTATCATTTCCCCATGCTGGAAGTTTCCTGCCAGATTATATTTTTCATGTTATACTGGTACATTTCTCATGTGTTCTCCTACTTCCTATCACCACTGAGTTCTCATTTCAGAAAAAGTTTCAAAGTTAATTTATTTTATAACAGTTTTATTGTGGTATAATTCACATACCCCCTTTAAAAATTATACAATTCAGTGGATTTTGGTATATATCCACAGAGTTTTGTTATTGTTATTACTTTCTAACTTTCAAATATTTTATAACTCCCCTCAAAAAACCCATAGATATTATTACTCATTTTCCATTCCTCTCTTGCAAACTAGCCCTAGCAATCACTAATCCACTTTCTGTCCTTAAGGGTTTGTCTATTCTGGACATTTCACAAGAAAGGAGTTATAGGCAACTGTGAAATCAAAGGCAAGTAGGCAAATTCACAGGATATTAAAAAGCAAGTTCATACCACACCAATAAATGTATTCAGTATAATAAAAGAAAAAACTAGTGTTTCGCTAATGATGGACTTTTCTACGTAAAGAGTTGATTCCATTTGTATTTTTTATTCTGCAACCTAAAGCCTTCAAGATAATGAATAATTCTAACCACTAGAATCACTCAATGAAAAGGATAGTGTATAAACAGGCAAGGACATTGATTTTTCTAAAACCTTAAGTCTATAATTACATTTAACTTATTCGTTTTTGTACCAAGACTCTAATGGAACAACTGGAGAGCTAAATGCTTCTGTGGGACAGACAGCTAATGGGAGATAGTTCTTTTGGTATTACTTATAACAAATTTATGCAATATTCAAACACTATCATGTGATTGCTGTTTTGATAAATTATTGCTATTTAGAATTAACAAACTTTTATTTTGTCTGTTCCAATTTATTCATAGATATGAAGAAAACAGGAGATAACTTTCTAAAATATTTACAATAAAATATATTGAAATTTTAACCTAAAGATTCAAAGTATTTTAAAATGATTAGAATTAGTCTTTGGAAATCTAGCTTCATAAAGTCATTATTTACATTGTTCTGCATAATAATGCAATAAACAATACAAATCACATATAAAATAAATTATTGCATTATTTGATTTACTATTTGAAACTATTATTAAATTTGAGTATTTTGCAAGAAGAAAAACACTTCAAGAAGTCTTCTACTTTCACAAAAAAGTTGAGTAAGATTATACTTTCTAATGATTTGAGGAATATGAATAAGTTATCTGTCCTCAAAGTAGCAGAAAGAATTAATTTTTGAGCACAATGAAATTAAAATTTTTTAGCTTGCCTGATCTGAACAAAGTAAGATAAAATTTTAATACAGTGAATTAATTAGGCACATAATGAGGAATAGAATACATAATATTTCTAATTCAGATAAATAGCAAAATGTCTCAGATTCTAAAAGAAATAAATATCATCCATCATAGACACATCTTAAGTTATGTTTATTGGAAAATATTAATGGCAACAGACATAATAGAATATTAGATGGATTCTATGGCTGATTTTGTTTCATGAAACTACATTTTATTTTGACCTTCATTTGTAACTTTCTGTGGAGTTAATCTTAGAACATTACTCATTTCTGAAGGTGTTAATGTACAATAAAGGATTTGTATTATTGTTAGACATTATCTTTTCCAAGTTTTACATGTTCTCTGCATCTGACCTGAAGTTCATTTAACAGCTTAAAAATCTTTGTGATCATATGATGTGTTTCTGTAACTGTCTGCATTTTTTAAGAATCGGAAACATGCATTATAAAATTATAATTTTAAAAACTTTTTAATATAACACAACTCCTATGTATTAATTTTAAATCTTCCAATGTATATACATATATGGAGATTATATTAATATGCTGTATGATATGGTGACTTGGGATCGAATCTCTGAAAGACAAACCATTTTACATTTTCCAAATTCAATTTCTTAATCTACAAACCATTGTGTTTGAACTGGATGACATACAATCAGTAGCATTTAAAAAATTGTGTTTGGTTTTATGATCATTACTAAATTTCAAAGTATTATGCACAATAAAATGATGAATAAAATATTATTTCATATGTTAAAGAGATTCCTTAGACAATCACATAGACTATACAAAAATATATTTTATGTTTATTTTACATTCCATATTTTTAAGCATACATGCCTAAATATACACCCTTTTTGGTGCCAATTAAGTAGAATTTGAATTAACTATTTAAAGAAATAGAATCAAAATATGTCTTTATATAGTTTGATCACTCAACTACATGAACAAGAGGCTAAGAAAAATATTTAATTGAAACATGTCTTCTTTCTAAATAAAAATTATTTAATGATAATTAGGTTAAAATCTACATCTAAAAATATAAAGCCATTTCACAAATACTATTATAAAATAAGAGGTTAAGACTGAACTTTAGTCCTTATATTAATTTGTTAATGATCCTTTAAAGTTTATTTCATAAACCATTATGAGTTAAGCAGCTTTCTTATAGTAACTTGTGCATATATCTGACTTGAGAACACACCCTTCTGGGTACCACTGCATACCCACTGAATCAGAAATTCCAAGAAGATTTAAAATCTTCTTTCCTCCTTCTCTTCCCCACTCCTTCTCATTCTTTTTCTCTCTTTTTCTTTCTTTCCATCTCCCTCCTCTTTCTTTTTTTTTTTTTTTCTTTTTTCTTTTTGTGGTACACGGGCCTCTCACTGTTGTGGCCTCTCCCATTTTGGAGCACAGGCTCCGGACGTGCAGGCTCAGCGGCCATGGCTCATGGGCCCAGCTGCTCCGCGGAATGTGGGATCTTCCCGGACCAGGGTACGAACCCGTGTCCCCTGCATCTGCAGGCAGACTCTCAACCACTGCGCCACCAGGGAAGCCCTTCTCCTCTTTTTTTTAAGTAATGTCTCTGTGGTTCTTATCAACAGCAACATTTAGGAAAATATTTAGATTTATCATTGGAAATAATGTTTAGAGTTTAGGTGATAAACCTGTTTTTTTAATAACACATTTAATTAATTAGAAAGAAGTTGTATATATCATTAAGCCATAAACTAATATTGAATAGAATTTTTTTTAAGTCAGAATGTATACATTGGGTTCTTTGTAGGCTCCTCAAGAACTTTCTTTTTTTTTTTTTAACATCTTTGTTGGAGTATAATTGCTTTACAATGGTGTGTTAGTTTCTGCTTTATAACAAAGTGAATCAGTTATACATATACATATGTTCCCATATCTCTTCCCTCTTGTGTCTCCCTCCCTCCCACCATCCCTATCCCACCCCTCTAGGTGGTCACAAACCACCAAGCTGATCTCTCTGTGCTATGAGGCTGCTTCCCACTAGCTACCTATTTTACGTTTGGTAATGTACATATGTCCATGTCACTCTCTCACTTTGTCACAGCTTTCCTTTCCCCCTCCCCATATTAAATCGATGGTTACAATGGACTTGTTTTGGAACTACAATATAACTATACTTCCTACAAGTGCAGCATATATTCAGAAATTCTAAAAACCTGTACTATCCAGTAGCTGTATTTTTCCAATATTTTTTTTTAATTTACAAATAAGAAACAGAGACTCAATAAGGTAATAGATTATTTTAGCAGATGTCTAGGCAAAGTTGTTATATAGTTTCAGTCCTTACTTTGACAGGTATTTGGTTTTTTACAGAACTGCAAATTGAAATTCAGACATGACACCTCTAATATAACATTTAAGGAAAGCTACATTTTAATATAGATTTAAACTAGTATGATTGAGTGGCATGAGTTCCTAATGCTTTGTGTGTGCTTACTCATTTGATTCTTGCAATAACTCAATGAGATAAGTAGAAACTTATAAATAAAATTATAAATGTAAAGTTGTTAAATGTTCATTCCAAATGTTTGACAAAACATTCGGCAAATTATTGTTGGTTTTGGTATCAACTGTTATGTGACTGTGGACATTTTATAGTAATAAGAGAGGATGTTTTAAGCTGTTACTATTTACTTGAATCCTTGGTCTCTGGATTAGTTATCTTGTGTCCCATTGCTTTTTGATTCCTTGGTATTACTCTGTTCTCTCATCTCTCATTTGATGTAATAAGAAGACCTAAATTAACAGTTATACAGTTAATATTATTTTCTTATGAAAAATACAAACATCTAATATATATCCTTAGATATAGTAAATTTTTTTCCTATACTGAGAAATTATTACAAGGTAGGATATATACATATTCTTGTCACTGGCTGGTAGGTTCATTATCAGAGTTATTAGTAAGTGCACATAGCTATTTATACATGACCAGGAATGGAGAATCTCTTAAAAACATAACTTATGGATTTCCAAACATTAATTATTACTGGACTGTGGGTATTGTTCCCAATAGAGGCTTCCAAATTTTTATATAATAAAAAATTATAATTAAAAATCAAAAAAACGTTAAATTTCATCTAATTTCATAATAGAATTACACTTAGGTCAAAGAGAAAAGAATGATAGTCATAGTCATCATATTAATGACTTATTCTAAAATAATAGAGTGAGGAATAAATATTGGTTAGATATACTCAATCTATTCATTATCTTCCTTATTTCATTCAACATTTTTTTTCCAAAGTGAGGCATTTAGGGACACGGTAGTAGCCAAAAATATCAAGAGACTGGCCCCATGTAAGTCATTACTCAAGCTGTGAAGACTAGTAATAAATAAACAAGATAATTCAAATTTTAATAAATGCTGAATGAAATTAATAGAGTGATGAAATTTCAAAGGAATGATGGTACTATTTTATATAAATAGATCTAAAAGCCTCTGTGAGGAGGTGTCAGATGACCTGAGACCTGATGGATGAAAATATATCAACTATAGAAGCAAGAATACTAATTTGAGGAATATGAGGAGTGCATTATGATTAAGGAAAATAAGAAAGACCAACTGACATGGCTGAAACAAAGGCATTAAAAGCAAGGAGTTGAATAAATTGGAGATTTAATCAAGCTGAAGATTATACACTATATAGAAGGTAAGGAGTTTATTCCAAGCTCCAAGGGATGACAAAGGTATATATGTGGGGAAATTGCATGACTTCTCTGGATACTGTGGGAGTAATAGGACTGTAAAGTTGTTGTCTCAGAAGAGATTTTTACCAATATATAATAACAATACATAAATAAATATTATATAGAAATAAATATAAATACTATATTAAATATTTATAATATACATATATATTTTCTTTTTTTAATGAAACTCTGGTTTGATTGTGGTACCATTTACTGAGATGGGAAAGCTGACAGTAGGACAAGCCCAAAATGGTGGAATGAGTAGTGAGAGAAACAAGAGCTCCATTTTGGGACATTTTAAATTTGAGGTCTATTTAAGTGGAAAGGTCAAATAAGCTTTGGAATACATGTTGTGAAACCTAGAAAGGAGTTTGTGGATTTCAGTCTTTTTGAATTGTCATAATCTATTTTTAGATAAAACTATATGATTTTGTAACTGATTTCATGAAAGAAATGTAGAAGGAATAGACTGGGTCCAAAATCAGTCTGGAACATAGGAGAAAAGCTAATATGAGAATAAAGGGAACAGAAAGTGAGGGAATAGAAACACCAGGAACCTATGTTGTCAATGCAACTTCAGGACTCAACATGATTGTAAGCCTCAGGTCAGAATTTTCTGCCCCTAGATTTGTAGTTTATTTGGAAATAGATTTCCCACAAATGTTTACTTGATTTCTAATCTTATTGAGTTTTATACTCTAGTAACAAAATGCTAATATACTTCTCAATTCTGCTTTATTTCTTATTTTCTTGTCCCATTCCTCTCTCTCAACCTAATGGTGGCTACATTGAAAATATCAGGAAAAATAGGTGTAAAGTCTTCATCCTTAATCTATTTATCCCTGAATCATTATATTATTTTGTTCAAAGCTTTTTTTAATCCCCTTTCTACCTATTTAGGATATAAGAGCAGTAGTTTTGTCTAGTTCCATAAGGCTCTTATTTTTTTTTGAAAATTATTGAATCTGCTGATTCTTTCCTTCATCCCCTTCTTGTAATATGTTGATAAACATAGTCAATAAATATCAATGCATATTTTTAAACCTCTTTTTTTTTTCTTAAATGTCATGGTTGAGGGAGGAAAGAGTCTTCTTTCCTACTTAGAACAGATAGCAGTATTACTAAATATTTTACCATTGCCTGATACAGATAATCATCATTCCAATCTTCAAGAATAATTTTGTCACTGATATCCGTTCAGATACTAAGCCAGATATTATTTTTTGTGAGAGCTACACCCTCCTTTTGGCACTAATTTCTATATCACATTCACTTACATTTTTTATTGAAGTAAATTAATTTACAATACTTGATTCAGATTTACAACATCGTGGTTTTGTTGTTTTTATACACAACAAAATGATCACCCCAATAAGTCTAGTTACCATTTGTCACCATACAAGATTATTACAATATTATTGGCTCTATTCCCTATGCTGTGCATTATACCCTGCTCACAATTTTTTTTTTACAACAGAACTAGTCACATGGCTCTAACCCAATTTCATGAAGGACTGGTTTTAGAGGTGTGGATGGGAATTCTCTGAGCACTAACAGTATTGTCCACACTGTATTATAATGATTTCCCTTTTAACTTGTTTTTGTTCTTCAAATAGTAGAGGAGAGGAAGGAACAGAACAGAAGAAGGAATCAGTTCTGCACAAGAATGAAAGACTTTTTTCCCTAAGGTAATGTTTTTAAGGGGTTGCTTACAGAAAGTTGTGCAGAAGCAACAGAATGTAAACTCAGACTTGAAAGAAGATTTTCTTAGGGCAGAAAGACTGGGTATAGCAATGATGTCCAAAACTGGCTCATCAAAATCTTTAGTTTCTTTTTTATAAGTGTAAGCATCAGTACATTCTCATTCCTAGATCCATGAAATGAGACTAGCTAAATATAGTACCCTGCATTCTATGTTTGCTACAAATATGGTATCATCTTTTTATGCAGCTGCTTATAATATGAAAACAAATTTCCACTTTCTGTGATTCACAAAACATTCTTTTCATAATATAGTGAGCTACGTAAAATATATTCTCAAATGAACTCAATATTAAAAGTCACCAGTTTGGTCACTACAAATAGAATTCTAAATTTCATGAATGTAAGTCATAAACTTTAATTGCTCTGTTGAATACTGTGACATTTTTAGGGTTCCAAATAAATTTTCAGTACCAGAATAGGTCTGCAAGTTTCATTACAGAAATCTGACTCATACATTATGATTACTGAGATTAGTAATTCTAAGTTGGCACATAGATAATTTGGAGAAAATCAGTTTAAATAACTTTTTTTATGCTTTAAATTGAGGACATTAGCATCATATTATTAACATAACTTACAGAAGTTCTCTCAAAATGAAAAGTATCTGTTTTGGAAGTTTCAGACAGGATATTAGCATAAAAGATTTACTAAATAGAAAAATGCAGGGAGTGCTTAATAAAGAGAACATTTATAAAGTGTGAGCAGAGTATAGCAAATCAGAAAGGCTGATATGATTCTAGGGAGTTTATAACAGCAAAGCTATTACCACTTCTAGAACTAAGATAAAGAAGGGAGGGAACAATTACCAAAACCTGGACGAAACGTACAGATAGCTTGTGAAAATCAGTGCTCTACAATCATGGAACCCAACCAAACTAGGTTAACATGGCAGGGAAAGATAAATGCCCTCACTTCATGCTCCAACTTCTGGTTGACATCCTGTCTAGGATCTCATTCACTGAAATAAACCAGTAGCCAGGAAACAGACAAAAAACTTTCTAATGATAGAGTACATATATGCCAGGGCAGACATTTAGGTGAAGAAGTGTAATGAGTAGATCTAGAGGGGCAAATGGAAGTTATCCAACACAGTTTGAGATTAGATGAAAGGGAAAAATTAAGTTGCCCATTAAAAATAGGAAAAGAATAGAATAACGAAATATTGACCATTTACTTTATTTTATAAATATTTTTCATCACAATTCTTCTAGTTGATACCATTTACTGACTTGTTGGCTGACGGATATGGCAAAATTTTCTTTATAATGATCTTATCAAAGCTGACATAAAAACTACAGTGTATTTGGGTAACTATTGCTGGAACCACATTTCTAACAGAATATTAATACCTTATGAAGTTTATTTGATATATAGCTCTAATACAATGTGATTTTTGATTGATAAAAACAAAGTATACTTTAAAGGAAAAGATTAAATGTTACTAAAATTACTGAATTTGCTAAAGTAAACAAGTGTCATATTCAATTAAAAAAATCTGAACTTCTAAAATTTTTGTAAACATTCCATGCAATACAGTTGGCTTCAGTACATATAAATGAACAGATATGTGATTGTTCTGTATATGCTTTTTTTCCATATAATATATCAAATTAAATCTGATTTTGGCCCCAGCCTTATGATTTCTTTTAACCTTAATTATCTCCTTAAAGACCTTGTCTCCAAACACAGTCACATTGGGCATTAGGGTTGCAGCATATGAATTTGGGGAGAACACAATTTATAATTCAATCCATAACAAATGGTATTTTATTAGTTCAAAATTATGACTACTTTTGTCCATAAAGCCAATTAAAATAATAATTAGTATTTTTATAAACACAAATTTTGTAATATCTAATTATTCACTTTCTATAGTTTGCATGTTGATAAAATACATTTTTTTATGAAAAGTAGGTATAAATTTAAAAGTTTTGTTTTTAAAGGATAAATTACATAGCTGAAATTCCAAAACAGAGTCTTGGAATAATTTTTACTCCTCTTTTACTAGAGTAACAGTCTAAGTACTCTCTAGATTCCATAATTGACAAAAGATTACTTTTGAAGCAATCAATGAGAATATTTTTAAAATTCTTATTATTTAATAGATCTTATAATATTATAAGTTGTGCATTCTTTTTAACATTTCAGCTATTAATGTACCCAACTCTGCTGAGTATTCATACAAAATGTCAAGCATTAAAGAGCTAATTTCTTTGCTTTTGTATTGTAAGTTCAAACATTTAAGTTGTCATTTATCACTAATGGTTTTTCTTAAAGCCATGGTAATTCAATGAATCTACATTAGCTGACAGTAGTAATTTCAACTGTTAAAATTATCACCAAGATTTTAGAGGTGTTCAGTAATGGAAAAGTTTTTTTTTTTCCTGCTATTATATATCCACATCAGTACATTTTACTTCTTAGATATGGCACCAAAAAATAAGTGACAAAAGAAAAAGTACATAAACATTAAAAATTTTTGTGCTTCAAAGGACACCATCAAGTGAGAAGACAACTCACAGAATGAGATAAAATGTTTGCAAATCTATATTTGACAAGGGACTTGCATCCAGAATGTATATTAAAAAAAGAAACAAAACAAAACTCTTACAATTACACAATTAAAGGACAAGTCATCCGATTAAAAAATAGAGATTTCTTAAACAGTATATACAAAGTACAGTGAAAAGATGTTCAAAATAATTACCCACATGGGAAATGCAAATCAATATGACTTCACTTCCTCTAGGGTGGCTATGACCTAAAGGACAGATAAAAACATGAATGTGGAGAATGTGGAGAAATTGCAACCCTCATATATTGCTTATGACAATTGTGAAATGATGCAGGTCTTTGAAAAACATCTTGGCTATTCATCAAAATGTTAAATATAAGGTTTTCATATGACTAATCAATTCCACTTCTACGTACATAGACAATAGATATAATAGTATACATCTAAACAAAAACTTGTAAATGAAGGTTTATAACAGCATTATTCATACTAGACAAAAATATAAAGAGCTCAAGTGTCCATCAACTGATAATGCATAAAAATATTGTATATTTATGCAAAGGAATATTTTTCAGCAATAAAGAGAATGAAGTACTGATACATGATACAACATGGATGGACATTGAAAACACTATGTGGAGTGAAAGAAGCCAGTCCTAAAAGACTACGTATTATATGATTCCATTTACATGAAATGTCCAAGATAGGCAAATCAAAGGAAAGGAAGGGAAAGTAGTGGTTGCTAGGGGTCAGGGATAGGTGGGATGGAAAGAGATGTGTATGGTATAGGGATTCCTCTAGGGGGATACATATTTTCAAAAATTATTTTCAATGGTTGTACAACTATGGTGAATGTATTAAAAATAACTGGATACTAGTGATGTTGAACAATTTGTCATGCACCTGTTAGTCATCTGTAAGTCTACTCTGGACAAATGTCTATTCAGGTCATCTGACCACTTTTTGATTGGGTTGTTTGTTTGTTTTTGATAATGAAGAGTATGAGTTGTTAATATATTTTGGGCATTAACCTCCTGTCAGTCATATCATTTGCAAATATTTTCTCCATACCCTAGGCTGTCTTTTCATTTTGTTAAATTTTTTTCTGTGTAAAGGTTTTAAGTTTAATTAGGTCTTGTTTCCTTATTTTTGCTTTTTTTTTCTTTTGCCTTAGAAGATAGATCCAAAAAACTATTGCTCCAATTTGTGTCAAAGTGTGTTCCACCTATATTCTCTTCTAGGAGTTTTATGGTTTCTGGTCTTATATTTAGAATTTTAATCTATTTTGTTTACTTTTGTGTATGGTGTGAACTAATGTTCTATTCTTACTGCTTTACATGTAACTCTCTAGTTTTCCCAGCACCACTTATTGAAAGACTGTCTTTTCACCATTGTATATTTCTGCTCCTTTTGTTGTAGATTAATTAACCATAGGTACATGGGTTTATTTCTGGGCTCTCTATCCTGTTTCATTGATCTATGTGTTTGCTTTTGTGCCAGTAGCATGCCATTTCGATTAGCTTTGCAGTATAGTCTGAAGTCTGGGAGGAAATGCAAATCAAAAAAAGCAATGATATATTACCATATACTTGTCAGAATGGTTATCATCAAAAGTCTACAAATAACAAATGTTGGCAAGGATGTGGAGAAAATAGAACCTTTGTACACTGTTGGTGGGGATGTGAATTGGTGCAGCCACCATGGAAAGCAGTATGAAAGTTCCTCAAAAAAAAAAAAAGATAGAACTACCATATAATCCAGTAATTCTACTCCTGGGTATATATCTGGAAAAAAATGAAAACACTAATTTGAAAAGATACATGCACCCCAATCTTTATAGCAGCACTATTTACAATAACCAGGTATAGAAGCAACACAAGTGCCCATCAACAGATGAATGGATAAAGATGTGGTATACAATATTGGGATACTACTCAGCTATTAAAAAAATAAAGCAGTGAAATTCTGCCATTTGCAGCAAGGTGGATGGACTTAGAGAATATTATGCTTAAGGAAATAAGAAAGAGAATGACAAACACTGTATGATATCAATTATATGTGGGATCTAAAAATAATACAAATTAATGTATGTGTAAAACAGAAACAGACAATATAGAAAACAAGCTAGTTCTTACCAAAGGGGAGAGGGAAAGGGTGAGGGGCAAGATAGGGGTATGGGATTAAGAGATACAAACTACTATGTATAAAATAGACAAGCAACAAGGACATATCATATAGCACAGGGAATTACAACCATTATCTTATAATATTTTTAATGGAATATTAAATCTCAAATAAAAAACTTAACCTACCTCCTAAAATAACTAGAAAAAGAACAAAACAAACTAAAATCAGCAGAAGGAAGGAAATAACAAAGATCAGGGAATAAATAAAATATGTACAAAAAACAATGGAAGTGCTTCCCTGGTGGCACAGTGGTTGAGAGTCCAACTGCTGATGCAGGGGACATGGGTTTGTGCCCCAGTCCAGGAAGATCCCACATGCTGTGGAGCAGCTAGGCTCATGAGCCATGGCTGCTGAACCTGCGCATCTGGAGCCTGTGCTCTGCAATGGGAGAGGCCACAAAAGTGAGAGGCCTGCATAGTGCCAAAAAAAAAAAATGCAATGGAAAAAATTTAATAAAACCAACAGCTGGGTCTTTGAAATGGTAAACAAAATTGACAAACTTCTGGCCAAGAAAAGAGAGCTCAAAAATTATATATAAATAAATAAAAATGACACATGGGAAATTACAACTGATACCACAGAAATACAAAAAACAAACAGACAAACAAAAAACTATAAGAGAATGCTATGAACAATTATATGACAACAAGTTGGGCAACCTAGAAGAAATTGAAAAGTTTCTGGAAACATACAGCCCACCAGAACTGAATCAAGAAGAAATAGATAATTTGAACAGATCAACCACTAGCAATGAAATAGAATCTGTAATAAAAAAACAGAACAAAAACCTCCCTGAAAACAAAAGTCCAGAACTAGATGGCTTCACTGGGGAATTCTACCAAACATACAAAGAAGAAATTTTACCAATCCTTCTCAAACTCTTCCAAAAGATTGAAGAGAAGGAAACACTCCCAAAGTCATTCTATGAAGCCACCATCACCCTGATACCAAAACCAGACAAAGACACTACCAAAAAATAAAATTACAGTCCTATATCTTTGATGAATGGAGATGCAAAAATTCTCAACAAATTTTAGCAAACTGAATCTAACAACACATAAAAACTGTCATACACCATGAGCAAGTCAGATTCATCCCAGGGCCACAAGCATTGTTCAACGTATGCAAAAGAATCAATGTGATACACTAACCACATCAACAAAAGAAAACACAAAAACCACATGATTATCTCAATAGATGCAGAAAAAGCATTTGATAAAATTCAGTGTCCATGCATGATAAAAACTCTTACCTAAGTGGGCATGGAAGGAACATATCTCAACATAATAAAAGCTATTTATGACAAACACACAGGCAACATAATATTCAATGGTGAAAAGCTGGAAGCCTTCCTCCTAAAATCTGGAAAAAGTCAAGGATATCCACTCTCACCACTTCTATTCAACATAGTACTTGAAATCCAAGCCACCATAATCAGACAAGAAAAAGAAATAAAAGGTATCCAAATTGGAGAGGAAGAGGTAAATTGTCATTATATGCAGATGACATGATACTATATATAGAAAACCCTAAATTCTCTGCACAAAATCTACTAGAACTGATTGACAAATTCAGCAAGGTAGCAGGATACGTGATCAACATACAGAAATCTATTGCATTTCTTTACACTAACAATGAAATATCAGAAGGGGAAAGTTAAAAAAAAATTCCCTTTTAAAATTACATAAAAAAAAACAACTTATGCATAAACCTGCCAAGGAGGTGAAAGATTTACATTCTAAGAACTATAAAACCTGGATAAAGGAAATTGAAGATGATTTAAAGAAATGGAAAGATATCCCATGCCCTTGGATTGGAAGAATTAATATTTTTTAAATGGCCATACTACCAAAAGCAATCTACAGATTAAATGCAATCCCTATCAAATTACCCATACTTTTTCACAGTTCTAGAATAACTAATCCAAACATGTATATGAAACCATAAAAGACCCAGAATGGCCAAAGCAATTTTGAGGAAAAAGAACAAAGCAGGAGGTATAACCCTCCCAGACTCCAGGCAAAACTACAAAGCTACAGTAAACAAAAAAGCATGGTATTGGCACAAAAACAGACATATGGATCAATGGAACAGAACAGAGAACTTAGAAATAAACCCACACATGTACCTATGATCAATTAATCTTTGAAAAAAGAGGCAAGAATATACAATGGGGGAAAGACAATCTCTTCAGTAGGTGGTGTTGGGAAAGTTGCACTGCTGTCTGTAAATCAATGCAGTTAGAACACACCCTCACACCATACACAAAAATAAACTCAAAATGGTTTAAAGACTTCAATATAAGATATTACACTATAAAACTCCTAGTAGAGAATATAGGTAAAACATTCTCTGACATAAATTGTAACAATGTTTTCTCAGGTCAGTCTCCCCAGGCAATAGAAATAAAAGAAAAAATAAACAAATGGGACCTAATCAAACTTATAAGCTTTTGCACAGCAAGAGCAACCATAAACAACATGAAAAGACAACCTATGGACTAGGAGAAAATATTGCAAATGGTGTGACCAACAAGGGCTTAATTCCCAAAATACACAAACACTTCATACAACTCAATAACAAACAAAACAAACAAAACAAAACAAAAAAACAATTGAAAAATAGGCAGAAGACATAGACATTTCTCCAAAGAAGACATACAAATGGCCAACAGGCACATGAAAAGATGATCAACATCACTAATTATTAGAGCAAATCAAAACTACAATGACATACCACTTCACATCAGTCAGAATGGCCATCATTAAAAAGTCTACAAATAACAAATGCTGGAGAGGGTGTGGAGAAAAGGAAACCCTCCTACTCTGTTGGTGGGAATGTAAATTTGTGCAGCCATATGGAGAACAGTATGGAGTTTCCTCAAAAAACCAAAAATAGAGTTACCACATGATCCAGGAATCCCACTCCTGGGCATATATCTGGACAAAACTGTTATTCAAAAAAATACATGCACCCTTATGTTCATAGCAATATTTACAATAGCCAAGATATGTAAACAACCCAAATGTCCATTGACAGATGAATGGAGAAAGCATATGTTGTATGCATATAATGGAATATTACTCATACATTAAAAAAAAAAAGTAAAATAATGCCAGTTGCAGCTACATGGATGGACATAGAGGTTATCATACTAAGTGAAGTAAGTCGGAAGGAGAAAGACAAATACCATATGACATCACTTACATATGGAATCTAAAATATGACACAAAAATCTACAAAATGAAAATGTACAAAAATCTACAAAACATAAAAAGACTCACAGACATAGAAAACAGACTTGTGGTTGCCAAGGCAGAGGGGGATGGGGGAGGATTGGAGTGAGGGTTTGAGACTAGAAGATGCAAACTATTATATATAGAATGTATAAACAAAAAGGTTCTATTGTATAGAACAGGGAACTGTATTTAATATACTGTAATAAACCATAATGGAAGAGAATATGAGAAAGAATGTATATATATATATATATATATGTATACTTATTTAGTATATATATATGTATACATATTCAGTATATATATATAACTGAATCACTTTGCTGTACACCAGAAACTAACACATTGTAAATCAACCACACTTCAATTAAAAAAAAAGAAAATATTCCTAATGTATATTTTAATGTTGTATCAGAAGCAATCTTCACATGCAACAATCATTCAAAAATTACCCATTAATCAATGGGTGGTGTTTTTGAAACTATTGAAAATTAAACAAATTTTAATTGCTCAATTTCAAAAATTGGAAATTTTAATGAATTATAAATGCATTTTCTTAAGATTATATTTTTAAGAAAAAAAGGATAAATACAATTCAATGCCAATGCTCCCTTATAATTAAAGCCTTCACTGAACACTAAAATGTCATATTTTCACCTCCCATTAACTACTGTCTACCCTCTCTTCCCCATTACATTTTTTTAAATAGAATTTTTTATACCTACTATTCTACATACTTTGCTTATATTCTTATTATATTTCTCCCCCAACAAAATATGAACTCCTTGAGGGGAGGGATTTCATTCATTGCTAAATCCTTTTTGCTTGCAACAATGGCCATAGATTGCACACACTTAGTACAGTGTTTTGGAAGGAAGGAAAAATTTCACTCTCAATACACATAAACATACTTAGACATAAGTTTGAAGTTGATGTATCTTTTTTTACTCAGGCCTAATATACATTTTGTATGTTTGTTAATTCCCATTTCTCTTTTATTTCTCTAATTAGCAGTAAGAATTTTAAAAACATCTTTTTAATCTACATATAAAAGTATATTTTATGATATGTATGCATTAATCTGTACCTTTAAAAATTATACTTCTGACATCCTCATAAGACTTATATTTTCACTACACCTTTTGTATTAGACATCTGTCCATTCTTCATACACATAGATCTATTCATTTATTTTATTTCTTAATTTGAATACAATTACATGAATATATAATATTGATCTTTTTTATTCTCCCTATTTAGGTTAGTTCCAAGTTAGGCTATTGGAAAAAAATAATGATGCAAGGTACTTCTTTGAACACTTTTCCCTAGTTTGCATAAACAAGAATTTCTCATATATACATACATATGCACTAATTCAAGATTGTGCATTTTTCAACATTTCGAGTAAAAATTTGCCTCTCAAAAGTTTATACAAAGTTATATTTCCAAAAGCAACTTCAGAGTTCCCATTTCACTACATCATCACTAACACTGAGCATTAGCATGCATTAACATTCTTTTCCAGTCTAATAATTGTGACATATTTAATTTAGTTTCTTGATGACTAGTGCAGGTGGATATTATTTCATATGCCTTGCCCATTTGTATCTATTTCTAGATGAATTTCCTGTTTTTTAACTTTGTCCAATTTTATTGGACCATTTTTCTTTCCTTTTTTTTTCTTACTTCAAAAATGTCTCTTACACAGTGAAAATACACATTACTTGTCTGTTTCTGGTCTTGTAATATTATGCCTTTTCATCTAGTTTGCTTATTAAATGTAATAATACTCATCAGTCCTTTATTTTATGATTTGTGCTATTTATGCTTTTTAAAGCAGACCTTTGCTATGCCAATCCTCAAAGATATATATGAAGTACGTTCAAATTTTAAACATTTTTATTTGTAAGTTGCTTTGGGAAATACGCTGAAATAGTGTTGTAATTTCATTTTTTCCCCCTATGGATAGGATATTGTCCCAAGTCACATATTGAGTTTCTTTTTCTATACTAGTTTGTAAAGCTAATCTCTATAGCAAGTATGAATATATTTGTGGATTTAATTCTGTGATTTCTGTTTTGTTTCATTGAAATAGGTTTTAAATCACGTGACCATAACAATATTATTTTACTTATTTTTTAATTTAAGCAATATTGTTTTAAATTTTTTAGCTTTATTCGGATATAATTGACATGTAACTTTGGGTAAGTTTAAGGTGTGCAATATGATAATTTGATACATATATATATATTGCAAAATGATGACTACAAGAGTGTTACTTAGCATTTCCATCACCTCACATAATTACCATGTTTTTTTTCATGGTATGAAGTAGCTCTTCATTTAAGAGCTACTCTCTCAGCAAATTTAAGTATATGATACAGATTTGCTAACTGTAGTTACCATGTTCTATATTAGATCCCCAGAAATTATTCATCTAATAACTAGAAGTTTATGCCCTTTGACCAACATCACCCCATTATCTCCATCTTCCCAGCCCCTAGAAACCACCATTCTAATCTGTTTCTATGAGTTTGACTTTTTAAGATTCCACATATAAATGAGATCATACATCTTTTAATGTACCTGTTTGGCATTTGGATGTCTTCCTTGGAAAGATGTCTATTCAGTTCCTCTGCCTATTTTTTAATCAGACTGTGCTTTGTTGTTGTTGCTATTGGGCTGTGTGAGTTTCTTTTATATTTTGGATATTAACGCTTTATCAGACATTTAGTTTGCAACTATTTTCTCCCATTTTGTAAGTTGTCTTTTCATTTTGTTGATTATTTATTTTGTTGGGCTGAAGCTTTTTAGTTATGTATTTTTTGTTGCTTATGCTTTTAGTACCATATCAAAAAAAAAATCATTGCCAAGCTCAATGTCAAAAGGCTTTTAACCTGTTTTACACTTAGATTTTTATGAATAAAGGTGTTACATTTAAGTCTTTGATAAATTTTGAGTTAATTTTTCTGTGATATAAGATACAGGTTTAATTTCATTTTTCTGTATGAGATTATTCAGTTTTTCCAAACCATTTATTGACAAGACTATTCTTTCTCCATTAAGATTTCTTGACCACTTTGTCAAATATTGTTTGATCTTTTATATGTGAGAGTTTATAAATTTAGTAGCGAGGCAGGTAAGAACAAATCATATACAACACTGAAGAATTACTGAGAATTTTTATATTATAGGAAAGGTACTTGATTCATTTTATTTACTTCATTTCTCTTATAAAATACTACTTTCCTATTTCCTGTCTATTTACCAAAAAAAAAAAAATCATAAACAATGTAAAACTTTGTTATCAATTAGATTTTTTTTTTATTTTGAAGGGTCCTTTATTGCCTCTTTCAGAAGGGAGAAAGGCTGTTTTAAGTCCTAAGTTATAAGCACAGGCTCTATTTTGTGAAGCATAAAGATTATATTTTTAAAAATATGAACTGCAGTTTAATTAACTATGTATTCAATAATCACACAGTAAGGCAATAGGATGTTAATATATACTCACAAAGATTTTGTGAATGACTCCTGACTACTTTATTCATTTTATTTATTTTATTTTTATTATTTTATTTATTTACTTATTTTTACATCTTTATTGGAGTGTAATTGCTTTACAATTGTGTGTTAGTTTCTGCTTTATAACAAAGTGAATCAGTTACACATACACATATGTCCCCATATGTCTTCCCAATAGAGTCTACCTCCCTCCCAGTCTCCCTATCCCACCCCTCTAGGTGGTCACAAAACACCGAGCTGATCTCCCTGTGCTAGGCAGCTGCTACCCACTAGCTATATATTTTACGTTTGGTAGTGTATATATGTCCATGCCACTCTCTCACTTTGTCACAGCTTAACCTTTCCCCTCTCCATATCGTCAAGTCCATTCTCTAGTAGGTCTGTGTCTTTATTCCTGTCTTACCCCTAGGTTCTTCATGATATTTTTTTTCTTAACTTCCATATATATGTGTTAGCATACGGTATTTGTCTCTCTCTTTCTGACTTACTTCATTCTGTATGACAGACTCTAGGTCCACCCACCTCATTAAAAATAGCTCAATTTTGTTTATTTTCATGGCTGAATAATATTCCATTGTATATATGAGCCACATCTTCTTTATCCATTCATCCGATGATGGACACTTAGGTTGCTTCCATCTCCTGGCTATTGTAGATAGAGCTGCAATGAACATTTTGGTATGTGATGCTTTTTGAATTATGGTTTCCTCAGGGTATATCCCCATTAGTGGATTGCTGGGTCATATGGTATTTTTATTTGTAGTTTTTTAAGAAACCTCCATATCATTCTCCATAGTGGCTGTACCAATTCACTTTCCCACAGGCAGTGCAAGAATGTTCCCTTTTCTCCACACACTCTCCAGCATTTATTGTTTCTAGATTTTTTGATGATGGCCATTCTTAAGGGTGTGAGATGATATCTCATTGTAGTTTTGCTTTGCATTTCTCTAATGATTAATGATGTTGAGCATTCTTTCATGTGTTTGTTGGCAGTCTGTATATCTTCTTTGGAGAAATGTCTATTTAGGTCTTCTGCCCATTTTTGGATTGGGTTGTTTGTTTGGTTTTTTTTCTTTTTTTTTTTTATTGAGCTGCATGAGCTTCTTGTAAATTTTGGAGATTAATCCTTTGTCAGTTGCTTCATTTGTAAATATTTTCTCCCATTCTGAGGGTTGTCTTTTGGTCTTGTTTATGGTTTCCTTTGCTGTGCAAAAGCTTTGAAGTTTCATTAGGTCTCATTTGTTTATTTTTGTTTTTATTTCTATTTCTCTAGGAGGTGGGTCAAAAAGGATCTTGCTGTGATTTATGTCATAGAATGTTCTGCCTATGTTTTCCTCTAAGAGTTTGATAGTTTCTGGCATTACATTTAGGTCTTCAATCCATTTTGAGCTTATTTTTCTGTATGGTTTTAAGGAGTGATCTAATCTTATACTTTTACATGTTCTTGTCCAGTTTTCCCAGCACCACTTATTGAAGAGGCTGTCCTTTCTCCACTGTACATTCCTGCCTCCTTTACCAAATATATGATGACCATAGGTGCATGGGCTTATTTCTGTGCTTTCTATCCTCTTCAATTGATCTACATTTCTGTTTTTGTGCCAGTACCATACTGTCTTGATTACTGTAGCTTTGTAGTATAGTCTGAAGTCAGGGAGCCTAATTCTTCCAGCTCTGTTATTCATTCTCAAGATTGCTTTGGCTATTCAGGGTCTTTTTGTTTCCATACAAATTGTGAAATTTTATGTTCTAGTTCTGTGAAAAATGCCAGTAGTAGTTTGATAGGGATTGCATTGAATCTGTAGATTGCTTTGTGTAGTAGGGTCATTTTCACAATGTTGATTCTTCCAATCCAAGAACATGGTATATCTCTGCATCTATTTGTATCATCTTTAATTTCTTTCCTCAGTGTCTTATAATTGGCTGCATAGAGGTCTTTTGTCTCCTTAGGTAGGTTTATTCCTAGATATTTTATTCTTTTTGTTTCAATGGTAAATGGGAGTGTTTTCTTAATTTCACTTTCAGATTTTTCATCATTAGTGGTAGGAATGCCAGAGTTTTTTGTGCATGAATTTTGTATCCTGCAACTTTACCAAATTCATTGATTACCTCTAGTAGTTTTCTGGTAGCATCTTTAGGATTCTCTATGTATAGTATCATGTCATCTGCAAACAGTGACAGCTTTACTTCTTCTTTTCCAATTTGGATTCCTTTTATTTCCTTTTCTTCTCTGATTACTGTGGCCAAAACTTCCAAAACTATGTTGAATAAGAATGGTGAGAATTGGCAACCTTGTCTTGTTCCTGATCTTAGTGATAATGCTTTTAGTATTTCACCATTGAGAACAATGTTGGCTGTGGGTTTGGCATATATGGCCTTTATTATGTTGAGGAAAGTTTCCTCTATGCCTCCTTTCTGCAGGATTTTTATCATAAATGGGTGTTGAATTTTGTCAAAAGCTTTCTCTGCATCTATTGAGATGATCATATGGCTTTTCCCCTTCAATTTTTTAATATGGTGTATCACGTTGATTGATTTGCGTATATTGAAGAACCCTTGCATTCATGGAATAAACCCCACTTGATCATGGTGTATGATCCTTTTAATGTGCTGTTGGATTGTGTGCTAGTATTTTGTGGAGGATTTTTTTAAACATCATATTGGAGTATAATTGCCCCACAATGGTGTATTACTTTCTGCCCTACAACAAAACGAATCAGCCACACATATACATGTGCTCCCATATCTCCTCCCTACCGTGTCTCCCTCCCTCCCACCCTCCATATCCCACCCCTCCAGGTGACCACAAAGCACCAAGCAGTTCTCCCTGCACCACGTGGCTTCTTCGCACCAGCTAACTACCCCACGTTTGGCAGTGTATATATATCCATACCTCTCTCTCACCCTGTCACACCTTACGCTTCCCCCTCCTTACATCTGTTGAGGATTTTTGCATCTATGCTCATCAGTGATATTGGCCTTTAGTTTTCTTTCTTTGTAACATCTATCTCTGGTTTTGGTATCAAGGTGATGGTGGCCTCGTAGATGAGTTTGGGAGTGTTCCTCCCTCTGCTATATTTTGGAAGAATTTGAGAAGGATAGTTGTTAGCTCTTCTCTAAATGTTTGATAGAATTCGACTGTGAAGCCATCTGGTCCTGGGCTTTGGTTTGTTGGAAAATTTTTAATCACAGTTTCAATTACAGTGCTTGTGATTGGTCTGTTCATATTTTCTATTTCTTCCTGATTCAGTCTTGGCAGGTTGTGCATTTCTAAGAATTTGTCCATTTCTTCCAGGTTGTCCATTTTATTGGCATAGAGTTTCTTGCAGTAATCTCTCATGATCTTTTGTATTTCTGCAGTGTCAGTTGTTACTTTTCCTTTTTCATTTCTAATTCTATTGATTTGAGTCTTCTCACTTTTTTTCTTGATGAGACTGGTTAATGGTTTATCAATTTTATTTATCTTCTCAAAGACCCACCTTTTAGTTTTATTGATCTTTGCTATCATTTTCTTCATTTCTTTTTCCTTTATTTCTGATCTGATTTTTATGATTTCTTTCCTTCTGCTAATTTTGGGGGTTTTTTGTTCTTTTTTCCCTAATTGCTTTAGGTGCAAGGTTAGGTTGTTTATTTGAGATGTTTCCTGTTTCTTATGGTAGAACTGTATTACTATAAAATTCCCTCTTAGAACTGCTTTTGCTATATCCCATAGGTTTTGGGTCATCGTGTCTCCATTTTCATTTGTTTCTAGGTATTTTTGTATTTCCTCTTTGATATCTTTAGTGATCACTTCTTTATTCAGTTGTGTATTGTTTAGCCTCCATGTGTTTGTATTTTTTACAGATCTTTTCCTGTAATTGATATCTAGTCTCATAGCATTGTGCTCAGAAAAGAAACTTGATACAATTTCAATTTTCTTCAATTTACCAAGGCTTGTTTCTTGACCCAAGATATGATCTATCTTGGAGAATGTTCCATGAGCACTTGAGAAAAATGTGTATTCTGTTGTTTTTCAATGGAATGTCCTATAAATATCAATTAAGTCCATCTTGTTTAATGTATAATTTAAAGCTTGTGTTTCCTTATTTATTTTCATTTTGGATGATCTTTCCATTGGTGAAAGTGGGGTGTTAAAGTCCCGTACTATAAATGTGTTACTGTCGATTTCCCCTTTTATGGCTCTTAGTATTCGCCTTATGTATTGAGGTGCTCCTATGTTGGGTGCATAAATATTTACAATTGTTATATCTTCTTCTTGGATCGATCCATTGATAATTAGGTAGTGCCCTTCTTTGTCTCTTTTAATAGTCTTGATTTTAAAGTCTATTTTGTCTGATATGAGAATTGCTACTCCAGCTTTCTTTTGGTTTCCATTTGCATTGAATATCTTTTTCATTCCCCTCACTTTCAGTCTGTATGTGTCTCTAGGTCTGAAGTGCATCTCTTGTAGACAGCATATATATGGGTCTTGTTTTTGTATCCATTGAGCCAGTCTGTGTCTTTTGGTGGGAGCATTTAGTCCATTTACATTTAAGGTAATTATCAATATGTATGTTCCTATTCCCATTTTCTTAATTTTTTGGGGTTTGTAATTGTAGGTCTTTTCCTTTTCTTGTGTTTCTTGCCTAGAGAAGTTCCTTTACCATTTGATGTAAAGCTGGTTTGGTGGTGCTGAACTCTCTCAGCTTTTGCTTGTCTGTAAAGATTTTAATTTCTCCATCAAATCTGAATGAGATCCTTGCTGGGTAGAGTAATCTTGGTTATAGGTTTTTCTCCTTCATCAGTTTAAATATGTCCTGCCAGTCCCTTCTGGCTTGCAGAGTTTCTGCTGAAAAATCAGCTGCTAACCTTATGGGGATTCCCTTGTGTGTTATTTGTTGTTTTTCCCTTGCTGCTTTTAATATGTTTTCTTTGTATTTAATTTTTGACAGTGTGATTTATATGTCTTGGCATATTTCTCCTTGGACTTACCCTGTATGGGACTCTCTGTGCTTCCTGGACTTGATTAACTATTTCCTTTTCTATATTTTGGCAGTTTTCAACTATAATCTCTTCAAATATTTTCTCAGTCCCTTTCTTTTTCTCTTCTTCTTCTGGAACCCCTATAATTCGAATGTTGGTGCATTTAATGTTGTCCCAGAAGTCTCTGAGACTGTCCTCATTTCTTTTCATTCTTTCTTCTTTATTTTGCTCTCCAGTAGTTATTTCCACTATTTTATCTTCCATGTCACTTATCCGCTCTACTCCCTCAGTTATTCTGCTATTGATCCCATCTAGAGTACTTTTAATTTCATTTATTGTGTTGTGCATTGTTGCTTGTTTCATCTTTAGTCCTTCTAGGCCCTTGTTAAATGTTTCTTGCATTTTCTCTATTCTATTTCCAAGATTTTGGATCAACTTTACTATCATTATTCTGAATTCTTTTTCAGGTAGACTGCCTATTTCCTCTTCATTTGTTAGGTTTGTTGGTTTTTATCTTGCTCCTTCACCTGCTGTGTGTTTTTCTGTCTTCTCATTTTGCTTATCTTACTGTGTTTGAGGTCTCCTTTTTGCAGGCTGCAGGTTCATAGTTCCCGTTGATTTTTGTGTCTGTTCCCCGTGGCTAAAATTGGTTCAGTTGGTTGTGTAGGCTTCCTGGTGGAGGGGACTTGTGCCTGTTTTCTGGTGAATGAGGCTGGATCTTGTCCTTCTGGTGAGCAGGTCCATGTCTTGTGGTGTGTTTTGGGATGTCTGTGGACTTATTATGATTTTAGGCAGCCGCTCTGCTAATGGATGTTGTTGCGTTTCTGTTTTGCTAGTTGTTTGGCATAGGGTGTCCAGCACTGCAGCTTGCTGGTCGTTGAGTGAAACTGGGTGTTGGCATTGATATGGAGATATCTGGGAGGTTTTCGGCATTTGATATTATGTGGAACTGGGAGGTCTCTTGTGGACCAGTGTCCTGAACTTGGCTCTCCCACCTCAGAAGCGCAGCACTGACTGCTGGCTGCATCACCAAGAGCATTTCATTCACACAGCTGAGAATAAAAGGGAGAAAAAGTCAAAAGAAAGAAAGAAAGAAAGAAAGAAAGAAAGAAAGAAAGAAAGAAAGAAAGAAAGAAAGAAAGAAAGAAAGAAAGAAAGAAAGAAAGAAAGAAAGAAAGAAAGGATGGATGAAAGCAAGTAAACAAGTAAGAAAGAAAGAAAGAAGGAAGGAAAGAAGGAAGGAGGGAAGAAAGGAAAGAATGAAAGAAGATAAAATAAAATAAAGTTATGAAAATAATAAAAATAATTATTAAGAAAAAAATTTTTATTTTAAAAAAGAAAAAATAAACAGATGGATAGAACCGTAGGACAAATGGTGGAAGCAAAGCTCACAGACAAAATTTCACACAGAAGCATACACACTCACAAAACAGGAAAAGTTGCAAAAATAATAAATCTTGCTCTCAAAGTCCACCTCCTCAATTTGGGATGATTCGTAGTCTATTCATGAATTCCACAGATGCAGGGTACATCTTGTTGATTGTGGAGCTTTAATCCGCTGCTTCTGAGGTTGCTGGGAGAGTTTTCCCTTTCTCTTCTTTGTTCGTACAGCTCCCAGGGTTCAGCCTTGGATTTGTGACCGCCTCTGCATATAGGTTGCCGGATAGCATCTGTTCTTCGCTCAGAGAGGGTGGGGTTAAAGAAACTGCTGATTCGGGGGCTCTGGTTCACTTAGGCTGGGGGGAGGGAGGGTTACGGAGTGCGGGGTGAGCCTGTGGTGGCAGAGGCAGGCGTGACATTACACCAGCCTGAGGCGTGCCATGTGTTCTCCTGGGGAAGTTGTCCCTGGATCCTGGGACCCTGGCAGTAGCGGGCTGCACAGGCTTCCCGGAAGAGAGTTGTGGAGAGTGACCTGTGCTTGCACACAGGCTTCCTGGTGGTGGCAGCAGCAAACTTAGCGTCTCATGCCTGTCTCTGTGGTCTGCACTGTTAGCCGAGGCTCGCGCCGGTCTCTGGGGCTCCTTTAAGCAGTGCTCTTAATCCCCTTTCCTTGCACACCAGGAAAAAAAGAGGAAAGAAAAAGTCTCTTGCCTCTTCCGCAGTCCAGACATTTCCCCGGAATCCCTTCCGGCTAGCCGTGGTGCACTAACCCCCTGTAGGTTGTGTTCACGCCATCAACCCCAGTCCTCTCCCTGCCCTGTGATCCGACAGAAGCCCGAGCCTCAGCTCCCAGCCCCTCCCACCCCAGTGGGTGAGCAGACAAGCCTTTTGGCCTGGTGAGTGCTGGTCGGCACTGATCCTCTGTGGGGGAATCTCTCCACTTTGCCCGCCACACCCCTGTTGCTGTGCTCTCCTCTGTGGCTCTGAAGCTTCCCCCCTCTGCCACCCACAGTCTTCACCTGTGAAGGGGCTTCCTAGTGTGTGGAAACCTTTCCTCCTTCACAGCTCCCTCCCACTGGTGCAGGTCCCTTCCCTATCCTTTTGTCTCTGTTTATTGTTTTTTCTTTTGCCCTACCCAGGTACGTGGGGGGATTTCTTGCCTTTTGGGATGTCTTAGGTCTTCTGCCAGCGTTCAGTAGGTATTCTGTAGGAGTTGTTCCACGTGTAGATTCATTTCTGGTGTATCTGTGGGGAGGAAGGTGATCTCCATGTCTTACTCTTCTGCCATCTTCCCGATGGCCCCCTGACTACTTTATTCTTTATCTTCAACAGCAGGAGATTCTTGCTTTTACTGTAATATACATAATGTTACCCTCCTTTGTCATATAGCCTCCTGTAATAGAAATAGATATTTCTCTGCTATTAATAGGTTTTTATCCTCAAAAACTCTAGATATTTATCTTATTTGAATAGATAAAATTGTGCTAACTTTGTATTTATATTGGCCAAAAATTAAGATTGATGTAGACTGAAAACAAATCTATGCTTAGAAAATAAGAAATGCATTCATAGTTTGTGTAGGTAACATTAGAATGAAAAAAATATAAACTTTATTTTTAGTTTACCCTTCCTTCCTCTCTCATTTCTTTCTTTCATTCTTTCTTCCACTATTTCACTTAATGCATAGACTGAATGTGTTAGATACCTTTTAAAGTAATATAAAAATTATATTATAAAATTTTCTCTCTTCTTATAACATGCAAAATTATACATAGTAGGTAAATCAAGACTTGTTTATTTTTAAACCAGGATGGCATTTTGCTGTTAATATTATACTAACTTAATAACGAATTGATTTCCTCAAACTGATAAGGAAATTGCTGATTATATGAGGTTTCCATATTTAGTAGAGATGAATATTAATATGTAAAATGATGAATTGCTAATATGGGACACTGAACTTGCAATCAACTATAAAATATCAACAGTATAAAAGAAAAGAATTTATAGCAGTAATTTTAGAACTCAATTCCATTTCTAATGTCTTGTATAACAAAGAAGTAGGTAATTCAACACCTTTGTATAGGAAGAAATGATTTTTTTCTTTAAAAATGCTTATTTTATTATATTTGGCAAAAAAATTAGCTGTGCGATCATTATCAGAATTTTATTTTAAAATGTGTTCCAGGGGCTTCCCTGGTGGCACAGTGGCTAAGAGTCCGCCTGTCAATGCAGGGGACACGGGTTCGAGCCCTGGTTCAGGAAGATCCCACATGCTGCAAAGCAGCTAGGTCCATGCGCCACAACTACTGAGCCTGCGCTCTAGAGCCCTTACGCCTAGAGCCGGTGCTCCGCGACAAGAGAAGCCACCCAATGAGAAGCCCACGCACTGCAATGAAGAGTAGCCCCCCCCGCCCTCACCGCAACTACAAAGAAAGCCCATGCGCAGCAACAAAGACCCAACACAGCCAAAAATAAGTAAATAAATAAACAAATAAAAAAAAATGTGTTCCAGAAAGAAAGGAAAATAAGAAAAAAATGCCTGCATGGTGGTATAAAATAAATGCTTATTGAATATGTTATTTAATTAAAATTATAGAAGTCATTCTTCATTCATAACCACAAGTAATCAAGAAACATTATGTTAAATTTAGCTCCATTTCAGTCAAGATGTATTGCTGTACTGTCTTGTTTTTCTTTAAATGTAATAGAACACCACTCTTTGTATCTAATTTTGTTTAAATATATTAGAATTATAATCTTAACAGACAAAAATATAAACTTAACTATTAATTCCTTTTATTGACATTAAGGAAAAGTTCTAAGATTATGCTAAGTAACCAAGTATGATATATTGATATATATGTATAACTAGGTATGATATAAATTCAACCCAATAAAACATCTTTTAAAACAGAGGTATCAGACTATATGCATTTAACTATTTATTTGTTCCAGATTTTAAAAGAAACCTCAGAAAATGTTATAACATATATGACAAAAGATTAACATCCCTGTTATTTCTATGAAGAACCTCTTGTGTACCACTTCAGATCCTCCTGTGTCTCCCTGGTCTTGGATAGGTGTTCCAAACCAGATATTGCTATAGCACCTGTCACTTTGCAGCTTGCCCCTGATTTCATGTGCACGGGTCCTTACTAAGGCCAAGCTCATGTAAGCTTGGTTTGGCCAAGCTCAGGCCAAGCTTTTCCCTCCAAACCTGGGTCTTCCCTGAAACCTGGGGCTTCCCTGTCGACCTTGAGGCTTAAAATGTCTCAGCTCATATGCATGAAAAACTGAACTTTGCAGGTCAGTTAAATGTAAAATGTAGGAGTGCAAATCTTTGACTAACATCATTTAGGATGTAATTTCTTACCTCTCCCTCTTTCATATAGTCTCTGCTAAGATGCATCCATTTTACTGTTACTCAAAAGAAAGTAATAAGATCAAGCAGTCAGTAGTGTTAATATTAAGTGATAACCATCTTGCACTGACTTCGTCTTTCCCTTCTTGTCCCCTTGTTCTTCACTCTCACTCTTCTGATTTTACATTTCCTCAAAAAATAAGTATGACATTAACACTTGTCTCCAGCTATGCTTTCTGGGAATCCCACCATACAAACCTTTGTTAGAAATAAAAACGACGAGAGGTAAATTCTATAATATAAAAATAAGCAAATAACATGAAACATAATTCACAAACCAAGAAATGCTACAAAAATATTGAAAAAAATTTTCTACTTATGAGACACAATGTAAAATGTGATCTCCCCAAATTTAACTGTGTTTTTATACTAATAAGAACATCAAACATTGCTAATTTTGAGGGAGAAATCATACATTGTTGAATAAAATGAAAATTGTTCATTCTCTCTTCAAAAAAATATGTTTACTAATTGATTACTATAGGACAGTTATTTTTCTTAGTGCTTTGCATAAATAATGCAATTCTTAAACTAACTCTACTATAGGTAACATTGCTTTTATTTTTCAGATAAAAAGTGGAGAATCAGAGGTGAAGTTGTTAAGAGTTCAAACTCAGCACTCTCACTCCAGAAGACCTGTTCTTTATTGCCTGCTCACTCTCCTGCCTATTATGGATTGCAGACACTATGGTAAGTTGTAGACATATGTACTTCCAACTTCAGGGTATCCTCCTGGTGCTGACTTCAGTGCCTAAACTTCAGATTACTGAGACAGCCTCCCCAAACTCAAGGTCATCAAATATCTGACTTACAAAAAGGGTTGATTAATCATTTTTATGCCATGGAACCCTTTGGCAGTCTGGTAAAACCAATGGATCCCTTCTGAGAATAATAAAGGTTTAGTTTAATAAAATAAATTAGAATTAAGGAAAATAATTTTATTTAAATATAGTTTACAAATATTGAATAAGTAAATTTGTGATAAAGAAATGTATATGCTTCTTTAACAAGATCTTGTCATGGTTCCAATAACTAATTTCAAAGTAAGGATGGCTCAGAATGACTCTGAATGATATTTCAAGATATCACTGCAAGAATTCATGAGCCCTGAATTAGAACTTCTGCCAAGGTTTCAAAAAACCCAGTTTTTAGGACAATGGTTAGCTCGAGTGGATTTGAGTTGGGTATTTCCTTTCTCCAGGTTAGTTAAGCTCAGATAATATCCCAGGAATTTAGGCTCTGGTTAACTAGTTATCCCTGAGGGCAGGCCTTTTTAAGAATAACAGAGTTGTCCTAGGATATTTCAAAATGGTTCATTTCCACTCCCCCTGTCAGAAACATGAAAGGATTTTTCTTTGATATTTACTGTGAGAACTTATTCAATCTCCTGGAGATAAAACTCAAAAAAGTATGGAAGCCTGACTATAACTATGCCCCCTGGAATTTTTAACTCTTAGAATTGTCCACACTGAGCCTCCAGCAATTTAATTACCATTCAGTTTTTTCTATCTCAGCACTGGTTCCCACAGCAGTTTCTGCTCATCGGTCTCTTCTCCAGTAAGACATGACTCCCTATATTCACCTCTCTGTCTCACCACCATTGGAGGTAGTCATTGTCCCTGTGTCCTTATTTAAGGATTTGAAAGGAACTGGTGAATTTTCAGTCTGCTCAGCTTTTTGCTTATTGTTAGGACAGAGTGGAGGCATCCAGGCTTCCTACATGTTGAACTAGAAGCAGGAAGTCCTATTATTTATTTGGGAAGAAAATAAATTTTAAAAAATTTAGTGTATGCTTGTTAAATTTACACAGGATAACTTGATTGTTAAATTTCAAAGTCAGGGCCATATGTGGCTAGAGTATAAATAGATAACTAGGCTGTTTTTATAATTGTAAAAGATGTAAAAAACATCTTTTCCTATCACCTTGTCAAAAATTTTATATTTAAATGGTAGAAATGGATAGAGACAATATTCCAATTATATATTTCATTTACATTTCAAATGTCAAAAAAGTAATTTCATTAAATTAATGCTGCTCTTTACTAGAGTAAAATGTGTTTTATTTCACTTTAGTCATACATTTAATGTAGCCACATTTAATATAAGCAATATTTTCACAAGCATTGTTTAGCAACATAGACCGAATTAAAACAAATCTTCAGCTCCAGCGATAAAATTTAAATTTGACCCCATTTCTCCCATGCTTAAATCTTTCAGTAACTCCCCATTATATATAAGAGGTTCATGACTTTTTCTGTAGAGATAATAAACATTTTAGGCTCTATGGACCATACAGTCTCTGTCACAACTATATAATTCTGTTTTAACATGAACGTAATCACAGCCACTACGTGACCATATTCAAATAAAACTTTATTTACAAAAAAGATGGCAGGGTTGATTTGACAACCTCTAATATGTAAGAAAAAACCCACAATTTTAAGAATGTTTTACAAAGCACTTCAATACCTGCCCAACCTACATACGTATTTACATTGACTACTAGCCACTGCCCTCACTTTATAGCCTAGCCATTCTAAACAGCTTACCTTTCCTTAAAGGTATTGTTATGGAGGATCTTCAAGACTACCCTTGGGTAAATGATTCATTAGAAGGAATCACAGAACTCAGCAAAGCTACCATGCTATCAGTTGTAGTTTGTTACAGTGAAAGGAAACAGGTTAAAATTAGCAAAAGAAAAAAGTGCATAGGGTAGAGTCTGGAAGAGACCAGGTGCAAGCTTCCAATTTTCTCTCCAAGTGGAGTCACTGAGACCATGCTTATATGCCTAGCAACAATGTGTAGCCACATACATAAAGTATTGACAACCATGGAAGCTCATCTAATAATTGGTGTCCAGGGTTTTTACTGGGGATTGGACATGTTGGCACAGCTTGACTGCCTGCATAGATGACCTTAGTTACTCAGTCTGAAGCCCCTCTCAAGGTCAAACTGACATAAGGTGGTCAAAGCCTTCACCGTTGATCACATTGTTAGCATAAACTATCCGGCATGGCCAAAGCCTCAGATAAACAGAGATGTCAAAGGCATTCTTTTTTTTCTTTTTAACTTAAATATTGGAAGTGCATTTTAAATGTTTAAGTCAATACAACAGGAAACATAGGGGACCAAAATAACTTGGAAAGAACAAGAATCTATAAGCTCGACAGGCCATTCTTAACAGGAAGGATAGTGTAAGTGTTTAGCGATTAACTTCCATAAGTGAGGCAAACACCAAAACTTTCTTTGAAATGCACAAAATTTGTGCAACCCAGACCTGCGGAGTTAATTCTTTACTGTGCAGGTATCCAACTGTTTTGTACCTTTGTAGCTTTGCTCATACAAATGCTTTTCTACCTGTCCCATCCTCCAAAGAGAAATAAAGCTGACACTTAGTGTAAATTCCTTTTAGTATGGACATTCTCTTAATTAGCTTTGTGTTCCTAGTGCATATATAGTACCAAAAGTATAGTAGTGGATAAGTGTTAAAAAAATGTGAACATGATATCACAATTCCACTCCTGGGTATTTATCCAAAGAAAATAAAAACACTAATTAGAAAGGATATATGCAACCTTATGTTCATTGCAGCACTATTTACAATAGCCAAGATATGGAAGGAACCTTAGTGCCCATAAATACATGAATGGATAAAGAAAATGTAGAATATTACTCAGCCATAGAAAAGAATAAAATCTGGCTATTCATAACAACATGGATGGACCTAAAGGTATTATGCTAAGTGAAATAAGTCAGACAAAAAATAATAAATACTTTATGATATTATTTATATATGTGGAATCTAAAAAACAAAACAAATGAACAAACATATCAAAACTGAAACAGAGTTATAGATACAGAGGACAAACAGGTTGTTGCCAGAGGGGAAGAGGTTGGGGGAAGGGAGAAGTGGTGAAAGGAGATTAAAAGGTACAAACTTTCAGTTGCAAAATAAGTGAATCATGGGTATGAAATTTACAGTGTGGGAAATATAATCAATAATAGTGTAATATCCTTGTATTATGGCATACTGTAACTAGACTTATTATGGTTATTATTTTGAAATGTACAGAAATATCCAATCTCCATGTTGTGTAACAGGAAATAACATGGTTTTATAGGTAAATTATATTTCAAAAAAACAAAGAAACTCATAGAAAAAGAGATCAGATTTGTAGTCACCAGAGGCAGAGGGTGGGGTTAGGTGAAGTTGGATGAAGGCACTCAAAAGATATAAACGCCCAGTTATAGAATAGATAAGTACTAAGGATGTAATGCACAACATGATAAATATAATTAACACTGTTGTTACATTATATATTAAAATTGTTAAGAGAATAAATCCTATGAATTCTCATCACAAGGAAATTTAATTTAATTAATTAATTAATTTTGTATCTATATGAGATAAGGGATGTTCACTAAACTTGTGATAATCAGATCATGATGTACGTAATTCAAATCATTATGCTGTACACCTTAAACTTATACAGTGCTGTATGTCAGTTACATCTCAATAAAACTGGAAGAAAAAAATTATTCTGAACAAAAATAAATCAAAATTTATTCTTTTCTTAAATTTATTTTTATTTATTTATTTTTTACGGTACACGGGCCTCTCACTGTTGTGGCCTCTCCCATCACGGAGCACAGGCTCTGTACGTGCAGGCTCAGTGGCCATGGCTCACAGGCCCACCTGCTCTGCGGCATGTGGGATCCTCCCGGACCGGGGTATGAACCCACATCCCCTGCATTGGCAGGCAGACTCTCAACCACTGTGCCACCAGGGAAGCCCTTTTTTTAATTTTTTTTAAAAAATTATGTTGTTCAGGAAGTATACATTGGAATGCATCAATAACATAAAAATGCCCTCTAGTTATTGTCAACAATTTTTCATCTTACTGAATTAAAACATCTGCATATAGCTTTCATATTAGAAACAGATGAAATGTGAGAAAAGAAATCTAATAATTAAGGATAAAAATTAAAGCAGGGGGCTTCCCTGGTGACGCAGTGGTTGAGAGTCCACTTGCCGATGCAGGGGACACGGGTTCGTGTCCCGGTCCGGGAAGATCCCACATGCCGCCGAGTGGCTGGGCCCGTGAGCCATGGCTGCTGAGCCTGTGTGTCCAGAGCCTGTGCTCCACAGTGGGAGAGGCCACAACGGTGAGAGCCCAGTGTACAGCAAAAAAAAAAAAAAAAAAATTAAAGCAGGAAGTATACAATATCATTAAGGAGAAATTAAATTTTATATTATGTAATTTTCAAGCATTATTCCTGTAAGTTTCATATAGTTCTAATAGGTCAACAAACTATAACCTGCCATCTAAATCTGGTCTGGTGCTCCTTTTTTTGTAAATAAAGTTTTATTGGAGCTCAGCCATTCCCATTCATTTATGTATTGTGTATGGCTGCTTTTACATTAAAGTGGCAAATTTGAATACAGTAGTTTACCCTTTGCCATGGTTTCACTTTCTGCATTTCAGTTACCTGTGCTCAACCATAGTCCAAAAATATTGAATGGAAGATTCCAAAAATAGTTCAGAAGTTTTAAATCGTGTACTGTTCTGAGTAGCATGATGAAATCTCATGCTATTCCCTCCATCCTGCCCTGGACATAAATCATCCCTTTTTTCTGAATATTCCACTTAGTAGCCCTTGGTTATTATATTGATTTTGTTCAAGTCATCCCTATTTTACTTAATAATGGTTTTAAAATGCAAGAGCATTAGTGCTGGCAATTCGGACATGCCAAAGGTAAGGTGTAAAGTGCTTCTTTAGGTGAAAAGGTGTAAGTTCTCAACTTAATAAGGAAAGAAAAGAAAAAAAAATATCTTGAGGTTGTTGAGATCTATGGTAAGAACAAATCTTCCATCCATGAAATTGCGAAGAAGGAAAAAAAATTTGCACTAGTTTTGCTGTCACAACTCAAACTGAAAAAGTTATGGCTGCAGTGCAAAATAGGTACTTAGTTAAGATGGAATAGGCATTAAATTTATACTATGAGATATTTTGAGAGAGAGAGACCATATTCCCATAACTTTTTCCATAGTATTTTATGATTAGTTATGGTTAATCTCTTACTGTGCCTAATTATATTTTTAATTTTTAAAATTTTTTAAAATTAATTTTTATTAGGGTATAGTTGACTTAAAATGTTGTGTTCCTGCTGTACAGCAGAGTGAATCAGTTATACATATACACATATCCACTCTTTGTTTTAGATTCTATTCTCATATAGGTTATTACAGAGTATTGAGTAGACTTCTCTTTGCTATACAGTAGGTTCTTATTAATTATCTATTTTATATAAAGTAGTGTGTATATGTCAATACCAATCTCTCAATTTATCCCTCCCCCTCCTTTCCCCCTTGGTAACCATAAGTTTGTTTTCTATATCTGTGACTCTATTTCTGTCTTGAAAATAGGTTCATTTGTACCATTTTTTTTTTAGATTTCATATATAAACAATATTGTATGATATTTGTCTTTATTTGTCTGACTTACTTCACTCAGTATGAACATCTCTAGGTTTCAAATGGCATTATTTCATTCTTTTTATGACTAATATTCCATTGTATATATGGACAACATCTTCTTTCTCCATTCCTCCATCAATGGACATTTAGGTTGCTTCCGTGTCCTGGATATTGGAACTAGTGCTTCAGTGAACATTAGGGTACATGTATATTTTTGGATTATGATTTTCTCCAGATATATGCCCAGGAGTGGGATTGCTAGATCATATGGTACCTCTATTTTTAGATTTTTAAGGAACCTCCATACTGTTCTCCATAGTGGCTGTACCAAATTACATTCCCACCAACAGTATAGGAGGGTTCCCTTTTCTACACACACTCTTCAGCATTTATGGATTGTAGATTTATTTATTTTTTTGTGGTACGCAGGTCTCTCACTGTTGTGGCCTCTCCCACTGTGGAGCACAGGCTCCGGACGTGCAGGCTCAGCAGCCATGGCTCACAGGCGCAGTCTCTCTACGGCATGTGGGGTCTTCCTGGATTGGGGCACGAACCCATGTCCCCTGCATTGGCAAGTGGACTCTCAACCACTGCGCCACCAGGGAAGCCCAGATTGTAGATTTTTTGATAATGGTCATTCTGACTGGTGTGAGTTGATACCTCATTGTAGATTTGATTTGCATTTCTCTACAATTAGTGATGTTGAGCATCTTTTCATGTGCCTCTTGGCTATCTGTTTGTATTCTTTGGAGAGACAAGGAAGGACATTACATAATGATCAAGGGATCAATCCAAGAAGAAGATATAACAAATTTAAATAAATATGCACACAACATAGGAGCACCTAAATATATAAGGCAAATGCTAACAGCCATAAAAGGGGAAATCAACAATAACAAAATAATAGTGGGGGATTTTAACATCCCACTTACACCAGTGGCAGATCATCTAGACAGAAAATTAATAAGGAAACACAAACCTTGAATGACACATTAGACCAGATAGACTTAATTGATATCTATAGGCCATTCTATAGATATGAAAGCAGCAGAATACACTTTCTTGTCAAGTGCACATGGAACCTTCTCCAGGATAGATCACATTTTGTGTCACAAATCAAGCCTTGGTAAATTTAAGAAAATTGAAGTAATATCAGCATATTTGCTGACCACAACACTATGAGATAGGAAATCAATTACAGTAAAAACTGTACAAATCACAAACAAATGGAGGCAATACAATATGTTATTAAATAACCAATGGATTACTGAAGAAATCAAGGAAGAAATCAAAAAATACCTAGAGTCAAATGACAACAAAAACACAATAATCCAAAACCTATGGGACACAGCAAAAGCAGTTGTAAAAGGGAAGTTTATAGCAATACAATCTTACATCAGGAAACAAGAAAAAATTCAAATAAACAACCTATCCTTACACCTAAAGTAACTAGAGAAAGAAAAACAAACAAAACCCAAAGTTAGTAAAAGGAAAGAAATTATAAATATCAGGGGAGAAATAAATGAAATAGAGATGAAGACAACAGTAGCAAAGATCAATGAAACTAAAAGCTAATTCTTTGAGAAGATAAACAAAATTGATAAACCTTTAACCAGACTGATCAAGAAAAAAGCGAGAGGACTCAAATCAGTAAAATTAGAAATGAAAAAGCATAAGTTACAATAGAAACCACAGAAATGCAAAGGATTATAAGACATTACTACAAGCAACTATGTGCCAATAAAATGGACAACGTAGAAGAAATGGCCAAATTCTTAGAAAGGTACACCTTCCAAGACTAAACCAGGAAGAAATAGAAAATATGAACAGACTAATCACAAGTACTGAAATTGAAACTAATTTTAAATTAAACTTTATTTTAGATATATCTGTAGAGGAAAAAACAGTATATATTGGGTTTGGTACTATCAATGGTTTCAGGCATCCACTGGAGATCTTAGAATGTAGTCCCTGAAGATAAGGGGGGACTACTGCAGTTGCAAGGAAACCAGAGATCATATGGCCCAGAAAGCCTAGGATATTTTCTATCTGACTCTTTTCAAAGTTTAGTGAGTTCTGCCTTAGGTGAACAAAAACAACTATAAATTCAAAATATATAGTTTTAGTCACTTGATTGGTTGTACTTCTAAAGCTTACTTCCACTTAATCTATTAAAATTTTCCAGGAAAATAATTGGTAATATTAAAAGTATCTCATATATATATTTATATCAGAATTTTCTCTTTTATACTGTCTCCCTGTCCTTTCTTTGAAAGAGGTTACTTCCTAAATATATTGTTTTATAAATTGGTCTTCTGGTATAAAAAATACTTTTATCTATAAGATCTAAATTTATGATAGCTAATGTTTTAACAGTATTAATTCTGTTTCAATAATATTACTATTAATTTGCCTTTAATGTGTATCTAGTGATGAAATAATGGTTCCCATTTTTCCCCATTAAATAAGGCTTTTTAAAAAATCCATATCCTTGGGCCAGGAGTGCTGAGTGCTTTGAAATTGTTTCAGATCTGGTATTGAAGAGGTTATTCCCCATGACATTTTTTTTCTTAACTAGGGTTTGGCTGGTTAGGTCAAGGAGATCATATTGAGCTCTGTGTGAAAGGTCCATATTAAATCAATTTCAAATAGCAGGCAGGAGGATGAAGTTCTTGCTGCTTAGCTCTTACTTCCAAAGAGATGTAGCAAGAAGGATGGGAAGAGATCCCAACAGACACTCAAATCACACCATCAGAAACAATATGGCCACAAGTATAAGAGGTGAACACAGTTATAGGACACAGATGTTTGCCAAATTTTAAAAAATCAAGTTGTATTTTATGACAAAATTCAATGATAATGTGAGGGAAACTGGGTCACTGGGCTTTGAACCAGGCAGATATTTGGAAACACAGAAGAAATTGGGAACCTAGATATGGGAAGAAAGTGAGAGGCAAGGAACCAGTTCCCAGTAATATGGAACAAATTCATAGTGGAGCAACTGAAAAGATATTTAATGAATAACTAATAATCTCGTTCTTTGTTTTAATTTTTTTTTTAGATTGGTCAATGAATCTGAGGAAAGGTGAAAATGTTAGGTGACATTAAATGCTCCAAAATTCAAAACTAACATGACACAGGGTCATGGAGCTAAGAAAAACATTACAAATAATTATTTATACTCATTTTAAATGTTTTTTTTTATGAAATGTACGTAAAAATAGACCAATTTCTCTCTTGATTACATTCTTGATTACATTTTACTTTTTCTCTCTAGAATCTAGAAGAAATCTAGAAATAATTTCCTTTCTGGATTTGATTTGTCTTTTTACCAAACATTTATATTTACAGAATAAAAGAAGTATAATGCCATGACTTTATCAGAAAATAAAATTGAAACTATGTCAGCCAAAATTAATGAAGTGAAAAACACTGTGACAACTCAAAGGAGTTTAGAAGGAGAACACTGCTAGAGTAAACACTGTTTTTGTTATTTATTTTATTACTTCAACTTGTTGTTATTCAATGAAACATGCAGAAATAAGCACCAATCAAGTTTATTAGAAAAATATAGACTATAGCATAGATGGATTATTATCCATCATAATGTTATTATTCATGAGAGTTACTGAATAACTTTTATAGAGTGTTTTTGTTATAAATGGACATATAAGAAGGCCATAAGGAGAATAGATTTTGAATTCAGACAGCCTGCTTTTGATCATGGCTCTGCCACTTAAAAAACTCACTTAATCCCTTTGTTCTTTGGAGTCATTTTATCTGAAAAGCAATGGAAGAAGAGCATCTCTTTATTGTGCTGTGAGGATTAAATAGGTTAGTTCAAGTTGTGTTCACACCTGCGCCTTACTGAAACAAGTCTCAATAAACATTAGCCATTACCTTATACCACAAGAACTGGAAAAATATAGATATATATAAAATCCAAAATATATTTTAATGTGAAATTTACATTGGAAGGTTATTGGTCTGTATACTTCTGTAACTAAGTTGCTAACTTAGAACTGAGATGTTAAAAGCTTTGCAACTTGAGAGCCATTATGGCTCAGAATTAAAGTGCTATTGGCTGCAAGTAACAAAAAATCCAAGTAAAACATAAAGTGTAAACAAAGAATAAAATAGAATATTATTCAACATAGCATTAGGTAGGAAAACAACCAGTTTCTTTATCTCTGGTCTTTTAATCAATGCTTGTGTTTCCTCTAAGATTATTCCCTCATTGACATAAAATGTCAGTCAGAGAAACTGGAGCAATATTTTAGGTTCTAGTTCACAGCCAAAGAGAGAAAGTGATAACCTTTTCTTCTCAAGCATGGAGTAGGAGTCTTTCCCTTTAAACTGATTGTGTCTTGTTCACCTTGTCCATGCACCAATTGGCTTACTTAACTGCATCTATTCCTACAGGATAGGGGCACGGGTTTTAGGAAGTTTCTCTAGATTTATGCAGTTCTGTGGCATTCAGCAGAGAATAGAATAATATTGTTTATTTGGTAGAAAACAATTAGGAGTAAGTAAATTCTAAATAGACAAAAACAATGTCAATAATAGACCACAGTAGTAGACACTTTAATTATATCTTACTGATTTTGTTCTATTTAGGATGTTATTTTAGCAGGTAAATTATGCACCAATAGAGTAAGTTGTTGCTAATGTAAAGAATTTCTTCCCCACCTGTGTATCACTGCATGGATTTTTATTTTTCTAAACAGTGACATGTTGTTATAGGTAATAGTGACAAAATGCACATTTATGTAGAAAGAACTGATAAAAATACAATTTACTCTAAATATATTTTGACTAGGAAAACAGGCAAAGAAAAAGAAAATACAGGGCTTCAAACATTTCTTATAGGTGGTGTGTTACAAAAAGAGAGAAGGATGAACATGTGAAATAGGAATTTCCCTCATTGTTAATTCTTGTCAGGATTGACATTCATAAGAAATATTTTTATTTTTTAACTTTATTTTTTCTTTGGCAAGCTCTATTTATTTATTTATTTAACATATTTATTGGAGTATAATTGCTTTACAATGGTGTGTTACAACGGTGCTCTACAATGGTATACATTTTCTGCTTTATAACACAGTGAATCAGCTACACATATACATATATCCCCATATCTCCTTCCTCTTACGTCTCCCTGCCGCCCCCCTATCCCACCACTCTAGGTGCTCACAAAACACTGAGCTGATCTCCCTGTGCTATGCAGCTGCTTCCCACTAGCTATCTATTTTACATTTGGTAGTATATATAAGTGCATGCCACTCTCTCACTTTGTCCCAGATTACACTTCCCCTTCTATGTGTCCTCAAGCCCATTCTCTAGGTCTGCATCTTTAGTGATGTCCTGCTGCTAGGTTCTTCATAAACTTTTTTTCTTAGATTCCATATACATGTGTTAGAATACTATATTTGTTTCTCTCTTTCTGACTTATTTCACTCTGTATGACAGACTCTAGGTCCATCCACCTCACTACAAATAACTCAATTTCCTTTCCTTTCATGGCTGAGTAATATTCTATTGTATGTATGTGCCACATCTTCTTTACCCATTCATCTGCCGATGGACACCTAAGTTGCTTCCATGTCCTGGCTATTGTAAATAGAGTTGTAATAAACATTGTGGTACATGACTCTTTCAATCATGGTTTTCTCAGGGTATATGCCCAGTAGTGGGATTGCTGGGTCATATGGTAGTTCTATTAGTAGTTTCTTAAGGAAACTCCATACTGTTCTCCAGAGTGGCTGTATCAATTTACATTCCCACCAACAGTGCAAGAGGGTTCCCTTTTCTCCACACCCTCTCCAGCCTTTATTATTTGTTGATTTCTTGATGATGGCCATTCTGATTGGTGTGAGGGGATACATCATAGTAGTTTTGATTTGCATTTCTCTAATGATAAGTGATGTTGAACATTCTTTCATGTGTTTGTTGGAAACCTGTATATCTCCTCTGGAGAAATGTCTATTTAGGTCTTCTGCTCATTTTTGGATTGGGTTGTTTGTTTTTTTGATACTGAGCTGCATGAACTGCTTGTATATTTTGGAGATTAAGCCTTTGCCAGTTGCTTCACTTGCAAATATTTTCTCCCATTCTGAGAGTTGTCTTTTCATCTTATTTATGGTTTCCTTTGTTGTGCAAAAGCTTTTAAGTTTCATGAGGTTCCATTTGTTTATTTTTATATCAATTTCTCTAGGAGGTCGGTCAAAAAGTATCTTGCTGTGACTTATGTCATAGAATGTTCTGCCTATGTTTTCCTCTAAGAATTTTATAGTGTCTGGCCTTACAATTAGGTCTTTAATGCATTTTGATTTTATTTTTGTGTATGGTGTTAACGAGTATTCTAATTTCATTCTTTTACATGTAGCTGTCCAGTTTTCCCTGTACCACTTATTGAATAGGATGTCTTTTCTCCATTGTATATTCTTGCCTCCTTTATCAAAAATAAGGTGACCACATGTGCGTGGGTTTTTCTCTGGCCTTTTTATCCAGTTCCATTGGTCTATATTTCTGTTTTTGTGCCAGTACCATACTGTCTTGACTAGTGTATGTTTTTAACATAGTCTAAAGTCAGGGAGTCTGATTCCTCCAGCTCCATTTTTCTTTCTCAAGATTGCTTTGGCTATTCGAGGTCTTTTGTGTTTCCATACAAATTGTGAAATTTTTTGTTCTAGTTCTGTGAAAAATGCCATTGGTACTTTGATAGGGATTGCATTGAATCTGTAGATTGCTTTGGGTAGTATAGTCATTTTCACAATGTTGATTCTTCCAATCCAAGAACATGATACAAACATTTGTTTGTATCATCTTCAATTTCTTTCATCAGTGTCTTATAGTTTTCTGCATACAGGTTTTTTGTCTCCTTAGGTAGGTTTATTCCTAGGCATTTTATTCATTTTGTTGCAGTGGCAAATGGGAGTGCTTCCTTAATTTCTCTTTCAGATTTTTCATCATTAGTGTATAGGAATGCAAGAGATTTCTGTGCATTAATTTTGTATCCTGCTGCTTGAGCAAATTAATTGATTAGCATTACTAGTTTTCTCATAGAGTCTTTAGAATTCTCTCTATATAGTATCACGTCATCTGCAAACAGTGACAGTTTTACTTCTTTTCTGATTTGGACTCCTTCTGTTTCTGTTTCTTCTCTGATTGCTGTGGCTAAAACTTCCAAAACTATGTTGAATAATAGGGGTGAGAGTGGACAACTTTGTCTTGTTCCTGATCTTAGAGGAAATGGTTTCAGTTTTTCACCACTCAGAATGATTTTGGCTGTGGGTTTGTCATATATGGCCTTTATTATGTTGAGGTAAGTCCCCTCTGTGCCTACTTTCTGGAGAGTTTTTATCATAAATTGGTATTGAATTTTCTCAAAAGCTTTTCTGCATCTATTGAGATGATCATATAGTTTTTCTCCTTCAATTTGTTAATATGGTTTATTACATTGATTGATTTGCATATATTGAAAAATCCTTACATTCCTGGGATAAACATCACTTGATTATGGTGTCTGATCCTTTAAATGTGCTCCTGGATTCTGTTTGCTAGTATTTTGTCGAGGATTTTTGCATCTATGTTCATCAGTGATATTGGCCTGTAGTTTTCTTTCTTTGCAACATCTTTGTCTGGTTTTGGTATCAGGGTGATGGTGGCCTTGTATAATGAGTTTGGGTATTGTTCCTCCCTCTGCTATATTTCGGAAGAATTTGAGAAGGATACGTGTTAGCTCTTCTCTAAATGTTTGACAGAATTCGCCTGTGAAGCCATCTGGTCCTGAGTTGTTGTTTGTTGGAAGATTTTTAATCACAGTCTCCATTTCAGCACTTATGATTGATCTTTTTATATTTTCTACTTCTTCTTGGTTCAGAGTTGGCAGGTTGTGCTTTGCTAAGTAGTTGTCCATTTCTTCCAGGTTGTCCATTTTATTGACATAGAGGTTCTTGTAGTAATCTCTCATGATCCTTTTTATTTCTGCAGTGTCAGTTGTTATTTCTCCTTTTTCATTTCTAATTCTATTGATTTGAGTCTTCTCCCTTTTTATCTTGGTGTTTCTGGCTAATGGCTTATCAATTTTGTTTATCTTCTCAAAGAACCAGCCCTTTCTACTGTTTCCTTCATTTCTTTTTCATTTGTTTCTGATTTGCTCTTTATGATTTCTTTTGTTCTGCTAACTTTGGGTTTTTTTTGTTCTTCTCTTGCTAATTGCTTTAGGTGTAAGATTATGTTGTTTATTTTAGATGTTTATTGTTTACTGTTTCTTGAGGAAAGGTTGTGTTGCTATAAACTTCCATCTTAGAACTGCTTTTGCTGCATCCCACAGGTTTGGGGTCATTGTGTTTTCATTGTCATTTGTTTCTAGGTATTTTTTGATTTCCTCTTTGATTTCTTCAGTGATTTCTTGGTTATTAATTAATATATTGTTTAGCCCCCATGTGTTTGTATTTTTTACAGATTTTTTCCTGTAATTCATATCTAGTCTCATAATGTTGTGGTCAGAAAAGATACTTGATATGATTTCAAATTTCTTAAATTTACCAAGGCTTGATTTGTGACACAAGATATTATTTATCCTGAAGAATGTTCCATGAGTACTTGAAAAGAAAGTGTATTCTGTTGTTTTTGGATGGAATGTCCTATAAATATTAATTAATTCCATCTTATTTAATGTATCATTTAAAGCTTGTGTGTCCTTATTTATTTTCATTTTGGATGATCTGGACATTGCTGAAATTGGGGGGTTAAAGTTCTCTACTATGATTGTGTTATGGTTGATTTCCCATTTTATGGCTGTTAGCATTTGCTTTATGTATTGAGGTGCTCCCACGTTGGGTGCATAAAGATTTACAATTGTTATATCTTCTTGAATTGATCCCTTGATCATTCTGTAGTGTCCTTCTTTGTCTCTTGTAAGAGTCTTTATTTTAAAGTCTATTTTTTCTGATTTGAGAATTGCTATTTCATCTTTCTTTTGATTTCAATTTGTATGAATACATTTTTCCATCCTCTCACTTTCAGTCATGTCCCTAGGTCTGAAGTGAGTCTCTTGTAGACAGCCTATATATGTGTCTTGTTTTTGTATCCATTCAGCCAGTGTGTATCTTTTGGTTGGAGTATTCAATCCATTTACATTTAAGGTAGTTATCAATATGTATGTTCCTATTACCATTTTCTTAATTGTTTTGTGTTTGTTATGGTAGGTCTTTTCCTTCTGTTGTGTTTCCTGCCTAGAGAAGTTTCTTTAGCATTTGTTGTAAAGCTGGTTTGGTGGTGCTGAATTCTCTTAGCTTTTGCTTGTCTGTAAAGGTTTTATTTTCTCCATCGAATCTGAATGAGATCCTTGCTGGATAGAGTAATCTTGGTTGTAGGTATTTCCCTTTCATCACTTTAAATATGCCCTGCCACTCCCTTCTGGCTTTCAGAGTTTCTGCTGAAAGATCAGCTGTTAACCTTATGGGGATTCCCTTGTATGTTGTTTATTGCTTTTCCCTTGCTGCTTTTAATATTTTTTCTTTGTATCTAATTTTTGATAGTTTCATTTATATGTGTCTTGACGTGTTTCTCCTTGGATTTATCCTGTATGGGACTCTGCCTCTTGGACTTGATTAACTATTTCCTTTCCCATATTAGAGAAGTTTTCAACTATAATCTCTTTAAATATTTTCTCAGTCCCTTTCTTTTTCTCTTCTTCCGGGACCCTATAATTCAAATTTTCTTGTGTTTAATGTTGTTCCAGAAGTCTCTTAGATGTCCTCGATTCTTTTCATTCTTTTTTCTTTATTCTGCTCTTCAGTCATTATTTCCACTATTTTATCTTCTAGGTCACTTATGCTTTCTTCTGCCTTAGTTATTCTGCTATTGATTCCTTCTAGAAAATTTTTAATTTCATTTACTGTGTTGTTAATCATTGTTTGTTTGCTCTTTAGTTCTTCTAGGTCCTTGTTAAACATTTCTCATATTTTCTCCTTTCTTTTTCCAAGATTTTGGATCAAGCTTACTACCATTACTCTGAATTCTTTTTCAGGTAGACTGCCTATTTCCTCTTCATTTGTTTGGGCTGGTGGGGTTTTACCTTGTTCCTTCATCTCCTATGTGTTTCTCTGTGTCATCATTTTGCTTAACTTACTATGTTTTGTGTCTCCTTTTCACAGGCTGCACGTTCGTAGTTCCTGTTGTTTTTGGTGCCTGCCCCCAGTGCCTAAGGTTGGTTCAGTGGGTTGTGTATTCTTCCTGGTCAATGGGACTAGTGCCTGTGTTCTGGTGGATGAGGCTAGATCTTGTCTTTCTGGTGGGCAACACTGCATCTGGTGGTGTGTTTTGGGGTGTCTGTGACCTTATTATGATTTTAGGCAGCCTCTCTGCTAATGCGTGGGGTTGTATTCCTGTCTTGCTAGTTTTTTGGTATAGAGTGTCCAGCACTGTAGCTTGGTGGTCATTGAGTGGAGCTCGATCCTAGCATTGAGATGGAGATCTCTGGGAGAGCTTTTGCTGTTTGATATTATGTGGAGCTGGGAGGTCTCTGTTGGACCAATGTCCTGAACTCGGCTCTCCCACCTCAGAGGCACAGGCCTGACACCTGGCCAGAGCACCAAGACCCTGTCAGCCACATGGCTCAGAAGAAAAGTGAGAAAATAGAAAGAGAGAAATAAAAAAAAATAAAGTTATTAAAATAATTATTAAAAATAGAAATTTATAAAGTAATTAAAAAAGAAAAGAAAGAAAGAAGAGAGCCACCAAACCAAAAAACATATCCACAAATGATAGCAACCACTTAAAACTATACTAAAACAAACAACAACAAAAACAGACAGACAGAAACCTAAGATCAATGGTAAAAACAAAGCTATACAGATAAAAATCACACAAAGAAGCACACACTCACAAAAAGAGAAAAGGGGAAAAAATATATATATATAGTTGCTCCCCAAATCCACCACTTCAATTTTGGGGTTATTCCTTGTCTATTCAGGTATTCCAGAGATGTAGGGGTACATCAAGTTGATTGTGGAGATTTAATCTGCTGCTCCTGAGGCTGCTGGGAGATATTTCCCTTTTTCTACTTTGTTCACATAGCTCCTGGGGTTCAGCTTTGGATTTGGTCCTACCTCTGCGTGTAGGTCCCCTGTGGGTATCTGTTCTTCACTCAGACAGGACAGGATTAAAATAGCAGCTGATTAGGAGGCTCTGGCTCACTCAGGCTGAGGGGAGGGAAGGGTACAGAATGCAGGATGAGCCTGCAGTGGCAGAGGCCAGCATGACGTTGCAACAGCCTGAGACATGCTGTGTGTTCTTTGGATCACAGGACCCTGGCAATAGCGAGTTGCACAGTCTCTTGGGAGGGGATGTTTGGATAGTGACCAGTGCTTGCACACAGGCTTCTTGGTGGCGGTGGCAGCAGCGTTAGTGTTGTATGCCTGTCTCTGGTGTCAGCACTGATAGCCGCAGCTCATGCCTGTCTCTGGAGCTCGTTTAGGTGGTGCTCTGAATCCCCTCTCTTCGTGCACCCCAAAACAATGGTCTCTTGCCTCTTAGGCAGGTCCAGACTTTTTCCCAGACCCCCTCCTGGCTAGCTGTGGTGCACTAGCCCACATACCACTAACCTTCAGGCTGTCTTTACACAGCCATCCCCAGTCCTTCCCTGGGATCTGACCTCCAAAGAAGCCAGAGCCTCAGATCCCATCCCCAACACATCCTGGCCTACGGGTGAGCAGACATACCTCTCAGGTTGGTGAGTGTTGATTGGCACTGACCCTCTGTGCAGGAATGTATCTGCTTTGCCCTCTGCCCCCCTATTGCTGCACTCTCCTCAATAGCTCTGAAGTTTCCCCCCCACACCACTCCCTGTCTCTGCCAGTGAAGGGGCTTCCTAGTGTGTGGACAATTTTCCTCCTTCACAGCTCCCTCCCAGTGGTGCAGGTCACATCCCTATTCTTTTGTCTCTGTTTTTTTCTTTTTTCTTTTGCCCTACCCAGGTATGTGGGGAGTTTCTTGCCTTTTGGGAAATCTGAGGTTTTCTGCCAGCATTCAGTAGGTGTTCTGTAGGAGTTGTTCCACGTGTAGATATATTTCTGATGTATTTGTGGGGAGGAAGGTGATCTCCACATCTTACTCTTCCTCCATCTTGAAGGACTCTCGAAAAATTATGTTTATTTATAGAATTAAGTATTCTGTAATTATTCTGTGAAACATCTTTTCAGATTGTTTTCTGAAGGAATAAACCTATGAGGGAAAGAGACAGTTAAATCATCAAATAATACAGAAACTTACATAAAATAAAGGAGGTAGATTTAGATAGAATTGGATTTCATGACTTTATTATTATTATTTTCCCTATTTAGCATTTACATCTGCATATAAATGTGATTGCAACTCAAATATATTTTACTGGGCAAAGTTATATTTGATTGTATTTTGGTTATCTTGAGAATAAATTTAATATATATCTAGGATTTAATTAGAACACCTAATACTCATTAGAAATTGTCTCCTACATTTTTTGGATTTATGCTTAAAATCATTTTTGTTCTTTGTTAAATTTAAAAAAATCTATAACTATAAATTAAAAAGGGTTGGGCTTCCCTGGTGGCGCATTGATTGAGAGTCTGCCTGCCAATGCAGGGGACACGGGTTTGTGCCCCAGTCCGGGAAGATCCCACATGCCGCGGAGTAGCTAGGCCCGTGAGCCATGGCCGCTGAGCCTGTGCATCCGGAGCCTGTGTTCCACAATGGGAGAGGCCACAAGAGTGAGAAGCCTGCATACCGCAAAAAAAAAAAAAAAAAAAAAAAAATTAAAAAGGGCTGAGAATCACAGTGGTTCTATATAGAATGGATATTTGTCATTTATTATGTTAAAGCTTAATTGAGCACACCTAGTAGGAATTTTAAAGTGCTAAATTACTTGAAGTATTTATTCAGAAATTATACATATTTTAACATATAAAGATAACAAAGAATTTAAATAGAATCTGGCACTCATATACAGTTCTTATGTATGATTATGCATTCAATTTCATTTTTCCAATAATGTACCTATTAGATTGAGAGTATGAATTTATGTCCAGCTTCACAATTTATTCCTTCTCCAAACATTAGAGAAATAGATTACATTCTGTGTAGAAATGCTATATGAATTGTTGTGTGCTTACTAATCATAGGACTTGTGTATCCTCTATTTTATCCTTCTTTGAGTTTATTGATTACTACATTGACTTTTCTATTTTCAACCTGTCTGTTCTTTCAGGCTAGTTTGCACCGTTAGCAAAATATACAGTTTATGTTTTATTCCTCCTTTCAGTACCTATTTTTGAAATTAGACTTTGAAATATAGCAGATGCTTGTCATTAAAATAAACATTTTAAATTTGCAATGAGACAAATTCCAGTGTTTTCTAAATTGAATAAAATATGAGCTGCTTTCAAAGTAAATAATGATACCCTAGTAGAAAATAGCTTATTGTTTATAGGATATAAATATATAATAGTATTTAGATAGAAAAATATATATGTGTAAAACTGAGAGATGTACCTCAAGAATCTTTAGATGAGAATATTTTTACCGTTAGGATTTAATCTTTATTGGTACTTGCTATAGTTCAAAAACATTTTTTAAATCACACATTTCATAATATACCATTTGCATTTCTATATGATACAAAGTAAGGAATTGACCTTGGGTTGCTTCCGCCTGCAGTGGCTTGAAGCAGGATTTCGGTTTCCCAGCCAGAGATTGAAATCAGGCCACAGCAGTGAGAGTGCTGAATCCTAGCCAGTGGATCAGTGGCCAGTGAAAAGACCCTGGACAGTAGGCTTTGTAGAAATGAATTCCCATGAAGAGATGGAAAGAAGTGAAACAAGTAAAATTGTTTATTAGGAGGAAAAAGGGTACATGTGGATAGACACATGGGCCAACTCAGAGAGAGAGTCGTGACCTTGTGGTAGATTGAATCACTTATATGGGGCATTTCTTCTGGCTTTCCTTTGACCAATCATCTTGCTTTACCTGGTTCTGAGTCCCTATTTGGTTTATCTCAGGATCCTCCCATATGTCCTCCATCTCTTAGCCAAGATGTATTCTAGAGAAGAGGCATATGGGTAGGTTGACATCACTTACCATAAGGTGATGTCCCCTCCGTTTTGACCTCTGAGGAACCTTTCATGCATGTGTAGTCTGGAAGGTCTCCTTGACCTCGAGAATGAGAAATATGTGGCCTCCTATTTGGGCAGGTCTCAGCTCCTCTCTCGTTCCTGCTATTATCTTCATCTTGGAGTATCTATCCACAGGGGAAAAACTCCAGCTGCTCAGCCTGAGGCCAATCTATCTCTTGCCTCAGAATCATATAATTTAGATTCTTCATCATTTTTTCTTAGATATGTACACTTTCACAGCAATGAAGGTGAAATAATTCAATGAGTAGTTTTTTTCTCTTATGACAATATTTTACTCATGATTGAAAAACCCAAAAGTTCTAAATTATCAGAGCTTCTTCCATAATATTATAGATTTTCATATCCTAGGCTACATGTTTTCGAATGAAAAAAGTGCACAATCTAAAAGTTGAGGGTTATGTTTTATTCAGGGCACATTCTTAGGACTTTGAGTCTGGGAGGCAGCATCTCAATTAACCCTGAGAAAACTGCTCAGAGGAGGTGAGGAGAGAGCTAGAATATATAGGAGTTTTGCAAGAAGGGCAGGTAGTCGGAACAAAACATTACCATTAATAAAAGAAAACAAGATAACTCAAGTTAAGAAATTTAGCACTTTTCTATGTATGGGAAGATGCAAGAGTCCAAGCTCACTGAAATTATTCCTTTGATATGCACTTCAGCTATCTGGGGCCAGTATCTTGTGTTTTTACATCCTTAGTTTCCTTAAGTTGCACCCTTTGGGAGGATGCAGTCTGATGACTGCTAGATGGCAGGTATTCTTTGTTTCCTTCCTGAGTTCCCTTAGGCTAACCATCGGGCAGCTACAATCACTGATGACTGTGACATCCTTTGTTTACTGATATGGCAGGCAATTTTTAATTTCTCAATGTTGTCTTTATTATAAATTAAAAAACTGTGAAAATTACACACATGGGTTATATTGTGGCATATGTATATAATTTTGTCAGAGCTAAAACTAACCAAAGCCCGGTGTTCTATTTTAGATACATACTTCTACACAGGGAAAACTTATAAAGCAATGACTTTGAAACAAGTATGCTTCCTTTGAGTATGCTCAACAACATGTTTCAAAGTGGCAACAAAACTAACAGTAATGACTGCTCAATGCCACAAAGGACCAACACTCCTTAATTCAGGTTTTGTTAAATTGTAAGTTACATGAGTGAGGATTTTTTATTTTACTTTTTATTCAGTGTTATATTTCTGTCACCAGGTTGACGTGCATTGTAACAAAACAGCTTCAACTGTGGATGTCAATGGAAGACCTGGACCAGCAATCTTGGTCCCGTGATAGTAAGCAAAGAATTAAAGTACCACTTTAAGCTCAAGCACAAAACAAAGTTTATTCAAGCATAGGTACACTCTCAGAGAGGGAGATAGAGAAAGAGAGAGAAAGATCGACAGTGGGCTGTTTATGAGAGTGGGCTGTTTCAGCAAAGCGAAGCAAGCCCAAAGCAAAATTTATCAAAGCACTCTCAGAGAGAGAGAGCGGGCTGTTTCTGCGAATTGAGAGCAGTATTCCCGTACAGGCTTAAGGGCACTTTTAAGGAGCAGTTTTCAGGGAGGCGGGGGTGAGTGACAGGGGATCATTATTTGATTGATGGTCCAGAGCTATGTAACAAGTTTACTACTGTGCATACTCTCACCTTTAATGATGGTAAAATGAGTTTGTGTTTACTATAGGTTATATTCCTGTCTGGTCTGGACATGTGCAGCCCAGGGAAGTTCCCTCATGTTACTGTGCTCCTCTTCATCAGGATAAGCTGCCCACCACACAACCACAGGTTCACCCATTCTGGGTGGAGTCAGGGGAGAGAATCCAGATGGTTGGGTGCGACGTGATTGCTCCTTCTTGTCTTTCTCACCACTGTCACCTCCTTGCTGCTAATGTCTAACTACCTAACATTCCTCCTCAAGAGTATGGGACCCAATTCTTTGGGACATGGGCAACAACCTCTCTGGCTGCTTCCTGCTGGTAAGGGGTAGAGTTTTGATTGGGTCCCTCTTCTTGCTCTCTTTCAGCAAGGGGGTGGTCTGGAGTGATGACCATCAAAGGACCTCATGTAGATCTCAGTCTCAGGGCTAGGCTGAACAGACAAGTGGCCACCTCGCAGAACCATTTGGAATCAGATAGCTTGTAGGCATTCTGAAATGAGTCAAACAAGTAGGTTAATGATACAAGGGCCTAACAACAAAACAAAGACTAACAGGACTAATGGTCCCAATGAGGCCATGTCCATATCTTGGTATCCATAGAGGAGAGGAGGGAAGAAAGCCAGCTAGGGCTTTGTCCTGCTCTCTCTTTCAGATTCTCTATTAGTTTGATGTTTTTCTTTAAAACCCAAAGGTTTTCTTCAACCTGCCTGGAGGTATTAATATAGAAGCAGCACATTTCATTTAGCAGGGCACAGACACCTCTAGCCTTAGCTGTCATAACATTGAGGGCTCTCCTATTTTGTAAAACCACCTCGGCCAGAGAATCTAAGGCTGATTGTTGCTCCTCAATGGCTGCTGCTGTAGCCTTCCAAGATTCCTGGATCATGATGGTAAGATTGAGAATGCTCCTCTCTAAGAGGGGTATATCACAAACCAAAAAACTCCCCTAAAGACACTGTGGATCACTTCGGGCCTATCAAGAACTGGGCTATCATGAGCATGTCCCCACCCCCCACAGACAATAGTTCATTTTTGTCTCTTTTGGACAGGTTTTAAGACTTCTTCAAGGAATGATTCAAGGTTGGGACATCTCCTGAGGAAGCTAAATCCTTTGTAGTCATAATAGATGCCTCTGGGAGAGCAGCAGTGATTGTGCAGGTGCCCCTCCAAAGTGTGGGAAGATCTAGATATACCCTGGTAAAACATGGGAATGAAAATCTGGTGGCCCTCAAGAATATCCTGGTTGTGCGTCTCCAGAGCCAGGCCTTCACCTGTTGGGAGTTTTCCTCTGGAAAATGGCTGGGGTCCCATGGCCTAGGATTATATTTGGAAGGCCAAACACCGAGGAAGTAATCATCTATACACAGAGGGGAGAATCCGGGTTCTGACTGATTATGAGTGTGATGGGGGGATTGACGTAACAAATTTCTGAATATTAACTGGATTACATTATATTTTGGAGGACGATTTTGTAGGAAAGTTATGTTAAGTAAGTGTCTAGTGGTCATGCCAATCCCTACATACTCAGTTCCCAGGGCTTATCTGTTTATGGGGATATGGTCCTCAGTAATATTCTTCTTAGTTGAATTTTTCCTTGAGTTTCCCCAATACAAAGTGAAATTACCTTTGTGTACATCATATTCATCTTCTTCTGACCATGGATCCCATCCCAGACTAGTCCAATTAAAGTTGAGGGTATAGTTACAGAAGGAGTCATTTAACCAGTCCAAGATGGGTCCCTATCCCTCCAGGTTCTGGAAACAAAGCTGTGCCTTTCTTAGAAGTTTGGAGGCTGTACCTACACAGACAGCTAGGCCTAAGGCAAAAGAGTCAGGGTCTACTTGGCTTTGGCCCTCATATAAAAGATAATACATCCCATAATATGGACCTGCTAAGTTATACAGCTGTTTGATGGAGGTAGGGAGGGCCAATAAGTAGAGGTCCTCTAGGTTTGGGGTTCCCTTGGGGCATATCCAAAAGTCAGTTTTATTGGTTAATTTTGCAACTTGATTTACAGTGGTTGTCAGTAGATGGTAAGAATATGAAGAAATAAAGGGAAAGGAGCAAAGTCCAATAACTGCAAGGAGAGATGTCATATTAGGGAAAGAAGAGGCAGCGTGCAAATTCATTTTGTGACGATATGCAGAATAGAATGAAAGTGAGCACAGTGAGACAAGTCAGGAGATACAGTAGGCCTATTACTTCTGCCAGCTATGGGAATGGTGGGTTCATGGATATAGAATTTACTTATCTTGCAGTTTTCATTTGAACAGGATCTGGAGGTTCTCCAAATGTTCACAGGTATACTTCACTGGGGAGATGTCCTCAGACTCGGTGGCTGTCCAGGGCTTTATCTGGGAATGGTGAATCCAACTGGTAATCCCTGGTACTTTAACAACTGTAGGAGAAGAGAGCAAGACTGGATAGGGTCCCTTTCAGGTCAGCTGAAGTTGAGAACCAGGGGAGCCATCCTTCCAAATTTTGATGAGTACTTGTGTTCCTGGAGAGTAAAGGCAAGGAGCAGACTCTGAGGAAGGAAGACATTTTACCCCGTAATCCTGGAGGGCTTGTTGGAATTGTCCAAGGGGGGTGATATAAGATGTAATGGCAGAGGTGTCAGCGTCCATCAGTAGGTCCCCTTATAAGAAAGGCCTACCATACAGCGTTTCATAAGGGCTAAGGTAAAGTAAGGCCTTTAGGGCTGTTCTGATCTTTAAAAGAGCAATAGGGAGGGCTTCCTTACAAATGAAGGAGGTCTCTTGGGTTATTTTTCTTAAGGTATTTTTAGAACGTTGGTTGGCTCTCTCTACCTTTTCTGAGGATTGGTGTCTCCAGGAAGAATGAAGGTGGTACTCAATATCTAGAGCCTTGGTTATCTGCTGAGTAATTTGGGAAACAAAGACAGGTGAGTTATCACTCTGAAGAGACAACAGAAAGCCAAACCTAGGGATAATTTCAATTAAAAACTTCTGGACTACCTCCAAAGCTTTTTCTGTCCTGGTACAGAAAGCTTCTACCCAACCGGTAAACGTGTCCATGAACACCAAAATGTACTTATATCATCGGTAAGGATGAACCATTGTAAAGTCCATTTTCCAGTCTTCCCCTGGATATGTTCCATGTCTCTGAGCCAGAAGGACCAATGATGGTGGCTTACTTCCCTGAGGATTGTTAGTCAGACAAGTAGGGCACGATGATGTTACCTTATTAACTACATTGTAAAGTCCCTTCCCAGAGAAGATAGAAGAAACAATCTCGTATAAGGTATCTCTCTCTAGGTGAAAAGCCTCATGTAAAGGTTTAATAATTTTCCATTGTAGCAATTGGGGCAGGTGAGTTAAGCCTTCTCTCTGGTACCATCTGTCTGGGTCCAGGTGCTACTCATGATTTATGGCTCATTTAATCTCCTCAGGCAGGTGAGACAGGGAAGGGAGAGAACTAAGGGAAGGAACTAAGGCACACGCTATCACAAAGGACTGAAGGGCTGCCTATCAGGCAGCCTGATTGGCTAGCTGATTTCCTTTTGTTATTTCATCGTCACCCTTCTGGTGACATCTGCAATAAATCACTGCTACCTGGGAAAGCTTGAGGACTGCGTCCAAGAGGGAGAGAATTTGAGGCCCATACTTAATCAGGCTGTTTCAGGCCATCAGGTAGCCACGTTCCTTCCAGATAGCAGCATGAGCATGTAGAACCAAAAAAGCATATTTAGAGTTAGGGCCTTATTTTCAGCTAGGGTTAAGGCTCAAGATAAAGCAATTATTTCTGCTAATAGGGCTGAGGTTCCTGGGAGAAGAGTCCAAGCCTCAGTAACCTGTGTCAAGGAGACCACCACATATCCTGCCCTTCTACATCCTTTGGAAACAAAACCACTTCCATTGGTGAATCAAACCTCCTCAGGGTTTTGTAATGGAATATTGCTTAGATTGGTTCAAGGCAACAAGGAATGAGATATTATATCTTCACATGGGTGAACTGGTAGATCTTCCTCAGGGAGGGGGAACAGGGTAGCTGGATTTAAAGAAGAGCAGATCATGACACGCAAGTCTGGATTCACCAACAGTAATGCCTGATACTTGAGGATTCTGCTATCTGTGAGCCAGAAATGACCTTTCCCTTCCAAGAGAGAGGTAACCTGACGGGAGGTGTATACTGTCAGGGGTTGCCCCAACATAAACTTGGAGGCTTCTTTAACCAATAAGGCCAAGGTAGCATCTACCCTAATACAGCTAGGCCATCCAGTGGCCACCAGGTCCAGTCTCTTTGACAGATAACCTACAGGCCTCTGGACAGGGCCATGTTCCTGATTTAAGACTCCTAAAGCCATCGCTTGTTTTTCTGCCATAAATAGTTGAAAAGGTCTATCAGTTCTTGGGATTCCCAAAGCTGCATCCTGGTATAGGAATGTCTTTAGCTGCTGGAAAGCTTGGGTTTGGTTAGGGTCCCAGAACAGAGGTTCAGAGTCAGATTTTCCTTTCAGGACCTCATAAAGAGGTTGTGCTTTTAGTCCTTAATTAGGAATCCATAATCTGTAATACCCCGTGAGGCTTAAAAAGGCTCAGAGCTGTTTTAGGGTAGTTGGCTCTGGCAGATCTAAAATCCCTTGTATTCTATCAGGAGAGAGGCTTTGTTCCCCTGGAGAGAGGATTACTCTCAGATATTTGATTTCTTATTGTGCCAATTGGACCTTCGACTTGGAGACTTCATAGCCTCATTTGACCAAAAAATTGAGGATCTGTGTAGCATGAGTTAAGCCTCTCTTATAGTCCGGAGAGCAAACAAGAAGGTCATCCACATACTGGAAGATGGTCCCTTCCTCCAGGTGTAGATCTTGGAGGTACTTGGCCAGGGCCTGGCCAAAATGGTGAGGACTGTCTCGGAGCCCTTGGGGTAGGACTGTCCAGGTGAGTTGTTGTCTTCTATTTGCTTCCTCATGCCACTCAAAAGCAAATAGGTGGTAGGACCAGGGTTCCAGAGGTATGGCAAAGAAGGCATTATTTAGGTCTAACACAGTAAACCAGGAGGCTGTGCCAACAAGTTGTATGGGTTGGGGACTACTGGATGGAGTGGGGCAACTGCCTCATTGATAGCTCTTAAGTCTTGGACCAGTCTGTATTCTCTATTTGGCTTCTTTATAAGTAAGATAGGAGTGTTGCAGGGAAAACTGTGAGGAATAAGTAGCCCACATTGTAAAAATTTAGTTATGAGTGACTGCAGTCCCCTTCAGGCTTCTGGACAAATAGGATATTTTTTCTGATTGGGGAAAGAGGTTGGGTCCTCCTCTACTGGGGAGGCAGTTATAGCTATCCCTGGTATTCTATTGGACCAGACCTGGGTGTCTACTGACAAATCAGCTAAGGCTGGTGTGCCAGTCCTCAGAGGAGGCTGTGTCTCTAAGACTAAGAACTAGAGGGTGTTACTGAGGTGATTCCCTCGAGTACCAGTTTGGCTCCCTGCTTGCTCATGATGTCCCGACCTAATAGTGGGAGGGAACATTCAGGTATGACCAGGAAGGAATGACAGAAAGTATATCCTTCCCAGTAACAATATAAAGGGACAATAAAAGACCTAGGAGTAAGTTTACCTGAGACTCCTGTAACCTGACAGGAGCTGGAGGAGAAGGGTTCAGAGAAGGAAACTAGGACAGAATAGGCAGCCCCCGTATCTAATAAGAAAGATATGGTCCTGCCTGTCACATCCATGTTTGCCCTTGGCTCCAGTCCAGTAATACTGACGTTAAACAGGGGGGCCATCTGGAGCAGAGGGTCCCGTCAATGTAGGGCCATCTGAGGGGCTGAACCTGGGCCCTTTGGCCCAGGGGAAAGTTGTTTCCCCAATGGCCACTTTTTTTGGCATTTTGGACAGGACGTTGTAGGAGGCTTGTCCTCGTTGGGGCATTCCCTCTCCCAGTGGCCAGGCTTTTTGCAGACCTGGCATCAATCTTTCTTTCTATTGGGGCAGGTCAGGGCTTCTCTGCATGGGGGTTGCCCCTGTAGGGCTGCCAAAAATTGGACCTGCCTATTCTCTTTCTTCTTTTCCCTCTCCCAAGCCTTGACCTGCTCCTCCTGGTCCCAGTTATGAAAGGTAGTGGTGGCCCTAGCTAAAAGTTCATCTAGATTAACATTGGGCTTCTGCATAAGCTTTTGGAGTTTCCTCCTGATGTCCGTTGTGGACTGGGTAAAGAATCTATCTTTTAAAGTGGGTTGTCCTTTCCTATACCAGGTCTAGGTTGGTATATTTAATTATTGCCTCCTTGAGCCTTTCCAGGAAGGCTGTACGGTTTTCATTGGGTTCCTGGCTGATGGAAGAAATCTTTGAGTAGTTAATGGGTTTCCCTCTGCTTGCTTTGAGTCCAGCTTTTATACAGGTTATAAAATGTTATACATTTTCATTCACTTATACTTTGGTTCCCAGCTCTGAGGCTGTTCCACAAGTACCATTCATTATACACTAGTGCTCCCACCATGACAAGAGTACCCACAAGTCAGACCTGGTGCCATGAGGGATTCCCACAGCCATAGACATCCCTGTGTGAGAAAAAGGGATTAAAACATCCCCAGCAGCCTTTGCTACAGAAGACCACAGTAGCCCTTGCCACTGCAACAGATACCCTCAGCTTTAGCCACTGAGGATCCCTGTGATCTTCACAAGATGCTGACCCCAACTAATGAAGGGGCATAGAGACTATAGCACTGGGCCTTCCCTGGAGCTGGAACCACTAAACGTCACCCAGCTGACATCCTCACACTCACCCAAGGTGAAGACCTTTCCCACCAAAAAAAAAAAAAAAGTCTATAAAGTCTGGAAGAGGAAACTGCTCCATAAAATGTGCAAACATCAACACAAGACTTACCCAGAAAACAAAAGGTGAGGGAGTTCATCACCATTAGATCTTCCTTATAAGAAATGTTAAAGGAGTTTCTTCAAGTTAAAATAAAAAGACAATCATTTTTATCAAGAAAATAAACACAATTTTATCTAACATCAAAACCTATGTTGTTCAAAATAATAATATATTTCCTTTGGAATCTAGCACAGCTTATAGTATACCTTTTGTTATTTTACAGTAAACACAGGACTCTTAGGAAAGGCAAAATCATATTAAGTAAAAACAAAGTTACAAGATATATTTGTTTTATCAGATTAATTACTTCCATTTAAAAAGATTTGAGTGGCCTGACATTGATGTCTTGATTACCAATTAATTAATATTTATAATTTATATATTTATATAATACCTACTGAATTGAATAGGTGTTTAGCTCTACATTATAGCTATTATTTTGTCTTCAATGATTTTGTTCAAAGTGCATGCATAATAAGGGGTACTATCTGAGTATTACAAAGTATATTGCTGTATTATTTTCTAAATGTCAGCTGTGTTATAATGTTATAATTATTTTCTATAATGTCACCTGCCTCTATGGTGGCTTTAACCATGACTCTTCTTATTTATACTTGTCATACACATATAGCATTAAAGTAACGGTTGAATGAGACAAAATCATTCAAACTGCATATCATTACAGTGGTTATCAGGCAAGAGTTACCTTCAAAGACTTTAAAATCATTTTCACAAAATTATGTCAATCATTGTCAAAAGGAAAACTTCCTATAAGTATATTCAAGAAGTAAATTTCAATAGTGTTTTTCTTTGGTTCAAAATATTATATTCCATACTTTATCCTAAATTATATGAAAAATTTTTTTCAAACATATTTATATTGTCTAACCTGTATTTATAAAACTAAACTAAGAGGAAACACAAAACAAAGTTATTTATTTAATTACCAAATAAACTCACTATTTCATAATCAAAGTCAGGTACTCCAGGACATGAATTGCATCGTGTTAATTCACCCTTAGGTGTATTGATGGCTCAGAGCCTTCAGCCTTATGCGTAACAACACACTAGGTGTGAAACATTACAACATAATTCACAACTTGTCATGTATTATGACTTAAATTAGGAATGTTTATGATCTTGTTATTCATACTCTATTAGTAACAGATAACTTAAAAAAGGGACAAGGGACAATAAGCACAATAGCATCATCATCACATAAGCTGAGAGCTCAATTGTGGCTTAATTCAGTCTGGAATGGTAACTGAAGAAATAATGAAAATAAACATCATAGGAGAATAGCACAGCACAAATATTTTGCCCAGAAGAAGAACTATGAAAGAACATATACAAATATTCTTTGACCGCATTATTTGGTACACTAATATTTGAGGATATTTACTTAGTAACCTAAGAGACATTCAGGTAAGAAATCACTATATCTATCTATCTATCTATCTATCTATTTATCTATCTATTTATCTATCATCTATCTATCTATCATCTATATATCTAGATATAGATATGTGAAAAGAGGAAATAGAATTAGGCCATCAACATACTAGAAGATTTTTGACTCTTTAATACCTAAACTTAAAGATGATTTTGTTTTATTCTCTAATGATGTAACAAATGTTTTCAATATTGCTTATAACTAAATGACTACATAGAGACTCCAAAACAGTGAGATACTGTTTTTATTTTCATATCTATGCAGTAGTAAATATTTAATCATTTACACTAGTTAAGAATTATGTTGTATTAGAGGAAAGTTCATCTTAAGATTGTTAGTGTAAAGAGCACTTACAGAATAATCTGAGAATTATAATACATGCAGAAAAGATTTAGGAAAGAATTTTAGTAAAATAGGATTTAAAAATATATATATAAAGGAATCAGACCCAATCAAACAGAAGTGTTTTATTTTTACCTGTGATACCTACTGTAGATTTACCTAATTTTTTTTATGTAGTCAGGAAAAATAGATTTCCATGTCTGTACTGGTCAGAACATGAATATCTACTAGAGCTTGTTAGTGGATAGTAGTTAAAACACTACTAAAAAAAATTTTTTTTTTATGTTTCTCCACTTTATCCCTTAGCTCAAGGGTTCAATTGTTTTTCCTGACCCACAAGGACTAAATATTATTTATCATGACATCAAATATGTCTTAAAACCAGATTGCTCTTAAGTGTTTTGTGAAAGTAGGAAAGGCACCATTTTCTTGGTACTTTCAACTAAAACTGCACTGAACATATTTTTCTTTTCTAAAAATGTTTATTTTGTATTGGAGTATAGTTGGTTTACAATGTTGTGATAGTTTCAGGTGTACAGCAAACTAATTCAGTCATACACACACATGTATCTATTCTTTTTCAGATTCCTTTCCCATATAGATTATTACAGAATATTGAGTAGAGTTCCCTGTGCTATACAGTAGGTCTCCTCTTGATTATCTATTGTATATATAGTGGATATGTTAATCCCAGCATCCTAATTTATCCCTCCCCCCACAACCTTCCCCTTTGGTAGCTATAAGTATGTTCTCTAAGTCTGTGAGTCTGTATCTGTTTTGTAAATAAGTTGATTTGTATCATTTAAAAAATACTTATTTATATATTTGGCTGCACCAGGTCTTAGTTGCAGCATGCGGGATCTTCATTATGGTATGTGGGATCTTCATTGTGGCATGTGAACACTTAGTTGGGGCATGTGGGATCTGGTTCCCTGACCAGGGATGCAACCCAGAACCCCTGCATTGGGAGAGTGAAGTCTTAGCCATTGGACCACAATGGAAGTCTCCTGTATCATTTTATTTTTAAGATTCCACATATAAGTGATATCATATGATATTTGTCTTTGTCGGACTTACTTCACTTAGTGTAATAATCTCTAGGTCCATCCATGTTGCTGCGAATGGTATTATTTATTTTTTTATGGTTGAGTAATATTCCATTGTATATATGTATCTTTTTTATCCATTCATCTGTCAATGGACATCTAGATTGCTGTCACGTCTTGGATAGTATAAATAGTGTTACAATGAACACTGGGGTGCATGTATATTTTAAATTATTATTTTGTCCAGATATATGCCCAAAAGTGGGATTGCTGCATCTTATGGTAGCTCTATTTTTAGTTTTTTAAGGAACCTCCATACCGTTCTCCACAGTGGCTGTACCAATTTACATTCCCACCAACAGTGTAGGAGGGTTCCATTTTTTCCACATGCTCTCCAGCATTTATTGTTTGTAGAATTTTTTATTTTGGCTATTCTGACCAGTGTGATACATCCAGTTTGGAGAATTTTATTTCTTTTTCTTGTCTTATTACTGTGGCTAGAACTTCCAAAACTATGTTGAATAAAAGTGGAAAGAGTGGGCATCCTTGTCTTGTTCCTGATCTTAGAGGTAAGGCTTTCATCTTTTTACCATTGAGTATGATGTTAGCTGTGAGTGTGTCACATATGGTCCTTATTAGGTTGAGGTATGTTCCCTCTTTGCCCACTTTTTGGAGAGTTTTTTTTTTTTTCCTGCAGTACATGGGCCTCTCACTGTTGTGGCCTCTCCCATTGCAGAACACAGGCTCCAGACGTGCAGGCTCAGTGGCCATGGCCCACGGGCCCAGCCGCTCTGCGGCATGTGGAATCTTCCTGGACTGGGACATGAACCCATGTCCCCTGCATCAGCAGGTGGACTCTCAACCACTGCGCCACCAGGCAAGCCCGAGAGTTTGTTTTTTTTTTTTTATATAATAAATGGACATTGAATTTTGTCAGAAGTTTTTCTGCATCTATTGAGATGATTATAAGGTTTTTATTCTTCAATTTGTTAAGGTGGTGTATCATACTGATTGATTTGTGGATACTGAAAAGTCCTTGCATCAGTGGGATAATTCACACTAGATCGTGGTGCATGAAATTTTTGGGGTATTGTTGGATTTGTGTTACTAACATTTTGTTAAATATTTTGTTGAGAATTTTTGTATCTATGTTCATCAGTAATATTGGCCTGTATTATTTTGTTGTTGTTTTCTTGGTATCCTTGTCTGGTTTTTGTATCATGGTAATGGAAGCCTCAGAGAATGAGTTTGGGAGTGTTCCTTCTGCAATTTTTTAAAATAGTTTCAGAAGAATAGATGTTATCTCTGCTCTAAATGTTTGATAGAATTCCCCTGTGAAGCTATCTGGTCCTGGACTTCTGTTTGCTGGGAAACTTTTCATCGCAGTGTCAATTTCAGTACTTATGATTGGTCAATTCATATTTTCTATTTCTTCCTGGTTCAGTCTGGGAGATTGTACCTCTCTAAGCATCGTCCATTTCTTTTAGGCTGTCCATTTTATTGGTATACAGTTGCTAATATTAGTCTTTTATGATCCTTTGCATTTCTTTGATGTCAGTTGGAATTTTTCCATTTTCGTTTCTAATTTTATTGATTAGCACCCTCTCCCTTTTTTCCTTGATGAGCCTGGCTAAAGGTTTATTAACTTTTTCATCTTTTCAAAGAACCACCTTTTGGTTTCATTGATCTTTTCTATTGTTTTCTTCATATCTTTCATTTATTCCTGCACTTATCTTTATGATTTCTCTCCTGCTACTAACTTTGGGCTTTTTTTGATCTTCTTTCTCTAGTTGCTGTAGGCATAAGATTAGGTTGTTTATTTGAGATTTTTCTATTTTCCTGAGTTAAGCTTGTCTTGCTATAAACTTCCCTCTTAGAACTGCTTTTGCTGCATTCCATAGGTTTTGGATCATTGTGGTTTTGTTTTCATTTGTCTCTAGGTATTTTTTATTTCCTCTGATTTCTTCAGTGATCCATTGGTTGTTTAGTAGAATATTGTTTAGTCTCCATGTGTTTGTGTTTTTTACAGTTTTTTTCTTGTAGTTGATTTCTAATCTCATAGTGGTGAGGTAGGAAAAGATGCTTGAGATGCTTTCAATTTTTTAAAATTTACCAAGGCTTGCTTTATTGCCAAGTATGTGATCAATCCTGGAGAATGTTCCATGTGCACTTGAAAAGAAAGTGTATTCTGTTGCTTTTAGATCAAATGATCTATAAATATCCATTAAGTCCATCTGGTGAAATGTGTCATTTAAATCCGGTGTTTCCATATTGATTTTCTGTCTGGATGAACTGTCCATTGATGTAAGTGTGGTGTTAAAGTCCCCCATTATTATTGTGTTACTGTTGACTTCTCCTCTTATGGCTCTTAGCATTTGCCTTATATACTGGGGTGCTCCTATGTTGGCTGCATACATATTTACAATTGTTATACCTTCTCTGTGGATTGATCCTTTGATCATTATGTAGTGTCCTTCTTTGTCTCTTGTAAAAGTCTTTATTTTAAAGTCTTTGTCTGATACGAGTATTGTTACTACAGCTTTCTTTTGATTTCCATTTACACAGAATATATTTTTCCATCCCCTCACTTTCAGTCTGTATGTATCCCTAGATCTGTATTAGGTCTCTTTTAGATAGCATATATATGGGTCTTGTTTTTGTATCCATTCAGTCTATGTCTTTTGGTTGGATATTTAATCCATTTACATTAAAGGTAATTACCAATATGTGTGTTCTTATTGTCATTTTTGTTAATTGTTTTGGATTTGTTTTTGTAGATCTTTTTTCTTACCTTCCTGTTTTTGTCTCTTCGCTTGTGATTTGATGACTATCTTCAGTGATGAGTTTTGGTTCTTTTTTCTTTTTTGTGTGCATATGTATTGTAGATTTTTGGGTTTTGGTTACCATAAGTTTAGCCATCTATATACATACAAGATTGTTTTAAATTTCTGGCCTCAATTTCAAATGCATTTCAAATAGCCTGTATTTGTACACTCCTCTTCTCATGATTGCTGCCTTTGATATTATACCTGTGTGTGGATGGTTTCCTACATTTTCTGTATTTTTGCTTTTACTGGTGAGCTTTCCCATTCATAATTTTCTGGTTTCCTGTTGTGGCCTTTTCTTTTCTACCTAGAGAATTTCCTTTAGCATTCATAGTTAAGCCAGTTCGGTGGTGCTAAATTCTTTTAGCTTTTGCTTGTCTGTAAAGCTTTTGATTTCTCTGTCAAATATGAATGACAGCCTTGCTGAATATTCTTGGTTGTAATCTTGCCCTTTCATCACTTTAAGTGTATTGTGCAATTCCCTTCTGAACTGCAGAGTTTCTGCTGAAAAATCAGCTGATAACCTTATGGGGATTCCCTTGTATATTATTTGTTGCTTTCCCTTGTTGTTTTTAATAAGTTCTATTTGTCTTTAACTTTTGTCAATTTGATTTACATGTGTCTTGGCATGTTCCTCCTTTGGTTTATCCTGTATGGGTTTATCCTGTATGGAACTCTCTCTACTTCCTGGACTTGGGTGACTCTTTCCTTTCCCATGTTAAGGAAATTTTCAGCTATTATCTGTTCAAATATTTTCTCAGGCCCTTTCTCTCTCTCTTCTCCTTCTGGGGCCCCTATAATGCAAATTTTGGTGTGTTTAATAATGTCCCAGAGGTTTCTTAATCTGTTCTCATTTCTTTTCATTCTTTTTTCTTTATTCTGTTCCTTGTCAGTGATTTCCACAATTCTATCTTCCAGCTCACTTACCCATTCTTCTGCCTCATTTATTCTGCTATTGATTCCTTCTAGAGTATTTTTCATTTCAATTTTTGTATTGTTCAACTCTGTTTGTTTGTTCTTTATATATTCTAGCTGTTTTTTAAACATTTCTTGTATCTTCTACGTCTGTGACCCCATTCTTTGTCTGAGATCCTGGATCATCTCTACTATCTTTACTCTGAATTTCTTTATGGGGATATTGCCTATCTCAATTTCACTTAGTTGTTCTTCTGGGGTTTTATCTTGTTCCTTCTTCTGGAACATATTCCTCTGCCATCTCATTTTGTCTTACTTTATGTATTTCTGGTTTCTGTTCCACAGGATGTAGGACTGTAGTCCCTCTTGGTTCTGGTGTCTGTATCCTGATGGGTGAGTCTGGTCTAGAGGCTTGTGTAGGCTTCCTTGTGGGAGGGACTAGTGCCTGCCCACTGGGGGGTAGAGCTGGGTCTTGTTTCTGTGGTTGGTAGGACAGTGTCAAGGGGTGTGTTTAGAGGTGGCTGTGGGCTCGGGAAGACTTAAGGCAGACTGTCTGCTGAAGGGTGGGGCTGTGTTCCTGCTCAGTTGGTTGTTTGGCCTGAGGTGTCCCTGTACTGGCACCAACAGGGTATTGGCTGGGGCCGGGTTTTGATGTCTAAATGGCAACCTGCAGGAGAACTCATAACAACAAGTATATCCTGGTACCTCTGACACCAATGTCCTTGTCCACACAATGAGCTACAGGTGCTCCTTGAGTCTTCAGGAGACCTTCTAAGACCAGCAGATAGGTCTGGCTCAGGCTCCTATTAAGTCAGTACATTTTCCCTTCATCATGGTGCAAACAAGACATGTGTGCACCCTCCAAGAATAGAGTTTCTGTTTCCCCCATTCCCATGGAATTCCTGTACACAAACACTGCTGGCTTTACCAAGACCTGGACACAAACCTGTGTCCCCTGCATCAGCAGGCAGACTCTCAACCACTGCCCCACCAGAGAAGCCCACATGGTGACTTTTTGATAGTCAAACTTCCTAAAGGTGGCTTAGCACTCCAGAAAGTTTTCCAGTGAACAAAGTGAAAGTCCCATGGCCTCTTGTGACTAAACCTCTAAAGTTAAATATTGCAATTTCCATAGCATTCTAATGGTCAAAGAAGTCACAAGTTTACCCAAACTCAAGAAGAAGAGATATAGAATTTACCTCTCAATGAGATGAGTCAAAGACTATGTGCCTTTGTTTTTTTTTTTTTTTAATGATCACATAAAAGAATGAAAAATGTTGTATCAGGGATATCAAAAAACACAATAATTTTCAAAATTTACAATTAGACTGGAACAACTGGGCTTTGAGCTTATGTACTTAATTTTAAATATAGAGTGAAGTCTATACATAAATCTTTAGAAAGGAGTAAAATTTAGCAGAGACAAAGATTTCAATACACTTTGTCATATATGCTTTAAAAATAGGTGGAAAAGTTTTAAAAAAAAAGTCAGTGAGTCTAAATTGGGATTTATGTGATATTTAGAAATATCAACATATTTAACTTATTTGGACATGAAATGATATAACTTATCATTGCTGTAATAAGATAGCCAAGACTGATGTGGTGATTAAGCTTGTTTACTAAAGTCAGACAGCAAATTTTTCCTTGAAACTTTAGCCTTCAAAAAAGAAAGTGGAAGATTGTTACAAGATAAGAAAGATGTATTTATGTAAAATAAAACAGCTTGGTAGAAATCAGAAAAAAAGAAAATCCCAAACTGAATCAGCCCACTTCTTTGGGAGGAGAAAATAAGATAAACATCATTGTTACCTTTGGGGGAATCTCAAGAAGAACTTTGTAGAAAGGCATATATAATTCTTCATTTGCTGTCTCAGTCTGAGGAAAGATTATAAAATCTAAATATTTATTTAATTTTAATTGTTTTCCCTCAAAGTTCAAATCTGTATTTTTGGGACATGGTGAACTACAAGATTTATAGAAATTAGAAAGCCCTTATATATAAAACAGATATGTTTCCTACTGGTTTATGATCACAACTATGTGCTGTCAATTTGAATGTTTGGGGATCATAAATATTATAGTCAATTTCCAAAGCTCAATATCAATAAATCTGGAAAATATTTTATTAACAGTATTCTAAATATGTCGATATTCCTTGAACTATATTATATTAGGCAAATTCAGGTGCTTCTTTCTGAAGAGAAAAAGTCATCATTTAATTTCTCCCACTTAAAATCCTCCCTCTTTGAGAAAGTGTTAACACGCCTTACAAAGACTTTTATACTTTCACCCTATCCAGTGTTACATTGCAGTTTAAGGGAAATTTTATGATTTTGCTTCTTTCTTATTCTTAAACTCTTTTCATCTGGTGCTTTCTTTTGTGTTCTTTCCCTGAATAACTCCTCTTTGTTGCTGAGGTCATAAATTACATTCTATATCATCCTTAAACTTTTTTTTTATCCTTCTTTAAACCTTTAAGTTAGGGAGAAATGTCACTTTAAAATTCTTTCCATGACAAATTGTACAGGTGATCATGGTAACATCATGATTTTCTAAATCATACTCACTATGTTAAAATAGAAAAAAATCCGAATTAATATCAAAGCTCTGACACAATGCAGCTAGTCCTTTTCAATGTTTGGTTTTTACTTTTTACTATTTTCATAAGGTAATAAGTTAGAAGAGCTCTCCTGGTTATGTCATAGTCATTATTATAATTCCTTGAATTATGCTCATCCAGGTAAGTAATACCTATGAGTCTTTTCCCTTTATATATAATTTTCATGCATAATTCCATATTCTCCAAACCTAATATTTCCTTTATAACATATATTACATTTCATATTACTATATACATAAATTTATTTCACCTCTTCTGGAGGAGTAAATCATATCTTCTCATTTATCATTGTAAATTTTACTCACCAGAGTACTTCACAAGACTAGTATAATGCCTTGCACTTGGCAATCACTGAATATTTGTTGAACTGAATCAAATCAAATTGAATATGGGCCAATAATCAATATTCATATCACTTTTTCATCCAGAGCAAATTAAGTTATAGAATCACAAATTCATCCAGCTTGTCCTCAAAATGGAATGAAGAGACGAAGATATATATATATATATATATATATATATATATATATATATATATATATATATATGTGATATTTTTATGGGAATTCAAATTTTTTCTGTCTTGGGCAAGTTGTTTTATAGTATATATAAAAGTATATATAAGCTCCATAGTATGTGTAGAGCTTTTAATCTCAATCTATATTTTAAAACAATTTTTTGGAGTGTAATTGCTTTACAAAGAAATGTTGTTTTAGTTTCTGCTGTACAATGAAGTGAATCAGTTATATGTATACATATATCCCCACCCTCTTGGAACTCCCTCCCACCCATCTAAATCCCACCCATCTAGGACATCACAGAGCACCTAGCTGAGCTCATTGTGCTATACAACATGGTCCTACTAGCTCTCAATTTTACACATGGTAGTGTGTATATGTCAATTTTAATCTCCCAATTTGTCCTGCCACCCCCTTCCAACCTGTGTCCACAAATCTGTTTTCCACATCTGTGTCTCTGTTCCTGCCCTGCAAATAGGTTTATCTGTACTGTCTTTCTAGATTCCAAATATATGTGTTAATATACGATATTTGTTTTTCTCTTTCTTACTTACTTCACTCTGTATGACAGACTCTAGGTCCATCCATATCTCTACAAATGACCCAATCTCATTCCTTTTTATGGCTGAGTAATATTTCACTGTATATATTTACCACATCTTCTTTATCCATCATCTGTCTGTGTACCTTTATGTTGTTTCTATATCCTGGCTATTGTAAATAGTGCTGCAATGAACACTGGGATGCATGTGTCTTTTTGAATTTGGTTTTCTCAAGGTAGTGCCCAGTAGTGGGATTGCTGGAGCATTTGATAGTTCTATTCTTAGTTTTTTAAGGAATCTCCATACTGTTCTCCATAGTGGCTGTATCAATTTACATTCCCACCAAAAGTGCAAGAGGGTTCCCTTTCCTCCACATCCTTTCCAACATTTGTTTTTGTAGATTTTTGATGATGGTCATTTTGACCAGTGTGAGATGATAACTCATTGTAGTTTTGATTTACATTTCTTTAATCATTAGTGATGCTGAGCATATTTTCATGTGCCTCTTGGCCATCTGTATGTCTTCTTTAGAGAAATGTCTATTTATGTTTTCTGCCCAGTTTTTGATAGTTTTTTTTTTTATATTGAGCTGTATGAGTTATTTCTTTATTTTGGAGATTAATCCTTTTTCAGTTGCTTTGTTCCCAAATATTTTTTCCCATTCAGAGTGTTGTCTGTTCATCTTTTTTATGGTTTCCTTTGCTGTGCAAAAGCTTTTAAGTTTAAATAGGTCTCATTTGTTTATTTTGTTTTTATACCCATTACTCTAGAGGGTGGGTCAGAAAAGATCTTGCTGTGATTTATGTCAAAGAGTGTTTTACTTATATTTTCCTCTAAGAGTTTTATAGTATCAGGTCTTACATTTAGGTCTTTAATCCATTTTGAGCTTATATTTGTGTATGGTGTTAGGGAGTGTTCTAATTTCATTCCTTTACATAGAGCTGTCCAATTTTCCCAGCACCACTTATTGAAGAGACTGTCTTTTCTCCATTGTATGTTCCTGTCTCCTTTGTCATAGATTATGTGACCATAGGTGCATGGGCTTATATCTGGGCTTTCTATCTTGTACCATTGATCTATATTTCTGCTTTTGTGCCAGTACCATACTCTCTTGATGACTGTAGCTTTATAGTGTTGTCTGACATCAGGGAACCTGATTCCTCCAGCTCCATTTTTCTTTCTCAAGATTGTTTTGGCTATTTGGGGTCTTTTGTATTTCTATACAAATTGTAAAATTTTTGTTCTATTTCTGTGAAGAGTGACATTGGTAATTTGATAGGGATTGCATTGGATCTGTAGATTGGGGTAGTATAGTGATTTTCACAACATTGATCCTTCCAATCCATTTTCATGGTATATACTCTCCATCTGTTGGTGTCATCTTTGATTTCTTTTATCACTGTTTTATAGTTTTCTGAGTACAGATATTTTACCTCCTCAGCTAGGTTTAGTCCTAGGTGTTTTATTCTTTTTGTTGCATAGGTAAATGGGATTGTTTCCTTAATTTCTCTTTCTGTTCTTTTGTTGTCAGTATATAGGAATGCAAGAGATTTCTGTGCATTAAATTTGTATCCTGCAACTTTACCAAATTCATTGATTAGCTCTTAGTTTTCTGGTGGCATCTTTAGGTTTTTCTATGCAGAGTATCATGTCATCTGCAAACAGTGACAGTCTTATTTCTTCTTTTCCATTTTGGATTACATTATTTCTTTTTCTTCTCTGATTATCCTGGCTAGGACTTACAAAACTATGTTGAACAAGAGTGGCAAGAGTGGACATCCTTGTCTTGTTCCTGAACTTAGAGGAAATGCTTTCAATTTTTCACCATTGAGAATGATGTTTGCTGTGGGTTTGTCATTTATGGCCTTTATTATGTCAAGATAGGTTCCCTCTATGCCCACTTTCTGGAGAGTGTTTATCATAAATGGGTGTTGAATTTGGTCAAAAGCTTTTTCTTAATCTATTTTTTATTACCTTCAAAATTCTGCTGCTTGACAGCTTTCACACTACATAGTCCTTTGTCATAAAATAAAGTCTCCATTATTAATTATCACAAAGCTCAGCACAGCAGAATGATATAACAACAGAAGGATCAACTACATGGGAAGGCTTTCAACAAGAAGTTCTGAAACAGAGTCCTCTGCCTGAAAGAATTAACTTCCAAGAAAGACAATGGTTTAGAACAGCTTGTATACACTATTCTATAGATAAGGTTCATTCTTCAGAATATAGATGTTACAAGCTAGTAGAAATATTTATTTTCTGTGACTTAAAATTCTATCTTTAAAAATGCCAGTGTTATCACAAATTAGTATTTCATAATAATTTCCTACTTTGAAAATTTCAGCAAACATAATAAACAGTATAGTAACATAATTTTATTTTGTTCACTAAACTCTTGGTCTATCCACTGTTTATTCTAATATTGTTAGGGGCTTTCTTCAACATTTTTTGGTAAATGAATTATATTATTCATTTCTTTTTCATCCTGTATTTGTTTTTTTTTTTTTAACATCTTTATTGGAGTATAATTGCTTTACAATGGTATGTTAGTTCAGCTTCACAACAAAATGAATCAGTTATATATATACATATATTCCCATATCTCTTCCCGCTTGCGCCTCCCTCCCTCCCACCCTCCCTATCCCACCCCTCCAGGCGGTCACAAAGCACCGAGCTGATCTCCCTGTGCTATGCGGCTGCTTCCCACTAGCTATCTACCTTACGTTTGGTAGTGTATATATGTCCATGCCTCTTTATCGCTTTGTCACCGTTTACCCTTCCCCCTCCCCATAGCCTCAAGTCCATTCTCTAGTAAGTCTGTGTCTTTATTCCTGTTTCACCCCTAGGTTTTTCATGACATTTTTTTTTTTAAATTCCATATATATGTGTTAGCATACGGTATTTGTCTCTCTCTTTCTGACTTACTTCACTCTGCATGACAGACTCCAGGTCTATCCACCTCACTACAAATAGCTCAATTTCGTCTCTTTCTATGGCTGAGTAATATTCCATTGTATATATGTGCCACATCTTCTTTATCTATTCATCCGATGATGGACACTTAGGTTGTTTCCATCTCTGGGCTATTGTAAATAAAGCTGCAATGAACATCCTGGTACATGACTCTTTTTGAATTATGGTTTTCTCAGGGTATATGCCCAGTAGTGGGATTGCTGGGTCATACGGTAGTTCTATTTGTAGCTTTTTAAGGAACCTCCATACTGTTCTCCACAGTGGCTGTATCAAGTTACATTCCCACCAACAGTGTAAGAGGGTTCCCTTTTCTCCACACCCTCTCCAGCATTTATTGTTTCTAGATTTTTTGATGATGGCCATTCTGACTGGTGTGAGATGATATCTCATTGTAGTTTTGATTTGCATTTCTCTCATGATTAGTGATGTTGAGCATTCTTTCATGTGTTTGTTGGCACTCTGTATATCTTCTTTGGAGAAATGTCTATTTAGGTCTTCTGCCCATTTTTGGATTGGGTTGTTTGTTTTTTTGTTATTAAGCTGCATGAGCTGCTTATAAATTTTGGAGATCAATCCTTTGTCAGTTGCTCCATTTGCAAATATTTTCTCCCATTCTGAGGGTTGTCTTTTGGTCTTCTTTATGGTTTCCTTTGCTGCGCAAAAGCTTTTAAGTTTCATTAGGTCCCATTTGTTTACTCTTGTTTTTATTTCCATTTCTCTAGGAGGTGGGTCAAAAAGGACCTTGCTGTGATTTATGTCATAGAGTGTTCTGCCTATGTTTTCCTCTAAGAGTTTGATAGTTTCTGGCCTTACATTTAGGTCTTTAATCCATTTTGAGCTTATTTTTGTGTACGGTGTTAGGGAGTGATCTAATTTCATACTTTTACATGTAGCTGTCCAGTTTTCCCAGCACCACTTATTGAATAGGCTGTCCTTTCTCCACTGTACATTTCTGCCTCCTTTGTCAAAGATAAGGTGACCATATGTGCGTGGGTTTATCTCTGGGCTTTCTATCCTGTTCCATTGATCTATCTTTCTGTTTTTGTGCCAGTACCATACCGTCTTGATAACTGTAGCTTTGTAGTATAGTCTGAAGTCTGGGAGCCTGATTCCTCCAGTTCCTTCTTTCGTTCTCAAGATTGCTTTGGCTATTCGGGGTCTTTTGTGTTTCCATACAAATTGCAAAATTTTTTGTTCTAGTTCTGTGAAAAATGCCAGTGGTAGTTTGATAAGGATTGCATTGAATCTATAGATTGCTTTCGGTAGTAGAGTCATTTTCACAATGTTGATTCTTCCGATCCAAGAACATGGTATATCTCTCCATCTATTTGTATCATCTTTAATTTCTTTCATCAGTGTCTTATAATTTTCTGCATACAGATCTTTTGTCTCCTTAGGTAGGTTTATTCCTAGATATTTTATTCTTTTTGTTGCAATGGTAAATGGGAGTGTTTTCTTGATTTCACTTTCAGATTTTTCATCATTAGTATATAGGAATGCCAGAGATTTCTGTGCATTAATTTTGTATCCTGCCACTTTACCAAATTCATTGATTAGCTCTAGTAGTTTTCTGGTAGCATCTTTAGGGTTCTCTATGTATAGGATCATGTCATCTGCAAACAGTGACAGCTTTACTTCTTCTTTTCCGATTTGGATTCCTTTTATTTCCTTTTCTTCTCTGATTGCTGTGGCTAAAACTTCCAAAACTATGTTGAATAAGAGTGGTGAGAGTGGGCAACCTTGTCTTGTTCCTGATCTTAGTGGAAATGCTTTCAGTTTTTCACCATTGAGGATGATGTTTGCTGTGGGCTTGTCATATATGGCCTTTATTATGTTGAGGAAAGTTCCCTCTATGCCTACTTTCTGCAGGGTTTTTATCATAAATGGGTGTTGAATTTTGTCAAAAGCTTTTTCTGCATCTATTGAGATGATCATATGGTTTTTCTCCTTCAGTTTGTTAATATGGTTTATCACATTGATAGATTTGCGTATATTGAAGAATCCTTGCATTCCTGGAATAAACCCCACTTGATCATGGTGTATGATCTTTTTAATGTGCTGTTGGATTCTGTTTTCTAGTATTTTGTTGAGGATTTTTGCATCTATGTTCATCAGTGATATTGGCCTGTAGTTTTCTTTCTTTGTGACATCCTTGTCTGGTTTTGGTATCAAGGTGATGGTGGCCTCGTAGAAGGAGTTTGGGAGTGTTCCTCCCTCTGCTATATTTTGGAAGAGTTTGAGAAGGATAGGTGTTAGCTCTTCTCTAAATGTTTGATAGAATTCGCCTGTGAAGCCATCTGGTCCAGGGCTTTTCTTTGTTGGAAGATTTTTAATCACAGTTTCAATTTCAGTGCTTGTGATTGGTCTGTTCATATTTTCTATTTCTTCCTGATTCAGTCTTGGCAGGTTGTGCCTCTCTAAGAATTTGTCCATTTCTTCCATTTTATTGGCATAGAGTTGCTTGTAGTAATCTCTCATGATCTCTTTTATTTCTGCAGTGTCAGTTGTTACCTCTCCTTTTTCATTTCTAATTCTATTGATTTGGGTCTTCTCCCTTTTTTTCTTGATGAGTCTGGCTAGTGGTTTATCTATTTTGTTTATCTTCTCAAAGAACCAGCTTTTAGTTTTATTGATCTTTGCTATTGTTTCCTTCATTTCTTTTTCATTTATTTCTGATCTGATTTTTATGATTTCTTTCCTTCTGCTAGCTTTGGGGTTTTTTTGTTCTTCTTTCTCTAATTGCTTGAGGTGCAAGGTTAGGTTGTTTATTCGAGATGCTTTCTGCTTCTTAAGGTGGGCTTGTATTGCTATAAACTTCCCCCTTAGAACTGCTTTTGCTGCATCCCACAGGTTTTGGGTCGTTGTGTCTCCATTGTCATTTGTTTCTAGGTATTTTTTGATTTCCTCTTTGATTTCTTCAGTGATATCTTCATTATTAAGTAGTGTATTGTTTAGCCTCCATGTGTTTGTATTTTTTACAGATCTTTTCCTGTAATTGATATCTAGTCTCATGGCATTGTGGTCAGAAAAGATACTTGATACAATTTCAATTTTCTTAAATTTACCAAGGCTTGATTTGTGACCCAAGATATGATCTATCCTGGAGAATGTTCCATGAGCACTTGAGAAAAATGTGTATTCTGTTGTTTTTGGATGGAATGTCCTATAAATATCAATTAACTCCATCTCGTTTAATGTATCATTTAAAGCTTGTGTTTCCTTATTTATTTTCATTTTGGATGATCTGTCCATTGGTGAAAGTGGGGTGTTAAAGTCCCCTACTATGAATGTGTTACTGTCGATTTCCCCTTTTATGGTTGTCAGTATTTGCCTTATGTATTGAGGTGCACCTATGTTGGGTGCATAAATATTTACAATTGTTATATCTTCCTCTTGGATTGATCCCTTGATCATTATGTAGTGTCCTTCTTTGTCTCTTCTAATAGTCTTTGTTTTAAAGTCTATTTTGTCTGATATGAGAATTGCTACTCCAGCTTTCTTTTGGTTTCCACTTGCATGAAATACCTTTTTTCATCCCCTTACTTTCAGTCTGTATGTGTCTCTAGGTCTGAAGTGGGTCTCTTGTAGACAGCAAATATATGGGTCTTGTTTTTGTATCCATTCAGCCAATCTGTGTCTTTTGGTGGGAGCATTTAGTCCATTTACATTTAAGGTAATTATCGATATGTGTGTTCCTATTCCCATTTTCTTCATTGTTTTGGGTTTGTTATTGTAGGTCCTTTCCTTCTTTTGTGTTTCTTGCCTAGAGAAGTTCCTTTAGCAGTTGTTGTAGAGGTGGTTTGGTGTTGCTGAACTCTCTCAGCTTTTGCTTGTCTGTAAAGGTTTTAATTTCTCCATCAAATCTGAATGAGATCCTTGCTGGGTAGAGTAATCTTGGTTGCAGGTTTTTCTCCTTCAACACTTTCAATATGTCCTGCCACTCCCTTCTGGCTTGCAGAGTTTCTGCTGAAAGATCAGCTGTTAACCTTATGGGGATTCCCTTGTGTGTTATTTGTTGTTTTTCCCTTGCTGCTTTTAATATGTTTTCTTTGTATTTAATTTTTGACAGTTTGATTAATATGTGTCTTGGCATATTTCTCCTTGGATTTATCCTGTATGGGACTCTCTGTGCTTCCTGGACTTGATTAACTATTTCCTTTCCCATATTAGGGAAGTTTTCAACTATAATCTCTTCAAATATTTTCTCAGTCCCTTTCTTTTTCTCTTCTTCTTCTGGAACCCCTATAATTCGAATGTTGGTGCGTTTAATGTTGTCCCAGAGGTCTCTGAGACTGTCCTCAGTTCTTTTCATTCTTTTTTCTTTATTCTGCTCTGCAGTAGTTATTTCCACTATTTTATCTTCCAGGTCACTTATCCGTTCTTCTGCCTCAGTTATTCTGCTATTGATCCCATCTAGAGTACTTTTAATTTCATTTATTGTGTTGTTCATCGTTGCTTGTTTCATCTTTAGTTCTTCTAGGTCCTTGTTAACTGATTCTTGCAATTTGTCCATTCTATTGTCCATTCTATCTCCAAGATTTCGGATCAACCTTACTATCATTATTCTGAATTCTTTTTCAGGTAGGCTGCCTATTTCCTCTTCATTTGTTAGGTCTGGTGGGTTTTTATCTTGCTCCTTCATCTGCTGTGTGTTTTTCTGTCTTTTCATTTTGCTTATCTTACTGTGTTTGGGGTCTCCTTTTTTTTTTTTTTTGCAGGCTGAAGGTTCGTAGTTCCTGTTGTTTTTTGAGTCTGTCCCCAGTGGCTAAGGTTGGTTCAGTGGGTTGTGTAGGCTTCCTGGTGGAGGGTACTAGTGCCTGTGTTCTGGTGTATGAGGCTGGATCTTGTCTTTCTGGTGGGCAGGTCCACGTCTGGTGGTGTGTTTTGGGGTGTCTGTAGACTTATTATGATTTTGGGCAGCCTCTCTGCTAATGGGTGGGGTTGTGTTCCTGTCTTGCTAGTTGTTTGGCATAGGATGTCCAGCACTGTAGCTTGCTGGTCGTTGAGTGAAGCTGGGTGCTGGCGTTGAGATGGAGATCTCTCGGAGATTTTTGCTGTTTGACATTATGTGCAGCTGGGAGGCCTCTTGTGGACCAGTGTCCTGAAGTTGGCTCTCCCACCTCAGAGGCACAGCACTGAGTCCTGGCTGCAGCACCAAGAGCCTTTCATCCACAGGGCTCCTTAATTTGGGATGATTCGTTGTCTATTCAGGTATTCCACAGATGCAGGGTATATCAAGTTGATTGTGGAGCTTTAATCCGCTGCTTCTGAGGCTGCTGGAAGAGATTTCCCTTTCTCTTCTTTGTTCTCACAGCTCCCAGGGGCTCAGCTTTGGATTTGGCCCCGCCTGTGCGTGTAGGTCGCCGGAGGGCGTCTGTTCTTTGCTCAGACAGGACGGGGTTAAAGGAGCCGCTAATTCGGAGGCTCTGGCTCGCCCAGGCCGGGGGGTAGGGCTCATCCTGTATTTGTATACTAATATAGAAAAACAATAATTTGAATTGAATGTATTTCTTCTTTTGCAAACAAATGTTTCCATACTGAAGTCTAGTTTGGTATTTTAACCAAATATACTATTTATTCTTTGTGACGTCATTGTGCTTTATTAATATTATTTGTATATTATATGATTCAATAACAAATATGTAAATTGGCATATGGTACACAGATAGCTCATTAGAATACCTCTAATTTAAAAATATCTTCATTTTGACATGAATTCATGAAAGCTTTTTCAACTGCTTTACCACATACACTCTAAATCCTTTAAAAAAGTTTTTAGCAATTATGAATTCTGCTAATTAATTAGTTGTATGTAGCTATGCATGGCATTTAGCTATATTTCTGTGATAGTTGGTATAAAATATATAAATTTAATGAATGTTAAGGGACCTTAAAATTAATTTTGATCATCTATTTTTGATATTTTATTATTCTGTTTCTTTAAATTTATGGTTAAACTTATTAATAATAAAAAAATTAGGAATAGATTGAAGCATGAGGCTATTTATACTAGACTAGAATACTGTGGAATTGAATAGACAGAATGAACTATGAAATTGCAGCACTGAACTTTAAATTTGACTCTTAAAAAGATATCAAAAATTGATAAAGTGGTAGGAGTTGTTGAACGTGGTACTAATATGATGAGTAGAATGCCAAAATTGATCTACTTGAATAGTTGTTCCTCAAAATTAATACATACTAGTGAATTATTTGCAGTAATATTTGGACAACCAGAAGAAACTTAACAGATTAACTTAGGTGACATGGAATGAATCTATTTATCAGTTGCCAATAGCAGGATAATTTCTAGTATTGTGGGGATTTAATGAAAATGAAGTATGTATTTTCAGTGTAGGAGAGAGTCTATGTAGAAGCTTATGAAATTGGATTACAGGAGTAGAGATTCACTCAATGTTTATAGCAGATATTGTATAATAATTTCTCTTAAAAGATTGGATTATCTATCTTTGCATGTTAGTCTGGGAGTGATGGTAGATTAAAAAAACAAATTATTTGGAAAGTGATATGGGCCTTCCAAATCTAAGATATGAATCATGATATAATATAGCTTTATATGTTGTGGTTACAAAAATATTCCTTAAGGAGCTGAGCAGTTGTGTCTAAATTTACATGAAGCAGAGTAGGGGGTAAAATGAAGACATGGTATATGTACAGAAAAGAGTTATATAATCTCAATGGAAACAGAAAAGTCATTTGACAAAGTTCAATACAGTTTCATAATAAAAACTCACAACAAAGTCAACAAAGTAGGTATAGAAGAAATATGTCAAGATAATGAAGACCATATGTGAAAAGTCCACAGTAAACTTCATACTCAGTGGTGATAAACTGAAAGCTTTCTTCCAAGATCAGCAACAAGGCAAGATTGTTAATTCTCACCACTTCTATCTAACATATTACTGGAAGCCCTAGCCAAAACAATTAGGCAGGGTAAAGAGAGAAAAAAGCATCCAAATTGGAAAGAAAGAAGTAAAATTATCTCTTTTTGCAGATGACATACTCTTACATGTAGAAAACCTAAATATCCACCCCCCCACACACTTACAGTTGTTAGAATCAATAAATAAATTCAGTAAACTTGTGGGGTACAAAGTCAACAAACAAAAAACAGTTATGTTTCTATACACTAACCATGACCCTTTGTAAAAGAAAAGAGGAAAATAATCCAATTTCCAATAGTATCAAAAATAATAAAATACTTGAGAATTAACTTAACTAAGGAGGTGAAAGATGTACACTGAAAACTACAAAACACTGATGAAATAAATTAAAGAACACAAATAAATGGAAAGACATTCTGTCTTTGTGGATTGGAAGATTTAATATTGTTAAACTGTCCATAGTACCCAAAGGGACCTACAGATTCAGTGCATTCTCTATAAAAATCCCAATGGCATTTTTTACAGAAATAGAAAAATATAAATTCTAAAATTGATGTTGAACAACAAAACATCCCAAATAGCCAAATCAATCTTGACAAAGAACACATACTAATTTCAAAATATATTACAAAGTTATAATTAATAAAACAGTATTGTACTGGCATAAAAACTGACATATGGACCAATGGAAGAGACTAGAGAACCCAGAAATAAACCCACAAAAACATAATCAAGAAAGGTGCCAATATATAATGGGGAAAGGATAGTCTCTTCTATGTCTGGATATACACCTACAAAATAATGAAATTGGACACATTTTACACCATACACAAAAATAAACTCAAAATAGATTAAAGAGCTAAACACAAAACTATAAATCTCCTAGGGGAAAAAGTTCATGGTTACTCTTAGCAATGATTTCTTGCATGTGACACCAAAAGCACAAGCAACAAAATCAAAAATAGATAAGTGAAAAGGAGAAAAAAACAACAGAATTAGAAGTTTACCTACTGAATGGGAAAAATATTTATAAACCATATATCTGATATGTGCCAAAACACATAAGGAACTCCAACAAGGCAATAGCAACAAAAACAAAAATGTGGCCAAAGGAATTGAATTGACATTTCTCTAAATAAGACATATGGAATGACCAACAGGTACATGAAACTGTGCTCAACATCATAATCATGAAGGAAATAGATATCAAAACCACAAGGAGATATCACCTCATACCAGTTAGAACAGATATTAACAAAAATAAAATAACAAGTGTTGGCAACAATGTGGAGAAATTGGAACCCTTGTACAATGTTGATGTAAATGTAATTTGCTGCAGCCACCATGGACAATGTATGGATATTCCTCAATAAACTAAAAATAGAACTATAATATGATCCAACAATCCTGCTCCTAGGTATATATCCACAAGAATTGGAATCAGGATCTTGAAGAGCTAACTGCAGTCCCATGTTCACTGCAGCATCCAAAATAGGGAAACAATCTAAATGACCATAGACAGGTAAATGGATAAAGAAAATTTGGTATACACATAAAATGGAATATTATGAGCCTTAAAAAGGAAGAAAATACTACATGTGCAACAAGAAGAATGAACGTGGGGAACATTATGCTGTGAGACAATCAAAGCACAGAAGAAAATACTGTATGACTCCACATTTATGAATTATTTAAAATAGTCAAAATCATAGAAGCAGAGAGTAAAATGGTTGTTGCCAGGTGTTGAGGAGAGGGGAAATGGGGGGGGGGCTTATGTTCAACAGATGCAGATTTCACTTGGGTAAGATAAATGATTCTAGAGACCTGCTGTACAACATTGTATCTTGTGCTTTTAAAATTTGTATAAGAGGGTAGATCTCAAGTAAATGTCCTTACAACAATAAAAATAAATAAATAAATGCAAAGAAAAAGTAAAATAAAATTGAAGAGAAAAAATTTTAAAGTAAAAAAGATGAATATGAAAAAATAAAATGTTTATTAAATTACAGAGATAATATCTGGTTAAGCAAAACTGCCTTTTAGTGGAAAAATCTGTGAATAAATCCAGTTGTGGTTATTTGAGTCACATATCTATTTAGTTGTCCCTTGGCTTCTGTCCTTGTGCAATGTGAACATTTTTTCAATCTAAATTTTTTTTTTAAGAAATAGGGATAGTTTTATTTATTTATTTATTTTTAACATCTTTATTAGAGTATAATTGCTTTATAATGGTATCTTAGCTTCTGCTGTAAAAACAAAGTGAATCAGCTATACATATACATATATCACCATATCTCCTCCCTCTTGCATTTCCCTCCCATTCTCCCTATCCCACCCCTCTAGGTGGACACAGAGCACTGAACTGACCTCCCTGTGCTATGTGGCTGCTTCTCACTAGCTATCTATTTCACAATTGATAGTGTGTATATATCCATGACACCCTCACTTTGTGCCAGTTTACAATTCCCCCTCCTCATGTCCGCAAGTCCATTCTCTATATCTGCATCTTTATTCCTGTCCTGTCCCTAGGTTCTTCAGAAACTTTTTTTTTTTAGATTCTCTATATATGTGATAGCATATGGTATTTATTTCTCTCTTTCTGAATTACTTCACTCCGTATGACAGTCTGTAGATCCAACCACATCACTACAAATAAATCAATTTCATTTCCTTTTATGGCTGAGTAATATTCCATTGTATATATGTGCCACATATTCTTTATACATTCATCTGTTGATGGACACTTAGGTAGCTTCCATTTCCTGGCTATTGAAAATAGAGCTGCAATGAACACTGTGGTACAAGACTCATTTTGAATTATGGTGTTTTCAGGGTATATACACTGTAGTGGGATTGCTGAGTTGTATGGTAGTTCTATTTTTAATTTTTTAAGGACCCACCATACTCTTCTCCATAGTGATGTATCAGTTTATATTCCCACCAACAATGCAAGAGAGTTCCCTTTTCTCCACACCCACTCCAGCATTTACTGTTTGTAGAATTTTTATTTATTTATTTATTTATTTATTTATTTTTGCTGTACACAGGCTTCTCACTGTTGTGGCCTCTCCCGTTGCAGAGGACAGGCTCTGGATGTGCAGGCTTAGCAGCCATGGCTCACGGGCCCAGATGCTCCAAGGCATGTGGGATCTTCCCGGACCAGGGCATGAACCCATGACCCCTGCATCTGCAGGCTGATTCTCAACAACTGCACCACCAGGGAAGCCCTGTTTGTAGATTTTTTGATGATGGCATTCTGACTGGTGTGAGGTGATAACTCATTGTAGTTTTGATTTGCATTTCTCTAATGATTAGTGATGTTGAGAATCCTTTCACGTGTTTGTTTGCAATCTGTATATCTTCTTTGGAGAAATGTCTACTTAGGTCTTCTACCCATTTTTGGATGGGGTTTTTTTTTTTTTTAATATTGAGTTGCATGAGCTACTTGTATATTTTGGAGATTAATCCTTTGTCAGTTGCTTCATTTGCAAATGTTTGCTCCCATTCTGAGGGTTTGCTTTTCATCTTGTTTACAGTTTCCTTTGTTGTACAAAAACTTTTAAGTTTCGTTAGGTCCCATTTGTTTATTTTTGTTTTTATTTCCTTTACTCTAGGAAGTGGGTCAAAAAGGATCTTGCTGTGATTTATGTCATAGAATGCTCTGCCTATGTTTCCTTGTAAGAGTTTTATAGTGTCTGGCCTTAAATTTAGGTCTTTAATCCATTTTGAGTTTATTTTTGTGTACAGTGTTAGGGAGTTGTCTAATTTTACATGTAGCTGTCCAGTTTTCCAGCACCACTTATAGAAGAGGATGTCTTTTCTCCATTGTATATTCTTTCCTCCTTTATCAAAGATAAGGTGGCCATATGTGTGTGGGTTTATCTCTAGGCTTTCTATCCTGTTCCATTGATCTATATTTCTGTTTTTCTGCCAGCACCATACTCTCTTGATTACTGTAGCTTTGTATTATTGTCTGAAGTCAGGGAGCCTGATTCCTCCAGCTCCGTTTTTCTTTCTCAAGATTGCTCTTGCTATTTGGGGCCTTTTGTGGTTCCATACAAATTGTGAAATATTTTGTTCTATTTCTGTGAAAAATGCCATTGGTAGTTTGATAGGGATTTCATTGAATCTGTAGATTGCTTTGGGTAGAATACTCATTTTCCCAATGTTGATTCTTCCAGTCCAAGAACATGGTCTATCTCTCCATCTGCTTGTATCATCTTTAATTACTTTCATCAGTGTCTTATAGTTTTCTGCATACAGGTCTTTTGTCTCCGTAGGTAGGTTTATTCCTAGGTATTCTTTTTGTTGCTATGGTAAATGGAAGTGTTTCCTTAATTTCTCTTTCAGATTTTTCATCAGTAGTGTATAGGAATGCAAGAGATTTCTGTGCATTAATTTTGTATCCTGCTACTTTATTAAATTCATTGATTAGCTCTAGTAGTTTTCTGTTAACATCTTTTCCATTCTCTGTTGTATCATGTCATCTGCAAACAGTGAGAGTTTTACTTCTTTTCTGATTTGGATTCCTTTTATTTCTTTTTCTTCTCTGATTGCTATGGCTAAAACTTCCAAAACTATGTTGAATAATAGTGGTGAGTGTGGGCAACCTTGTCTTCTTCCTGATCTTAGTGGAAATGCTTTCAGTTTTTCACAATTGGGAACAATTTGGCTGTGGGTTTTTTATATATGGCCTTTATTATGTTGAGGTAAGTTCCCTCTATGCTTACTTTCTAGAGGGTTTTTATCATAAATGGGTGTTGTATTTTGTCAAAAGCTATTTCTGCATGTATTGAGATGATCATATGGTTTTTATCCTTCAAATTGTAAATATGGTGTATCACATTGATCAATTTGCATATATTAAGGTATAGACACCCTTAATCATGGTGTATGATACTTTTAATGTGCTGTTGGATTCTGTTTGCTAGTATTTTGTCTAGGATATTTGCATCTATGTTCTTCAGTGATGTTGGCCTGTAGTTTTCTTTTTTGTGACATCTTTGTCTGTTTTTGGTATCAGGGTGATGGTAGCCTTATAGAATGAGTTTGAGAGTGTTCCTTCCTCTGCTATATTTTGGAAGCGTTTGAGAAATATAGGTGTTAGCTCTTCTCGCAATGTTTGATAGGATTTGCTTGTTAAGCCATCTGGTCCTGGGCTTTTGTTTGTTGGAAGATTTTTTATCACAGTTTCAATTTCAGGGCTTGTGATTCATCTGTTTATATTTTGTATTTCTTCCTGGTTCAGTCTCAGATGGCTGTGCTTTTCTAAGAATTTATCCAATTTTTCAAGGTTGTCCATTTTACAGCATATAGTTGCTTGTAGTAACCTCTCATGATCCTTTGTATTTCTGCAGTGACAGTTGATACTTCTCTGTTTTCATTTCTAATTCTATTGGTTTGAGACTTCTTCCTTTTTCTTGATGAGTTTGGCCACTGATTTATCAATTTTGGTTATTTTCCCAAAGAAACAGCTTTTAGTTTTATTGATCTTTACTATCATTTCCTTCATTTCTTTTATATTTTTTTCTAATCTGATTTTTATGATTTCTTTCTGTCTGCTAACTTTGTGTTTTTTTTTTTTGTTGTTGTTGTTCTTTCTCTAATTGCTTTAGGTGTAAGGTTAGGTTGTTTATTTGAGATGTTTCTTTCTTCTTGAGGTAGGATTATATTGCTATAAACTTCCCTGTTTGAACTGCTTTTGCTGCATCCCATTATTTTGGGTCATCGTGTTTCCATTGTCCTTTGTTTCTAAGTATTTTTTGATTACATCTTTGATTTATTCCATGATCTCTTGGTTATTTAGTAGTGTATTGTTTAGCTTCCATGTGTTTGTAGTTTTTACATATTTTTTCCTGTAATTGATAACTAGTCTCATAGTGCTGTAGTTGGAAAAGATACTTGATATGATTTCAATTTTCTTAAATTTACCAAGGCTTGATTTGTGACCCAAGATATGATTTATCCTGGAGAATGTTCCATGAACACTTGAGAAGAAAGTGTATTTTGTTGTTTTTGGATGGAATGTCCTATAAATATCAATTAAGTCCACCTTGTTTAATGTGTCAGTTAAAGCTTATGTTTCCTTATTTAATTTCATTTTGAATCATCCGTCCATTGGTGAAAGTGGTGTGTTAAAGTCCTGTTCTATTATTGTGTTACCATCAATTTCCCCTTTTATGGCTGTTAGCATTTGCCTTATGTATTGAGGTGCTCCTATATTGGGTGCATAAATATTTGCAATTGTTATATCTTCTTCTTCGATTGATCCCTTGATCATTATGCAGTGTACTTCTTTGTCTCTTGTAATAGTCTTTATTTTAAAGTCTATTTTGTTTGATCTGAGAATTACTACTCCAGCTTTCTTTTGATTTACATTTGCATGGAATATCTTTTTCCATTCCCTCACTTTCAGGCTGTATGTGTTCCCTAAGTCTGACATGAGTCTCCTGTGGGAAGTATAGATATGGGTCTTGTTTTTGTATACACTCACCCAGTCTATGTCTTTTGGTTGGAGCATTTAAGCCATTTACATTTACGGTAGTTATTTATATGTAAGTTCCTATTACAGTTTTCTTAATTGTTTCGGTTTAGTTTTTGTAGGTCTTTTCCTTCTATTGTATGTCCTGCCTAGAGAAGTTCCTTTAGCATTTGTTGTAAAGCTGGTTTGGTGGTGTTGAATTCTCTTAGCTTTTGCTTGTCTGTAAAGATTTTAATTTCTCCGTTGAATCTGAATGAGATCCTTGCTGGGTAGAGTAATCTTGGTTGTAGGTTTTTCCCTTTCATCACTTTAAATATATTCTGCCACACCCTTCTGGCTTGCAGAGTTTCTGCTGAAAGATCTGCTGTTAACCTTACAGGGATTCCCTTGTATGTTATTTGTTGCTTTTCCCTTGCTGCTTTTAATATATTTTCTTTGTATTTAATTTTTGATAGTTTGATTAATATATGTCTTGGCATGTTTCTCTTGGATTTATCCTGTATGGGACTCTCTGCACTTCCTGGACATGACTGACCATTTCCTTTCCCATATTAGGGATGTTTTCAACTATAAACTCTTCAAATATTTTCTCAGTCCCTTTTTTTTTTTTTTTTTTTTGTGGTACGCAGGCCTCTCACTGTTGTGGCTTCTCCCATTGCGGAGCACAGGCTCTGGACATGCAGGCTCAGTGGCCATGGCCCACGGGCTCAGCTGCACTGTGGCATGTGGGATCTTCCTGGACCTGGGTACAAACCTGTGTCACCCACATCGGCAGGTGGCTTCTCAACCACTGTGCAACCAGGGAAGCACTCTCAGTCCCTTTTTTTTTGTCTCTTCTTCTGGGACACCTAAAATTCTAATGTTGGTGAGCTTAATGTTGTCCCAGAGGTCTCTGAGACTGTCCTCAATTTTTTTTTATTTTTTAAATTTTTCTTCTGCTCTGTAGCAGTTATTTCCAATATTTTATCTTTCAGGCCACTTATCTGTTCTTCTGCCTCATTTATTTTGATATTGCTTCTAGAGAATTTTTTTTTTTTTTTTTTTTTTGTGATACGTGGACCTCTCTCTGTTGTGGCCTCTCCCATTTTGGAGCACAGGCTCTGGAAGCGCAGGCTCAGCGGCCATGGCTCGTGGGCCCAGCCACTCCAAGGCATGTGAGATCTTCCCAGACCAGGGCACAAACTCATGTCCCCTGCATCAGCAGGTGGACTCTCAACCACTGCGCCACCAGGGAAGCCCTCCTTCTAGAGAATTTTTAACTTAATTTATTGTATTGTGCATCATTGTTTGTTTGCTCTCTAGTTCTTCAAAGTCCTTTTTCAACGTTTCTTTTATTTTCTCCGTTCAATTTCCAAGATTTTGTATCATCTTTACTATCATTACTCTTAATTCTTTTTCAGGTAGACTCACTATTTCCTCTTCATATTTTGGTCTGTTGGGTTTTTACCCTCTTCCTTCATCTGCTGCAGGTTTCTCTGTCTTCTCATTTTGCTTAACTTACTGTGTTTGGCATCTCTTTTTCACAGGTTGCCGGTTCATAGTTTCTGTTGTTTTTGGTGTCTGCCCCAGTGATTAAGGTTGTTTCAGTGGATTGTGTAGGCTTCCTGGTAGAGGGAACTTGTGCCCGTGTACTGGTGGATGAGGTTGGATCTTTAGGCAGCCTCTGAAAATCTCTGCTAATGGATGGGGTTGTGTTCCTCTCTTGCTAATTGTTTGGCAAAGGGTATAGCACTGAGGCTTGCTGGTCATTGAGTGGAGCTGGGTCTTAGCATTGAAATGGAGATCACCGAGAGAGCTTTTGCCCTTTGGTATTACATGGAGCAGGAAGTCTCTGATGGAACAATGTCCTGAAGTTGGCTCTCCTACCTTGGAGGCTCTGGACTGACACCTGACTGGAGTACCAAGACCCTGTCAGCCACACTGTTATGTACCTTGTAATTTCTTGGCCTTTGGGAAGTCTGAGATCTTCTGCCCAAATTCAGTAGGTATTCTCTAGGAGTTTTTCCACATGTTGATGTATTTTTCATGTATTTGTGGGGAGGATGGTGATCTCTACTTCTTACCCCTCCACCATCTTGAAGTCAAATGTGCAGGGATAGTTTCAGACAAAACAGACACCAACCTTTCCTGTGTACCTAATGTTATAGCTCCACATCCAAAGGCTCTGTTCTAATTTCTGAGCACCGTGCCTCCTTTCCACTCACTCAAATAGATCTCAATGTAAACTTTTAAGGTTGAAACGAATCTGATTTCCAATGAAAGATAACAATTTCACCATATATACTCTTTTACCACTTGATATCTCATTGAAGTGAAAATAAAGTTGAAAACATTAGTACAAAAGAAAAATAGGAATATAGTACTGAGTAAAAAAAGTAATTACAAAAGTTTTGGATGATAGAAAATAGATAGATTCAGTAATGTAAATGACTTATTATAGAAAGCTATCCAGATGACTAAAGTGAAAAAATTAGCCTCCTATAGCCCATAAGATGACTCAAAAAGTCCTGCTGATGTTTCCAATGACACATAAAATTCAATATGATGAACAAAACACTAAGACTAATCAGCCACTATCCTTTTCTTTTGGTAAATGACAGCAGTCAAGAGATTGGCCTTCAGACAGAAAACAGCTGGAATTACAAAGGAAAGAACTCAAGTGTGTTTGGTGAAATTTGTTTGTTCCTTGACAGAGAACCTCCCTCATTCTCATCATCTTGAAATTACCTAGGTTTTTCTTATGAAAACAAACTTTCAATCAAACTTTTACTTCTGAATTTTAAATATGAAGTAAATTAAATGATAGCAATTACCAACAGTATTTCAGAAAATTATCCAACATGAATGAATCAAGAAAACAAGTACCACAACAAAACAAATGTGAAAGGAACAGAGACAATGAGAGTGTCATGGCTGAGACTAAGAAAACAACACTAATCATTAGAGAAATGCAAATCAAAACTAAAATGACATATCACCTCACAAGCCATCATCAGAAAATCTACAAACAGTAAATGCTGGAGAGGGTGTGTAAAAAAGGGAACCCTCCTATATTCTTGGTGGGAATGTAAATTGATACATTTGCTATGGAGAACAATATGGAGGTTCCTTCAAAAAAATAAAAATAGAGCTACCTTATGATCCAGAAATCCTACTCTTGGACATATATCTGGGAAAACCATGGTTCAAAACCATAAATGCATCCCAATGTTCATTGCAGTGCTGTTTACAATAGCCAAGACATGGAAGCAACGTAGATGTCCATCAGCAGATGAATGGATAAGGAAGATGTGGTACATATATACCACGTTGGAATATTAGCCATTAAAAAGAATGTAATAATATCATTTGCAGCAGCATGGATGGACTTGGAGGTTATCATACTAAGTCAAGTAAGTAAGATAGAGAAAGACAAATATCATATATCTCTTATATGTGTAATCTTAAAAAATAATACAATTGAACTTATTTACAAAACAGACTCACAGACTTTGAGAAAGAATTAATGGCTACCAGGAGAGAAGGGTGGTGAGAGGATAGATTGAGAGTTTGGGATTGACATGTGCACACTGCTATATTTAAAATAGTTAACCATCAAGTACTTACTGTATAGCAGCAGGGAACTCTGCCTGGTATTCTGTAATAACCTAAATAGGAAAATAATTTGAAAAATAATAGATACATGTGTATGTATAACTGAATCACTTTGCTGTACACCTGAAACTAATACAACACTGTAAATAAACTATACTCCAATATAAAATAGAAATTAAAAGAAAAACAAGTATAGCATTTTGCTCAGTATTGTACAGTATTTATATAGTAATAATAATGTAAATGCATACTAATAATTCAATTAAAATTGGAATGCACAGAATCCATAGACATGTAAATGAATTGAAACAGTGAAAAATCTTTATTTACCTGATAGCAATAAATATGGTCAAAAATTTCAAACATATATTATTTAGAAACATGGAGGTAGGGCCAACCAGAAAACAGTAAAAATTAGAAAGTTTTCATTCTGGGAGTAAGACTAAGAAGAGGACACCTGTTAGTATTGTAATGTTAATTAATAAATTTTTAGTATGATTTATACATTAAGTTATGTTTATTCATGCTAAGGTGTATTTTTTCTAATACAAAGTTAAATTAGTTGTTACCTAAGATAATGACTAGCATTATAGTTATAAAAATATGAAATAAAAATTGTTATTGATGCCTACCAACAAAAATGTCATTACCAAAGTCACAAAAGCTGTAACTATTCTCATATATTTCTTGTTTCTGACAGAACACATTGATAACATTCTAGATTTTTCCTTTTGTTGGTGTTATGGGAAGTACAGGGAAGAAGAGTTAATTTAATGGATATACACCCTTTGTCAAAATAAAGTAGCTCATCCCTTTAGAGAAAGGATCACTAATACTATTAACATAGTTATTAGGGACCTTTCCAGGAGTATCCCTTACAATTGAAGAGCTGCCATGGTGCTGTAATAAAAATTTAAAAGTCACAAACTGCAAAACAAAACATTTTGCTTCTTGAATAAAATGTCATATGTCAGAGAGTCTTTTAACCCTGTTATGTGTCCCTGGTTTAGTTCAGGTTTTATCTTTAATATTTCCTTGGTCATCTCTATCTCAGCATTATTTTGGGTAGAAAAACTGAAAAAAGTTCTTAAAGAAAATAATTGTGTTTATTTCTTCAGATCATAATAATAGGCATACTAGTTAGGCATACTATTCTGCTGAGCAAATATAACTTATTAATTGCCTGGAATGTCTGATACTTACCTGATATCACTCCCTCATTTGTCAACCAGAAACAAAATAACAGCCTTTCAATGATAAAGATAACCTTAGTTTTCATCAAGTTTAGTTAAAGAGCAGACTGTCTTTTTTTTTTTTTTTTTTTTTTGTATAATGTTTTGCCCTGAAAATGCATCCAATCTCTGTGTGGACTCTCTCAGTATGGAGCTTACTAATTTAGGCAGCCTCCTATTCATTTGTAGAGTAGGTTTAATAGTTAGAATTAAAATATATATATACTATATACTAAGATGAGCCTCTTTATTGATTATGTCCTCTCTTCTTACTTTTACCTCTGATTAAGTGGATTTCATCATTCAAATGACAGTTTCCCCAAAATATGAAGAGAGTAATTTGGTCTCTCTTGAATATTCAATGTTAACTCTACCTAGTTCTTTCAATCATTTTTCTGTTAAATTATTTTTAAGGTCATTTAATATACTGTCTGCATTCCACCCACAAGTACCTAGTTGATCAATATTCACTTCAAAAGTAGTGTCCAGGGGTTTCCCTGGTGGTGCAGTGTTTGAGAGTCTGCCTGCCAATGCAGGGGACATGGGTTCATGACCCAGTCTGGGAAGATTCCACATGCTGCGGAGCGGCTGGGCCCATGGGCCATGGCTGCTGAGCCTGCGCGTCCAGAGCCTGTGCTCCACAATGAGAGAGGCCACAACAGTGAGAGGCCTGTGTACAGCAAAAAAAAAAAAAAAAAAAAAAAGGAATGTCCAAAACTGAATAATGCTATTTCAACTAACTTCAGAATCACCATAGAGTGTGCTATGGATGTTCAAATTTTATCCCTTAGTGACTCACCTACATTTCAACTTATTAGATGCTGATTGTGCTGGGTATTTAGCAAAATTGTTAAAAAATATTAAACTTTTATTTTCCATATTATATTTTATTAGATTATTTTAGTTTCTGTTTTACATAATTTCATCCAAAAGTCTTGAAACTTTTTGAAAAGGATAGACATTCATCTCTTCTAAATACTTTCAGTCCCTGTCCCTGAATGCCTGTGAGAATATGAACACTATTCAATAATGGTAGGGTTGATTTGTTTTGCTGTGGTGGTGATGGATATTGTTTTTGATGTTCTGTCTTATAGTAGATGTTGAGCTCCCAATTAATGGTGCTATATTCATCTATGTATCCCCAGATATTTATCCTCTAAGAAAAAAACATAAGCTTTTATTTAATTTATTTTCTATTGATTTAAATTTATTTTCTTATTATGAACATGAACTGAATATTATGTTTATTAAGTACCTTGACTAACATTTTATTTGTCCAATGGAACATTCATTTAAGTATAAATACATTCTTAATAATATTGACTCAGACAATAAGGAAGATAAAGACAATAAGAAAGATAAAGATATAGAAATGGAAGCAGATCTAATAGTGTCATATGTCTCATACTTCTTTTTTTCCTATTTTTTTCTCATTGGAAAAAATATCATTACTGAAAAGTTTGAATTTAACATTCAGAATCATTTGTCCCTCATGAACTGTACTAAATTCCTAGACAATAGTGAAGTCAGAACAGCATATATGAATTTTTCAGGAGAAAATTTCATATTCTTTACATTATTAGTAGAAATGAAATTTTCTGTTAATGCAGTTATTTCTTTGTTAAAGTTAGAAAACCAAATTTTCTTCTATGATTTATGGTCTTTAGCTATATTTTGAACCTAATACAATTTCAAATGAAAAAAGAGTAAGTCTTAATTGAAAATTTATTTAAGCTGTATTCAATTGTATATTTAAATAATCTTTTAAACATAATATACTATATTTTCTTATAGTTTAAATTATTTTTAATAATGTTATTTTGAACAAATTAAGTCTTATATAGCTCTGTCAAGAAAAACAATTAGTATTGGTCTGATAAAAGTTGTACTACAGCAAAAGAAATATGATATAAATAGACCAATTCTAGTTATGTATTTATTCACAAATTTTTTAAATTGTCTCAATAATTATTTTTTGAATATAATAAATCAAACGCATTCATGAATTTAATAGTACAGCTTTATTCATTCATGTATAAACCTAAAATTATATTTCACATTGAAGTTTTAATTTTACTGAGACTCAAATTTCATTTGCACGTGTTGAAAATCAGTTGAATTGAGTCTTGCATATTGTATTTGTTTTCTATTTTTGCCACAGTACATTTCTGCACAGTTAGTGACTTAAAACAAGACAACTTTATTACCATATGGTTCTTTAGGTGGAATTCCACACAAGTTTCACTGGGCTGAAATCAAGGCATTGTACAGCTGCATTCCCTTTAGAGGGCTCTGTGGGAATTTCCTTGCCTTTTCTAGCTTCTAAAATCTTTCCTCATTCCTTGGCTGTGATACCTTTCATCTGGCAAGGTATCATCCTTCTGTTCCTGCTTTGGTCCTCAGATCTCTTTTGCTGACCACAGATGGAAGGGTTCTCCCCTTTCAGTGATTTATATGATTAATTGATTCCACCTGTATAATCCAGACTTCTCATTTCAAGGTCTTTAACATTAAACACATCTGCAAAGACTTTTTGCCATGTAAGGAAACACATTCTCAGGTTCTTTGGATTAGGGCATGACTATCTTTGGGGAGATCATAATTCTTCCTAATACACATAACATCCAGAATAGTTTTTTTTTTTTTTGCATTTATTTTTCCATTCTTTTTTTAAAAGAAATTTATTTTATATTGGAGATAGTTGATTTACAATCATTTTTTTTGTATAATGTTTGATTGATAATCTAGGTATAATCTAGGTATTCTTTTGATTTCCCTTTGTGTGGAATACCTTTTTCCATTTCTTCACTTTCAGTCTGTATGTGTCTGTAGATCTGAAGTCGGTCTCAGTGGGTTGTTTTAGTTTCAGGTGTACCGCAAAATGACTCAGTTACACATATACAAATATCTATTCCTTTTCAGATTCTTTTCCATATAAGTTATTACAGTGTATTGAGTAGAGTTCCACATGCTGTGCAGAAGGTCTTTGTTGATTACCTATTATGTAGATAGTAGTGGGTATATGTTAATCCCAAACTCCTAATTTGCCCTCTCCCCACCTTTCCCCTTTAGTAATCAAAACTTTGTTTTCTAAGTCTATTAGTCTGGTTCTGTTCTGTAACCAAGTTCATTTGTATCATTTTTAGATTCCCCATAAAAGTGATATCATATGATATTTGTCTTTCTCTGACTTACTTCACTTAGTATAACACTCTCTAGGTCCATCCATGTTGCTGCAAATGGCATTATTTCATTCTTTTTAATGGCTGGGTAACATTCTTTTGTATATATGTACTACATCTTCTTTATTCATTCCTCTGTCAATGAACATTTTTGTTACTTCAATGTCTTGGCTATTGTAAGTAGTGCTGCAAAGAACATTAGGGGTCATGTATCTTTTTGAATTATGTTTTTTTCCAAATACATGCCCAAGCAGGGGTCTTACTGGAGAATATGGTAGTTCCATTTTTAGTTGAACCTTCATACTGTTTTCCATAGTGCCTATGTCATTTTACATTCCCACCATCAGTAGAGGAGTGTTCCCTTTGCTCCACACCCTCTCCAGCATTTATTGTGTGTAGACTTTTTAATGATGGCTGCTCTGACTGCTGTGAGGTGATATCCGATTGTTTTGATTTGCATTTCTCTAATAATTAGCCATGTTGAGGATCTCTTCATGAGTTTCTTAACCATGTGTATGTCTTCCTTGGAGAAATGTCTGTTTAGATATTCTTCCCATTTTTTTGATTGGGTTGTTTGTTTTATTGCTATTGAGCTACATATGATTTTTGATTATTTTGAAAATTAAACCCTTGTCAGTAGCGTCAGTAGCATCATTTACAAATATTTTCTCCCATTCTGTGGGATGTCTTTTGGTTGTGTTTATGGTTTCCTTTGTTGTGCAAAAGCTTTTATGTTTAATTAGGTACCATTTATATATTTTTATTTTCTTTACTCTAGGAGATGGATCCAAAAAGATACTGCTGTGATCTATGTCAAAGAGTGTTCTGACCAGATTTTCTGCTAAGAGTTTTATAGCATCCAGTCTTTCATTTAGATCTTCAATCCATTTTGACTTTATTTTTGTATATTTTGGTTCTAGCTCTGTTAAAAAAGCCAATGGTAATTTGATAGGAATTGCATTGAATCTGCAGATTGCCTTTAGTCGTATAGTCATATTGATAATATTGATTCTTCCAATCCAAGAACATGGTATATCTTTCTAGATATTTGTCTCATCTTTGATTTATTTCATCTGCATCTTATAGTTTTTGGAATACAGGTCTTTTGTCTTCTTATGTAGGTTTATTCCTTGGTACTTTATTCATTTGGATGCTATGGTAAATAGGATTGTTGCCTTAATTTCCCTTTCTGATCTTTTGTCATTAGTGTATAGAAATGCAACATATTTCTGTATATTAATTTTGAGTCCTGCAAATTTACTGAATTCATTGATGAGCTCTAGTAGTTTTCTGGTAGCATCTTTAGGATTTTCTATGTATATTATCATGTCATCTGCAGTGACAGTTTTGCTTCTACTTTTCCAATTTGTGTTCCTTTTATTTCTTTTTCTTCTCTGATTACTGTGGCTAGGACTTCAAAAACTATGTCAAATAAAAGTGGCCTGGGTGGGCATTCTTGTCTTTTTCCTGAACTTAGAGAAAATGCTTTCAGCTTTTCATCATTGAGTACAATATTACCTGTGGGTTTGTCACAAATAGTCTTTATTATGTTGAGGTATGTTCCCTCTATTACCACTTTCTGGAGAGTTTTTATCATAATTGCTGTTGAATTTTGTCAAAAGCTTTTCTGGTCTATTGAAATGAATATATGATCTAATTCTTCAATGTGTCATTGTGGTGTATCACACTGCGTGATATTGGAAAATCCTTGCATCCATAGGGTAAATCTCACTTTATCATAGTTTATGATCCTTTTACAGTATTGTTGGATTTGGTTTGCTAGTATTTTGTTGAGGAATTTTGCATCTATGTTCATCAGTGATATTGCCCTATATATTTCTTTTTTTGTGGTATCTTTGTCTGGTTTTGGTAACAGGGTTATGACAGCCTCATAGAAAGAGTTGGGGAGTGTTCCTTCCTTTGCTGTTTTTTGAAATATTTTCAGAAAGATAGGTGTTATCTCTGCTCTAAATGTTTGTTAGAATTCACCTGTGAAACCATCTGGTCCTGGACTTTGGTTTGTTGGGATTTTTTCAATCACATTTGAATTTCAGTGCTTGTTATTAGTCTGCTCATATTCTCTATTTCTTCCTGGTTCAGTCTTGGGAGATTGTACTGTTCTAAACATTTGTCCATTTTTTCTAGGTTGTCTATTTTCTTGGCATATAGTTGCTTGTAATAGTCTCTTATGATTCTTTGTATTTCTGTGGTGTCAGCTGTAACTTCTCCCTTTTTCATTTCTGACTTTATTAACTTGAGCCCTCTTCCTTTTTTCTTCATGTGTCTGGCTAAAGTTTTATCAATTTCGTTCATCTTATTAAAGAACAAGGTTTTAGTTTCATTGATCTTTTTTGTTGTTTTCTTTGTCTCTATTTCATTTATTTCTGCTCTGATCTCTATGGTTTCTTTCTTTCTACTAACTTTGGGTTTTGGTTGTTCTCCTCTCTCTAGTTGCTTTAGGTGTAAGTTTAGGTTGTCCATTTGAGATTTTTCTTGTTTCTTGAGGTAAGATTTTATTGCTATAAACTTCCCTCTAAGAACAGCTTTTGCTATGTCCCATAGATTTTGGATTATCATGTTTTTATTTTCATTTGTCTCTAGGTATTTTTTTATTTCTTCTTTGATTTCTTCAGTGATCCATGGTTGTTTAGTAGCATACTTTTTATTCTCCAAGTGTTTATGCTTTTTAGTTTTTTCTCTTGTAGTTGATTCATAATCTCATAGCGTGTTGGTTGAAAAACATGCTTGATATGATTTCAATTTTCTTAAATTTACCAAGGGTTGCTTTATGGTCCAGCATGTGATCTATCCTGGAGAACGTTCTATGTACACTTGAGAGGAATGTATATGCTGCTGCTTTTGGATGGAATGCTCTGTAAATATAAATAAGTCCATCTAATCTAATGTGTCATTTAGGGCTTCTGTTTTCTTATTGATTTTCTGTCTGGATGATCTGTTTATTGATGTCAGTGGGATGTTCAAATCCTCCACTATTATTGTGGTACTGGCAATTTCTCCTTTTCTTGCTGTTAGCATTTGCTTTATAAATTGAGGTGCTCATATGTTGCATTCATATATATTTACAATTGTTATACTGTCTTCTTGGATAGGTCCCTTGACCATTTTGTAGTGCTTTTTTTGTCTCTTGTAACAGTCTTTCTTTTAAAGTATATTTTGTCTGATATTCATATTGTTACTCCAACTTTCTTTTGATTTCCCTTTGTGTGGAATACCTTTATCCATTTCCTCACTTTCAGTCTGTATGTGTCTGTAGATCTGAAGTGGGTCTCTTGTAGATAGCTTATATGTGGGTCTTATTTATTTATCTATTCAGCTAGTCTGCGTTTTTGGTTGGAGTATTTAATCTATTCACATTTTATGTAATTACCAATATGTACGTTCTTATTGCCATTTTGTTAATTGTTTTGGGTTTGTTTTTGTAGGTCATTTTTTCTTCCCTTCCTTTTTTGTTCTCTTCTCTTGTAATTTGATAGCTTTGTTTAGTTTTATGTTTGGATTCCATTTTTGCATGTGTGTTAATATCTATTGTGGATTTTGACATTTTTTTTTGGCCACGCCACACAATTTGTGGAATTTTAGTTCCCCAACCAGGGATCGAACCCAGGTCCTCAGCAGTGAGAGTGTGGAGTCTTTGTCAATGGACTGCCAAAGAATTCCCTCTATTTTAGATTTTTGTTTTGTGGTTACCATGAGATTTTGATTAGGAGTCTGTATATATACAAGATTGTTTCAAGTTTCTGGTCTCTCAATTTCAAGTGCATTTCAAATATTCTGCATATGTGCTCTCCTCTTCTCACAGTTGCTTGTTTTGATATTATATTTTTGTGTGGATGATTTCCTAACTTTACTGTATGCTTGTCTATACCAGAGAGTTTTCCCATTAATTTTCTTCTTTCTAGTTGTGGCCTTTTCTTTTCTGCCTAGACAAGTGTCTTTAGCATTTGCTGTAAAGCAGGTTTGATTGTGCTGAATTCTTTCAGCTGTTTCTTGCCTGTAAAACCTTTGATTTCCCTGTTGAATCTGAATGACAGCCTTGCTGCATAGAATATTTTTGGTTGTAGGTTTTTCCCTTGCATCACTTGAAATATATCATGTCACTCCATTTTGGCATGCAGAGTTTCTGCTGAAAATGTTATTTGCTGCTTCTGCCCTGTTGATTTTAATATTTTCTCTTTGCCTTTTATTTTTGTTAATTTGATTAATATGTGTATTGATGTGTTCCTCCTTAGATTCGTCCTGTATGGTACTCTCTTTGCTTCCTGGTCTTGGTTGACTGTTTCCTTTCCCATGTTAGGGAAGTTTTCAGTTATTATCTCTTCAAATATTTTCTCAGGCCCTTTCTCTCTCTCTCCTCCTTCTGAGACCACTATAATGTGAATGTTGGTGCATTTGACGTTGTCCCAGAGGTGTCTTAAACTGTTCTCATTTCTTTTCATTCTTTTTTCTTTATTCTGTTCTGTGGAAGTGATTTCCATCATTCTGTCTTCCAGCTCACTTCTCTGTTCTTCTGCCTCATTTATTCTGCTATTGATTCCTTGTAGTGTATTTTTCATTTCAGTTATTGTATTGTTCATCTCTTCTTTATATCTTCTAACTCTTTGTTAAACATTTCTTGTATCTTCTTGGTCTGTGCATCCATTCCTTTTCTGAGATCTTGGATCATCTTTACTATCATTACTTTGAATTCTTTTTCAGGTAAATTGCTTATCTCCACTGAACTTAGTTGTTCTTCTGGGGTTTTATCTTGTTCCTTTTTCTAGAACATATTTCTCTGCCATCTCATTTTTCCTAACTTTCTGTGTTTCTTGTCTCTGTTCTGCTGGCTGCAGGATTGTAGTTGTTCTTGTTTCTGGTGTCTCTCCCCAGTGAGTGAGGCTGTTCTAGAGGCTTGTGCAGGCTCCCTCATGGGAGGAACTTGTGTCTACCCACTGGTGGGTGAAGCTAGGTCTATATCCCTGGTGGACATGACCATGTCAAAAGTTGTGTTTAGAGACAGATGTGGCTTCAGGAAAACTTTAGGCAGTCCGTCTGCTGATGGGTATGTCTGTGTTCCTGCCCTGCTGGTTGTTTGGCCTGAAGGATCCCAGTTTACAGACTGTTGGGTGGAGCCAGGTCTTGGTGTCAAAATTGCTGCTTCCAAGATAGCTCACACCAATGAGTACTCCCCAGTGCTTTGCCACCAGTGTCCTTGTTCCCACAGTGAGCCATGGTTCCCCTGCTCCACCTTCCCAGGAGATACTCCAAGACCAACAGGTAAGTCTGGCTCAAGTTCCTATGAAGTCAGTGTTTTTTCCCTGGGTCCCAGTGTGCATGAGACCTTGTGTGCACCCTTCAAGAGGGGAGTTTCTGGTTTTGTCAGTGTTGTAGAATTTCTGCAAGCAAGCCCCACTTGCCTTCAAAGTGAAATGCTTTGGGAGATCCTCTTTCTGATGCCAGATCCCCAGACTGAGGAGCCTGATGTGGGGCTCAGAACTGTCATTCCTATGGGAGAACCTCTGTGATATAATTATTTTCCAGTTTGTGGGTCACTCACCTGGTGGTATGGGAATTAATTATATCTCAAATATGACTTATTTTTTGTCTTTGTGTGAAGAATATCTTTTAAGTTCCTGCTTTTTTGAGGGGGGTGATTGTTCAACAGTTAGTTGTGATTTTGTTGTTTTCATGAAAGGAGCGTGAGTTCAAGTCCTTCTACTCTTGTCTTCTGCCTCTATTTTTCCATTCTTTAGAGAACAATACCCATGGCAAAAAATTGTATATTTTCTTAAAATTGCTATTAAGTATATAACACATCTTTAAAGTTTAGCAGATGGTATATGAGTAGAGGCCCAGGAAATAGTATAGAAAAATAGTTTTTATTTCAAGAGAGACAATTTTGCATATTTGGGGATTTTCAATGACTTCAGGTTAAATCACTTCAGACTATAAGGAAGGAGCAATAACTGGAAAAGAGAAAGTAACAAAAGAGATAAAAATTAACATTTTTGAGAATGTGCTAAACATAAACATTGCATTAGAAATTATATATTCAGAGGACATAAGTATTTATTTATTTCTTCATAAAAGGAACATTTTTTCTTTGATTATTTGATGATGATGCCATGTGTCCATCATTACAAGTCTCCAGAACTGCACATATAAGAAGACAAAATTTTACCTTGAGAATACCCTTAATAATGGAATACACAGAAAAGTTACTACAAGTTTAACAAATAATATAGTAATTATTATAAACCTAAATATATATAGTTAGTTATTGGAAAAATGAGCACAGGTAGTTATTATTCTTGGATGACAGAGAGGAAGGAATTAGAAATATTTTTCAAAGATATGTGCTCTTGTTACATGGTTGTGAGCTTCTTACTGTAAAGGAATGTTTCTTGTTAAGATTTGTGTCCTTATGTTCTATTATGGTGCTGAGTGTTCAACATAAGTTTGTTGTTAATAAAGATCATGTTTCAGACTGTAGAGAAGAAACAAACATTAATTATTTTCCAAGTGCTGACACTAAATACACATTGCTAAACCCAATGACCATATATTGAAAAGCACACCCATTATTTTGATGAAGATTTGGAAGTTCAAAAGTTAAATGACTTGCTACTCAAAAGAAACCTTAACAATTAAAGTATAGATTCAGGATTTTAGTGATTTTGTGGCAAATCAACATACATGTCTTTCAAAAAATTAGGTTATTTCTGCTGTATTGGATTGTAATGTAATAATTTTAAAATCTCATATTTCTTTATGGTAACTTAAAATGTTTAACTTCCTCAGAAGAATCTCATATATTTCTTCTCCTCTTTATTGGGGGAACATATCCCCCAATTTAAAAATCAATTCCAAATGTTAAAATTGGTACTTCATATTCAGCATATTATTAACTAAGAATATTTTGTCAAACATTATTTCATTCAGCTTGTAGGAATCAAATATTTTCATTTAAAAACATGAAATTAAATATCTATCCCAGGGTACAGAATCCATGAAGATTTTGATTTGCATTTTCTAGGAGTAAACTTTCTTACAATTAATTAATAAATATTAAAGAATACCTATATACTTACCCTAATTCATCTCTGAAATTAATTTTTGTAGCATTTAGCATGAAATAAAATATGAAGACTTATCTAGAATGAAGAATAATAATAAGAAAAAAGTAAAAAATTCTAGGAGTATGAGAAATAGCACATTTTGAGAACTGCTTATTAATAAACTTCAAGGTGAACAAAAGAGATTAGGGAATGATGGCAATTGATAACTATTTACTGGCTCCAACCAAATGCCAGGCAATTATCTGACTACTGGAAATATGATCAGATAATGGAGAGACTATACATAACATGTACACATGTGGAAATTTATAAATATATAAGTGTATTTAAAAATGTCAATTGGCATTCTAGTAAATTGAAATCCATTTTGGAATAACTTAGAAATGTATTTTGACATAATGCTCTTGAAACAAAATAGTAGTTTGGCAAAATAAATGAAGTGATTCAGAGAAGTCACCATAGGACCTATGAGTTTAGAACTTGGCTTGTCTGATTTCATGATGATAAGCTGGACAAGGAACCAGAAGAGTGTTATAATTAAGACTAGTGGTGTTACATAAGTTGTAAAAGTAAGGTAAAATTTATACAATGGGGGCAATGAGACAACTGGCCTTTTTAGTCATCTTATAAGCTATGACATGAATTTGAAAATGTATATGTGTGGAAAAAAAGCATTCTTTTCTATTCACTAATTTTCTATGTAATTAAAAAATAGTATTTTTAGTTAAAAAAAACTAAATAATTCTAGTAATGAAGCTATGCCATGGTAAATATGAGACAATATCCAGTAATTATGTTTTTATCTCTTCACAAAAACCTTCATGTTACATAACATTAACTTGAAAAGCAGGGTCCAGAAAGCCAGAGTAACAACTTGGTGAAATACATTTTTGAAAATATAAATTCACAGATTACACTATCCAAACATACATACTTGCAAGTGTAATGTATTTCAACATAGATGTTGTAAGGATAGAATATTATTATACTAAAAAGACCAAAAATAAATATGCAATATCATAAATAAGAACATTATACTTTCTTTTATAATTTTCTTTATATGTGTTTCTCTATTTCAACTATCATTCTGATTTTAATGGATAAGGTAACAACTTAGGCACTTTTTACTTTAGGTCTTATTACTTTACTCATGCCTCAATTTGATGTTACCAAAATTAACATTCAGAAATTCTTAGTTTTCTGAAAGCATTCTTTTTTTTTTTTTAGTTGAAGTATAGTTGATTTAAAATGTTATGTTAGTTTCTGGTATACAACAAAGTGATTCAGTCATATATACACCTTATTCTTTTTCATATTTTTCCATTATAGTTTATTATAAGATATTGAATATAGTTCCCTGTGCTATATAGTAGGACCTCATTGTTTATGTATTTTATATATAGTAGTTTGTATATACTCATCCCATACTCCTAATTTATCCCTCCCCCAGCCCTTTGCTGCTTTGGTAACCATATTTGAACTGTTTCTGTTTTGTATCATATTTTAGATTCCACATATAAGTGATATCATATATCTGTTTTTCTCTGACTTATTTCACTTAGTACAATAATCTCTTGATCCATCCATGTTGTTGCAAATGGCATTATTTCATTCTTTGTTATGGCTGAGTAGTATTCAATTTTATGTATGCAAATATATATATATATATCTTATGTATGTATGTATGTATGTGTGTATAGATAGATAGGTATATCTTCTTTATCCATTCATCTGTTGATGGACACTTACATTGTTTACATGTCTTGGCTATTGTAAATAGAGCTGCAGTGAATACTGGGCTGCATGTATCTTTTTGAATTAGAGTTTTCTCTAGATATATGCTCAGGAGTGGGATTACTTGATCATATGAAGTTAGAACAGTCCCTCACAGCATACACAAAAATAAACTCAAAATGGCTTAAAGACTTAATTTTAAGACAGGAAACCATAAAGCTCCTAGAAGAGAACATAGGCAAAACATTCTCTGACATAAGTTTTAGCAATATTTCCTTAGGTCAGTCTTCCAAGGAGATAGAAATAAAAGCAGAAATAAACCAATTGGGACCTAATCAAACATAAGCTTTTGCACAACAAGAGAAACTATAAACAAAATGAAAAGACAACCTATGGACTGGGAGAAAATATTTGCAAGTGATGTGACCAACAAGGGTTTAATTCCCAATATATACAAAGAGGAAATACAACTCCATAGCAAAAACAAAACAAAACAACCTAATCAAAAAATGTGCAGAAGATCTAAATAGACATTTCTCCAAAGAAGACATATAGATGGCCAATAGGCACATGAAAAGATGATCAACATCACCAATTATTAGAGAAATGAAAATCAAACTACAATGAAGTATCACCTCACACAGGTCAGAATGGCCATTAGTAAAATGTCTACAAATAATAAATGCTGGAGAACATGTGGAGAACAAACTCTCCTGCACTGTTGGTGGGAATGTAAATTGGTGCAGCCACTATTGAAAACACTGTGGAATGGATTTAAATACTACCAAATGTAAAATAGATAGCTAGTGGGAAGCAGCCACATAGCACAGGGAGATCGGCTCAGTGCTTTGTGACCACCTAGAGGGGTGGGATAAGGAGGGTGGGAGGGAGACGCAAGAGGGAGGAGATATAGGGATATATGTATATATATAGCTGATTCACTTTGTTATATACCAGAAACTAACACACCATTGTAAAGCAATTATACTCCAATAAAGATGTTAAAAAAAAAGTCCCTTAAAAAACTAAAAATAGAGTTACCATATGAAAGCATTTTTTGATGTAATTTCTGTTTTTCTGTGATTCAGAATTATTATTTTTGTTATATAAATTCATAATCTAACTTTCTACAGTTTTATGATTAATACTTTTCTTTGAAGGAAAATAACTGATTTCTATACAAAATTTTACTTTAACAGGTTATGTATTATCCAGCTGCATTATAATAACTCTGGGCTTATGCAATTTTAAAAAATGACTTTTAACTTCTAAATTATTTCCAAAATCAAAAGTATATTTTTAATTTTTAAGGAAAATAATGTTCAGTGCATTTCTGTGTTAAAGGGTAGAATGAAGTCTTTGTTTTTGCTGTTAAAATTATTTCCAGTTTTACTTAATAAGCTTAAATGTTATTCTTCAGTGATGCTAACATTGAGTAAGTTCTGTAGTAAAAAGTGTACATATTCTCTTTCAGGGTTCTGATTGAATGTGTTATTATTTTTAATTCTTGGTGGAAAACAGAATTTATACCATAAGAACTATTTTTTTTTTTTCAGTACATGGACGTCTCACTGTTGTGGCCTCTCCCATTGTGGAGTACAGGCTCCGGATGCGCAGGCTCAGCAGCCATGGCTCATAAGCCTAGCTGCTCTGCAGCATGTGGGATCTTCCCGGACCGGGACACGAACCCATGTCCCCTGCATCGGCAGGTGGACTCTCAACCACTGCGCCAACAGGGAAGCCCTATACCATAAGAACTTTGAAAGATTTCTCTATTTTTTTTTTATTCACCTCAATTCTTTTGTTGAATGAATAACCATGCACCAAGCCTATACCATAGAGAGTTCCGGAGCTTTAACTGATTCTCTCAACTTAGTTAAGGAAACTTGAAAATCACTGTTCACAGTCCTCTGTGTTACAATTAGGAGAGAGACTACATTATTATATATTCTCTTATGGAAGCATAATGAGCCCTCAGGCTAAATAACATAATAGGAAATATTACACTTAGGTTTCAATATCGCCATGCAACAGACTATCTATATGAATTTGTGTGTCATGTTACATAAATAAAATGATAAATGAGATGTACATGAAACTTAATAAGTCATACATGAATATTTTCGTCTCATAAAAATATAAACGAGTGCCTATTTTCTTACTAGTTAATTTATAGGATGAGGATAAAATTCTACAAATTTTATGTAAGACCTACAATATACCAGGAAATGTGCTGAGAGTTTTACATTTGTTAAAAATTAAAAAACTACAAGTCCATCATAAAGTCACTAAAAAGCCTGAGTGCAATGCCTTTGAGAGAGCTCTGTTTCCAAATAATATTTTACATACTCATGGTGTTCTCAATAAAGTTTTTTTAATATGCCATTGGCAAACAAAAGCAAAACCAAAGAAAAATTATATATATATATATAATGTATATTCTATATATTACATATAGAATGTGTACAATTGAAGAATGTGATCTACTCTAGGGTTAATTGTTCTTCCTAAAATACTATAACATATATGGGTATAATAACAAACTTTTCAAAATAATAGTGATATTAGGTGGTATCTTGTTATTTTAAATATTCTTATATAATACAATAAAAATTGATAATAAACATATTTATTCACCTTCTTACTTTATTCCTTTCTTTATTCATTTATTATTTCATGATTACATTTATTCATTTAGAACCAATCACTGTTCTACATGCTGTTGATAAAGCAATAAACAACAACAAAACAGTTTTCATGAAGCTAACTTTCTATGAGACGTATAGTTCAAGTAATGCTGGCTGCTGTAACAGATAATTCTAAAATACCCAATAGATGAAACAAACAAAGGTTTAATATATTTTTATGTCACCCTACAGTAAGAATATTCCTAGTTGGGGTCTTCCATGTGATTAAATTAAGCAAACAGCTTTTTTTTTTTTCTTTCCATCTTGAAGCATCATTTCCCTCAGGGCCTTGGATTACATTCCATTCAGATGGCTGATGGGGAAAGTGAACAAGGGAGGAAAGCACAGCAGTCTTTTAACTATTTCATCTAAAAAGGGACAAATTACTTTTGTTCACATTTCATGAGTGAGAACCAGGTTTAGGCCCTAGGGAATAGGGAGCAACACAAGGGAAATGTAATTCTGACTTCACAACTGATTCCAAACAAAATTAGACCCTGTGGATAGAGCAAGATGTTAATGGTCAGCTAACTGTCATTGCAACTGTCCACCATGATGATATACAAACCTTGCTTCTGCTTTTCTTTCCCAACACAGAACACATTTTCCTTTCCCCAAAGAAGGCAAACCAAGTTACCTTTAAAACAGCAACCAATTTAAAGTCCAGTTTATGAAAAGTTTCCTCCATAAGTTCTAGATATTGTTCTTCTCAGGGCAGCAAACTGAGATAAAATTGATTAGTGTCTGCCACTCCAAATCTCAGAATGTATAGGAGTAGAGCTGGGACAAAGTAAAATTACAATTAAAACAAAAAACAAACAGTAACAACAAACTTGAGAAAGGAAAGAATTAGGGCCACACAACACTTATCATCATAGGTATAATGAAATCTGAGTTGAATGACATTGTGAGGATGACTGTTCTCCTTTTTAAGTTAGGTACAATTTCTTATTTTTGGTAGAAATTCTTTTATCCATTGTTCTTCATGAGTTCTTTCTCTGTATGGCAATGGGAGAAGTTATCCCTTGTGCATTATTCTCTTTGGCAACATCTGAAGCTGAGATGGAAACTGTGCCTTCATGAGATGCTGTAAATTTCTTTAGTCAGCTTTAAGACTTAGCAAGCTTAATGCCTGAGAATTATTTTAATTCTCAAAATAAAAGCAGGGTTTTTTTTGACCTGGACAAACAAGATACATAATTAGAATTCCAGTTTTGAACTTTTTTGCTTAGATCCATAGTTTCAATGAGTAAATGTTCAACCTTGAATGTTATGTCAGAAATTTTGCTTTGTTTTCCATGCCACCTACTAAGCCAATGATATAGCTAATCTTTACTTTAAGAAACACATTTCATTATTATTCGTTAGAATTTAAGGTCATTCTAGATGTAGTAAAGATCAGTTCTGAGTTCTTGACAACCTGACATAATCAATCTTGATTTTATTTCTGGGTCACACTCTACTAAGAATGCTCCTGATCAAGCAGCCTTCCTTCTGGTTATTTTTGAAAAATGACAGACACTTCCATATTGTGACTCAGTACCCTTCTTTGCCTTCAGTTTCCTCTCTATTAAAGATAGGTAGGGGAAAAGCTTCTTAGAGAGCACACTTGTTTGTTAACTCAGAAGGGACACACAAGTTTTATGCTTACATTTTATTTACTGCAAATAATCATGTGGCTCCACTAGATAAAACAGTGGTTTAGGAATGTAATCATAGGCAGGCATTCTCTTTTAGGCAATGATTTTATGTAATGAATGGAGTCTGTGTCTTTGATCAACTAGTTGCTTTTAACACATGATTAAAGACACTAAAATTAAAGGAAAAAAAGGATGACATAAAATGTCAAATTATGTTATATATTATGAAGTAAAACAAAATTGGTTAAATGGATAATGTGATAATTGGAGAGGGGCTTATTTCATCTTATAGGGTATAAAAACATGAAGAGGAAGGGGGTGATCCATGTGGGTATTGACTTCCAGCAAATGAAAAAGCAGCAAATGAAAATATTTTAGGCAAAATGTGCTTAGAATTTTGAAGGAGAAAGTGGAAGGATATTATACATGAAACAGTCAGTGAGGTGAGTATGGAAAAAGAATGATCAGAGATGTATCTGTATCTGAATCACATAGCATCTTACAAGATGTTAATAATTTTGGAATTTGCTCTGAGTGAAATGGGAAGTTATTAGATTATTTTAAGCAGAAAGGCAATATGATCTTACAAAAAAGTGGCAAAAATGATATTCCAAGAACCCACATATATCTTCACTGTTTCCCCTGATGTTTACATTAAAAAAATTATAGTGAAGATGTCAATTCAGGAAATTAATATTGATACAATATTACTAATTCACAGATTTTATTTGAATTTTACTAGTTAACTCAATACAGTTCTTTTTCTGGTTGAAGATCTAATCCAGAATTGTACATTTCTCTTAGTTGTCACATCTCCTTAGTCCCCTTCAATCTAGAGCAGCCCTTCAATTTTTACTTGTCTTTCACAGTCTTGACCATTTGGAAAAACACTGACTGATAGAATGTCCTTGGAAATGGATCTATGTGATGTTTCCTCAGATTAGACTGAGTTTGTGCAATTTTGGCAGGAATATAAAAGAAGTGTTGCTTTGTTCTTTTCAGAGTAATATACCAGCAAATAATATTGACATGTCTTCTTACCAGTAAAATTAGAGCATTTTGGGGGAGTAGTACCTGCCAGGTTTCTCCACTATAAATTTCTATTTTTCTATTTGTAATTAATCACTATCTGTTGGGAGATATTTTGATACTATGAAAATATCCTGTTTATCATTAAACTTTTGCCCAATTAACATAATATCCCTCAGTTATTGCCTACAACAATGATTATTTTGGTATTTGTCAAACGGTGATTTTCTATGTCCATCCTTCTTTCTACATTGATTAGTATGAATTCTAATATAAGGAAAAATTCTTCTTTACTCTTCATTAATTCACTTGGTTCTTTATATCAGTATGTAATCATGAATATTTATTTTCTTCTAGCATTATAATTAAGTAGCAACATTGCTTATTTCATTTGTTAAAAATATTATTTGGCTATTGAGAAATTCTTCCTAGTAAGTCCTATAATCTCTTGATATGCCCTCATCATTTTGTTAAAACAATTTCTTACTTTCTGTCACCACAAGATATTACAGTCTCATTTTCTACTTTTCAGTCACAGCCCTAGAATCAACAATTTATCCAAAAAACTTCTTTGTTGCATTGTATTTAAAAACCAACATCTAGGTGCTGAGTGTTCCTATTAATGCCAGATGCCATTTTTTGTAAGTCTCTTTAATGAACAGTGGTCAAAAATATACATATAAACACTCAAAAAACTGCTTCAATCTCTATATATATTTAAGATAAGAAAGCCTAGTGTAACTGATGTGTCTGTGGACATGAGAGTAAAATAAAGTGAGGTAACTATATCCGGGGCAAGGTAATCTGTGGTCTTGTACACAATGATAAGTCTAGCTTTTATTGTAAGAGTAATGAGAAGCCATTGAAGGGGTAAAGCTTGTGCAGCATATAATGTGATTCACGATAACAAAAGATAACTTTACCTGTAAAAAGATGATTGCAGTTAGGATCTACTGGGATGTGAGATTTAAAATAAGTAAAGGGCATAAAAGAAAATAAATGAGATTTAAAAGATAGTAAGAAAAGAAGTGGGGGAAGAAGCTAAGGCACACAGTTATCTCTTTCTAAGCATTTACATTAATATTATGGCCAAAATTCATAAGCTTGTCTTCCCATAGAAAGGGGGAAAACAAAAATAACTTTTGGGTAGCAATGAGTTAACCTGCAGAAATAAGTGCCTTAAGAGGTATTTGTCATTTTGAGTAAATGGTTCATGACTGACCTTGTGTTGGAAAAATAGTTCAAGTGTCTCAACATGTATAAGTAAGAAATGGCTATGTAAAACAAACATTATATCAGGAATGATAGAGAGATTTTAATCAAATTACACACAAAGGAAACCAGCTGAGACTAATCCTATGAATCATGGCCCTAGCTGAGCACTCTATTTGTTTCAGGAGATGAAAAAGACAGAAGTCAAGGCAATATTGCACACCCTCAAAATACTGATTGAAGACTAATGGAGAATCTCAGTTAAGTAGACATGGAAAAAGTAAAACATATCCACTTTATACTTGGGCAAATAGAATGAGTTGGCTAAATATATATGAGAAAAAAATAACCCACATAATTATTTGCAAAGTACCAAAACAAAAAAAGAAAGAATTTCAAAAAAAAAGTTCAGATGGAAAAGGATAACATTCATGAAAAAAAAACATTTCCAAGTAACATAGTTTTTCACAAAAATGCATAGTTTCCCAGATGTAAAAAGGAAGAAAAGTGATATTGCTAAAGAAAAAAAAAAAATCAGAGGCATGAGAGGGAGTATCTAAGATAGAAAAGTAGGAAGACCCTGATCTCACCTCCTCCCACAGGTATTCCCAAATTACAGCTATTTACAACTATCAATGAGAATGACTTGGAGCCTAGAAGAAAATATTTTCCACAACTAAAGATATAAAGAAATCACAGTAAGATGGGAGGGAGGGGAGGAGATATAGTATAATCAAGACACATAGCCCTGAGTAAGCAACCCACAAATGATGCCATAATAATTGCAGATGTTCTTCCCAAAGAGTGAAGGGTCCAAGCCACACATCAAACTCCTCAGCCCAGGAAATCTGCATAAAAAGGTTTTGCCCCAAGAATGTCTGGCATTGGGACTTGCACATGGGAGAGCTGGAGACCTGTAAGAAACAGAGACATTGCTCTTAAAGATTGCATGCAAAATCTCACATGATCTGAGACCAAGCACAGAGGCAATGATTTGAAAAGATTCTGGATTAGATACACTTGCTGATTTTGGAGAGCCTCCCAGAGAGGCAGAAGGCAACTAAGACTCCCTTTGATAGTGGAGATGCTGGTAGCCACCATTTTGGGGAGCTTTCTCTACCATGAGGACACTGGTGCTGACTAGAAATATTTTGGAGTCTTTCCCTGACCTGTTAGTGCTGGAGGGCTTACCCACCCACAAGCCAGTTGGCATCATTACTTGGACGCCCCAGGCTGAGCATCAAGCCACATAGGGAGCCAAGCCCACACCCAAAAGGCCAGCACCATGTTCCCACAAGCCCCTCAGAAGCTGCCTTGGGACCTCATACTAGCAGCTTGTAACAGTCCCACATCCTGTGGGCCATGTAGCCACACCCACCAGAGGGCCATGTAGCCACACCCACCAGAGGCCACATCCTGTGGGCCATGTAGCCACACCCACCAGAGGGCTGGCAGCAATCACAAAAGACAGGGCTTAGCAGCCAGCTGGGCTTGGCCAAGCCCCACCTACCAGTAAACCCACAATATTTGTCCACACCACAACATAATGACACAAACAACACATATAGGGTGCATCCTGAGAGCATATTAGCTCTACTCACCATAAAGTAGTGTGCCACTGAGCCTTATAGGACATCTAAATAAAGCCATTTCTCCCAGGTCAAGAAATGTACCCAACATACCTAAGGCATAGAAATAAACATAGAGAATTAGATAAAATGAGGAGACTGAGGAATATGTTCCAAACAAACAAATAAATAAAAAGAAGACAAACCTCAGAAAAAGAACTAAATGAAATGAAGATAAGCATTCTACTTGATAAAGAGTTCAAAGTAATGATTAAGTGATTCAACGAATGTGGGAGAAGAATGAGTGAACAGAGTGAGAATTTTAACTAGAGTTAGAAGATATATAGAAGAATCAAACAGAGATTAAGAATACTGTAACTGAAGTAAAAAATATACTAGAGGGAATAAACAGTAGATTAAATGATATGGAGGAATGGATCAATAAACTGGAGGACAGAATAGTGGAAATCACCCAAGCTGAACAGGAAAAAATTTCAAAAATGAGGGTAGTGTAAGAGACCTCCAGGACAATATCAAGCATACTAACATTAACAGTCTAGACATTCCAAAAGGGGAAGAGAGAGAGAAAAAGGCAGATAACTTATTTGAAAAATTATAGCTGAAAATTTCCTAATTTAGGGAAGGAAATAGACATACAAGTCCAGAAAGTACAAGTTCCAAAAAAATAAATCCAAAGAGTCTCACACCAAGGCATACTATAATTAAAATGACAAAAATTAAAGATATAGAAAGAATCTTAAAAGTGACAATAGAAAAGCAACTAGTTACAGACAAGGGAACTCCCACATGGTCATCAGCTAACTTTTGGGTAGTACTTTTGCAGGCCAGAAGACTGTATACTTAAGATATATTTCGAAGGAATGAAATGAAAAACCAACAACAAATACTCTACCTGACTCTACCTATCATTGAGATTGAAGGAGACATAAAGTGTTTTACAAGCAAATAAAAGTTAAAAGATTTCAGCACCACTAAACCAGCTTTATAAGAAATATTAAAAGGGCTTCTCTAAGCAGAAAAGAAAAGGACACAATTAGAAATATGAAAATTAGAAAGGTAAGCCTCATTGGTAAATGAAATCATATAGTAAAGATATGCAGATCAACCATTTAAAAAACTAGTAGAAACTTTGAAAAACAAAAGTAATAAAATCATCTATATCAAAAATAAGTAGTTAAGGGTTATACAATACAAAAATGTGTAAAATATAATGTTAAAACCTTAAAGGTGGTGAAGGAAATTAAAAAGGCAGGATCATTAGAATATATTTGATCTTAAGAGATCAACAACTTAAAATAACCATGAATATAAAAATATATAGCTTGTGATAGATGAAGCTCATGGTAAAAAAATAAACAAACTAAAAACTTATAACAGATATACACACACACACAAATAGAAAGGAATCAAAACATAACACTGAAGATAGTGACCATATTACAAGTGAAGATAACAAAAGAAGAAGAAAGGAACTAAAAAGAACTACAAAAACAACTAGAAAACAATAAACAAAATGGCAATAAATACATACTTATCAATAATTACTTTAAAGGTAAATGGAATAAATACTCCAATCAAAATAATAGAGGGGCTGAAGGAATACAAAATAAATTACACATATATATGCTGTTTATAGGAGACTCACTTGAGATCTAAAGAAGACACACTCAGACTGAAAGTAAGGAAATAGAAAAAGGTATTCTATGCAAATGGAAACAAAATGAAAGCTGAGGTACCCATACTTATACAAAGTAGACTATAAAACAAAGAATGTAACAAGAAAAAAGAAGGACATTATATAATGATAAAGAATTCAACACCCAAGAGATACAAATTGTAAGTATATATGCACCCAACACAGGAGCACCTAAATACATAAACCAAATATTAAGAAATATCAAGGGGCTCTATGAGGAGGGCGGAGGGGAAGATGGTGGAAGAGTAAGACCTGGATCCTCCCCACAGATATGCCAGAAATACATCTACACGTGGAGCAACTCCTACAGAACACCTACTGAATGCTGGCAGAAGACCTCAGACCTCCCAAAAGGCAAGAAACTCCCCACGTACCTTGATAGGGCAAAAGAAAAAAAGAAAAAAACAGAGACAAAAGAATAGGGATGGGGCCTGCACAAGTGGGAGGGAGCTGTAAAGCAGGAAAGGTTTCCACACACTAGGAAGCCCCTTCACGGGCACAGGGGGGAGCTTCGGAGCCATGGAGGAGAGCACAGCAACAGGGGTGCAGAGGGCAAAGTGGGGAGATTCCTGCACAGAGGATTGGTGCCAACCGGCACTCACCAGCCCAAGAGGCTTGTCTGCTCACCCACCGGGGTAGGCGGGGCTGTGAGCTGAGGCTCGGGCTTTGGTCGGAGTGCAGGGAGAGAACTGGGGTTGGCTGTGTGAACACAGCCTGAAGGGGTTAGTGCACCACAGCTAGCCGGGAGGGAGTCCAGGAAAAGGTCTGGAGCTGCCAAAGAGACAAGAGACTTTTTCTTCCCTCTTTGTTGCCTGGTGCACGAGGAGAGGGTTTTAAGAGTGCTTCTTAAAGGAAATCCAGAGACGGGCGCGAGCCATGGCTAAAAACACGGACCCCAGAGATGGGCGTGAGACGCGGCTAAAAGCGCGGACTCCAGAGACGGGCGTGAGCCGCGGCTAAAAGCGCGGACCACAGAGACAGGCAGGAGATGCTAAGGCTGCTGCTGCCACCACCAAGGGGCCTGTGTGCGAGCACTATCCACACCCCTCTTCAGGGGAGCATGTGCAGCCCGCCACTGCCAGGTTCCCGGGATCCAGGGACAACTTCCCCAGGAGAACGCACGGCAGGCCTCAGGCTGATGCAATGTCAAGCCAGCCTCTGCCACCGCAGGCTCGTCCCACACTCCATGCCTCTCCCTCCCCCCATCCTGAGTGAGCCAGAGCCCCAGAAACAGTGACTCCTTTAACCCCATACTGTATGAGCAAAAAACAGGCACCCTCCAGTTAATTATACGCAGAGGCGGGGCCAAATCCAAAGCTGAGCTCCTGAGAGCTGTGAGAACAAAGAAGAGAAAGGGACATCTCTCCCAACAGCCTCAGAAGCAGCAGATTAAAGCTCAACAATCAACTTGATGTACCCTGCAACTGTGGAATACATGAATAGACAACGAATCATCCCAAATTGAGAAGGTGGACTTCAAGAGCAAGATTGATGATTTTCTCCCCTTTTAGTCGTTTTGTGAGTGTGTATGTGTATGCTTCTGTGTGAGAATTTGTCTGTATAGCTTTGCTTCCACCATTTGTCCTAAGGTTCTAACCATCCCTTTTTTTTTTTGAAATAATTATTTTTTTAATTTAATAACTTTATTATACTTTTTTATTTTACTGTATATTCTTTCTTACTTTCTTTTTTCCTTCCTTCCCTCCTTCCTTCCTTCCTCCCTCCCTCCCTCCCTCCTTTCTTTCCTTCTTTTCTTCTTTCTTTCTTCCTTCCTTCCTTCTTTCCCTCCTTTCTTGCTTTCTTGCTTTCTTCCTACTTCTACTAATTCTTTTTCTACATTTTCTCCCTTTTATTCTGAGCCACGTGGATGAAAGGCTCCTGGTGCTGCAGCCACGAGTCAGTGCTGTGCCTCTGAGGTGGGAGAGCCACCTTCAGGACACTGGTCAACAAGAGACCTCCCAGCTCCACATAATATCAAACAGTGAAAATCTCCCAGAGATTTCCATCTCAACACCAGCACCCAGTTTCACTCAATGACCAGCAAGCTACAGTGCTGGACAACCTATGCCAAACAACTAGCAAAACAGGAACACAACCCCACCCATTAGCAGAGAGGTGGCCTAAAATCATAATAAGTCCACAGACACCCCCAAACACACCACCAGACGTGGACCTGCCCACTACAGAGATATGATCCAGCCTCATCCACCAGAACACAGCCACTAGTCCCCTCCACCAGGAAGCCTACACAACCCACTGAGCCAACATTAGCCACTGGGGACAGACATCAAAAAAAAGGGGAACTACAAACCTGCAGCCTGCAAAAAGGAGACCCCAAACACAGTAAGATAAGCAAAATGAGAAGACAGAAAAAAACACAGCAGTTGAAGGAGCAAGATAAAAATGCACCAGACCTAACAAATGAAGAGGAAATAGGCAGTCTACCTGAAAAAGAATTCAGAATAATGATAGTAAAGATGATACAAAATCTTGGAAATAGAATGGACAAAATGCAAGAAACATTTAACAAGGACCTAGAAGAACTAAAGATGAAACAAACAATGATGAACAAAATAATAAGTGCAATGAAAAAGACTCTAGATGGGATCAATAGCAGAATAACTGAGGCAGAAGAATGGATAAGTGAACTAGATGGACTTAATTGATATTTATAGGACACTCCAACCAAAAACAACAGAATAGGGCTTCCCTGGTGGTGCAGTGGTTGAGAGTCCACCTGCCGATGCAGGGGATACGGGTTCATGCCTGGGTCTGGTAGGATCCCATGTGCCACAGAGTGGCTGGGCCTGTGGGCCATGGCCACTGAGCCTGCACATCTGGAGCTCCACAGCAGGAGAGGCCACAGTGGTGAGAGGCCCAAGTACCTAAAAAAAAAAATAAATAAATAAAACAAAAGAAAAAACAGAATACACATTTTTCTCAAGTGTTCATGGAACATTCTCCAGCATAGATCATATCTTGGGTCACAAATCAAGCCTTGGTAAATCTAAGAAAACTGAAATTGTATCAAGTATGTTTTCCAACCACAATGCCATGAGACTAGATATCAATTACAGGAAAAGATCTGTAAAAAATACAAACACATGGAGGCTAAACAATACACTACTTTATAAAGAAGTGATCACTGAAGAAACCAAAGAGGAAATAAAAAAATACCTAGAAACAAATCACATTGGAGACACAAGGACCCAAAACCTATGGGATGCAGCAAAAGCAGTCCTAAGAGGGAAGTTTATAGCAATACAAGCCCACCTTAAGAAGCAGGAAACATCTCGAATAAACAACCTAACCTTGCACCTCAAGCAGTTAGAGAAAGAAGAACAAAAAAATCCCAAAGTTAGAAGAAGGAAAGAAGTCATAAAAATCAGATCAGAAATAAATGAAAAAGAAATGAAGGAAACAATAGCAAAGATCAATAAAACTAAAAGCTGCTTCTTTGAGAAGATAAAAAAATAGATATACCATTAGCCAGGTTCATCAAGAAAAAAAGGGAGAAGACTCAAATCAATAGAATTAGAAATGAAAAAGGAGAAGTAACAACAGACACTGCAGAAATAAAAAAGATCATGAGAGATTACTACAAGCAACTCTATGTCAATAAAATGGACAATCTGGAAGAAATGGACAAATTCTTAGAAATGCACAACCTGCCAAGACTGAATAAGGAAGAAATAGAAAATATGAACAGCCCAATCACAAGCACTGAAATTGAAACTGTGATTTAAAAACTTCCAACAAGAAAAACCCCAGGACCAGATGGCTTCACAGGCTAATTCTATCAAACATTTAGAGACGAGATAACACCTATCCTTCTCAAAGTCTTCCAAAATATAGCAGAGGGAGGAACACTCCCAAATTTCTTCTACAAGGCCACCATCACCTTGATACCAACACCAGACAAGCATGTCACAAAGAAAGAAAATTACAGGCCAATATCACTGATGAACATAGATGCAAAAATCCTCAACAAAATACTAGCAAACAGAATCCAACAGCACATTAAAAGGATCATACAACATGATCAAGTGGGGTTTAGTCCAGGAATGCAAGGAATCTTCAGTATACGCAAATCTATCAATGTGATAAACCATGTTAACAAATTGAAGGAGAAAAACCATATGCTCATCTCAATAGATGCAGTGAAAGCTTTTGACAAAATTCAACACCCATTTATGATAAAACCCTGTAGAAAGTAGGCATAGAGGGAAATTTCCTCAACATAATAAAGGCCATATATGACAAGCCCACAGCCAACATCATCGTCAATGGTGAAAAACTGAAAGCATTTCCACTAAGATCAGGAACAAGACAAGGTTGCCCACTCTCACCACTCTTATTCAATATAGTTTTGGAAGTTTTAGCCACAGCAATCAGAGAAGAAATGGAAATACAAGGAATCCAAATCGGAAAAGAAGAAGTAAAGCTGTCACTGTTTGCAGATGACATGATACTATAAATAGAGAATCCTAAGGATGATAGCAGAAAATTATTAGACCTAATCAATGAATTTGGTAAAGTAGCAGGATACAAAATTGATGCACAGAAATCTCTGGCATTCCTATACACTAATGATGAAAAACATGAAAGTGAATTCAAGAAAACACTCCCATTTAGCATTGCAACAAAAAGAATAAAATATCTAGGAATAAACCTACCTAAGGAGAAAAAAGACCTGTATGAAGAAAATTACAAGACACTGATGAAAGAAATTAAAGATGATACAAACAGATGGAGAAATATACCATGTTCTTGGATTGGAAGAATCAACATTGTTAAAATGACACTACTACACAAAGCAAGATACATATTCAATGCGATCCCTACCAAACTACCACTGGCATTTTTCACAGAACTAGAACAAAAAATTTCACAATTTGTATGGAAACACAGAAGACTCTGAATAGCCAAAGTAATATTGAGCACAAAAAACGGAGCTGGAGGAATCAGGCTCCCTGACTTCAGACTATACTACAAAGCTACATTAATCAAGACAGTATGGTACTGGCACAAAAACAGAAATAGAGATTAATGGAACAGGATAGAAAGCCCAGAGATAAACCCATGCACATTTGGTCACCTTATATTTGATAAAGGAGGCAGGAATGTAAAGTGGAGAAAAGACAGCCTCTTCAATAAGTGTGCTGGGCAAACTGGACAGGTACATGTAAAAGTATGAGATTAGATCACTCCCTAACACCATACACAAAAATAAGCTCAAAATGGATTAAAGACCTAAATGTAAGGCCAGAAACTATCAAACTCTTAGAGGAAAACATAGGCAGAACACTCGATGACATAAATCATAGCAAGATCCTTTTTGACCCACCTCCTAGAGAAATGGAAATAAAAACAAAAATAAACAAATGGGACCTCATGAAACTTCAAAGTTTTTGCACAGCAAAGGAAACCATAAACAAGACCAAAAGACAACCCTCGGAATGGGAGAAAATATTTGCAAATGAAGCAACTGACAAAGGATTAATTTCCAAAATTTACAAGCAGCTCATTCAGCTCAATAACAAGAAAACAAACAATCCAATCCAAAATTGGGCAGAAGACCTAAATAGACATTTCTCCAAAGAAGATATACAGACTGCCAACAAACACATGAAAGTATGCTCAACATCATTAATCATTAGAGAAATGCAAATCAAAACTACAATGAGGTAACATCTCACACCAGTCAGAATGGCCATCATCAAAAAATCTAGAAACAATAAATGCTGGAGAGTGTGTGGAGAAAAAAGAACACTCTTGCACTGCTGGTGGGAATGTGAATTGGTTCAGCCACTATGGAGAACAGTATGGAAGTTCCTTAAAAAACTGGAAATAAAACTGCCATATGACCCAGCAATCCCACTATTGGGCATATACCCTGAGAAAACCAAAATTCAAAAAGAGTCATGTACCAAAATGTTCATTGCAGTTCTATTTACAATAGCTTGGAGATGGAAACAACCTAAGTGCCCATCATCAGGTGGATGGATAAAGAAGATGTGGCACATATATACAATGGAATATTACTCAGCCATAAAAAGAAACAAAAGTGAGTTATTTGTAATGAGGTGGGTAGACCTAGAGTCTGTCATACAGAATGAAGTAAGTCAGAAAGAGAAAGACAAATACCGTATGCTAACACATGTTTTTGGAATTTAAGAAAAAAACATGTCATGGAGAACCTAGGGGTAAGACAGGAATAAAGACACAGACCTACTGGAGAATGGACTTGAGGATATGGGGAGGGGGAAATGTGAGCTGTAACAAAGTGAGAGAGAGGCATGGACATATATACACTAACAAACTTAAAGTAGATAACTAGTGGGAAGTAGCTGCATAGCACAGGGATATCAGCTTGGTGTTTTGTGACTGCCTGGAGGGGTGGGATAGGGAGGGTGGTAGGGAGGGAGACTCGAGGGAAGAAATATGGGAACATATGTATATGTATAACTGATTCACTTTGTTATAAAGCAGAAACTAACACATCATTGTAAAGCAATTATACCCCAATAAAGATGTTAAAAAAAAGAAAGAAATATCAAAGGATAATTTGACAGTAACAAAAGAATAGTAGAATATAACACCAAACTTAAATAAATTGACTATATGCAATTTATATATAAATTATGTATATTTATATATAAATTATGTATATATATGTATATATAAATCTAAAAGAAAAATAATACACATTCTTTTCAAGTACACATAAAACATTCTCTAGGATAGATCACATGCTATGTCACAAAAAAATTATCAATAATTTAAGAAGATTGAAATCATATGAAGCACCTTTCCTGACCCCAATGGTATGAAACTAGAAACGAACTACAAGAAAAAAATGTAAAAAATACAGACATGTGGGGATTGAAAATAATCTACTAAACAACGTGTGGCACACTGAAGAAATCTAACAGGAAATAACAGATACATGGAAACCAAAGTAAATGAAATCAAAAGAACCAAAACTTTATGGTACACAGCAAAAGCAGTTATAAGAGGGAAGTTTATAGTGATACAAGTATACCTCAGGAAACAAAGAAACAAAATTCAGATAAACAATCTAACTTAAACATACAGAAACTAGAAAAAGAAGAACAAATGATACTTGAAGTTAGTAGAAGAAAATGAATCATAAAGATTAGAGTATAAATAAATAAAATACAGACTTAAAACACAATAGAGGACTTCCCTCATGGTCCAGTGGTTAAGACTATGAGTTTCTGTTGCAGGGACATGGGTTTGATCCCTGGTCATGGAACTAGATACCACATGCCACATGGCATGACCAAAACAAACAAACAAACAAGAACAACAAAAACAAAAGAATCAATGAAAACAGGACCAATTTCTTTGAAAAGATAAATTAAATTGATAAAATTGTAGCTAGACTCATCAAGAAAATCAGTTAGAGAACCCAAATAAATAAAATTAGAATTGAAAGAGAAGTTACAAACTGCAACAGAGAAATACAAATGATCATAAGAGATTCATCTGAAAAACTATATGCCAATAAAATGGGAAAACTAGAAGAAATTTATAAATTCTTAGAAATGCAAATTCTTGCAAGACAGAATCAGGAAGAAAACATAAAATATAAACAGACCAATTGTCAGTAATAAGATGGAATTAATAATCAAAAAATCATACACCACAATCAAATGGGATTTATCCAAGAGATGCAATGATTCTTCAATATATGTAAATTGATCAATGAGACACACCACATTAATAAATTGATGAAAAAACACCACATGGCCATCTGAACAGATGTAGGAAGGGCTTTTGACAGAACTCAACACCCATTTATGATAAAAACTTTCCAGAAAGTGAGCATAGAAGGAATTTATCTCAACAAAATAATGGCCATATATGACAAACCTACAGCAAACATCTTTCTCAACAGTGAAAGACTGAAAACATTTTTTCCAAGGTAAGGAAAAAGGCAAGGATATCCACTCATGCCATTTTTATTCAACATACTTTTGGAAGTCCTAGATACAGCAATCAGAGAAGGAAAAGAAATCAAAAGAATCCAAATTGGAAAAGAAAAAGTAAAATTGTCATTGTTTGCAGATGACATGATGTTATGCATAGAAAATCCTAAAGATGCTACCAGAAAACTACAAAAGCTCACCAGTAAATTAGGAAAAGTTTCAGAATACAAAATTAATACACAGAAATATTTTGCATTCCTACACACTAATAACAAAAGATCAGAAAAATAAATTAAGTGAACAATCTCATTTACCTTTGCATCAAAAAGAATAAAATACATAGGAACAAACTTACCTAAGGAAGCAAAAAACCTGTGCTCAGAAAACTGCAAGATACTGATGGATATGACACAAAGAGATGGAGAGATATACCATGTTCATGGATTGGAAAAATCAATATTGTCAAAATGACTATACTACCAAAATAACTCCACAGATTCAATGCAGTCCCTACCAAATTACCAAAAACATTTTTCATAGAATTAGAACAAAAATGTTTACAATTTGTATGGAAACACAAAAGACCCCGAGTAGGCAAAGAAATCTTAAGAAAGAAAAACAAAGCTGGAGGAATCAGGCTCCCTGACTTCAGACTATACTACAAAGCTACTATAATCAAAACAGTATGTTACAGGCATAAAAAGAGAAATATATATCATTGGAACAATATAAAAATTCAAAGATAAACCCACACATCTATGGTCACCTTATCTATGAAAAAGGAGGAGGAGACCTTCAAGATGGTGGAATAGTAAGACGTGGAGATCAACTTCCTCCAAGCAAATACATCAGAAATACAGCTACATGTGGACCAACTCTGACAGAACACTTACTAAAAGCTAGCAGAAGACCTCAGACTTCCCAAAAGCAAAGAAACACTCCATATACCTGGGTAGGGCAAAAGAAAAAAGATAAAAGTGAGACAAAAGAATAGGGAGAGGACTTACACCTCTGGGAGGGAGCTGTGAAGGAGGAAATGTTTCCACACACTAGGAAGCCACTTAATGGGAAGAGATGGGTGGTGGTGGGAGGAAGCTTCAGAGCCAACGAAGAGAGCAAAACAATAAGAGTGCAGAGGGCAAAGAGGAGAGATTCCCATACAGAGGATTTGTGCCAGCAAGCACTCACCAACCTGAGAGGTTTATCTGCTTACCCACAGGGGTGGGTAGAGGCTGAGAGCTGAGGCTCAGGCTTCAGAGTTCAGATCCCAGGGAGAGGACTGGGGTTGGCTGCATGAACACAGCCTGAAGGGAGCTACTGCACCACAGCTAGCTGGGAGGGATTCCAGAATAATGTCTGGAACTGCCTAAGAGGGAAGAGAATATTGTCTTGAGGTGCACAAGGAGAGGGGATTCACAACACCACTTAAATGAGCTCCAGAGACAGGTGCAAGCTGTGGCTATCAGTGTGACACAAGAGACAGGCATGAAATGCTAAAGCTGCTGCAGCCACCAAGAAATCTGTGTACAAGCACAGGGCACTATCCACAACTCCCCTTCTGGGAGCCTGTGCAGCCTGCCACTGCCAGGGTCCCATGATCCAGGGACAACTACCCCAGGAGAACACACACTGCACCTCAGGCTCTTGCAACTTCATGCCAGCCTTTGCCACCACAGGCTCACCCTTCATTCCATACCCCTCCCTCCTCCCAGCCTGAGAGAGCCAGAGCCCCCTAATCAGCTGTTACTTTAACCCTGTCCTATCTGAGTGAAGAACAGACAACCTTAGGTGACCTACATACAGATACGGGCCCAAATCCAAAGCTGAAGTCCAGGAACTGTATGAAAAAAGAAGAGAAAGGGAAATTTCACCCAGCAGTCTCAGGAGCAGTGGTTTAAAACTCCACAGTAAACTTGGTGTACCCTGAACCTGTGGAATACCTGAATAGACAATGAATCATCCCAAAATTGAAGTGGTGGACTTTGAGAGTAACTGTAGACTTTGGGTTTGCTTTCTGCATCTAATTTGTTTCTGGTTTTATGTTTATCTTAATTTACTATTTAGAGTTTATTACCATTATAGATTTCTTTATTGATTTGGTTGCTCCTTTCCTTTTTTGTTTCTATATATATTTTTTTCCTTTTTCTCTTTTTGTGAGTGTGTATGTGTATGCTTCATTGTGAGATTTTGTCTGTATAGCTTTGTTTTTACCATTTTTCCTAGGATTCTGTCTGTCTCTCACATTTTTTTTTAGTATAGTTTTTAGTGCTTGTTATCATTGGCAGATTTGTATTTTTGGTTTGGCTGCTCTCTTCTCTTTCTTTTTTTTTCTCTTTTTTTATTACTTTTCAATTTTTAAAAATTTCTAATTTTTTTAAAATTTTAATACTTTTTTAAATTTATTTTTTTCTTTTCTTTCTTTCTCCCTTCTCTTCTGAGCCATGTGGCTGACAGGATCTTGGTGCTGTGGCTGGGAGTCAGGCCTGTGCCTCTAAGGTGGGTGAGCCAAGTTCAGAAATTCATCCAACAGAGACCTCCTGGCTCCCCATAATATCAAACAGTGAAAGTTCTCCCACAGATCTCCATCTCAACGCTAAGACCCAGCTTCATTAAACAACCAGCAAGCTACAGTCATGGACACCCTATACCAAACAACTAGCAAGACAGGAACACAACCTCACCCATTAGCAGAGAGGTTGCCTAAAATCATAAGGTCAGAGACACCCAAAAGCACACCACCGGATGTGGTCCCACCCACCAAAAAGACAAGATCCAGCCTCATCCACCAGAAGATAGGTGCTAGGTCCCTCAACCAGGAAAACTATACAACCCACTGAACCAACCTTAGCCACTGGGGGCAGATACCAAAAACAAAGGGAACTATCAACCTGCAGCCTGTGAAAAGCAGACCCCAAACAGAGTAAGTTAGCAAATTGAGAAGACAGAGAAACACAGAGCAGGTGAAGCAGCAAGGTAAAAACCCACCAGACCAAACAAATGAAGAGGAAACAAGCAGTATACCTGAACAAGAATTCAGAGTAATGATAGCAAAGATGATCCAAAGTCTTGGAAATAGAAAGGAAAAAATACAAAAAAAAGTTTAACAAGAATCTGAAAGAACTAAAGAGAAAACAAACAATGATGAACAACACAATAAATGAAATTAAAAATTCTCTAGAAGGAATCAAGAGCAGAATAACAGGCAGAAGAATGGAAAAGTGACCTGAAAGACAATATAGTGAAAGTAACTACTGCAGAGCATAATAAAGAAAAATGAATGAAAATAATTGAGGTCATTCTCAGACACCTCTGGTACAACAATAAATGCACCTTCAAATTATAGGAGTCCCAGAAGAAGCAGAGAGAAAGAAAGGGACTGAGAAAATATTTGAAGAGATTATAGTTCTAAACTTCCCTAATATGGCAAAAGAAATAGTCAATCAAGTTCAGGAAGTGAAAAGAATCCCATACAGGATAAATCCAGGGGGAAAGACACCAAGACACATATTAATCAAAGTATCAAAAATTAAATGCAAAGAAAAAATATTAAAAGGAGCAAGGGAAAAGCAACAAATAACATACAAGGGAATCCCCATAAAGTTAACAGCTAACCTTTCAGCAGAAACTCTGCAAGCCAGAAGGGAGAGGAAGGTTATATTTAAAGGGATGAAAGGGAGAAACCTACAACAAAGATTACTCTACCAAGCAGGGATCTCATTCAGATTTGACAGAGAAATTAAAACATTTACAGACAAGCAAAGGCTAAGAGGATACAGCACCACCAAAGCTGCTTTACAAAAAATGCTAAAGGAAATTCTCTAGGTAGGAAGCACAAGAGAAGGAAAAGACCAACCATAACAAACCCAAAATAATTCAGAAAATGGTAATAGGAACATGCATATTGATAATTACCTTTAATATAAATGGATGAAATGCTCCAACCGAAAGATATAAACTCGCTGAATGGGTAAAACAAGGCCAATATAAATGCTGTCTACAAGAGACCCACTTCAGACCTAGGGACACAGACAGAATGAAAGTGAAGGGATGGAAAATGATATTCCATGCAAATGGCAATAAAAAGAAAGCTGGAGTAGCAATACTCATATCAGATAAAATAGACTTCAAAATAAAGTATATTACAAGAGACACAGAAGAACTCTACATAATGATCAAGTGATCAATCCAAGAAGAAGATATAACAATTGTAAATATTTATGCACCCAACATAGAAGCACCTCAATAGATAAGGCAAATGTTAACAGCAATAAAAGGGGAAATCAAAAGTAACACAATCATAATAAGGGACATTAACACCCCACCTTCACCAGTGGACATATCATCCTAAGTGAAAATAAATAAGGAAACATAAGTTTTAAATAATACTTTAAATAAGATGGACTTATTCAATATTTATAGGACATTACAAGCAAAAGCTACAGAATACTTTCTTCTCAAGTGCTCATGGAACATTCTCCAGGTTAGATCATATGTTGGGTCACAAATCAAACTTTGGTAAATTTAAGAAAATTGAAATCATATCATGTAACATTTCTGACCACAATGCTATGAGACTAGATATCAACTATAGGAAAAAATATGTAAAAAATACAAACAAATGGGGCTTCCCTGGTGGTGCAGTGGTTGAGAGTCTGCCTGCCACTGCAGGGGACACGGGTTCATGCCCCGGTCCAGGAAGATCCCACACGCCATGGAGTGGCTAGGCCTGTAAGCCATGGCCACTGAGCCTGCACATCTGGAGCCTGTGCCCCACAATGGGAGAGGCCACAGCGGTGAGAGTTCTGTGTACCACAAAACAAACAAACAAACAAAACATGGAGGCTAAACCATACATTCCTAAATAACCAAGGGATCACTGAAGAAATGAAATAGGAAATCAAAGTATACCTAGAAACAAATGACAATGAAAACATGATAACACAAAACCTATGAGATGCAGCAAAAGCAGTTCTAAGAGGCAAGTTTATAGCAATTTAATCTTACCTCAAGAAGCAAGAAACATCTCAAATTAAAAAAATAACCTTACACCAACAGCAATTAAAGGAAGAAAAAAAGCACAAGCAAAATTTAGCAGAAGGAGAGAAATCATAAAGAACAGATCAGATATAAATGAAAAAGAAATGAAGAAAACAAGAGCAAAGGTCAATAAAACTAAAAACTGGTTCTTTTAGATGATAAACAAATTGATAAACCATTAGCCAGACTAATTTAGAAAAAAAAGGGAGAAAGCTCAAATCAATAGAATTAGAAATGAAAAGGCCAATTAACAACTGACACTTCAGAAATACAAAGGATTATGAGAGATTACTGCAAGCAACCATATGCCAATAAAATGGACAACCTGGAAGAAATGGACAAATTCTTAGAAAAGCACAACCTTCAAAGACTGAACTAGGAAGAAATAGAAAATATAAACAGACCAAACACAAGCACTGAAATAGAAACTGTGATTATAATTCTTCCAACAAACAAAAGCCAAGGATCAGATGGCTTAACAGGCTAATTCTATCAATCATTTAGAGAAAAGTTAACACATATCCTTCTCAACTCTTCCAAATATAGCAGTGGCAGGAATACTCCCAAACACATTCTATGAGGTCACCCTCACCCTGATACCAAAACCAGACAAAGATATCACAAAGAAAGAAAACTACAGTCCAATATAACTGATGAAAATAGATGCAAAAATTCTGAACAAAATACTAGCAAACAGACCAAGAACATATTAAAAGGATTATACACCATGATCAAGTGGGGTTTATCCCAGGAATGCAAGGATTCTTCAATATATGCAAATCAATCAATGTGATAAACCATACAAAGAAATTGAAGGAGAAATAGCATACGATCATCTCAGTAGATGCAGAAAAAGCATTCAACAAAATTCAACACCCATTTATGGTAAAAACCCTCCAGAAAGTAAGCATAGAGGGAACTTACCTCAACATAATAAAGGACATATATAAAAAACCCACAGCCTACATTGTTCTCAAAGATGAAAAACTAAAACCATTGCCTCTAGGATCAGGAACAAGACAAGGTGGTCCACTCTCACCACTGGTATTCAACATAGTTTTAGAAGTTTTAGCCACAGCAATCAGAGAAGAAGAAGAAATAAAAGGAAACCAAATCAGAAAAGAAGTAAAGCTGTCATTGTTTTCAGATGACATGATACTATACATAGAGAATCCTAAAAATGCTACCAAAAACTACTAGAGCTAATCAATGAATTTGGTAAAGTAGCAGGATACAGAATTAATGCCCAGAAATCTCTTGCATTCCTATACACTAATGATTAAAAATCTGAAAGTGAAATCAAGAAAACACTCCCATTTACCATTGCAACCAAAAATAATAAAATACCTAGGAATAATCCTACATAAGGAGACAAAAGACTTGTATGCAGAACTATAAGACACTGATGAAAGAAATTAAAGATGATACAATGGAGAGATATACCAAGTTCTTGGATTGGAAGAATTAACATTGTGAGAATGACTATACTACCCAAAGCAATCGACAGACTGAATGCAATCCCTATCAAACTACCAATGGTATTTTTCACAGAACTAAAACAAAAAGTTTCACAATTTGTATGGAAACCCAAAAGACTCTGATAGCCAAAGCATTCTTGCAAAAGAAAAATATAGCTGGAGGAATCAGTCTCTCTGTCTTAGACTATACTAAAAGCTACATTAGTCAAGACAGTATGGTACTGACACAAAAACACAAATATTGATCAATGGAACAGGATAGGAATCCCAGAGATAAACTTACACACATATGGTTACATCATCTTTGATAAAGGAGGCATGAATATGCAATGAAGAAAAGACAGCCTCTTCAATAATTTGTGCTGGGAAAACTGGACAGCTACATGTAAAAGAATGAAATTGGAATACTCCCTTACACCATACACAAGAGTATACTTAAAATTGATTAAAGACCTAAATGTAAGGCCAGCCACTATAAAACTCTTATAGGAAAATGTAGGCAGAACACTCTATGACATAAATCACAGCAAGATCCTTTCTGACCCACATCTTAGAGAAATGGATATAAAAACAAAAATAAACAAATGAGACCTAATGAAAATTAAAAGATTTTGCACAGCAAAGAAAACTATAAACAAAATGAAAAGACAACCCTCAGAATGGGAAAAAACTTTTGCATATGAAGCAACTGATGAAGGATTAATCTCCACAATCTACAAGCAGCCCATGCAACTCAATATCAAAAAAACAAACTACCCAATCCAAAAATGGGTAGATGACCTAAAAAGACATTTCTCCAAAGAAGATATACAGATTGGCAACAAACACATGAAACGATGCTCAACATTAGTAATCATTAGAGAAATGCTAATCAAAATGACAGGGAGGTATCACTTCATACTAGGCAGAATGACCATCATTAAAAAATCTACAAACAATAAATGCTGAAGAAGGTGTGGAGGAAAGGGAACCCTCTTACACTCTTGGTGCAAATGTAAGTTGATACTGCCACTATGGAGAACATTATGGAGGTTCCTTAAAAAACTAAAAGTTGAACTACCATACAACACAGCAATCCCTACTGGGCACACACCCTGAGCAAACCATAATTCAAAAAGAGTCATGTGTCACAATGTTCATTGTAGCTCTATTTACAAGAGCCTAGACATGCAAGTAAGCAATAATCCATTGTATATATGTGCCACATCTTTTTTTTTTTCTTGCAGTATGCGGTATGCAGGCCTCTCACTGTTGTGATCTCTCCCATTGTGGAGCACCGGATCTGGACGTGCAGGCTCAGTGACCATGGCTCACAGGCCAAGCCACTCTGCAGCATGTGGGATCTTCCCGGACTAGAGCACGAACCCATGTTCCCTGCATTGGCAGGCAGACTCTCAACCACTGCACCACCAGGGAAGCCCCGTGTGACACATCTTCTTTATCCATTCATCCACAGATGAATGGATAAAGAAGATGTGGCACATATATACAAAGGACTATTTCTCAGTCATAAAAAGAAACAAAACTGAATTATTTGTAGTGAGGTGGATGGACTTAGAGTCTGTCATACAGACTGAAGTGAGTCAGAAAGTGAAAAACAAATACCGTATGCCAACAAATATATGTGGCATCTAAAATAATAATAATAAAAAAAGATTCTGAAGAACCTAGGGGCAGGAGAGGAATAAAGATGCAAATGGGCTTGAGGACATGGGGAGGGGTAATGGTAAGCTGGGACGAAGTGAGAGAGTGACATGGATGTATATATACTACCAAATGTAAAATAGATAGCTAGTGGGAAGCAGCCACATAGCACAGGGAGATCATCTCAGTGCTTTGTGTCCACCTTTAGGGGTGGGATAGGGAGGGTTGGAGGGAGACGCATGAGGGAGGAGATATGGTGATATATGTATATGTATAGCTGATTCACTTTGTTATAAGGCAGAAACTAACCCACCATTATAAAACAATTATACTCTAATAAAGGTGTTAAAAAAATCCAGATGAATACTTGAATAAAAAAATAAATAAATGGAGGCAACAATATTCAATGGAGAAGACAGTGTCTTCAATAAGTGGTTCCTGGAAAACTGGAGAGCTACATTTAAAAGAGTGAAATTAGAACACTCTCTAACACAAGACACAAAAATAAACTCTAAATGGGTTAAAGATCTAAATGTAAGGCTGGACTATAAAACTTGCTGAGAAAAACACAGGCAGAACACACGCTCACATAAATTGCAGCAAGATCATTTTTTATCCACCTCCTAGAGTAATGAAAATAACAAAATTAAACAACTGTGATATAATTAAACTTAAAATGTTTTGCACAGTGAAGGAAACCATAAACAAAATGAAAAGACAGCCAACAGAATGGGAGAATATATTTTCACAAAATCAACCAACAACAGATTAATGTCCAAAATATACAAACAGCTCATGTAGATCAATATCAAATAAACAAATAATTTTAAAATGTGTGGAGTTTTCCACAGAGCTGGAACTCCCTGCTTGGGGTCTCTTCTCTCTGCCATCATGGAACTGCCCCAGAGCCTGAGGGGAGGGTGGCCTCACTGAGGCTGCCAGCTCCAGTGGGGACCCAGTGGCCGAAGCTATAACAGTTGTGGGGACAGAGGGCCAAATCACTCATCCAGGGGTAAGCCAGCTGCCATGTCATGAGGAGACTAAAGCAGCCCTAAGGAGACATACATGTGACAAGAAACTGAGGCCTCCAACTGCAGCCACGTTACCATATGGATGAAAGGCTCTTGGTGCAGCAGCCAGCAGTCAGTGCTGTGCCTCTGAGGTGAGAGAGTCAACTTCAAGACACTGGTCCACAAAAGACTTCCCAGCTCCACGTAATATCAAATGGCAAAAATGTCCCACAGATCACCATCTCAACACCAGAACCCAGCTCCACTCAATGACCAGCAAGCTACAGTGTTGGACACCCTATGCCAAACAACTAGCAAGACAGGAAGGCAACACCACCCATTAGCAGAGAGGCTGCCTAAAATAATAATAAGTCCACAGACACCCCAAAACACACCACCAGACGTGGACCTGCTCACCAGAAAGACAAGATAAACCCTCATTCAACAGAACACAGGCACTAGTCCCCTCCACCAGGAAGCCTACACAACCCACTGAACCAACCTTAGCCACTGGGGACAGACACCAAAAACAACGAGAACTATGAACTTGCAGCCTGCAAAAAGGAGACACCAAACACAGTAAGATAAGCAAAATGAAAAGACAGGAAAACACACAGCAGATGAAGGAGCAAGATAAAAACCCACCAGACCTAACAAATGAAGAGGAAATAGGCAGTCTAGCTGAAAAAGAATTCAGAATAATGATAGAAAAGATGATCCAAAATCTTGCAAATAGAATAGAGAAAATGCAGGAAACTTTTAATAGGGACCTAGAAGAACTAAAGATGAAACAAGCAATGATGAACAACACAATAAATGAAACTAAAAATAATCTACAAGGGATCAATAGCAGAACAACTGAGGCAGAAGAATGGACACATGACCTAGAAGACAAAATAGTGGATATGACTACTGCAGAGCAGAATAAAGAAAAAAGAATGAAAAGAACTGAGGACAGTCTCAGAGAGCTCTGGGACAACATTAAATGCACCAACATTAGAATTATAGTGGTTCCAGAAGAAGAACAGAAAAAGAAAGGGAATGAGAAAATATTTGCAGGAATTATAGTTGAAAACTTTCCTAATATGGGAAAGGAAATAGTTAATCAAGTCCAGGAAGCACAGAGAGTCCCGTACAGGATAAATCCAAGGAGAAATACGCCAAGACATATAAATCACACTGTCAAAAATTAAATACAAAGAAAGCATATTAAAAGCAGCAAGGGAAACACAAAAAATAACACACAAGGGAATCCCCATAAGGTTAACAGGTGATCTTTCAGCAGAAACTCTGCAAACCAGAAGGGAATGTCAGGACATATTTAAAGTGATGAAGGAGAAAAACCTACAACCAAGATTACTCTACCGAGCAAGGATCTCATTCATATTTGATGGAGAAATTAAAACATTTAAAGACAAGTAAGAGCTGAGAGAGTTCAACACCAGAAAACCAGCTTTACAACAAATGCTAAAGGTACTTCTATAGGCCAGAAACACAAGAGAAGGAAAATACCAACAATAAAAAACCCAAAACAATTAAGAAAATGGGATTAAGAACATATGCATCAATAATTACCTTAAATGTAAATGGTTAAATGCTCCCACCAAAAGACACAGACTGGCTGAATGCATACAAAAACAAGACCCATATATACGCTGTCTACAAGAGACCTACTTCAGATCTAGAGACACATACAGACTGAAAGTGAGGGGATGGAAAAAGATATTCAATGCAAATGGAAACCAAAAGAAAGCTGGAGTAGCAATTCTCATATCAGACAAAATAGACTTTAAAATAAAGACTATTAGAAGAGACAAAGAAGGACACTATATAATGATGAAGGGATCGATCCAAGAAGAAGATATAAAAATTGTAAATATTTATGCACCCAACATAGGAGCATCTCAATACATAAGGCAAATACTGACAGCCATGTAATGGAAAATCGACAGTAACACATTCATAGTAGGGGACGTTAACACCCCAGTTTCAGCAATTGGAAAATCATCCAAAATGAAAATAAATAAGGAAACACAAGCTTTAAATGATACATAAAACAAGATGGACTTAATGATATTTATAGGACATTCCATCCAAAAACAACAGAATACATATTTTTCTCAAGTGCTCATGGAACATTCTCCAGGATAGATCATATCTTGGGTCACAAATCAAGCCATGGTAAATTTGAGAAAATTGAAATTGTATCAAGTATCTTTTCCAACCCAAATGCTATGAGACTAGATATCAATTACAAGAAAAGATCTGTAAAAAATCCAAACACATGGAGGCTAAACAATATACTACTTAATAGCGAAGTGATCACTGAAGAAATCAAAAGGGAAATCAAAAAATACCTACAAACAAATGACAATGGAGACACAACAATCCAAAACCTAAGGGATGCAGGAAAAGCAGTTCTAAGAGGGAAGTATATAGCAATACAATCCTACCTTAAGAAACAGGAAACATCTCGAATAAACAACCTAACCTTGCACCTAAAGCAATTAGAGAAAGAAGAACAAAAAAACCCAAAGTTAGCAGAAGGAAAGAAATCATAAAAATCAGATCAGAAATAAATGAAAAAGAAATGAAGGAAATGATAGCAAAGATCAATAAAACTAAAAGCTGGTTCCTTGAGAAGATAAAAAGAAATTGATAAACCATTAGCAAGACTCATCAAGAAAAAAAGGGAGAAGACTCCTATCAATAGAATTAGAAATGAGAAAGGAGAAGTAACAACTGAAACTGCAGAAATACAAAAGATCATGAGAGATTACTACAAAGAACTCTAGGCCAATGAAATGGACAACCTGGAAGAAATGGACAAATTCTTAGAAATGCACAACTGGCAAGACTGAATCAGGAAGAAATAGAAAATATGAACAGACCAATCACAAGCACTGAAATTGAAACTGTGATTAAAAATTTTCCAACAAACAAAAGCTCAGGACCAGATAACTTCACAGGCGAATAATATCAAATATTTAGAAAAGAGCTAACACTTATCCTTGTCTTACTCTTCAAAAATATAGCAGAGGGACGAACACTCCCAAACTCATTCTACGAGGCCACCATCATCCTGATACCAAAACCAGAGAAGGAGGTTACAAACAAATAAAACTACAGGCCGATATCACTGATGAACATAGATGCAAAAATCCTCAACAAAATACTAGCAAACAGGATCCAACAGCACATTAAAAGGATCATACACCATAATCAAGTGGGGTTTATGCCAGGAATGCAAGGATTCTTCCATATATGAAAATTAATCAATGTGGTACGCCATATTAATAAATTGAAGGAGAAAATCCATATGGTCATCTCAATAGATGCAGAGAAAGCTTTCAACAAAATTCAACACCTATTTATGATAAAAACCCTGCAGAAAATACACATAGAGGAACTTTCCTCAACATGATAAAGGCCATATATGAGAAACACACAGACAACATCATCCTAAATGATGATAAACTGAAAGCATTTCCACTAAGATCAGGAACAAGGCAAGGTTGCCCACTCACACCACTCTTATTCAACATAGATTTGGAAGTTGTAGCCACAGCAATCAGAGAAGAAAAGGAAATGAAAGGAATCCAAATTGGAAAAGAAGAAGTAAAGCTGTCACTGTTTGCAGATGACATGATACAATACATAGAGAATCCTAAGGATGCTAGCAGAAAACTACTAGAGCTAATCAATGAATTTGGAGAAGTAGCAGGAAATAAAGTTGATGCACAGAAATCTCTGGCATTCCTATACATTAATGATGAAAAATCTGAAAGTGAAATCGAGACAACACTCCCATTTAGCATTTCAAGAAAAAGAATAAAATATTTAGGAATAAACCTACCTAAGGAGACAAAAGACTTGTATGAAGAAAATTATAAGACACTGATGAAAGAAATTAAAGATGATACAAATAGATGGAGAAATATACCATGTTCTTGGATTGGAAGAATCAACATTGTTAAAATGACACTACTACACAAAGCAAGATACATATTCAATGCGATCCCTACCAAACTACCACTGGCATTTTTCACAGAACTAGAACAAAAATTTTCACAATTTGTATGGAAACACAAAAGACCCCGAATAGCCAAAGCAATCTTGAGAACGAAGAAAGGAGCTGGAGGAATCAGGCTCCCTGTGTTCAGACTATACTACAAAGCTACATTAATCAAGACAGTATGGTACTGGCACAAAAACAGAACTATAGATCAATGGAACAGGATAGAAAGCCCAGAGAAAAACCCACACACTTATGGTCACCTTGTCTTTGATAAAGGAGACATGGATGTACAGTGGAGAAAGGACAGTCTCTTCAATAAGTGGTGCTGGGAAAACTGGACAGGTACATGTAAAAGTATGAGATTAGATCACTCCCTAACACCATACACAAAAATAAGCTCAAAATAAATTAGAGACCTAAATTTAAGGCCACAAACTATCAAACTCTTAGAGGAAAACATAGGCAGAACACTCGATGACATAAATCATAGCAAGATCCTTTTTGACCCACCTCCTAGAGAAATGGAAATAAAAACAAAAATAAACAAATGGGACCTCATGAAACTTCAAAGCTTTTGCACAGCAAAGGAAACCATAAACAAGACCAAAAGACAACTTTCAGAATGGGAGAAAATATTTGCAAATGAAGCAACTGACAAAGGATTAATTTCCAAAATTTACATGCAGCACATGCAGCTCAATAACAAAAAAACAAACAACCCAATCCAAAAATGGTCAGAATACCTAAATAGATATTTCTCCAAAGAAGATATACAGACTACCAACAAACACATGAAATAATGCTCAACATCATTAATCATTAGAGAAATTCAAATCAAATCTACAATGAGATATCATCTCACACCAACCAGAATGGCCATCATCAAAAAATCTAGAAGCAATAAATGCTGGATAGTGTGTGGAGAAAAGGGAACACCCTTGCATTGCTGGTGGGAATTTGAATTGGTATAGCCACTATGGAGAACAGTATGGAGGTTCCTTAAAAAACTACAAATAGAACTACCATATGACCCAGCAATTACACTACTGGGCATATACCCTGAGAAAACCATAATTCAAAAAGAGTCATGTACCAAAATGTTCATTGCAGCTCTATTTATAATAGCCTGGAGATGGAAACCAGCTAAGTGTCCATCATCGGATGAATGGATAAAGAAGATATGACACATATATTCAATGGAATATTACTCAGCCATAAAAAGAAACGAAATTGAGCTATTTGTAATGAAGTGGGTGGATGTAGAGTCTGTCATACAGAGTGAAGTAAGTCAGAAACAGAAAGGCAAATACCATATGCTAACACATATATATGGAATTTAAGGAAAAAAATGTCATGAAGAACCTAAGGGTAAAACAGGAATAAAGACACAGACCTAGTAGAGAATGGACTTGAGGATATGGGGATGGGGAAGGGTAAGATGTGACAAAGTGAGAGAGTGGCCTGGACATATATACACTAGCAAACGTAAAATAGATAGCTAGTGGGAAGCAGCCGCATAGCAAAGGGAGATCAGCTCGGTGCTTTGTAACCACCTAGAAGGGTAGGATAGGGAGGGTGGGAGGGAGGGAGACACAAGAGGGAAGAGATATGGGAACATATGTATATGTATAACTGATTCACTTTGTTATAAAGCAGAAACTAACACACCATTGTAAAGCAATTATACTCCAATAAATATGTAAAAAAAAAAGTAACAATGGAAATTTAAAAGAGAAAAAAATGTGTGGAAGTTCTAAATAGATATTTCTCCAGAGAAAGCATGCTGATAGCCAAAAAGCACATGCATAGATGCTCAACATCACTAATTATTAGAAAAATGCAAATCAAAACTACAATGAGTTATCATCTCACATCATTCAAGATGACCATGATCAAAAACTCTACAAACAATAAATGCTGGGTGTAGCAAAAAAGGAACCCTCCTACAGTGTTGGTGGGAATGTAAATTGGTACAGCCATTATGGAGAACAGTATGGAAGTTCCTTAATAAACTGAATATAGAGCTACCATATGATCCAGCAATCCCACCCCTGGGCATATATCCAGAGAAACCATAACTTGAAAGGATACATGCACCCCAATATTTATTGTAGCACTATTCACAATAACCAGGACATCTGAGCAACCTAAATAGCCATCAACAGAAGAGTGGATAAAGCAGATGTGGTACATACATAGAATGGACTATTATTTAGCCATAAAAAATAACAAAATAATGTCATTTGCAGGGATATGGATGGACACAGAAATTGTCATACGGAGTAAAGTTAGTCAGACAGAAAGACAAATACCATATGACAGCACTTCTATGTGCAATCTACAAAAAAATGGTACAAATGAACTTATCTACAAAACAGAAATAGTGTCACAGATGTAAAATATATACTTATTGTTACTGGGGGGAAAGGGGGGTGGGATAAATTCAGGAATTGGGATTGACATCCACACACTACTATATATAGAATGGATGACTAACAGTGACCTACTGTATAGCACAGTGAGCTCTACTTAATACTCTGTAGTGACCCATGTGGCAAAAGAATCTGAAGAAGAATTGATATATGTATATGTATGGCTGATTCACTTTGTTGTATGACAGCTGCTAGCACAGCATTGTAAATCAACTATACTCCAAAAACAAAAAAGTATACCAACAAACAAAGCCCATGAATAGACAGTTTCATAGGACAATTCTATCAAATATTTGAAAAGTTAACACCAATCCTTCTCAAAATATTCCAAAAATTGAAGAGGATGAAATTCATTCTACAAGGCCAGTATTACCCTGACACCAAAATCAGACAGAAACACCATAAAAATAGGAAATCCCAGGCCAATATATCTCATGAACATAGATGCAAAAATTTTCAACAAAATATTAGCAAACTGTATTCAACAATACTTTAAAACAATCATACACCAACCATGATCAAGAAGGATTTATCCAAGTCGTGCAAGTATGGTTAAATATTCGAAATCCAATCATTGTAACACACCACATTAACTAATTGAAGAATAAAAATCTCAATAGTTGCAGAAAAAGCTTTTAACAAAATTCAACATTGATTTATGATGAAAAACTCTGAACAAAGTGAGTATAATGGAAACATAACTCAACATAATAAAGACATATATGACAAGATCATGGTTAACATTATACTCAACAGTGAAAAGATGAAAGCACTTCCTCAAAGATCAGAAACAAGTCAAAGATGACCACTCCTACCAGTTTTAAACAACGCTGTTGGAAGCCCTAGCCACAGCAATCAGACAAGGAAAAGGAATAATAGCAATTCAATTTGGAAAGGAAGAAGTAAAACTGTAACTATTTTCAGACTACATGATACTATATGTAAAAATCCTAAAGATGCCACTAAAAAACTTTAAGAATATATGAATTCAGTAAAGTTGTTGGTTGCAAAATTAAGGTACAGAAATCTGTTTCATTCCTATACACAGTAGTAAACTGTCAGAAAGAAAAATTAAGTAAACAATCCCATTTATAATTGCATCAAAAAGGAATAACTCTAGGAATACATCTAATCAAGGAGGGAAAATACATGTATTCAGAAAGCTGTAAAAGACATTGATGAAAGAAACTGTAGACTTCAAAACAAATGAAAAGAGATACCATGTTCATGGATTATAAGAATTAATATTGCTAAAATGAACATACTATGCAAGGCAATCTACAGATTCAATTCTATGTCTAATGAAACTCCAATGGCATTTTTTACAGAATTACAAGTAATAATTCAAAATTGGTATGGAAATACAAAAGACCCTAAAGAGCAAAAACATACTGAGAAAGAAAAACAAAGCCGGATGTATCATGTTCCCTGATTCCAAAATATATAACTATGGTTATCAAAACAGAATCAAAACTGCATGTACTGGCACACAAAGAGACACATAGATCAATGGAACAAAATAAGACCCCATAACCCAGAAATGAACCCACACACATGTGGTAAATTAAACCACTAAGATGAAGGAAGCAAGCATACACAGTGGAGAAAAGACAGCCTCCTCAGTAAACGGTGTTGGGAAAACTGCACAGCTACATGAATAGAATCAAACCAGACTACTTTCTCACATTGTATACAAAAAAATAAACTAAAAATGCATTATGTAAGACTTGAATTCATAAATCTCCTAGATGAAAACAGGCAGTACACTCTTTGACATCAGTCTCAAGTCAAACAAAACAAAACAAAACAAAACAAATATAGAAATGGGACTACAACAAATTGAAAAGCTTTTGCACAGTAAAGGAAACTACCAACAAAATGAAAAGACCAGGTACTGAATGGAAAGAGATTCTTGCAAAGGATATATTTGGCAAGGGGTTAATATCAAAGGTATACATTGAACATATAGAACTCAACATCAATAGTACAAACAACCTGACTAAAAATGTGCAGAAAACCTAAATATACATTCTTCCAAAGATGACATACCAATGACTAACAGATACATGAAAAGATGGTAATGTCACTAATCATCAGAGAAATGCAAATCAAAACCACAAAGAGATATAACCTCACACCTGTCAGAATGGCCATTATCAAAAAGACAGCAAATAACTAGTGTTGGAGAAGGTGTGGAGAAAGGGAAGTTTTGTGCACTATTAGCAGGAATGTCAGTTGGTGCAAAACTATGGAAAACAGTATGGATTCCTCAAAAAATTAAAAACTGAACGAGTATACAATCCAAACTTGAACTTATGGTTATTTTTCCAAAGAAAACAAAAACTAAATCAAACTGGTATAGGCACCCCTATGTTTATGGCAGCATTATTCACAATAGCCAAGATATGGAAGCAACTATCTGTCCATTGATAGATGAATGGATTAAAAAACACGTGATTATATATATATATATACACACACATATACATACAGTGGAATATTACTCAACCATAAAAAAGAATTCTTATCATTTGCAACAAAATGGATGGACCTAGAAGGTATTATGTTAGCGAAATAAGTGAGACAGAAAAAGACAAATACCATATGATTTCACTTATATGTGGAAACTAATAAACAAAACAAATGAACAAATATAACAAAACAGAAACAGATTCATAGATAAAAAGAACAAACCAGTGGTTGTCAGAGGGGTTGGGGCTGGGCAGATGAGTGAAATAAGTGAGAGAGATTAAGAGGTACAAAATTTAAATTGCAAAATAAATGCATCCTGCTGGTGAAAAGTATAGAGTGGGTAATCTGTTCAATAATAACATATTTTTTTCATGGTGACAAATATTTTTATGGTAACTGGACTTAACATGGTGATCATTTTGCAATGTATAGAAATACGAATCACTACATTGTACACCAGGAACTAACATTATGTTGTAGGTCAATTATACTTCAAATATAAACAAACCACCTCATAGAAAAAAGTTCAGATTTGTGGTTACCAGTGGTGGGGAGCAGGGGGAGGGCATGGACAAGGGTGGTCAAAAGGTACAAACTTCCAGTTATAAGATACATTAGTACTAGGGATGTAATCTGCATGATTATTATAAATAAAACTGCTGTATATTATATATGACATTTGTTGAGAGAAAATCCTGAGTTCTCATCACAAGGAAAAATAAGTTTTTTCTTTTTCTTTTATTTTGTATGTATATGAGATGATGGATGTTCACTAAACTTATTGTATTAAACATTTCATGATGTATATAAGTCAAATTACTATGCTGTACACCTTGTACTTATACAGTGTTGTATGTCAATTACATCTCAATATAAGTGGAAGAAAAAAATCAGATGCACAGTTATAATGACAAAATGAAATGTAGCATGATACTGATAAGGGGAAAATATATTTAAGAAAATAATATAACAACAAAGAAGAAAACATATGTATAATATTTCTATAAATATATTCTTCATACCTAATTTTTGTATTTATTGTTTTATATTTTGTATTCATAAATCCAAATTTTCAAAATAAAATCATATAATGTATAGGTAAAGTTGTAGATTAATAGGATCATTTATACACAGTTTTCCTGGGAAAACATCCAAGAGAAATCTTACACAGGCCATATCTTTGTATTAGTTACAGTAGCAGTGCTTTAGAGTCAGGCTAGAGTCTATCAGTGTAGGATTGGGTTACTACAATGTGGTACTATTGTCAAACTGGAATATTATGCTGAAGAAAAAAATCAATGAAAATTTTCTACATAGTTGAATGTGAAGAGTACTTTAAAATTTATTAAAGTTAAAAAATACATATATTGTGTAAAATCATTAAAAATAATAAACATATGCAAAAACTGTATGTATTTTTTCAAGGATACATAGTGATCTGTGTTCACATTTTAAACTTTCAGAGTGGGTGCTGGCTGTGAAAAATCAGACAATGGGAAGACAGAAAGAGATAAAAATACAGCAGTATTACAGTAATTAATTTAAACTTTACATGGAACAATAAGGCATTTATGTTATGACCTCATGTGTTGATTAACAACACTGTGCATCTGACACTCAAATAATGAAAAAGAGAGGGGAAAAAAGGTAAATATCTATAAAATAGATGTTACTTCTTTTTATTTGGTGAGATAACTTCTGTAGCTATTGCTATTTAAATGCATATTTACCCTTTGGATTTTCAACAAACACTGAAGAACCCACCAGTATTTCCTGTTCTCAATCACTCACACACACATACACACACACACACCCCTATGCACACTTTCACATAAATAACTACTTAAGTTATTTTGGCATTTTTTCCTCATAATACAATATATATCCATAATCAATGGTTGGTTTCACATATAACTGTAAACTTTGCATCTTAATTTTAAAATTTTCTTTCTTTATTTTTATTCCTCAGCTTCTTATTTTTAATTGAAGTATGGTTGATATGTAATATTATATGTTACATGTGTACAATATAGAGATTCACAATTTTTAAAAGTTATACTCTATTTATAGTTATACTAAAATATTTTCTATATTCTCCATGTTGTTGCAATATATCCTCATAGCTTATTTTATACCTAATAGTTTGTGCCTCTTAATCTGCTAAACATATGTTGTCACTCCTCCCTTCCTTCTACTCATTGGCAACCACTAGTTTGATATTTATATATGTGAGTCTGCTTCTTTTGTTATTTTCACAGTTTGTTTTATTTTTCAGATTTCACATATAAGTGATATCACACAGTATTTGTCTTTTTCTCTCTGACTTATTTCACTTAGCATAATGCTCTCCAAGGACATCCATGTTGCTGTAAATGGAAAAATTCCATTCTTTTTATGGCTGAGTAGTATTCCACTATATATATATATACGGTGTGTGTGTATATATATATATATATATATATATATATATATATATACACACACACCGTATATATATATACACCATATATATATACATATATATATATATAACTATATATACACCATATATATGGTGTATATATATACACCATATATATATACACCATATATATATATACACCATATATACATATATGTATACACCATATATATATATACATACATATATATATATATATACACCACTTCTTCTTATATATACATATATACACATATATGTATACACCATATATATATATACATACATATATATATATATATATATATATATATATATATACACCACTTCTTCTTTATCCAGTCATCTGTTGATGAACACTTAGATTGCTTCCATAACTTGGCAATTGTAAATAATGCTGCTATGAACATTGGAGTTTGTGTATCTTTTCAAACTAGTGTTTTTATTTTTCAGATATATACCCATGAGTGGAATTGCTGGGTCATATGGTAGTTCTATTTTTAGTTTTCTGAGAAACCTCCCTACTGTTTTCCACAGCAGCTGCACCAATTTACATTCCCACCAACAGTGTACAAAGATTCACTTCTCTCCACATCATTACCAACATTTGTTATTTCTGTTCTTTTTGATGACAGCCATTCTGACAGGTGTGGAGTGACATCTCTTTGTAGTTTTTGTTTTGCATTTCTCTGGTGATTAACGGTGTTGCATATCTTTTAATGTGCCTGATGTCCATCTGTATGTCTTCTTTGGAAAAATGTCTATTAAGGTCTGCTGCCCATTTTTTTAATCAGGGATTTTGTTTTCTTGATGTTGAGTTGAATGAGTTTGTATATTTTGGATATTAACCCCTTATTGTTCATATCATTTGCAAATATTCCCTCTGACTCACTACATTGTCTTTTCATTTTGGCAATGGTTTCCTTAGCTGTACAAAAGCTTTTAAGTTTAATTAGCTCTCAGTTGTTTATCTTTTCTTTTATTTCCTTTGTTTTAGGAGATGGATCCAAAAATACTATTGCTATGATTTGTGTAAAAGTGTGTACTGTCTATGATTTCCTCTAGGATACCATACCTTATGGTATCCAGTCTTACATTTAAGTCTTTAATCCATTTTGAGTTTATTTTTGTGTATGGTATTAGAGAATAGTTCTAATTTAATTCTTTTACATGTAGCTGCCCAGTTTTTCTCACACCACTTATTGAAGATGACTATCTTTTCTCCATTGTATATTCTTGCCCCCTTTGTTGTAGATTGTCTGAACATAATGGTGTGGGCTTATCTCTGGGCTCTCTAACCTGTTCCATTTATCTCTGTCTGTTTTTGTGCCAGCACCATACTGTTTTGATTACAGTAGCTTTGTAGTATAGTCTGAAGTCAGGGAGCATAATTTCTTCAGCTCTGTTCTACTTTCTTGAGATTGTTTTGGCTATTCGTGGTCTTTTGTGTTCCCATACAAAATTTTAAATTATTTGTTTTAGGTCTGTGAAAAATGCCATTGGTATTTTGACAGGGATAGCATTGAATCTGTGTATTTTCTTTGGGGGCTATGGTCATTTTAACAATGTTAATTCTTCCAATCCAATGACATGGTGTATTTTTCCATCTGTTTGTGTCTTCTGCAATTTCTTTCATCAGTGTTGTACTATAATTTTCCAAGTACAGGTCTTTTATCTCCTTAGGTAATTTTATTCCTTTCCATTTTGATGGTAAGTGAGCTTATTTCCTTAATTTCTCTTTGTGATAGTTCATTGTTAGTATATACAAATGTAACAGATTTCTGTATATTACTTTGCATCCTGAAAATTTACCAATTTCATTGATGAGCTCTAGTAGTTTTCTGGTGGTGTCTTACGGATTTTCTTTGTATAGTATCATGTCTTCTGCAAACAGTGAGAGTTTTACTTCCTGTTTTCCATTTTATTTCTTTTATTACTATTTCTTCTCTGATTGGTGTGGCTAGGGCTTCCAGAACTATGTTGAATAAAAGTGGTGAGAGTGGGCATCCTTGTCTTCTTCCTGATCTTAGAGGAAATAATTTAAGTTTTTCACTATTGAGTACAGTGTTAGCTGTGCATTTGACATATATGGCCTTTATTACGTTGAAATATGTTCACTCTATGCACACTTTCTGGAGAGTTTTTATCATAATTGGATGTTGAATTTTGTCAAAAGATTTTTTACATCTACTGAGGTGATCATATAGTTTTTATTCTTCAGTTTATTCATGACATGTATCACATTGATTTGCGGATATTGGAAAATGCTTGCATTCTTTGGATAAATTCCACTTAATGGTGAATTATCATTTTTATATATTGTTGGATTCAGTTTGCTGGTATTTTGTGGAGGATTTTTGCATCTATGTACTTCGGTGATATTGGTCTGTAATTTTCTTTTTTTTTTGGTATCTTTTATGGATTTTGTATTAGGATAATGTTGGACTCATAGAATGAGCTTGGAAGTGTTCCTCATTCTGTAATTTTCTGGAATATTTTGAGATGGATAGGTAATAACTCTTCTCTAAATTTTTGGTAGAATTGACCACTGAGACCATCTGGTCCTGGACTTTTGTTTGTTGTAAGTTTTCTTAATTATTGATTCAATTTCATTTCTTCTATTTGGTCTGTTCATATTTTGTACTTATTCCTGGTTCAGTCTTAGGAAATTGTACCATTCTAAGAATTTGTCCATTTCTTCTAGGTTGTCCATTTTATTGGCATATAGTTGTTCATAGTAGTCTCTTATGAGCCTTTGTATTTCTGTTGTAATTTCTCCTTTTTTATTTCTGATTTTATTTATTTTGGCCCTCTCCATTTCTTACTGCATGAGTTTGGCTGAAGATTTATCAATTTTATTTATATTTTCAAAGAATCAACTTTTAGTTTCATCAATCTTTTCTATTTTGTTTTTTAGTCTATTTTTCATTTATTCCTTCTCTGATCTTTATGATTTCTTTCCTGATGGTAACTACGGTTTTGTTTATTCTTCTTTTTCTAGTTCCTTTAATTTTTATTTATTTATTTTTTGACCACACCACATGGCATGCAGGATATTAGTTCCCAGAGCGGAGGTCGAACCCACATCCCCTGTAGTTGAAGCACAGAGTCCTAACCACTGGACCACTGGGGAAGTCCCTCTCTATTTCCTTTAGGTGTATGGTTAGGTAATTTGAGATTTTTCTTGGTTCCTGAAGTAAGCTTGTATGGCTAAAAACTTTCCTCTTAGAACTCCTTTTGCTGCATTCCATAGATTTTGGATCATTGTGTTTTCATTTTCATTTGCTCTAGGTATTTTAAAAATTTCCCCTTAGATTTCCTCAGTGGTTCATTGGTTGTTTAATAGCATATTTTTAGCCTCCACATGTTTGTGGCTTTTTGCGGGTGTTTTCTTGTAGCTGATTTCTATTCTCATAGTTCTGTGGTCAGAAAAGATGTTATATGTGATTTCAATTCTTAAAAACTTACTGAAGCTTGTTTTGTGGCCTTTCATTTGATTTATCTTGGAGAATGTTCTATGTGGACTTGAAAAGAATGTGTATTCTGCTGCCTTTGGATGGAATGCTCTATATATATCAATTAAGTTATTTTGGTCTAATGTGTTATTTAAGGCCCATGTTTCCATATTGATTTTCTCTCTTGATGATCTGTCCATTGAGGTAAATGTCTCCTGCTATTATTGTGTTGCTGTTGATTTCTCAGTTTATGTTTGTTAATATTTTCTGTATATATTTAAGTGTTCCTATGTAGGGTGATAGGAAGTGTGGGAGGGAGGGAGACACAAGAAGGAAGAGATATGGAAACATATGTATATATATATATAACTGATTCATTTTGTTGTAAAGCAGAAACCAACACACCATTGTAAAGCAATTATACTCCAATAAAGATGTTTATATATATATATATATATATATATATATATATCTTCTTTTTAGATTGATCCTTTGATCATTAGGCAGTGTCATTCTTTGTCTCTTGTAAATGTTTTTATTTATTTGTTTATTTATTTATTTATTTTTGCAGTATGCAGGCCTTTCACTGTTGTGGCCTCTCCCGTTGCAGAGCACAGGCTCTGGATGTGCAGGCTCAGTGGCCATGGCTCATGGGCCTAGCCGCTCCGTGGCATGTGGGATCTTCCTGGACCAGGGCACGAACCTGTGTCCCCTGCATAGGCAGGCAGCCTCTCAACCAATGTACCACCAGGGAAGCCCAAATGTTTTTATTTTAAAGTCTATTTTGTCTGATACAAGTATTGCTACTCTGGCTTTCTTTTGATTTCCATTTGCATGGAATAACTTTTTCCATCCCCTCACTTTCAGTCTGTGTGTGTCTCTAGATCCAAAATGAGTCTCTCATAGGCAGCACATATATCGGTCTTGTTTTTCTATCCATTCAGTCATTCTGTGTCTTTTGGTTGGATCATTTAGTCCATTCACATTTAAGGTAATTATCAATATGTACATTCTTATTGTAATTTTGTTAATTGTTCTGGGTTTATTTTTATATATTTTTTCTTTTTCCTTTCTACTTCTTTTGTTCTCTTCTCTTGTAATTTGTTCAATACCCTTACTGTTATGTTTGCTTCTTTTTGTGTGTGTGTATATCTATTATAGATATTTGGTTGGTGGTTACCTTGAGGTTTTTATATAGCAGTCTCTCTATATATACATGATTGTTTTAAGTTGCTGATCTCCTAACTTCAAATGCATTTTAAAAACCCTGCATCAGTATTCTTCTCCTCTAATAATTACTGTTTTTTAATATAATATTTTACATCTGATTTTTTTGTGTATCCCTTAACTGCTTTTTGTGGATATAGATGATTTTACTAGTCTTGTCTTTTAACTTCTCTAGTAGCTTTGTGTGTGTAAGATTTCCTACCTTTACTGTATGTTTGCCCTTACTGGTACATTTTTCATTTTGTAATTTTCTTGTTTCTGTTTGTGACCTTTTCTTTTTCACTGAGAGAAATTCCTTTAACATTTGTTGTACAGCTGGTTTGGTGCCAATGATATCTTTTAGCTTTTGCTTGCCTGTAAAGTTTTTGCTCTCTCCATCAAATCTGAATGAGATCCTTGCTTGGTAGAGTCTTATTAGTTGTAGGTTTTTCCCTTTCATCATTTTTGTTTGCTGACAGCAAAACTCCAGGGGCCCCAGGGGTAATGCTGGCTCACTTGTGAGCAGAGTCAAGGTTCAAAAGACCCTGGGGCTATTGTCCCTCCTACACTGGTGGGTCAATTTAGATCCTGGGATTAATGTTGGACTACTGGGAGGCAAAGTCAGGTCCTGGAGACTGGCTTCAGCCTCAGGGATTCCACAGCTTGTGTCAGATCTCTGGTACGGGGGAGACTGTTTCCTGAAACAGTTGGGTATGAATTCTGAGGCTTCCCAAAGCTTGTGTTGGACTGCTAGTGGGCAGGGCCATGATCCAGCTAGTCCTAGGGCAGTGCCTGGCCTCCTGTGGGTCATTTGGGTCTGCAGACTGTAGGACTGACATTTTCTTGTGTCTAGTGTCTGCCTCCTGTTGGGTGAAGCTGGCACTTGGTCCTCTGTTAGGTAGTGCTGTGTCTAGATGTATGTCTAAAGGCAGCTGTGGGCTCAGAAAGCCTTTAGGCAGCCTGTCTGCTTATGGGTGGTGCTGTTTCCCCACCCAGTTACTTGTTTCACTTGAGGCATCCCAGTAGTGGCACCTATAGGCTGTTGGGTGGGGCCGGGTCTTGGTGCTAATCACCTAGATGGAGGATCCCATGATGGCAACAACTAGCTGTATTATCCATGTGGTAGAAAGCTTCTAGATATGGCTGCCATCAGTGTCTATGTCTCCAGGATGAGCTGCAGTCACACTCTGTCTCTCTAGGATATTCTCCAAGCCCAGCAACTTGGTATGGCCCAGGCTCCTATAAAATTACTGCTTTTGTCCTGGGTCCTGGTGGGCCTGAGGGTTTGTGTGCATTCTTTAGGAGTGAAGTCTCAATTTACCCCAGTTCCTTTGGACTCCTGAAATTAAGCCCTGATGGGCCTTAAAACCAAATGCTCTGGGGGTTTGTTTTCCTGATACAGGACCCCTGGGCTTGGGAGCCCTACATGGGACTTAGAACTCTCACTCCTATGGGAGAACCTCTGCACTATAATTATTCTCCTGGTCACCCGTCCTGGGATATGGGACTTGATTATATCATGAGCCTGTCACTCCTACCCATCTCATTTTGGTTCCTTTTTTATATCTCTAGTTGTAGAAGGTATTTTCTGGTCAGTTCTGGTCTTTTTCATAGATGGGTGTTCTGCAAATAGTTGTGATTTTGTTGTGCTCCTGAGAAGAGGTGAGTTCAGGGTCTTTCTACTCTGCCATTTTGGCTGATCTCTGATTTTATTTTTGTAGGCTGTATGCCATTTGTTGGCATAGATTTGTTGACATGGAGTCATAGAATATTTTGTTACATATATTAACAATTGTGTGACAGATCATTTAAAAATTAATATTCAAGTTTCTAGAAACTATTTCTCTCTCTTTGTTATTAACTTCAATATTGCTTAGTTATTTTCCTCTTTTCTTTTGGTTAAATATTTAATCATTAAGTTAAATATATTTCTATCAAGAAGCAATCATAAAGAAGAGCACCAATAGATGTAAACCAGGCACATTTCCATCTCAGATACTTAACACTTGCACTTCTGTCTGCTTAGTACTATTCTTACAGTTACTCACATATCTTACTACCATATTTCCTTTAAGTCCTTGCTTAAATGGTGTGTTCCCAGCAAGGCCTTCCCTGTTCACAGAACTCTATCCTCCTTACTATCTTTTTAATTAATTAATTAATGCTTGCTTATTTGTTTATTCATTTTTTCCTTTGGTATTACACTGCAAGTAAGCTCTCTGAAAACATTTTTTTCTCAATATCCTAAATCTTAGAAGTGTACCTGATATTTATGACATACATTAAAAGCACTTGCTGAAAGAATGAATAAAAGCTGTTTTGTGAAGTAAAAAAAATAATAATAATGGACATTTTGTTTAGAAAAACATACATATGCAATAAACATTTTGGTTTTCATAGTCCTTTGTGAGAAGTTGCTCTTTTATTTTACTGCTCTAGTGTCTTTGTTTTAATAACATCAAGCAATAGGAATATAATTTTACAACTTTGCTGGAATGCATAAATAGGAGATGAAATTATTATACTATATGGAATTCTTTTCTTAGAGAAATATTTTCTTGAGTTATTTCACAGACTTGACCTTTGAAAATTGGTGGCATACTGCTTCGAATAAATAATGATGATGTTTGACTTATTCACATATTTTAGAATCTCTGTTATACTGTTCCACTACAAATTTTCTACATTTTAGGGAAAACAAAGAGGTTTAAGCTCCAAAAAGTATGATTAGCATATTACCCTTCAAATTCTGGGTCAATTACTTAGACTTCCTCAAAGTTTAACTCTGCTAATTAACTCCAACTCATTTTATATACCAATCCACAGTCATTCACATGGAGAAAATGAAAATATGAATCTGTTAAAGGCCAAGAAATGACATTATAGAAATTATTTGAGAGTTAAACTAAGTTGCAATGTAATTCTGAGGCAGTTACAGCCTTTTAAAGTGTGTCATGGAACTCCTTACTCACTCATGACTGATAAACTTAGAAAGTGGAGGATTCATATGTTGTCCCTCATCCTTAATGTGCCTAAGGAATCTTTCAATAATTGAAGAAAATATGGAATTTTAAATAATCTGAGTGATTATTTAAAATGTTTATTACTTATAGCCTAGTATATAGAACATTTTTTACTATAATTTGTATAAACTTCAAAATAGATGTCATCTGGATTTTTAAACTGTGACTAATTGATGAAATAGTCTATTATAATGGCAAAGATATCAAACATGAAGATAATAATGCCAATTTGCTATCATTATATACTCATATAATCATGATATTGCCATTCAAGTGGAAACAATGGCTTTTCTGCAAATATTTAGCACCAATAACATTTTTTATTATAAAGGTTAGGAGTAGAGAAGTTTATTCTATTAATTATATTAGAAAAACTAGTAGTTGTATGTTTTTACATCAATTATAGACTGGAATCTATGATATAAAGTGAAAGTTTTTATAATTTGTATGACATATCAATTTGATATTATTAATTAAAATCCTTATGGTTATATTTCAATAATTGAAAATTAAATTTTGGATTATTGTCACATATATGCCTGATATTTCAAGTTATTTGTAATAGTAACTTCACACAGTTTAGAAAATAATCACAAATTTCCTGAAAATTTATTTTAAATAAACCTTAACACAATATTTAAAACATTGTCTTTGAAGAGAAATAAACATGGCCTTTCAAAGTGTTTATTTCCTTCTTATGATTGAACAGTTTCTACTCAAAAATGTCCTTGATTTTCCAAGTAGCTTACTAAAACATTCACTGATTTAATGACAAATTTATGTTGAAATTATCTATCTATCTATCTATATCTATCTATCTATTTTTCTGTCTATCTATCTATCTATATCAAAGTTATGGAATATCCTTTCTCAAATTGACATAAAAAAATAACAACCAAGTTTTCAGAAGTCATTTTCTCATATTTCTCTTCTTAGTAAGTATATTCCAACTTCTCCACTCCAAGAGAGGCTTTGACAATGGTACAATTAAAATTCGTACTTATGATTGTAAGTGGACAGATTATGGTAGTAAATATTAATCAAAGACATGATTTTTATATGCCAGTGATGTCAAAGCAGATTCCCTAGTATTATAGAAGCCATGTTCAGACAGCAACTTGGAGAAAGCAGTAACCAAACATATTTAAAAATCTATTCCATGTGCTGAACAGATTTCAATGTCTGCCGTGTTTAAGGTCTACTGGATTGTGAAATGGCTGCTTCAGTCACACAGATGTTAATATCTCCAGGCTCTTCTCTAGTTTTGTAGCTTCTCATTTATATGTCTGCTGTAGTTCATGAAGTGAGATACAGCTCCTTATTATACTCTTTATAACAAAGCATGTTTGAGACAACATATGAGCAAATGTAATTACAGCTCATTAAGACTTTAGAAGAAAAGGAATAAAGAACATTGCAGTAAGTGTTCAGTCTTCATTAGTTCTTTTACTGTTTAAATATCTGAAGCTTATAAATGTAAATTATTCATGAAAATGCAGTTTAAAAAGTTTTATACTATATCTGTTTTTATTCTGTGTAAACAGTATCAGGTTGTGATTTATTCTAGAGAGTTCCTTTCTAATTTTTTTATGTTTAGCATATTTTTCAGATATAAATATTTTCTATATGTTAAGCAATTCCCAAACTACTTAAAAGTCATTTCATCAAAACAAAAATGGAAAGTATGTGGATTCCAGATCAGAAGTTAAAAAGCCATAGAATAGCTAATTTTGTTTCACATTCTGGGACAATGTTTTCTGTTCTGATGAGGCTGAACATACTAATGTCTAAACTACCTTATCTACCACAGAGCTGGCATCCTTCAATTAAATCTATCGCCTTTAAGTATGCAGTCATTTGCTGCCATGCCTGTACTCCAGTAAACTAAACATACCTTCATGGCAATTTGCTCAATCCTGGCATTCTTCCAGATACACTTGGCTCTTTCCTCTTCTAATGCTAATAGTTATACTTTTGATTTTGACTTCACAGAAATATGCTCTTGAAGTATGCTCTACAGTCTACCTTGGGTTCCCATTGGTTCTCAATTTTCTTAAGAGTATTTTGCCAATTTATTTTTATATTCTTGTTAAAAGAACAATTCTTGTTAAGGTGATTTAAATGTTCTTGGTTTGATATTATTTTAAGTATTTAAGTTATCCTTCCATATTTGTAAATAGTTCTCAATGTGAATGATCTTTTATGAGATCTTGAAGAGGACACAGTGAAGACACTTCTTACATTGAGAAGTTTATAGAAAAATGGAACATGATAATTTTATAAACATGTCCTTAAATATATATCTAATTTAATAGATTATCTGTGACACTGATTCTATATGTGTATATGTATTGAATATGTATGTATATATTTGAGAATAGAACAAATATGTTTTATTTTCTTCATAAAATTACCAACTTGGAAAATACTTCTATCATACTAACCTTTTAATTATTATATCAATATTTAATACTTTAATTTGTTCAAGTGTATATTTTGAATGCATATAAATATATGCTAATACTTAAAATGCATACACTTAATGCATATAAATTAATTTAGTTGTATATCATTAAGACAAATGTACACAAATGTATATATTTAAAATATATGGATATATTTTAAAAATGAATATACTTGAAGGATAGGTGTCAAATGCATATACTTAAAAAGATAGCAACCTATATGGGAAAAGAATCTGAAAAAGAATAGATATAAGTATATGCATAACTAAATCACTTTGCTGTACACCTGAAATGAACAAAATATTTTAAATCAACTATACTCCAATAAAAATTTAAAATAAATAAATAAATTAAAAGATCTGATTTAATACAAAATTTTCCATTAGTCATGGTAATACCAACTTCATTTATATTTAGTATTGATGAAGTGTTTGTGATAGTGGTTTTCCAGCATTGTCTTATATAAAGGACTACATAAAAATAAAATTTATCTTATCTGACTTTTCAGTAGACTATTCTCTATAAGCTGACATTCTAGTTTTCAAGAAGATTAAATTTTCTATTACCATTAAACAAGAAATATAAGTATCATGCCATGATTGCCCTGAGAATTCACTCTGTTAGATCTATTAGATAACATATTTCATTATATACAACAAAAATCTGAAATAGCTTGGGCTGAAAAAGACTGAGATGAAACAATGAAGTCCAGGTAATGGCAGTGATGAATATGGTCTTCAGAGTATAAAATTATTAGCCAGATTCTAACTATGTGACCCAAGTCCAGTCACTGTATCTACATTCCTTGCAGCTTAGTAACTGAGTCTCTAAATTCTCTGAGCTTAAGTTCTGTTTCAGCCCAAACCATAACTCAGGTTTATTCTTGATAATTGCAAAGCAGTTTGGCCAAACTTTAAAATGTGAGAAAAAAATTCCTCAAAACTGCTCTCATTTCAGATGCCACTTGCAATTTTAAGGTTCCCCAGAGCCACTCTCATTTCAGACTAACTAGCCACAAATTCAAAGATCTCCATGACTACTCCCAGGATAAATAATTCACTAGAAAGACTCACAGAATTCAGAAAAGCACTATGCCTAATGATTACAGTTTATTACAATGAAAAGTTACAAATTAGAATCAAAGGAAGGGATGTATGTGTATCTAAAGTTAAAGCTTCCATGGTCCTCAGAGATTCTTTATTCTTCAAGCATCAGTGTGGGGTTGTGTGTGTGAAGTATTACCAACATAAGAAGTTCACTGGACCTTCAAATTGAGAGTTTTATTGAGGTTTCATTAAGTAGATATGAATGATCCTTTATCCATGTGGTTGAACTCAGTTTCTGGTCCCTTCCCCTCCTCAGAGGTCTCATGTAGCCTAAGACACAATCCTCTAGTCACAAAGTTGATCTGTCTGGTGTTGCCAGCCCCCAACCTGTGTCATCTCATTAGCACAACTATTGACATCATGAGTTACCTTATTAACAGGAAATATTAGGTGTTGTCAGAGGGGTCCACCATGAATAATGGACACTTCTATAACTCCAGAAATTCAAAGCTTTTAGAACTTACCTCTCAGGAGCTAGGACAATGACCAGACCGTTCCTGGGAAGTCAAATTTCATACTACAAAATGATCAACCAGCAACTAAAATCAGAGCTTGATCTTTATTTGACCTAGACTCCTGCTGTACATTGCTTCATTCAACCAAAATGCTAGCTCCATGTTAGTCGGTCTATCCAAATCCCAGACTCTCACTCATGCCCAACCTTTTTGTGAGTGTGTTCCATTTACACTTAGCACTCTATGGGAAGCCAAGCTCTTCTTCTGACAATTTAAATGATAAAGATAAATGAAAGCTAGCTAGCTAGATAGCTAGGTAGATACACAGATAGATAATCCCTCCTATTTCTGCTAAACAACAACAGCAACAAAAAAGAAAACACAAAATCAAAAATCCAATTAAAAGTCCATGTAAATGACATTTATAATAGTAAATTTTTAATATTTTATAATTATTTGAAGGCTGTATCTTCTATTTTTGTTACTATCTCATATAGGGAATATTCTACAAATAATTTAGAATTTTAAAAATTATTTTTGATTGAATGACCACAATTTGACAAACAAATTCATTACTCTTGTCTGATATGCCTCCTTTTGTTATGGCAAGAGCATCATACACCCCTCCCCTTTTCAATAATGTTAGTGCTCCTTGTTCTTACATCTAAAGTCTTTCCTTATGAATAATGTCTGGATTCACAATGAACCCACACATAAACACTGCAACTATATTCATTGTTTACATTGATGATACAGTTGAGTTTAAAAGAAAATAAATGGCTCATTAAGTGAACCCTGTCAAAACCAGAATTGGTAACCACAGCAGAGTGCACAGTTACTCTGAGATTTTCACAATTAATGACTAATTTGTCATTGTGTACATAGATTCTAATTACATGGAGTCTTAGACCAGTAATTATAGTCACAGTAGTTCCATAGTTATATTCAAAATAAAAGCTTGAAAATTAGCATATGTATTAAATCATGGGGGTAATTTATTTTGGTGAATGTTGATTATATAATTAGTAAATAATGGATAAAATATGAGTGAAATTACAAACTATGGTGCTGTGTACTCAAGGATTTTGAGTAATGCCTCTCTCTGTAAAGTTCTACCCTTACGGACTATTTACTATAATATATATATATTCATATAAATATATGAAAATTCAAAGCTTTTTAAATATGAAAAAAAAACAGTCTTTCTTATGACACAAGGCTGAGGAATTTGAAGTTTGAAACATCTACTCTGTGTCTAGAGTTTGACAGTGACAAAGTATAAGAAATGTAGGCTTCTGAACAAACTTGGGTGAAAGGGAAAACAGGGATAGTTTATATTTGCCTGTAAACAATAGAGTAGGCCTGGTAAAGCCAGCAAGACCAAGTCTGAAAATATAACTACTAGTATTACAAGTTTGTTTAAAGAAATATAATATATCTTGGATAATGTTAGCTATAATAATGAGGTGACAATTATGAATCAAACACTTCACTAGGATATATACATATATGTATATATAACTTCCTTCACAAAAATATATGACATATCAATATATATATATATAACTGCTATGCCATTTAAGGTTATATAGTCCAGAAATCAGAATAATAGGTTTGTCATGGTTTGTTAAGTTGAGTAACAGATACTGACTTCTGTATACTCCTTACTTAGCTTTTATGCCTTCATGTGTATGCACTACTTTTTTTTTTTTTTTTTTGCTGTATGCAGGCCTCTCACTGTTGTGGCCTCTCCCATTGCGGAGCACAGGCTCCGGACACACAGGTTCAGCGGCCATGGCTCACGGGCCCAGCCGCTCCGTGGCATGTGGGATCCTCCCAGACCGGGGCATGAACCCATGTCCCCTGCATCGGCAGGCGGACTCTCAAACACTGCGCCACCAGGGAAGCCCCATATGCACTACTTTTAAATGCATTTCTTTTTGAAGTTCTTCACTGGTTCTCTGCTGACTCCGTAATAAAACATAGGCTCCTTACTTTGTGTTAAACTGTATTAGTTTATTCCAATTCACTTTCCTGTAGTGCCTCTCCCTGAAAATAGTTCCCCATCTCATTAATGTCAGAATAGGGTTTGTGACCTGCTCAATAAAATATGTGAGGAAATGACATGTCACTGTGCAACAGAAACTTTAAGAGCCAACATTTCCTCTGCCATTTTCCTGCTGCCAAGACTACCAGCAGCGTTCCAGGTACAGGCTCTTCCATCAGCTGGGACTGAAAGTTAAGATGTCAAGGAACAGAGCTGCAGTTGACCTTCAATAGATATGTAACATGAATTAAAATTTAACCTTTATTGGGGTAAATTGCAAAACTTTGTTCCTGTTGCATAATCTAGATGATTCTAAGAGGTATATTTTGACTTCTCATTTTGGTCATCTGGTTCTTTGCCTCTCCAATCACTACAAAATATCATCACTAATTCTTTCAATACTATCAATCAATACTATGTTACTTAAAGCATTCTTTGAAAGACAGGTTTAGTCATTTTGTAACTCAATACAAGTAACTTTAAAACTTCCCATTGTTCTTAAGTTAAAGTATCTCTCACAGTGCATCCCTTACTTAACATACATCTGACACCTGATGATTCACCAGCATCTCCCAGGTTCTTCTGCTCCAACAACAATGACGCTTTTATTTCCTTGATCACTCCCAACACACTCCTCTCTGCCACATCGTCCAACCTAGCATACCTAGTATGAATTCCCTACTTCTATTGGGCACTCTTATACTCTACTTTCAGATCTCAACTGAATCACTTCTGAGAGAAGCACTCAAACTTCCTGAAGAGAATAAGAAACCTTAATCATTTCTGAAGTAACAAAACTAAGTAATAGAATTGACAGAGTGATATGAGCTGTAGCTAGGTACTCAAATTGTAAATAAAGATGATAATTTTTTATCTTATTTGTCTCACCCTTTTTATGTGTGCATTACATATATTGTGTAGAATGGTTTGCATATACTGACTCCAATCTTGAAAACTAACATATATGAAGTATTCTCTCATTATCACAGCTGAAGACAATGGATTTCAATGTTGTTATTTGTCAAATGTCAATTAGCATTCAGAACCAGAATTTAGGTTTCTCTGTGTCAAAATTCTCTTTCCAATATAACATGTTTGAAGAAACCAGAGTTCATTTACAAATAAGGTTACTGTTTTATTTTCCTCAATGAAAGCCAGTGAAAAATTTATAATTATTCTGTCACTTGTTGAATTACTTAAATTAAAAAAAATTGAACACTGTTTTTTTTATACTGAATTTTTAGTCCTCTGCTTTGAATCTTTGTGATGTTTTATGCCAATTCTAGTAGTAATTCATGTGGATGCATACTTTAGTTTAGAAGATATTAGGCTAGATGGCATCAAGTTGCTAAGTGAGCTAGTTTCTTACTAGATTTAATACCCATGCTGCCTTGACTCATGTTATTCTGAGGCTTTGTCTCCATCCCAGACTTCCACAGTCCACAAATTTGTCATAATGTTTCAAATTGTATATCAGCACAAGAAAATCAGCCAGGAGCCTAAAAGAGACATCTGTGTCATCCTTGCTTAGAATTCAATCTTGACATTTTAATACATATTTATGTAATATAAAAATAAATGTTATTTATATAAATAATTCAACTGAAAATTCAGTTATCTGTTAATTAACAGGTCGACTAAAATAAAGCAGTCTTCCCATACTCAGTTGGCTAGCTAATTGTCTGCTTATGTCTTATTAATAATTCAGATGATAACCTTTCTGTGTTAGTACTGAGAATATACTTTTCCTTTAGTGGTCAGACATGAGTATAAGGTTACTGTAGATATGTGAAAAGACACAAAACAGGCCCAAAGACTTAAATTACTGGACACTAAAGAAAAAAAAAAAGACTGAAAAAATATTTATCCTCTTATACCCAAGGCTGTATAAGAGGCTCCATGAAAGCGGGAATTTTGTGTTTTAAAATGTCACTATTAGAAACAGTGGTAACTACATGCATTTTGAAAAATAATGGCATTTAAAATTTTTCCTAACTTCAAATATGATGTGTAATTCCTACATATACTTTTTCCTACACAGTAATACCAGGAGCAAAATACCCCATGCATTCTCCACAATTACTATAAAGTCTGTTTATTTCACATATCTACAATATGTGAATACATATGAATGTGTCCTTTTTCTTCTTCTTTTATCTTCAAGTACCTTCTCAATTAAAATATGAAGTAATTATCGAACATAGATCTAAAATGATAGGAATCATGGTAAATTGCTTTACTTTGATAATAAAGGTAAATATTAGCTTCAAATTACTTAAGCAAAAATTATTATTTTACCTTAGAGTTTTAAATCAATGTTAAAACCTTGGATAGTAATGCACAAACTTCCTTTCAGTAATATTCTCTCATTTTCTCTCTCCTTTCACCTGAAATCTTTATTTCTTAAGTTATTCCAAAATTATTTTATTACACAATTTTTCTATTACACAAGGCATTGTATACAGACAGCCTGGATTTTCACTGTGGGATGAAGATTAAAGGAAGTCAAATATATCCGAGAGGGCTTCCCTGGTGGCGCAGTGGTTGAGAGTCCATCTGCCGATGCAGGGGACACGGGTTCATGCCCTGGTCCGGGAAGACCCCGCATGCCGTGGAGCAGCTGGGCCCATGAGCCATGGCCGCTGAGCCTGCACGTCCGTAGCCTGTGCTCTGCAACGGGAGAGGCCACAACAGTGAGAGGCCCGTGTACCACAAAAAAAAAAAAAAAAAATATATATATATATATATATATTTATGTATATCTCCGAGATATGATTGTATAAGATTTATTATGTGATAACAATGAACAAATTGTATGTGTATAATAATCAAGACTATTGAACATTGTAGAGATATGCATTATCTATTTCTTAAATTTATTTTCTAAACAAGCATTTCCAGTATTTCTATAAGATCACTGTGAAATAAATAGGTTCTTTTACTTTTAAATGGTGAAATGAATATCTGTTCACATAGTGAAGTGGTGGTCCAAAGTTTAGGGAAGAAAAAAGCAATTAGGAAAGATATAACTTATGTTAATATTTAAGTGATACATTACCTATTATTTGAAAGAAAGGATTTAAACTTTTATTTATTGTTTTATTTTTCTTCATTCATTATTATAATAGTTCTACTTTCCATTTGTAAATAAGACATTTCATGTTATTACTTTGGTAGCAACATAGTGAACCTCTATGAAAAGTGTAATTTGTCTATCATCTTGTACTCAATTGCATCACTTCCCTTTAGTCACTTCATTATATCTGGGCCTTTTTCTTTATTTCTGTATATAAATAGATGAAAACCACTATGCAAAACCCATTCCCACTTTCAAACAAAACTGTTCATTTATATTAAAAATTTGTACTAATTTTTAACCAGTACAAATTTGCAATTGGGTGCCCATATTATTGTAGAAAAACTTCAATGAAAGAAAACTACCTCAAATCATTTCAGACATTTTTAATGATGTAGCAAAGAAAGTATCACCAAATAACCAAAGTTCCCACTGCTTTATCTTGTTATTTTTTCCTTTGACTAGATATTCAGTTAGACAAAAATCTGGAAAGCCTCCTTAAGGAAACATGACCTTTATTTCATATGTCATTGTTATAATTCATTTATTCCTTCTATAAACATGTACCTTTAGCTCTGCACTACATTCTACTTTATGAAAAATTAATTTAGAAATTAATTCAAGAAAAGTCATAGAGTAGCATGTTTGGGTTTCCCCTCAAACAGACTGTGACGCAAGAATGTAAGTGCCTATAGTTTATTTTGGAGTTGCATGAAACACAGAAAGGTGAGGAAGTGGGAAGTGAAATGGTAAAGAAATGTAGTTAAAAAAAGGATGTTATTGATCCCATAAGGAAATTCTGGGAAATGCTGGAAAACACCATTGAGATATGAGAGATTTGAGACATTTAGGTTGAAGCTACTTGGGTGGGCTGGGAGGTAAAGATTTGGTAGCTTAAGGGAGCAGAGAGAACTTGGTTGGAGGGTGGGAGATGGTAATTCACAGGCACATTTTGTCTTTCTGGATACTGGGCCAGAAAATGTTCTATAAAGCCACCTAGTGTTCTAGAAAGAATATAGAAATAGATGCAGAAATTGGTTGTTTGGATTAGGTTAGAGGGATTTGGGCAGGACATTGGCATCATCTCCTACAACGTGACAGATGTCTTTAATATGAGTGTTTATATTAGAAGTGATCCTTTGTGTAGTGAAAAAAAGCCTAAAAGATGGAAACATTAATCTGGAAGTTAAATCCGTATTCTGGTTCCACATTGATGACTATAATGGGCTTTGATGTTCTTATTTTTATGTAATCTGTGGTCAACAGATATATTCATAAATGGAAAATAAACAAGAGTTATATGATTTTACATGCATTGTGAGAACTAGAGCTCCCTTCACACCTCTGCCAGCTCATTCTTTGATTACGTAAGTAGTATTTCACAACTTGGCCAAACAGTGCAAGTTGACATACTCTACTTCATGTTTCCAGCTCCATTTCACTAGGGTGTTATCTTGTATTATAATGCAAACTCAAAGTGGCAAAACTAACACCAATGGCCACTAAAAAAGTGATGCTGCTGCCAACACCCTTGCTGTGAGTGACCTTTACCAAGTCCTTGAAGGTCTACATTAAAGTTGTAATCATGTGCTCTAAGGGTGTCTTCTAGTGCAGAATTCCTGAGATTTTCAATGTCCCAACATACACTTTTCAAAATTCTTTTTGCAGGCCTTTTGCTTTACTACATGAGTGCATGAGGGGCTGGGTCAGAGGATATTCTATGTGAGATATGATGGTGTATTAAATATCTTTTAACCATTCTTCCTTTTCTGAAAGTTGTGTGAGATTCTCTTAGAGGATAAAGGTTGATTCACCATAGAGCCTCTTACTCAAGTTTCTCTATCTGTTCAGAGAGTCATCCAGTATTACTCAAACATGCTACAATCCTGGGATAAACAAAGTTCAATCAGCTTGCCCTGATTGTGCTGTAATACTAAAAAGCTATACATCTCTAAGTGTATCTTAAATATATCTGAATAGTAATATAGTGAGTTAAACTCCATTAAGTCTCTGGTATAAAGGTATTATATGTTTTTCAAATTTCAACACTAAAATGATGTGTATGTCAGTTTGATGAATGATTATTCAGAAAAATCAAACTGGAAAACACCCTGTGAGTTTTTTGCTGAAAATTTATCATGATTGAAATAGAATGTCTTCTGAATTTTTAACATAGATAATAGTTTGTCCTTATGTTCTCCTTCAACTAAGATGGTGTTGCTGACCTCCCACAACTCACATCCATCATAAGATAAAACTCCATTAGCAAAGTTCTCATCAAAATTCATTGTCATTAATGCAAGTTTGTCACAAATAATTCCCTGTCCTCCCTTGTGAGATTGTGAGGTAGTCATTATGGAGAAATGCATCGGATATGCTTAAAGAAATAGTGCATTGTTGTGATAAACTCATTAGTACTGCTATTACTTCAGAATATTTTTTAATATCACCTATAACATAGAACACACAGATACCAAATTTCATTAAAATCTCAATGGTTATCCAACACTCAACAATTTATCCCTCTTTGTTCACAAGAGGGTACCACCCATATATTTTTGTTACTGACAAAACAAAAATATATTCTGTATATTTATTTTCCCCATACTTTCCCTTAGTTCTTAAGAATGCTTTATCTGGATGGTAGAACACAGGTTCAATTGTACTGAACCAGGAAGAGGTGTTTCTAAAGGAGAAAATTTATGCTCTTGGTTTATTATTGAAGGCATTTTCAGAACAGTCCAAAATGTAACTGACAGATGGAAGCTGGAGTCTTGGAGGGCAAGGCACTAGTTTCACCTAGTTTGATTCTATACAGAACAAGCCCAATGCCAACTATAATGCTTTCTGATGGATTTTGATTACCTGTGCTTTGCTAGCTCCTCTTTACATTACTTCAGTTCACACTCATTTTAAAGACTAGATGGAATTTCTTCATAGCAGTGGCATGTCCATTTGGGGCAGGGGATAATCAGGCCTAGACATTATTTCTCCTGTGTGCTCACATACACAATAACCTGCTTCCCCTGCTGCTTCACAAGAATTATTGAAACATTTTCTCCCTGTTGCCAGCTGCATCAGTCTCTGTGACATCCTTATATTTTGATTCTAAATATTATTTCCAAAAAAATGCATTATTCCTTAGAATCCAAAAATAAGACTGGAAGTCACCTTGAGTTTCACTTATTATTTCTCTTGTCTTCAGTGTAAAGCATAAGAATTTTATTCTTAATAACTTCAAGGAAAGAAGAGTCCAATACCCTTCAAAATTCTATCCTCTATTTATCAAGCTGCAATATTGACTTTTTAAACCTGCTTCTTGAGATTAGGTTTATCTCACTCTATTTTTTTTTACCCACTCAGTGAAGATGGGAAAATATGTCTGTGTCTGGGGTTTTCTTTCTCAAGCCAGTGTGTTTTCATTAATGTTTATATGACTTGCAGTTAGGTAATATTTAGCCTATTTTTTTTCTTTTATTTTCTCATTGAATTACTGTTCTATTCTTAGAACAACTAAAATAGCCACTTTTGAATATCGAGAATATGGAGTCATTACATTCAACTTAATAAAGTTAAATAAATATTATATTTTTGAGCTTAAGATCACATTAAAATTTAAGTATTCTAAAGTGTTAATGTAAAGATTGATACTTAAAGTTTTCTATATATGACATACATTTTTTCTCACAATTTTCTTAAAGTAAGAGATATGGGGAGAAGTCATTTGTCTCAGAAAAGTAATTCATTGTTATTTTAACACATAAGTCAATTATTTTTTTCAATTTTTAGTTCAAATTAAGCACATATAAAAAGTTCACAAGATAGTGAGTGAGGGGGGTCAAAAAGTATAAACTTCCAGTTATAAACTAAGTCACAGGTATGTGATGTATAGCATTGTGACTATAGTTAATAATTACTTATTGAATATTTTAAAGTTGTTAAGAGAGTAGGTCTTAAGAGTCTTCATCACAAGAAAAAAAATTGTTACAGTGTATGGTGATGGATGTTAACTAGACTAACCTTCGTTATCATTTTGCATTGTATCTATGGTTATTCTGACACTTATACACATACATTAGGCTCTTTTTAAATTGTACCCTTTGAGCAACGATTAAAATTAGTATTAATATTTTCTTACTATCCTGATATTTGCCTCTCGCACATTGCATAATTATTTTTGTTATTATTGCTCTTGTTTTTAAGCATTTTGTATTTTCTGATATATCTCACCTCCATTTTTATTAATTTTGCTTTCTTGTTAATCTTTTCATCTATTTGCTTATGTCCATTGCTCCCTTATTACTATAAGACATGTTTTAATTTTCCCAATTGGTTTCTCTACCTGGCAAATTAATTAAGATTGTCACTTCCTCACTCCACTGTTCAGCCTGATTAATCTCATTCTGTACACATGAGGTAATGGAATGATTGGTTAAAATAGCAGGAGAACTTACTTCTTGTTTGTCAGGAATGATTCTGATTAATCAGAATTATAAAAAGTAATAATGAATATGGAACCATTGTTTGAGTGTAAACAAGTATCTGAGGTAAAACCACAAGAAACTGGTCATTGAAATTTTGAACTCAGGTGTGTGTTTGACTGCAGTGATAGTGGCTTAAGGGAAAAGTAGAAATGATTTTGTGCATGTGTTTGTAAATAAACTTCTCAAAAAATTTCTAAAATACATCCTTCAAGTAAAGTCACAACATATTCTGCTTTATTAACATATTAAGAAAAATAAGAGTATATTCCAGTTCCAAGTAACTTCCCATGCACTGAGATAGGAACATATGCACATTGTGAAATGTGAGGTACCCCAAATCTCCATCTTATCAACATCTCTCTTTTGGAATTCTATAATGTATACTACATAAATTCACTTTTTAAATATGACTTTGTAGATCCCTATGGAATTCAAATTAATTATCTGAGAGAATGTATAATGAACAAACATTACATTTTTGGACTGATTGTAATAAATAAAATAATATATTAGGTCTCTGCTCTGAAGTCAAGGAAACTGGATTTATACAATTTTATACTTTGAGGAGTAGAAGAAAAAGGAAAATACTGAAATATTGGGATATTCTTGAGAAAAATATATTACAGACCAAACAGGGGACCAGATCAAAAATATGAGATAACAACAATAATGATAATGGTTTAATCATTGAATATTGTTTCTCATAATGTGGTTTATAAGTAACAAATATTAATTTTATTCTCACAACTTCCTTAGGTAATGTCATTGATACCAATTTTACAGGCAATAAAATATAATAAAAATCAGTTTCAGATAGATAAATATTATGTGCTAAAGGAGTTTAGTTTTAGTATTACTGATATGGGGAGCATTGGGGATATCAAGATTTGAGTGACATCATTTGACATATTTTATGTTAGGGTTACTCTGGCTACTAGGCTAAGAATAGAGTGAAAAGGGCAAGAGAAGAAGCTGGAAATTATCAGGAGGTTATTGTAATAATCCAGGCCAGAGATTATGGTGGCCTGAATTAAGATAATAACAATTTTGGTGGTGGAAAGTGGTTAGATTCTAAATGTGCTTTGAAGATAAAGCCTATAAAATATATTGATAGAATGAAGGTGGATTCTGAGAGAAAAGGATATATCCGGGATGTCACTGAGGTTTCTATTTAAAGCAAGTGGAAGTTTTTATTTAAAGCAAGTGGACTTTCCAATAACTGAAATAATGAAGAGCAGTTTTGACAGGGCAGGGAGAATGGGAGCTGAATTTAGGACATGTTAAGAGTGTAAGAGTATATTGTATCCTTGTATTATTCCTGAATTTAGAGGAACGGCTTTCAGCTTTTCACAGTTGAGTATGATATTAGTGGTGAGTTTGCTATAAATGGCCTATATTATGTTGAGATATGTTCCCTCTATACCCACTTTGATGAATTTTCATCATGAATGGATATTGAATTTCATCAAATCTTTTTTCTGTGTCTATTAAGATGATCATATTGTTTTTGTCTTTCCTTTTGTTAATGTGGTGTATCACATTGAATGATTTGCATGTGTTGAACCATCCTTGTGATGCTGGATACACCAACTTGACCATGGTGTAAAAAGCTTTTTATGTATTGTTGGATTTGGTTTGCTAAAGTTTATTGAGGATTTTTGTATTCATATTCATCAAAGATACTTGCCTGTGATTTTCTTTTTTTGTAGTGACTTTGTATGGTTTTGTTATCAGGGTGATGATGGACTCATAGAATGAATTTGGGAGTGTTCCATTTTCTTCAATTTTTTGGAATAGTTTGAGAAGGATAGGTATTATCTCTTCTTTATATGTTTGGTAAATTCCCCTGTGAAGCCATCCAGTCCTGGACTTTTATTTGCTGGGAGTTTTTTTAATTATAAATTTAATTTCACTATTAGTGATTGTTCTCTTTAAATTGTCTGTTTATTCTTGATTCAGTCTTTGCAGGTTATATGTTTCTAGAAATTTACCCATTTCTTTTACATTGTCCAATTTTTTGGCATATAGCTGTTCTTAGTATTTTCTTATGATTTTTTTATTTTGGGGGTATCAGTTGTTATTTCTTCTCTTTTATTTCTTATTTTGTTTATTTGGGTGAGTGAAAGTGTTTAATATCCTGTATTTTATCACTTCTTTGTAATTAGTAATTTATAAATCTCTATAATGGTTGGCATTTTTCTCATTATTCCTCTTTTACTGCATCTGTCACTGATACTCTTTATAGATTCTTGACCGATGGCTTTTGCTTATTTGTAGTTTCTTCTTACTCACAACTTACTATCAATCACTGTCTCTCCTGTTTCATATCTTACATTTATACCCAGTTTAATTGTCTATTCTAACAGCTGCTTGATTATTTTATATTTTCTAGTTGTGCTTGCCAAAGTGGAGGATGTCCTTGTATCCAACATTGTCTCTCTCTGAGAACATAGTTATTTTCATGCCAAATTGCCTCATATGTTGCTGGTCAGCTTCTGAATTGTGAGTCCTGGGTCAGTTGTTCTTCCCTGGCCCACTCAGTTGTTGTCAAATGATATTTTATGGAATGTGACCCTTTACAATTTCTCTCAAGAAAGAAACTTGGTTTAGGTTTTCTAAGGGAATATGCATGGTAGCTTTCATGATAGACCTATATACAATAATCAAAGTCTGAGGAATATTTGTAAACAGTGAGGTCTTATATGATAATTCATTTATTATTGATCACATTTTGACCCAATCTCTATGCTATGGAGCAGATAGATTTCCAATTTTATCTGCTTATCACTTACTTTTGCTGATACACACATAAATATTCTTTTGGAATTCCTTTAAAGAACTCAGATAAAATAATAAAACTCCAGTGCTAGGCACTGTATAGAAATACAACATCATTAAATAAGTTGTTCAATTCTACTAAACTCTATTAATTTAAAGTAGTAAGTGATCCTGTTCTTTCAGTTTTCATGCTTTCTTTCCATATACTACTTGCAAGAATGAAAGTGGAGGTTTGATTATAGCAGTTAATAGTAATATATCATAGTTTTTTTTTTAAAAAAGGGAACAACTTAAGAAAAATGAATTACTTTCCAAATGCTAAAATCTGCTTTGAACTAACAGATCTTTAAATCATTTTTTCAGACTTTATTTGTATATAATATGGCAGTGCAAATAGGTCACAAGCACTGTTACACAGAAACCTGGATAATTTGGTCTTATATTTTACACTTCATATGGACATGAAAAAGAAGATTATGAGATAACATTAATAATGACTTGGCACCGTTTTATTGAGAATAAAATGTGAGGTTGAAAAATAGAAATTGTGATTACGTAAGATTTATTATTTATTTCTTGGAGTCCAAACCATAAACTTAAAAATACAAATTTTGCTATCTTTTATTTTCTTTTGGTCAGGAATTTATAAGTAGCTTAGTTGAAGTGTCTCTTCCTCTGTTTCAGAGATTTTCATGAGTTGACAATCAAGCTGTCAGAATGGGCTGCTGCAACCTGTAAGCTTAGGATTAGGCATAGGCTGAAAGTTCCTCTTCTGAAATTGTTCACTCAGAAGGGTGATTGGGTTCAATTTGATAATCCAGAGTAATATACCTGTTTTAAGGTCTGTAGCCTTAATTACATCCACAAGTCCCCTTTGAGATGTAGTATTACATATTCACAAGTTTCACACTAAGAGGGATGACTTTTTAGCACAAGAAAATGTTTTCATGCTTCCAATTTGTGTGTGTATCTTTTCAATAATTTTTGATACTTGGAGGTAGAACTTTTCTATTCCCAGAGTCCAAAAAGTGTTTCACAAAAATTTCAGAAAATAAATGCACGTGTGTTTGTGTTTTTTGTGTCTGAAGGGTGTGGAGTACATTTCTATTTATACACACACCTATGCGGTGATGAGGAAAAAGGTGGCATTCATCCACATTAAATATTTTCCCTTTAATTTGTACCCCTCCTTCCTCTTTAAGTAAAAATTACCATCAGTTTTACAAGGCTATTTTGGTTTTTAACTAATTATCTGAAAACCATGATAAATATAACAAAAAGGAACAAGTGTACAGGAATTATTTTAAAAGTAATTTTATTATTGATTTTGTCACTTGATTTTCATTGAAATGAAAATAATTGTCACTTGATTTTTACTGAAATGTAAATAGAATGAAATTTGCCCTTTCTTAGCTGCTCTCTTAGTCCTGCACTGATTTGCTTTCTCTGACTCTTGTCTTGAAATTTCATCCTGTGGAACACTTTCTTCTCAACATAGTATTCTATGCATATATGAATGATAACATTTATCATTCTCTCCAATGACCTTGACTTCTTATCTCTCTCTTCTTCTGTTCATTACTTCAGAGTTTTAAAGGAAAAAGACAGTGTCTAACTCATTTCTAAATTTTCAGAGACTAACGTGACAGAAATAAACTAGGAATGTGTATGTGTGAGTGAGTAAATGAATGAATGAGTGAATGTACATACTTTGGATTTTCTCTTCTCTCTTTGGTGAGTCTCCATCTCAGTACACTACCATAGCCTAAGGAGGTACAGTAGGCAATATGTGTCAAATGTTCACACAATAGATCCAGAGAGATCCTAAAAAGTAATTTACATCTTACAACAAACTTCTTATTATCTCAAACGTATAATATATAATACAGCAAAGTTATATTATGCATTTCCTCATATGCTGTCTGAAATTTAATTTTTAACACGTTGATAATTTTTTGCTGAAAATACATTGCTTTGTAGAAGCACTAAAATGATCCTTGGCTTAAGCATAAATAAAAAAATTGTATTTCACTTTCCTTTTTATCATCAAAGTGGTTACTTTTTTCATTTAAACTCTTAGTAGGTTCAACCAGTTTTGACCTATCAAGCTTTCATTTCCTGCTGTCTGAAATGAAACATCTTTCTCACCTATAGCTGACAAGAGTCACATATCTTGTGGGATTGATTTCTTTCATCTTGTCCTTTCTTATCCCTTATCTTTCTTTTACTTCTTTTCCTTTCAGTGATAAGGTCTCTACATTTTCTTGTTGTGTTCATCTTCTTCTTGTTCTTCATTTATCAATTTCCAGCTTCTTAATTTATATATTTTGCCTCCATTTTTTCTCCATTTGCAATGATTTTACCTTTTCTTTTCTCTTAACATTTTGGATTTCCCCCCCTATTTATTATGCTGAAAATTTTCCCTCTTTATATTGCTATCATTGAATCTTAGGTCACTGTTTCCATTTATTATTATTTATAATTATATACCTCTTGGTCAACTTTTCTAACTTTATGCATATTTTCATCTTATTCAACTTTCTAACCTCATTATCTGCCCTCACTATTCATTTAACCTTAACCAGTGTTTACCAGATTTTTAAAATCTAGCCATGTATTTTTAGTCTCCTTATTATGTAATTGCACATACTCTTTTTCTCTCCTATATCATAGCCATGGAAATTTTCCACTGCTTTGTAGCAAAGCTTAGGATAACTGGGAGTCTGATATTAGCATAGAAAAGTATAATTATTTGGCTTCTAGAAAAAGCTTCTGTGGTACAGTATCATCAGTTTCAGAAATCAACTGTTCCTATAATAAATAGGAGGAGATGTAGAAACCAGTAAGAGAAGTATGAAATACATAACATCACTGTGTATCTGTCTGTGGCCAAATATGCCTGAATTGAATAAGAAAAGATATATGTTGCACCCACTTGCTCTAACCTGATTGTTCTCTGATAGCTATCTTAAAAACTTCCTTACCTTTTAAGATTGCATGATGTAATTTAAAATATTGCAGTACCATAATGTATTTACAAATATATTGATTTTATATAAATCAAGTAAATCATGTGACAAATAAGTGACTGAGTATTACAAAGAAGTTGAATATTTCCATTTTAAAATTTTTCCTCAAGGGGAAACTGTCTTTTGACTAATCCTTTATACACTGTTTCGCAAGGTCCTCCTGTTTACTGTCCATCTCTATTTTGTCAGTAAAGCATGAGAATAATCTCCCTGCCTTGTGACCAATTTGCTTGTGAATTACACCCTAAGCAACCGAGGTAACTTAGAAAAGTAGTGTATTACTCTGATTCTGGAAATCAATTAAATGTTTTCTATGAAAAAAGAAAATCTTGACTTGTAGTAACTCATATAATGTGGCAGGCAAGGATTTGGTGTACATTAACATGTCTTGGACACATATTGTAGAAGCAGTTAACATTCTGAAGTATGCCTTTTAATAACTGATATCAAGTTCTGGAATATAGCATAAATTAAAGAAACTTAAAATGTCTAATTTCTATTTTATCTAATTTAAGCAACCTCAATTATAAGACAAACTGGTATTTTATGTACCTCTGAGAAAGAAACTGTTAAAAAAAAAAACCAACTGTTCCCACTAAAGTATGGTAAGCCATCAATTGTTGGACAGGTTAACTTTATAGATATTTAAATATAAAAAATATGAATCTTAGAACTGATAAAATCCAATATAAACATATTTATACAATCCAATATAAACATACATAATATACAGACATATTGATTCTAAAAAAACAAGTTACTTCATTTTCAAATTATTCAACAATATTTTTATTTTCATTCTCAAGTGGAATGGGAGATATTTTCCTTTTACGATCTTTTTAAAATTAATTAATTAATTTATTTTGACTGCATTGTGTCTTCATTGCTGTGTGCGGGTTTTCTCTAGTTGCAGCAAGTGGGGGTTACTCTTCATTGCAGTGTGCAGGCTTCTTATTGCAGTGGCTTCTCTTGTTGTGGAGCATGGGCTCTAGGCATGCGGGCTTCAGTAGTTGCTACACGTGGGCTCAGTAGTTGTAGCACGTGGGCCCTAGAGCATGCAGGCTTCAGTAGTTGTGACACATGTGTTCAGTAGCTGCAGAACGTGGGCTCTAGGACGTGAGGGCTTCAGTATTTGTGGCATGGGGGCTCAGTGGTTGTGGCTCACAGGCTCTAGAGCACAAGCTCAGTAGTTGTGGCACACAGGCTTAGTTGCTCCATGGCATGTGGGATCTTCCCAGACCAGGAATTGAACCCATGTTCCCTGCATTGGCAGGCAGATTCTTAACCACTGTGCCACCAGGGAAGTCCCTCCTTTGATGATCTTAATTGACTATGTTGATATAGAAAAATGTTTGGCACACACAAAGTGTTAATAACAACAACATATTAAGACTATCTGAAATCAAAATGGATTAATCCAAGTGTTACGCACAATGGTTCTCAATCCAGAAATTAATATTTAATTTCTTTAAATTAATACAATCCTGATTAAGAGCACCCACACATAATAAATGACAAAAATCCATATTATTGATTACTGAAACCACACCCACTTTTCTTTCTAGAATATAGAATGATTAAGTGGTGCTTAATTAGCAAGAGCAATTTCAATGCATCAAATACAGCTACTGCCAAAATTCAGTTTGTTCAAATTCTCAGTGCTCTTTTGTGTCAAGCAATTCTGCTTATCTATGAGCAATGGGAAACTTTTCTGAGTACAAAAACCCCCTACCTGTGCCAGGCAGACATCTTCTCTGAGGTCATACTACACCCTTTGTGCAGTGCTATGAAGCAGCACTCAGCTTCATCTTTCATAATACCCACGGAAATCTTGGGGTTCTAAGTCTCTACTTCCACTAGTTTCACAAAGGCATTTTTGCCTACTCCACTCCATCTAAATTATTAATCATAATCTCTTCAGTGAGTTTGGGCTATTTATAAAATACAAAAGATAAAAAGAGTCATATATTTAAGGCAGTTATTTCTTACTACCCTTTCATATTTCTGCAAGCAAGAAGAAAATACTATTCAAAATCAGGAATCAGGATAATACATAGCTAGCTATTATTATAACTATTATTCTTTGGGTGATATACAAAATCTTGGATGCATGAATTCAGTTTGTGAGGTAAAATAAAATGAAGGAGTGTGAAAACACAACAATCAAGGTGAGACAGTGATAGAGAAAATGTTAATAAATCGTGTGCTATGAAGGTTATTTTCATAGGCCCTCTGAGATATATGCAAAGTGCCTTCCTGATTCTTTATTCCAAAGGATGAAAGCCTAGAGCATGTAGACCTTTGCTCCCCTCCCCTGTTTTTTTAATATTGCTCCTCGAGTTAACTTTGGGTGGGTGAAGGAAAAAAGAGCTCTACTTTGAAGCCCAATATGGTGCTCAGTTTGAGGAGGTTCAACTCAGAAAACTAGATTTCTCTCATCATTAGCCATCCAAATCTAGAATGGGAGTAGAACAGGAAATAATGTCTATTAATCAATACCTCAAGAGCAGCTGCAGAAGAAACTGTAGCTTATTCCAACCTAGTTTTCTTGGCTAGCCTACTGTAGCCATGAGGCCAAAAGAATGAGAAGAAAGATAGAGGAAAGTATAACAAAGCCATGTTACAAAGGGGTTTGGCCTAGTCATTGAGGTAACTTACATGTTTTGTCCTCCAGTTATAGCTTCAATCCCACATGTACCATTTCTATTGTACAATGTGTTGCTGCAATGCTTGCCTGACAATTATGATTCAGTAGATTAGAAAATACTTATGTAGTTCATTTTTGACAGCTCCAATCCCATAATCACTTGATGTCCCACGGGAGGGTATTGTCTCTACCATGGATTCAGGAGGTCTTTTACAAATTTTAAGTTTTCTTCTGTTGTAAAAGGCATGGCTTTGCTGTAGATTCTTAGTGGTTGGTGTTGCAACTCTCCTATTGAGATTTTCCAGAAATTCCATCCATTGTATTTATCCTTACAAAGCAGAGATATTTATTCACCATCTCTAATTTATCCCTTATTAAAGATTCCTTCAGAGGCATTTAATTCTTTTCTCACCCAAGGTTGTAGCTATGTATGGTGACCAAGCTCCTATATAAGTTCAGAGCAAAGCCTTGAAACAGAAAAACAGATTCACTTTGCTGTAGCCAAAAATGGAGGGAGCCACAGGGATGTGAGGCAGGCCTATAGCAGCATGAAACCGGAAACAAAACATCCTAGGAATTTCTTTAATCATTCAAGTAAGAAATATCACAGTTTTGTAAAACTATATAAAGAAAAGGTAAAAACAAATGAGGTTGGATTGGAGACTTGTTAAGATGTCAATACTACACTTTCCAAAACTTATAAGAGAAACCTGTGAATTTTTCTCATTTTTAATGAACTGGATAGAATTATTCTAAAAATATCATAATGTTTAAGCTTTCATAGTGTTTAATGTTTTCTCAATTGAAATTGACCTATTAGATATTTTGGATATATTTTGTTGATCTCATCCTTTTTTTCTTGGAATAGATGACAGATATATTTTACTCTTTGAAATCTTAGTACCAATATTGAAGATGTATAATCTGCCCTTTAAAATGAAATTTTTTATTTCTTATGGGACATTCTGTATAAAAGTGTGCCAGTGAATGAAAAGTTTCTCACCAAATTGTACATAAGCCAATCCTCATAATGATGAGGGATAAAACTGGCAGCACCTTTATTCCTGTCTCAAGTTGTGGTCCAGAAGTGTATTAATTAACATGTTAATGCTCTTTAACTTACCTACCTTAGAAAATCTCTATCAAGTAAAAATTTATTTCTTAATTTAATCCTTAATGTAAAATTCTTATCTTGAACATTTGACACTTGTGATTCAAATGATGAAAAGGAAGGGGAGAATTTAAAATACCAAATTAACATTCATCACACTAATTCAGTCAGGATGGGCACCCAACTTGATTTCAAAAAAGGGTCAAAAGAAGATTTCTATTCGATAGTACATGGATTTTTTTTTTCATTTTTAATGTATGGATGAGCTTAGAATGTTAATAGCATATTGGTTATTAGGTAAACGTCTGATTTTTTTCCATCCTACACCTATTTTTTAGTAGACAACTTGCACTTCCTTCACTTTCAGCCTATGTATTTTGGGTGAAGTAACTATCATACCTTCCTTCAGGAGAGTGCATGTGGCTATTGACTAATTAATGAGAATACAATGCCCACTGCCATAATGACTGGTTCTGTAAATATTAAACTATCTTTGCTGATGATATCAGGGAAAATACGATCCCTATCATTTACTTTGCAAACAGTAGGATGTACAACCAGAAGTAGTAATTATCTTTGCTACTGTACATAGGTCTCAGGTATGAAGAGCCTGCCTATCATTAAAGTCAACACACTTGTAACAGAATATCCAAAAATCAGGTAGACAGTAATGAAGTGGTTGGAATTTTGGACTCAACCTTGCCTAATATACATCAGTATTTTTTAGTTAGATGAGTCAATAACTCCTCTCCCACAGCCTAGTATTTCTGCTGTAAGCCAATTTCAGGTGGAATTATATTTAACCTGTTAAATACTCCCTGTTCTCTATTGTAAAGTAAAATTTGTCATAAATGATAATTGTCTCCCTATTCCCTGGAAGTTGATCCAATCCTGTTCATGTGAGTCAAAGAATGAGGCATTTGTACTTTCAAATTAAAAAAAAAAAAAAAACAGATTTCAGTAGTACAGATATCAGGCAAGAATAAGTAATAAGTGTAATAAGCAAATAGATGTTTATTTCATCAAATTTACTTTGACATATGTATATCAAATTTAGTGCATTTAAGTATTAATTTACTAATGGTATCTGAGGCACCTGAATTAATTAAGTAAAAAATGTAACTTACTTATTCTATTTTATGAAGTGGAAAGAATCTGGGTCATTAAGTGCTTAAATATTCATGATGGGTGATACCCACCATATATGAATATAAAATTCTTTAAGATACAGATTTTTTTAGTTGTTTCAATATCCATCTTTTCAGCAATTAAAATGTCTGCAGATATTCTTCTTTTTATATCTTCTGATATTCTCCTACGTAAAGGCAAGGGATGGTAATCGCATAGTAACAACTCTTTCCTAAAAGCTCTTAGATGTGGCACATATTTACAATGGATATTACTCAGCCATAAAAAGAAAAGAAATTGAGATATTTGTAGTGAGGTGGATGGATATAGAGTCAGTCATACAGACTGAAGTAAGTTGGAAAGAGAAAAATAAATACCATATGCTAACACATATATAAGGAATCTAAGAAAAAAAAAGGTCATGAAGAACTTAGGGGCAAGATGGGAAATAAAGACACAGACCTACTAGAGAATGGACTTGGGGATATGGAGAGGGGGAAGGGTAAGCTGTGACAAAGTGAGAGAGTGACATGGACATATATACACTACCGAACGTAAAATAGATAGCTAGTGGGGAGCAGCCGCACAGCACAGGGAGATCAATTCAGTGCTTTGTGACCACCTAGAGGGGTGGGATAGGGAGGGAGACACAAGAGGGAAGAGATATGGGAACATATGTATATGTATAACTGATTCACTTTGTTATAAAGCAGAAACTAACACATCATTGTAAAGCAATTATACTCCAATAAAGATGTTAAAAAAAAATCTGTGGAAAGTGGTGAATTGTCTGTATTCTTTAGTGAAGACCTTTGTTAGTATTTCAAAAGTGGAGCATCAGGCTTCCCTGGTGGCGCTGTGGTTGAGAGTCCACCTGCCGATGTAGGGGACACGGGTTCGTGCCCCGGTCCGGGAAGATCCCACATGCCGCAGAGCGGCTGGGCTTGTGAGCCATGGCTGCTGAGCCTGCGCGTACGGAGCCTGTGCTCTGCAATGGGAGAGGCCACAACAGTGAGAGGCCTGCGTACCTAAAAAAAAAAAAAGTGGAGCATAAAATCTCTTGCTTGGTAGCTCAGTCTCTATGCTAAAAGAGGATTTATGATTCACAGAGCTATTGACTCAGACAATGACATCAAATCAACACATATTTTATAAGTATGTAGTATAAGTAAATCGTTTCCCCACTTAAGCATTATGTTGCTGCTAGCTATTTTCTGATAGAAACCCACATCATAAATTTTCCCTTTAGAAAATTCCTCTTCAACCATGAAGTTTCACCTTAAGCATTGTATTCCTTTGCATAAATAATCAGATAAATTATTTATAGTGTGATGTATAATACAATAAAAAGTACACGATACTATCAATTCACCTAAAGAGAATACATAATCTAAGCTTAGTGATGGTGGTAGTAGTAGTGATGGTGGTTGTGGTGATGGTGGGGTACATATATGGTCATATTTCATTTTCTGGAGAAAGTACTATCTAAAGATTATCTAGAGTTACGAGAATGTAAAGTCAGAAGAGATCATTTGTTTCTGATTTTTTTTTTTATTAGCTGCTGTATCATCAGAGCTTAAATTAGTGTCTGATACAAGACAGGTGCTCGCAGGGAGATCAGGTTGGTGCTCTGCAATGACCAAGAGGGGTGGGATAGAGAGGGTGGGAGGGAGGCTCAAGAGGGAGGGGATATGGGGATCTATGTATGCATATGGCTGAATCACTTTGTTGTACAACAGAAACTAACACAGCATTGTGAAGCAATTATACTCCAATAATACTCCAATAAAGGTAGACAGGCGCTTAAAAATGTTGACTAAATTAATTATTTAAATAGAAGAGTTACATTTGCAGTATGAAGGTATATTTGGAGGAAAATGGGAGGATTATATTTTAGAAGGAGGTGAAAAGAAACATCAAAATACTCACTTGTACATGGAATACTCAATAATGACTATGCCAGAATGTGCATGGATTTGTGAGAAGATACTGGCTAAGCAGAGGTTGCAGAGTGACATTTTGATAGAGCTGGGGAGAAGATACTGAGGAAGTATTTTAAAGTCACATGACATGAAGATTTTAATTTATTTTGTTAAGCAATGGTAAACCACCTAAGAGTGTTAAACCCAATAAATAAAATAATAAGCTTTGGTTCTAGATAATAAAATGATGTAAGGGGTATGTTGATTTTACTAGTTTAGAATAAAATAATTAATATATATTTGTTTTAGAAAACTGCCATTTTTCAATGATAACATTATCACATTTAAAATAATCTTATAAAAATAACATTAAATAATTTGTTAGTAGTTTTATTACTTTTGGCTGCTATGAATACTGTTTCTAGGAACATTAATGTACATGTTTCTTGTGTAGACATATATTTCAGTTCTCTAGGGTATTTTCTGGGTCATGGTAACTTTATGTTTAAAACTTTAAGGAACTTCCCATCTGTTATCCCAAGTGGCTGTGACATTTTACATTCTCACCAACAATGTATAATAATGATAATTTCTCCACATCTTGATTAACACCTTTTATCATCTATTTTTAAATGATTGCTTCTCTAGTGGGGGTTACCTCATTGTTTTGATTTGCATTTCCTTATTGACTAATAACATTGAGCATATTGTCATGTGCTTATTAGTTATTAATATATTTTCTTTGAGATATGTTTATTCAAATCACATGCCTATTTTAAAAATTGGGTTGTACTTTTACTATTGTATTTATATTATTGCATTTTAAAATTTTCTAATAGTTCTTATTATACCCTGGATACAAGTCTTTATCTGATACATGATGGGTGAATATTTTCCCAAATTTTGTGGGTTACCTTTTCACTTTTTGCATGTTATCCTATGAAACCTCAAACATTTTAGTTTTAATTAAGTCCAGCTAACCAACCTTCTCTTTTATCACTCGTGCTTTAAGAGCTGTAGCTAAGATATTGTCTAACACATGATCACCAGCTTAATTCTTATTTTTTCCCCAAGATTTTTATGGATTAACAAAATATCATGTATTTATACCATGAAATATTATTTAGGCAATAAAAATAACATATGAATATATTTTTGAACACTCTGAAAGATGAACTTCACACACATTTTATGAAGATTTATATGAAGGGCTGATCTGAAAAATAAGAGATTCTGAGACAGAATTCACCTGGCTTCTAAATGAAGCAATACTCTCCCTGAATTTATTTATTACCAGCATATTTCATTGTGAGAGATAGTATAAAAATTTGGAACCTAAAATTTGGATAGAAATATGAAGGTGACCTTGCTGCTGATGGGTTATTTGCCACTGCTATTGGGTATTATTTCATCTGCTATGAGGTAACAGCATGATACTGCCAACAGGGGGAGCTACAGACAGAAGACAAATGAAACTGGTTTTGTTTAGGACTAATTTAGCTGAACTGACAATATATTATACTTTAATAGCCTCTCAGAGTGAATTTAATTGATGACCCAAATTAGATATTTTCTTAGAGTATCTTTGTACTGGATTTGGATGCAAGCTGGGTGCTTATGTTTGCTTTCCTGCTGTTAACAGTCCACTGCCATCTGGAGAAGGTAACTACTAATAAGTTACTCGAAGTTTTTTCTATTGCTGCTTCTTCTGTGAAGAACTCAAAAGTTTCCGATAAGGCAAGAGAAAAAGACAAAACTAATGCTTTCCTCAGTGAGATCTAAGAAGGTTTAGTAGATAGACAAAATCACTAACACTTTAAATGTGTTTTTAGCTTCATTTTCAGTCAGTAAAATGAAAGTTTGTATTGGATAAATTGTTTTTAGTGTTGGGACTGTCTATTATACATTTATATACACAAACACCAAATAATAATTCAGGAAAGAAAATATTTATAATAAGGAAATTACAACTGAGTAATCTTGCTTGATAATTAAATCTAATAGCAGATAAAAATAATTAGATTCTTATACTTAAGAATGGTCAGAGAATAGCTAGTCGTTCTTAATTATAATAATCTTGTTTCTGATACAACAAAGAATGGGAACAAAAGTTAAGACCAATCATTTTTATCTACTTATGTGTATACCTGAGATTTGGGGCATTTCATATTGTGGCAGTATACAACAATGTTAATTTAAAATGTGGTACAATCCCCCAGGTCAAGTTTACTACACGACCACAGGTATTTTTCTAATGTGATATTCATTCATTTGTTTATGCACCAAGAGTTGCATAGTCTATGTGTCAAGCATTAAGTTATGTGCAAGAAAAATAATGACTCAGACATTGTTCTCTGCCTTCAAATTGCATGTAGCTTAGTAGGAAGAGACAGTTATTTAAATATATGACTGAAATAATATTACAGATACTAAGTTGGAAATATGCAAAATATACACCAGAAGTGGCTGTAGTGCTTAATTGTCAATTAGGATCTATCTAGAATCTATTCTATAAGGAGCATATTAGGCACATGTCACTTTGAGGCTCTGTGATTGCTGTTTAGACTGCAAAAGGGCCTTGCACTTTAGGAACTCACATATTAATGGACTCACAATATCTTAGTACATTTCCAAGTCGGCTGATGGTGTTTTTTGAATGTTCCGCTGACATCTTAAGGTCAATATGCGCCAGACTAAACTTGTCTTTCTTCCTATTTTCCTACACTTGTGTCTCCATTATTTTTTCTATTCTCCAAAGCATGAAGATGCAGAGTTATTTTCTTCTTCTCACTTATTTGTCACATGCATCTATTCTATGCTCTTCTTTTTCTGTTATCACTACACAGTACAGATACTGTTGTCATACTACCTAAAATTATCAACACCTCTAGTCGTTTTTCATTCCCATTCCAATTTATATTAAAACCACTTCTGAATGAATTATAAGAGAAACTGATCTGAACTTACTATTCTTTTCCAGTCTCAAATAATGTTATTGATTGCCCTCTATAGTTAGAAAAAAAATCCTTAACCTGCAATTTAAATTACTCCATACTCATACTCCATATCTAGCATATTTTTCAATGTGTCTCATTTCCTGGCATTTTCCAATATTTTATTTAAAGGGAATTGCACAACATGGGGGATATAGCCAATATTTTGAAATAACTGTAAATGGAATGCAATCTTTTAAAACTGTATAAAAATTAATTAATTAAAAATAAATAAAGGTAGTTACATAGTATTTCCTCTAATGTGTAGTTTCCTGATTTTCTGCTTTTTTCCCCCCTTGTCATTTATACTGCAACATATTTCTCAATGCAAAAACCTCATTTTTACTTGTTATATCAAAAATGCTATTGCATCTGTGAGACTTTCCTCAGTACAATTCTGTTGATAGGTTGATGGATTTCCTCATAAGTTCACATTATTTTGTGTGCACCTGTAACATAGAAGTGATCATTTGAGGTTTCTTTTATGTAATACAGAAAACATTAGATTTAGAGTTAGACCTTGAGGTTCAACTGATGTGAACCTGTCAGTTACTATTGCTTCTGTGAATTTAGCTAAATCTTGTTCTATCATATTAGTCATCAAAGAAGTAAATAACAGCTATCAACAACAACAATAATAATATCATTAATAATTGATAATAAAGTAAAATATTTAACACATTTTGGAGAATGTTAAATATAAATGGGAGATAGACTTAGTTGTTAATCTTTGGTTCTCATCTTCTACATGAAAAGATGATTTATTTTGGGTTCATTTTCTGTTACCCTTGGGCCTACATAATAGTTATTTCAGGTTTAAAGCAAGAATAAAGGTGAATGTGAATAACTGGTTTTATATTTAATAATCACTTGAGAGATATTTGTTTGCTGAATAAATAAATGACTGAATGAATAAATGAACTTTAGTAAGAGATACTGCATCTCTCCTAGGTAGCATTAGGCTATACATAAAAGTCACTAATTACGTATGGTCTAAATTCCTTTAAGAAGAATGTATGATTTGGCAGTTAACAGCATGTTCAAAATCATCATTGATGAGTCTTAATTTTTTCAAGAAGAAATAAAATATTGGCTACGTTGAGAAGAGCAAAATTAGTTTATCTAGAGAGATATGAGACCATTTTTTAAAAGGCATAGGTAACTTCTTCAAAAAATATTTATTGTGTTCCCTCTTTGACCTATATATTGTGGTAAAAGTTAGCTTTACATTATTCTTCTTAAACTGATGGGTGCTTAAGTATTTTACTTCTCTGTTGATCTATTACCAGAAAAGTACAATTCAAAAATAAAACAAACACAAATGAAACCTAACTCAAGCAGCTGCTATATTCTCACTGTCATTTCTTCAACCTCCAACTCAAACTGCCAAAAAGATTGTAATAAATGTGAAATATCATGGCATATCACATTAGATGGGAACCAGGAGAATACATTTTCACAGACAGGGACTTTTAAATGACAATAAAATAGTTCCTCTCTTTAAAAATAAAATAATAATCTAACTCAGAGAACAATTTCAATTTCACAAATAATTTTCAGATGGACCTATAGATTGTTATTTTTATTTATTTAAGTGGAGTCACTTCCTTTAGAAAGTTTTCCGCAGCTAAAGCTGAAGAACTTTTTAGGACTATTTGATTTGAGACCAGAAGCAACCTCTGCATAAATGCCAAAACATGCTTTGATTGGATATACTTCCTGGCACTCATGTTAAAACATAAACTCACTTGACCAACTTCAGAGCAATGGGGATTTCACTGAGTTCTTTCATACTCTATTAATCTTCAACAAATGTTTGATAGAATTATAGAATTTATAGCCTAAAGGAGTCTTTCTTTCGTTCAACCCAGCCAATTACAGATATGTAAACTGTGGTCCACACAGATTGAGAGAATTGTCCAAGTCCAAGGTTAAATACCTTCCTATTAAGAGCAGACTGAAACTAGGTTCTCTCTCTCTCTCTCTCATTTTAGGATAGATATATAGTCATTTTTTAGTCCTGTCTTCTGACACTAATTGGTCATCCTGTACTTTCATACATAAAAGTCATAAGATATAAAGTATCTTCCATAAACCTATGAAATAATTCCATAACTCTAAATGCATCCATAAATCTTATTTCGAGTTCAATCATATACTATAGTAATCAACACAAATATGGATTTTTCATGACTATGCTGCAGTAAGAGACACATAGAGACAATTCTATATATTCCTTGGGATTTCTCAGTTCTTTTCAAACTACAACACTCAAAATTGTTAGAACAATTTGACAATAATTGGTGAAGATATGCATAGGACACATACTCTCATTTTTTTGTTTTATCTTATTTTGGCAACTGGTGCATCATGGTGAAATTCATTAGGGGAAAAAATAGAATCGTGAACAGAAGAGAAATGTAAAATGAACTGCAAGCATGTTAGCAAGGTTTCCTTTAAACCAACTTTTGTCTGGCATTAAAAAAAAAAAATCTTTCAATGAGCCGGGATGAGATCTGATTTTTGAGATACAGTTTTAAAAGATTTTAATATTCTTGATTTAAATACTGTGTATGGCGTGATTACTTTTATTTTAGCATGGTTAATTAAAATATAAAGATAACTACAAATAATTAAGTCCTATGAAAGTGAATAATTTTATCAGTGAGCAAATAATTTTAAACATTTACAATGCATCTGAAAGCCAGTTGCTAGATATTGAAAAAATATATTTAAAAAATAAAACATTATATTATATATGTATGCATTTAATTTTATTAAAATAGTAAAGGAAAATTATCAAGTAGTGTCATTACCTCAAATATTTAAACAAGGGAATAAAAGCTGATGAATACTATTATTTACTTATGGACTGTAACCTCACCTCTTTGGGGCTTACCCTACAGGCCCTGTGGGCTGTATATAAGACATGGTAACCTCTTGTTCATTAGCTAATAGAACTATTCGAGTCCTCTCCATCTATATTCCTATACACGTTGTTGCTAATGTATTATACCCTTTACATTTTATATTTTGAATTACCTTATTTAATTTACTCTATTTTTAATTAAGGAATTAAGCTCTAGACAAATCTTAAAATCCCATAGAAAATAACTATTATTAATTGAACCTTCTTCTTAAGCTGGAAGTGAGATCAAATGGTGAGAGAGCATTATATTCAGGAATTGCAAATTGTACTTCACAGTTCTAAAACCCCTTTATTCAAAGAGTAAAACTGATACAAGTGTTTTGAAGTATATGAAACACTTGGAACTACATGGTTTAAAAACCATTGATTTAGTGTAGTCCAGTGCAACAGTGCTTCTCAAACTAAATGTGGTGAAGTACCAAGTTTTTGTTTAGCTTTATTTTGCTTGCTTGTCCAGTCTAATGTTTTTGTAAAACAAAATAAAAATGAATAACTAGAAAAAATTTAATGAAAAAAGATTTAAAATTTTGTCTCAATTTCTAAATATTAGATTTAACAAGGCTTACATAATATTTCAATAAATAAATCAGAAAAATATCACACAGTGAAAGAAGAAAATAATTTTAAAATTGTATGCATACTTTATTGAATGTATGCCAATAGATGAATACTTTAGAACATCATTAGTACATATTTAACATTTTGTTGTTTAGGAGTGAAATAAGGATCCTGCATGTTGAATGTCTATATGCTCACATTAAACAAACACTGTGTATACCAATATTAAAGTTTTGATATAACAAAAGAGTTTGCTTTTTGCTTGTTAATTATTTTAGGATGTAGTAATAACAATCTTATTCACAAGGAATAATGTACATTGAAACTGGTTCTGTGGTTCCACTAATGCTGACTGTTTTAACTGTCAAAGTAGAGAAACCTGTCTGTTGGGATGAAAAGAAGAAATTTTAAAGTAATACAGGCAAACTAAGTATATTCGTTTTTAATTTTATCCATAATGAAGGAAGTGATATAATCTCAAACACTTCTTTCTTAATCAGTAGTCAGTGCTATCAACTTATTCTGTTGTTATATTGAAGTTTCAATGATTTTTAAGTGGAAGAAATGGGCCATAGTTTAAAATTAACCTTAAAATATCACGTTTTAACATAGTTCTATATGCACCTACAACCAATGACAAACCAGGCAGGTTCAAAATGCCTGAGCTCGTCTGTACCCTGTCCAATTAAACACATTTCCTCATCACAGACTTGTATGCTTCAGCAAGGTCAAATTGCTCTACAAATTTAAAAATGCTTATTCTCAATTTCTTTATGTATCTCATCACAGTTTAGGAACAGTGGAATGTCACTGATCTGCAGAAACTACTTGGAGAAGAACCAATGCAAAACTCAGATATTGGTAAGATACAGCTTCCATTCTACCATCAATATTAAACCTTTCAAACTTCCTTTGGTGAACGATATTTTCCTCTTTTTTTTCTTTTTTTAAATTTTATATTGGAGTATAGTTGATTTACAATGTTGTGTTAGTTTCAAGTGTACATTAAAGTTATTTTGTTATCTCTCTCTCTCTCTCTCTCTCTCTCTCTCTCTCTCTCTATATATATATATATATATATATATATACACACACACACGTTTACCTATTCTTTTTCACTTTTTTTCATAAAGGTTATTAAATAGTATTGAGTAGAGTACCCTGTGCTATATAGTATGTCCTTGTTGATTATCTATTTTGTCTATAATAGTGAGTATATGTTAATCCCACCCTCCTAATTTATCCCTCCCACCAAACTTTCTCCTTTGATAACCATAAGTTTGTTTTCTAAGTCTGTGTGTCTTTGTCTGACTTATTTCACTCCATATGACAATCTCTAGGTTCATCCATGTCACTGCAAATAGCATTATTTCATTCTTTTTTATGGCTGAGTAGTATCCCATTGTATATATGTACCACATCTTCTTTATCCATTCATCTGTCAATAGACATTTAGGTTGCCTCCATGTCTAGGCTACTGTAAGCAGTGCTGCAATGAACATTAATGTTCATGTATCTCTTTGAAGTATGGTTTTCTCTGGATATATGTCCAGAAGTGGGGTTGCTGATCATATGGTAGTTTTAGGTTTTCTTAGTTTTTAGGAACCTCCATACTGTTCTCAATAGTGGCTGTACCAATTTACAGTCCTATCAAAAGGAGGATTCCCTTTTCTCCACACCCTCTCCAGCATTTATTTTTTGTGGACTTTCTGATGATGGTTATTCTGACTGGTGTGAGATGATACCTCATTGTAGATTTCATTTGCATTTCTCCAATAATTACTGATGTTGGGCATTTTTTTCATATGCTTTTTGGCCATCTATATGTCTTCTTTAGAGAAATGTGTATTTAGATCCTCTGCCTATTTTTTGATTGGGTTGTTTGTCTTTTTTACATTGATCTGCATGAGCTAGTTTGATATTTTGGAGATTAATCCCTTGTCGGTTGCATAATTTGCAAATATTTTCTCCCATTCTGTAGATCGTCTTTTTGTTTTGTTTATGGTTTCCTTTCCTGTGAAAAAGCTTTTAAGTTTCATTAGGTTCCATTAGTTTATTTTTATTTTCATTACTCTAGGATGTGGATCCATAAAGATATTGCTGCAATTTATGTCAAAGAGTGTTCTATGATTTCCTCTAGGGGTTTTTATTATCTGGTCTTACATTTAGGTCTTTAATCAATTTTGAGTTTATTTTTGTGGATGGTGTCCAAGAATGGTCTAATTTCATTCATTTACATGTAGCTGTCCAGTTTTCCCAGCACTGTTTATTGAAGACACTGTCTTTTCTCCATTGTATATTCTTGCCTCCTTTGTCATAGGTTAATTGACCATAGGTGCAATTGCACCTATGCAATTAAATAATGAGTTTATTGCTGGGCTTTCTATCCTCTTCCATTGATGTATAACTCTTTCTTTCTGTCAGGATCATACTGTTTTGGTTACTGTATCTTTATCATATAGTCTGAAGTCAGAGAGCCTGATTCCTCCAGCTTTCTTTTTCTTTTTCAAGGTTGCTTTGGCTAATAGGTGTCTTTTGTGTTTCCATACAAATTTTAAGATCTTTTTGTTCTATATATGCCAAATATGCCATTGGTAATTTGATAGGGATTACATTGAATCTGTAGATTACCTTGGGCAGTAAAGTCATTTTGACAATATTGTTTCTTCCAATACAAGAACATGGTATATCTTTCCATCTGTTTGTGTTATCTTCACTTTCTTTCATCAGCATCTTAAAGTTTTTGGAGTATGGTATTTTACCTCCTTAGGTAGATTTATCCCTAGGTATTTTATCCTTTTTGATGCAATGGTAAATGGTTGTTTGGCTTAAGGAGTTTCAGTACTGGAGCCTTAGGGCTGCTGGGTGGAGCCAGGATTTGGTGTCAAAATTGTGGCTTCCAGGACAGCTCACACCAATAAGTACTCCTCAGTACCTCCACCACAAGTGTCCTTGTCCCCACAGTGAGCCACAGCCTCCCCTTGCATCCACAGAAGACCCTCCAAGACCACAAGGTAGGTCTGGCTTAGGTTCCTATGAAGTCACTGCTTTTTCCTCTGGGTCCTGGTGGAGATGAGAACTTGTGTATGCCCTCCAAAAATGGTGTTTCTTTTTCTACCAGTCCCATGGAGCTCCTGCCATCAAGACTTGATGGCCTTCAAAGCCAAATGCTCTGGGTGCTCCTCCTCCTGATGCCAGACCCCCAGACTGGGGAGCCTGACATGGGGATTAGAGTTATCACTCCTGTGAGAGAAACTCTGCAATATAAGTATTTTCCAGTTTGTCAGTCACCTACCTGGTGCATATTGGATTTGATTGTATCGCAAATGCACCCTTTTTACCATCTCAGTGTGGATTCTTCTTTGTCTTTGGAAGTAGAGTATCTTGTTTTTGTAGGTTCCAGTAATTTTTTTGACGTTTTTTCAACAGTTAGTTGTGATTTTGGTGTTTTAGTAAAAGGAGGTGAACTCAGGTCCTTCTACTCTGCCATCTTGTCCTGGGATCTAATTCAATTATCTCCTCTTTTTAAAATAAACTTATAGTTTGGGTAGAATCAATTCATTTCCCAAACACCTATTTGGCTTAAGCCGATCAGTTTGATTCCATGTCCTATGCAATAGTGTTGGCTCAATTTTATGTAGGTGTTGGACTTTAAGTTAGCCATATCAAAATAACACTCAGAAACTTAATTTTATTTTCTATTTTTATTGAAGTATAGTTGTTTTACAATGTTGTGTTAGTTTCAGGTGTACAGAAAAGTGATTTAGTTTTATATATATATTCTTTTTCAGATTCTTTGTCCCATATAGGTTATTACAAAATTTTGAGTATAGTTCCCTTTGCTACATGGTAACTCCTTTTTGGTTATCTATTTTATATATAGGAGTCTGTATATGTTAATCCAAACTCCTAATTTACCCCTCCCCCTTTCCCTGTTGGTTACCATAAGTTTGTTTTCTATGTCTGTGGGTGTATTTCTGTTCTGTATATAAGTTCATTTTATCAGTTTTTTTTTAGATTCCATATATAAGTAATATTATATAATGTTTGTCATTCTCTTTCTGGCTTACTTCACTTAGTATAATAATATGTTGTTCCATCCATGTTGCAGCAAATGGCATATTTCATTCTTTTTAATGGCTGAGTAATATTCCATTGTATATATATAGTACATCTTCTTTATTCATTCATCTTTTGATGGACATTTAAGTTGCTTCTATGTCTTAGCTATTGTGAATAGTGTTGGAATGAGCACTGGGGTTCATGTATCTTTCCAAAGTAAGGTTTTCTCTGGATATATTCACAGGAGAAGGATTGCAGGATTATATGGTAGATCTATTTTTAGTTTAATTTTGGAACCTCTGTACTGTTTGTTCTCCATAGTGACTGTATCATTTTATATTCCCACCAAAAATGTAGTAGGGTTCCATTTTCTCCTCCTCTCCAGCATTTATTATTTGTAGACCTTTTAATAATGGTCATTCTGACCTGAGTGAAGTGGTAACTCATTGTAGTTTGATTTGAATTTCTCTAATAATTAGCGATGTTGAGCATCTTTTCATGTGTCTTTTGGTGAACTGTATGTCTCCTTTGGAGAAATGTCTATTTAAATCTTCTGCTCACTTTTTGATTGGGTTGTCATTTTTATATTGCTCTGTAGGTGTTATTCGTATATTTTGGAGTTTAATCTCTTGTCAGTCACATTATTTGCAAATATTTTCTCTTGTTTTGTAGGTTGTCTTTTTTTGCCACTTTCATTCAGCATAGTTTTGAAAATCCTAGAAATGTCATTCAGGGAAGAAAAGAAATATAAAAGATACAAATTGGAAAACAAGAAGTAAAACTGTCAGTGTTTGCATATGACATGGTACTATACATAGAAAATCCTAAAGACACTACCAGAAAACAAGTAGAGCTCACCAATGAATTCAGTAAAGTTACAGTATACAAAATAAATGTAAAGAAATCTGTTGCATTTATATGCACTAAGAACAAAAGATCAGAAAGAGATATTTAGGAAACAATCTTATTTATTTATTTATTTATCTATTTTTGCATCAAAAAGAATAACATATTTATGAATATACCTACCTAAGGAGGCAAAAGACTTGTACTTCAAAAACTCTAATAAGATGATGATGAAAGAAATCTAAGATGGCACAAACAGATCTAAAGATATTTTACTTTCTTGGATTTGGAAAAATCAATATTGTAAAAATGACTTTACAACCAAAAGCAATATACAGATTTAGTGCAATCCCTATCAAATTACCGATTCCATTTTTCACAGAACTAGAACAAAAAAAAATTAAAATTTGTGTGGAAATCTAAAAGACCCCAATTAGCCAAAGTAATCTTGAGAAAGAAAAATGGAGCTGGAGGAATCAGGCTCCTTGACTTCAGATTGTACTACAAAGATACAGTAATCAAAACAATATGGTACTGGCACAAAAACAGAAATATAGATCAATGGAATAGGATAGAAAGCCCAGGAATAAACCCACACATTTATGATCAATTAATCTACAACAATGAAGGCAAGAATATACAATGGAGAAAAAAGAGAGTGTCCTCAATATGTGTTGCTGGGAAAACTGGACAGCTACATATAAAAGAATGAAATTAGAAAATTCTTTAACAGCATATTCAAAACTAAATTCAAAATAGATTAAAGACCTGAATGTAAGACTGAATACTATAGAACTCCTAGAGGAAAACATAGGCAGAACACTCTTTGACATAAATAGCAGCAATATCTTTTTGGATCCATCTCCTAGAGTAATGGAAATAAAAACAAAAATAAAGAGATGGGACCTAATTAAACTTAAAAGCTTTTGTTTGGGGAGGGGGAAGCGTGAGCTGTGACAGGGCGAGAGAGAGTCATGGACATATACACACTAACAAACGTAGTAAGGTAGATAGCTAGTGGGAAGCAGCCACATGGCACAGGGATATTGGCTCAGTGCTTTGTGACAGCCTGGAGGAGTGTGATAGGGAGGGCGGGAGGGAGGGAGACACAAGAGGGAAGACATATGGGAGCATATGTATATGTATAACTGATTCACTTTGTTATAAAGCAGACACTAACACACCAATGTAAAGCAATTATACCCCAATAAAGATGTTAAAAAAAAGGTTTTGTTTATCAAAAGAAACCATAAACAAATCTTTTCTGTATTTTGTAATTGCTAAGGGAGAAATTAGCATGAATACAAAAATGTGTCCCTATAAATTATGGCACCAGAAAGAGAGGTGGCCTTAGAATGAAACTGTGATTGCAAAAGGCAGAGGATTAAGATAGAAAAGGCATTTGGTCAAAAATATAATCTACCTTAATTAATATGCATGCATATAGAACAGCACTCATTTCACAAAAGTACATTAAAAAAAGATACAACATATATACATTAGAATGGCTGCCTATACATGGAATAAGAAGAAAAAATAAGTCAAAATTGGGTTAAAATCAAGAAAAAATTAGATGGAACTTATATAGGAAAACAGTGTATGCGCTTAACTGAAATCTCCATCATCTACTGTCATGCATAAATATACCTAGGTCTATATCCATATGTGTATCTATATCCATATTTACAGCTCTATAAAAAAGTAGCATTCTTTTTGCCATTGTTGAGCCATTGGATCAAACCATCTTTGACATCTTCCTGATTATGGAAAATAGAATGAGCCTGAAAACACCTTAACTTGTAGGATAGTGTTTTTGTGTACTTTAGTTCATTTTTAACCCAAAGGTAAAATTTTTGCTCTACAGTCAATAAGCATTTTTATTAACCAAACATTTAATATTTATTTGTTCTTTTTTCCAAAAATATCCTTGTTTGATTATTTTCCTTCTTCTAGAAAGATAACTCTCAAAATGTTCTTTAAAGGAAGATTTTCAATGGCAAAATCTCTCCAGTTTTCCTAAAATAAATTTATGGTTGTTCCATTATTAGAGGTAATTAAATACTAGGTTGAAAGTCATATTCTCTCAGCAAACTAAAAAACTATTATCTCATTATATTCAGATAACCAATGATGAGAAAATAGATACTGGTAAATAAGACATTTTGGAAGATATTCTGTTTCCATTCTTCACTCCACACTCTCACTCCCAACACTTCAATCTGCTCTTTAGATTTTCCCTTTTCTTTTTGGATTGGCAGGTTTATTCTTATGTTATAAATGTGGATTTATTCTTATTTCTCATTTATGAGTTTTATAGGGATTTCTATGGATCAGAGTCTTAAGAGATTTTTTCAAATTTTATTTCTTCAAATATACTTCTGATGGTTTCTCTTTTCCTTTTCCTATGGAACTCTCATTAAATATATGTTGCAAAATCAATCTCTTTTTCATATTTTCCATCTGTTTTTCTCTCTGGTCTTGATCTGTTAGTATTTCTTCAGATTTATATATAATTTCACAAATAATTTTTCAGTTAACTCTAATCTGTATTAAATTTTTCTATTGTAAGTTTTCATGCATGGGCATCTTCTTCAGTAATTTTTAAAATTTATAGCCATTTTAATATTCCCATCCTTTTTCTTTCAACATACTTATATTTAATATTTTCTGAGTGACAGAGAATTTCTATTTTTTGAGATTCTGACCAAGCTATCTTCAGTTTTTTCTCACTCAGTGTCTTATTTTCATGTTTAGTCTATGATATTTTTTACTCTAATCTCATATATTTAAGAGCTTGATTTGTCAGAAAATGTTGAGGCCTATTTCAAAGATGGATTTCTTCAGAGAGAATTTGCATTTGTTGTTGCCTGAATCCTGGTGGCAATCTCACACTGTTTCCATTTTTAATGAAATCAATGTAATACAAATTCAGGATGCAATCCTTTTATTTTTTAAAAAGCCCTATTTAACACCAAGCTTTCAGTCAGAAAATTTTGTTTGAAATCTTCTAGGGATAGTTTTTATGTTTATTTTATTTGTATACCCTAATACAAGGGCAAATTTTTATACACTTATAAGAGGGTAGCCTTTGTCTTCCCAGTTTTGTAAAAGGAACAGAGGGAGGTGCTCTTTCATATTAGACTGCCCACATTGGGTGAACCCTGGTCTCAGTCTTGATTGTTTCAGAAACTTTGAGCCTAGGAAAATTAAACTTTTCTTATCTGGCTCAGAAAATAATCTCTGTGTTCAAGGTTGTCCTTAGTTTTGGCCTCTGCATAGTATACTTTTTGTGTGTGTGTGCTACTTAATTTACACCTACACTTTCATTTGGAGATTTGGTCAGGATGCCAAATCTGCTGGAAGTGGAATTCCCTCTTATTTGCCTTTGAAATATTTAAATAATATTTAAATATTGAGTTTTACATGTGTACACTATTAATGTTTTTGCAAGAAATATGTGTGGTGACCTGTAAACTAATTTTGTATTATATTCCTTATGAGTATGAGTGAGTATGGCCAGCTGACTTGTTAGGACTGTCAATTGAATCAAGCTTTATATTATTTTCCCTTTATGTGTGAATAAAGGGAAAATACAGACACACTGCCTCTTAAGGTAGTTTAAAATTCACTTTTTGGTAAAAGTTATCACATTTCTAATGACAGTGAACATGTCAAGAAAAGCATTGGTTCTTAGCATAAAAATAAATTGGGAATAAATAAAATAGTGTAATATTAAAAGCAACTATACCTTAAATCCATGATATAAAAATGTTTTTGAGGTGAGAGTATAAGCAAATATTTCTAGGAGAAGGGAGAGTGGTGGTGAGCAAAATGAGTGTTGAGAAGGGGGCTCTAATTAAAAACAACTTAGGAGGTTTTTTTCCCATAATGCATAAACTTGCTTACTCTACATTTTAGATTCTAAAACAATCTTTGAAATGAAGAGTGAAAGTAGAAAATGAGAGAGAGACATGAATGCATGAAAAATTTTATTTATAACATTCTCTTTTATAGAAGTTAAAACTTATTAAATTATTTTCCTATTTAAAAATATGAAGTGCATGTATGCTATATAACAAAAATAGTTTAATTCCACAAATCATTATTATTCACCTATGTGAATAGCAAACATCTAATAACTTCTCTCTAAAGAATGAATAAATGGTGAATAATGTCCTATATTACTTATAGATATGTACTTGTGCATGTGTGGTTTTACACCTTTATTTATCTATCTGTTTTTTCTGGGTTAAAGTTAGCACACATATAAATGGACACTCAGACTTAAGATAACTACTCATTCTTATTTGGTCAGAATAAGTTAAAATAAATAACATCTTTAAAACTAAAATTTACTTACTTGTCAATACCAAATTTGTTGATGCAATAATACAATTCTCCTTGCCCATGATATTTTATATATTGTTTGACAACTGCATATATATACAATGGAATATTACTCAGCCATAAAAAGAAATGAAATTGAGTTATCTATAGTGAGGTGGATGGACCTAGAGTCTGTCATACAGAGTGAAGTAAGTCAGAAAGAGAAAAAAAAATTACCATATACTAACACATATATAGACTCTAAAAAAAAAAAAAAAGGTTCTGAAGAACCTAGGGCCAAGACAGGAATAAAGATGCAGATGTAGAGAATGGACTTGAGGACATGGGGAGGGGAAAAGATAAGCTGGGATGAAGTGAGAGAGTAGCATTGACATATATACACTACCAAATGTAAAATAGGGAACTAGTGGGAAGTAGTTGCATTGCACAGGGAGATCAGCTTTGTGCTTTTTGACCACCTAGAGGGGTGGGATATGGAGGGTGGGAGGGAGATGCAAGAGGGAAGGGATATGGGGATATATGTATAGCTGATTCACTGTGTTGTACAGCAGAAACTGGCACAAAATTGTAAAGCAATTATACTCCAATAAAGATGTTAAAAAAAAATACATGACTTCATCAAGTTAAATCCATGAACCTTTGCTGTCAGTTTCACAAATAGCTGACAGTGTTTCACAATGTGAAATTTCCTCATCCAAAGTAGAATGTAACATAGGGAATGGTAAGTTTTTAGGTCATTTGTTGACAAAAATGGACCATGCTGGAAATAAATATGGTCCATGTATCCAATAATACTCAACTGACCTTTAATCAAATTGACACCATTGGAAGAAGGTACTGTATCATTAGTAAATGAATTGAACTCTTTATATACTGATCTGAATGTATTTAGTAGAGATGGAATTAAATAAAATCTATTCTTTTAAATCTTGAATTATTCAACTTTTTCAAGTATGTAAATCCAGAATATAAATTGTTGAATGCAATGGAGCTACAGAAGAGCTACATAATAAAACAGTTCACAAAGATAATGTACTCTGAACTTATATGAATACTTGGTCATTCAATGCATTGTTTAATATATATTTTATTGAAATGTTTATGAATAAAATTAGGAGATCATGGCACATTCTTTATTTATCCATTGATTTAAAAAACAATCATTTACAATTCATACATGGAAATAACTAATCTGGCTTCATCATCTATGTATTAATGGTCTAAACTTCAAGTTCCTGATTCCTTAATTCAATTTTGCAAGACAACTTTTTTCATCATTATCTACAACTTCTTTTGTGTTAGAAGCTATAATTCAGATAATAGCTTTTGTTTACTTCATATTACTAAAATTAAAACCTGCTTATACCAACAAATTTGACAACCTAGCAGAGATGTACAAGTTTTAAAAACACAGCCTACCAAAACTGAGTCAAGAAGAAACAGGTAATTTGAACCCACCAATTACTAGAAATGAACTAGAATCTGTGAAAACAAAACAAAACAAAAGTTCCTGTAAAGAAATGTCCAGGACTAGAAGGCCTCACAGTGCATTTCTACCAAACATATATAAAAGAACTTATACCTTCTTTTCAAACTATTTTAAAAAATTGAAGAAGAGGAAACACTCCCAAATTCATTCTATGAGGCAACCTGATAACCTTGATATCAAAACCAGGCAAAGACACTACAAAAAATATTTCAGGTCAATGTTTTTGATGACTATGTATGCAAAAATCTTCAACAAACTATTAGCAAACCAAACCCAACAATTCATGAAAATGATCATACACCATGATCAAGTTGGATTCATTACAGGGTCACAAGAATGGTTCAACACATGCAAATCAAACAATGTGATACACCACATTAACAAAGGGAAAGACAAAAACTTCATGATCTTCTCAATAGACAGAGAAAAAGCATTTGACAAAATTCAACATCCATTCATGATAAAAAATTCTCACCAAAGTGAGTATAGAGGTAATATATCTCAACATAATAAAGGTCATTTATGACAAACCCACAGCTAACATAGTACTCAATGGTGAAAAGCTGAAAACCTTTCCTCTAATTCACAAACAAGACAATGGTGCCCTTTCGCTATTTCTATTCAACATAATATTGGAAAACTTAGCCACAGCAATCAGACAAGAAAAATATAAAAAAAATGAAACGTACCTAAATTGGAAGGAAAGAAGTAAAACTGTCAGTATGGAAGGGTGACATGATACTCTATATAGAGAAACCTAAAATCTCCACACAAAAACTATTAAAACTAATAAATGAGTTCAGCAAGGTAGCAGGATACAAGGTTAATATATAGAACTCCATTGTGCTTTTTTACACTAATAATGAAATATCAGAAAGAGAAAGTAGGGGTTTCCCTGGTGGTGCAGCAGTTGGGAGTCTGCCTGCCAATGCAGGGGACATGGGTTCAAGCCCTGGTCCGGGAGAATCCCACGTGCCATGGAGCAGCTAGTCTCGTGTACCACAACTGCTGAGCCTGCACTCTAGAGCCCACACTCCACAAAAAGAGAAACCACAGCACCACAACGAAGAGTAGCCCCCACTCTCTGCAACTAGAGAAAGCCCGCACGCAGCAACGAAGACACAACACAGCCAAAAATAAAATAAAAATTTAAAAAAAAGAGGAAAGAGAAAGTTAAAAATCAATCCTGTCTAAAACCATGTCAAAAAACAAATACCTAGGAATAAACTTAACCAAGGAGGTGAAAGACCTCCTTGATTAACACTATAAAACACTGATAAAGGAAACTGAAGATGACTCAAATAGATATGTCTCATGCTCTTGGATTGGAAGAATTAGTGTTGTTAAAGTGGCCGTACTAGCCAAAGCAATCTACAAATTTAATGCAATCCCCATCAAAATATCCATGACATTTTTCAGAGAGCTAAAACAAATAATCTTTAAATTTATATGGAACTACAAAAGACCCAGAACTTTCAAATCAACCCTGTGAAAAAAAGAACAAAGCTGGAGGCATAACACATCCAGATGTCAGACCATATTACAAAATTACAGTAATCAAACAGCATGGCATTGGCACAAAAACAGACATATAGATCAATGGAAAACTATAGAGAGCCAAGATATAAACCCATGTAATTAAGGTCAATTAATATATGACAAAAGAGGCAAGAATATACAATGAAGAAAAGACAGTCTCTTCAACAAGTGGTGTTTGAAAATCTGGATAGCTACACATAAATCAATGAAATTAGAACACTTGCTTACACCATATATAAAAACAAACTCCAATAGGTTAAAGAGCTGAATGTAAGACATGACACCATAAAACTCTTAGAAGAGAACATAGGTAAAACATTCTCTGACATAAATCATAGCAATGATTTTTTAGATCAATTTCCCAAGGTAAAAGAAATAAAATCTAAGATAAACAAATGGGATTTAATCAAACTTAAAAGCTTTTGCACAGCGAACAATCAACAAAATGAAAAGACAACTCACAGAATGGGAGAAAACATTTGCAAATGATATGATCAACAAAGAGTTAATATCCAAATCACAAAAACAGTTCATACAACTCAGTACTGAAAAAAACAGCTTATACCACTCAATATCCAAAAATGGGCAGACCAAGGGGTGGAGTAAAGATGGTGGTGTAGGAGGATGCAGAGTACTTCTCCTCACAATTAGGGCAGCTACCAGATATGGTGGGGGACCTCAACATCCAATAGTATGGGAGGAACCCCCAAGAGACCAGGTAGGATGTGGGGGGTGGGATGAAGTGGGAAGAGAAGTGGAGGCTGGATGGGACCAGTGCCCTTGAAGGGTGGCTGGGGGAAAGGAGGTGTTGCCATGCCTGGAAGGTCTATCATTTGTTTGGAGGATTGTGGGAGGAATGTGGTTAGTATTTGCCCTGCCCACTCGGGCCCCAGGAAGACTGCTGGGATCCTGGGCTTGGTCCTTCACTGTCTGAGGTCGCCACCAGCAGTGTGGGTCCTAGCGGCATGGGGGAAGAAGAGTAGAGGCGAACAGGGAGGGACCCTCTGGAATGTGGCAAGCATTTTCCTTGTCCACTCAGGCCCCAGAGAGCCTGCTGAGGTCCCTGGCCTGATCAGCTGCACTCTGAGGCTGGAGGAACTCTGAGGCCCTTCAGGTTGCACTAAGCCTAAGCCCTGCTCCTCACACCCCCAGAGTCTTTTCTGGCTGTGTGAGTCCTAAGCCTAGACCCTGCCCCCACCTAAATCCCACTTCTGCCTAAGCCCCACACCCACTAAACCTCAGCCACCCACAGCCAAGGCCTTTTCTGGCCTTTTAGGTTTTTTTCTTTTCTGCTATTCTGGTTCTGTTTTACTTTCCCATTGTTTCATTTATGTTTTTATTTTTTCAAACAAATATGTTAATTTTCTAATCTTATTTCATTTTTTATTGTTATTGTTCCACTTTTTTTTTCTGCCACCCCATGTGGCTTGCAGGATGTTTGTTCACAATGTGGGGGTTGGCCCTGAGCACCTAGGGTGGTCACACAGAGTCTGAACCACTGGGTTAATAGAGACTCTCAGACCCCGGGAATAATCATCAGAGTGAGGTCTCCTGGAGGTCCTCATCTCGGCACCAAGACCTGGATCTACCCAAAAGAACAGTCTACAAACTCCAGTGCTGGAAGCCTCAGGCCAAACAAGCAGTAAGACAGGAACATAGTCACACCTATCAAAAAAAAAAAAAAAAGAAAACAAAAAAAAATACGTTACAGATGAAGGAGAAAGGGAAAAACTACAAGAACAAATAAATGAAGAGGAAATAGGCAAAAAGAATTCAGAGTAATAATAGTAAAGATGACACAAAATCTCGGATATAGAATGGAGGCAAGGATCAAGAAAATATAAGGAATGTTTAACAGAGACCTAGAAGAACTAAGGAACAAACAAACAGAGATGAACAACACAATAATTGAAATGAAAAAATACACTAGAAGGAATCAATAACAAAATAACTGTGGTGGAAGAAAGAATAAGTGAGCTGGAAGATAGGATGGTGGAAATAACTGCCAAGGAGCAGAATAAAGAGAAAAGAATGAAAAGAATTGAAGACAGTCTTAGAGACTTCTTGGACAACATTAGATGCACCAGCATTTGAATTATAGTGGTCCCAGAAGAAGAAGAGAAAAAGAAAGGGTCTGTGAAAACATTCAAAGAGATTATAGTTGAAAACTTCCCTAACATGGGAAAGGAAGTAGCCACCTAAGTCCAGGAAGCATAGAAAGTCCCATATGGGATAAACCCTAGGAGAAACACAGCAAGACACATGTTAATCAAAATAATAAAAATTAAATTCAAAGAAAAAATATTAACAGTAACAAGGGAAAAGTGAAATAATATACAAGGGAATCCCCATAAGGTTATAAGCTGATTTTTCAGTATAAACTGTGCAGGTTAGAAAGGAATGACAGGAAATATTTCAAGTTATGTAAGGGAAAAGCCTACAACCAAGATTACTCCACCCAGCAAGGATCTCATTCAGATTCAATGGAGGAATCAAAAGGTTTACAGACAAGCAAAAGCTAAGTGCACCACCAAACCAGCTTTGCAACAAATGCTAAAGGAACTTCTCTAGGTGGGTAAAAGAAATGAAGAAAAAGACCCACAAAAACGAAACAAAATAATTAAGAATATGTTAATAGGAACATACATATTGATAAGTACCTTAAATGTAAACAGATTAAGTGCTCCAACCAAAAGACACAGACTGTCCAAATGGATACAAAAACAAGATTCGTATATATGCTGTCTACAAGAAACCCATTTCAGACCTAGGGACATATACAGACTGAAAGTGAGGGGATGGGAAAAAATTTCCATGGAAATGGAAATCAAAAGAAAGTGGGAGTAGCCATACCTATATCAGATAATAATAGACTTTAAAATGAAGACTCTTACAAGAGATAAGGAAGGACACTACAAATGATCAAGTGATCAATCCAAGGAGAAGAAGATATGAAAATTTTAAATACATACACACCTAATATAGGATCAACTCAATACATAATGCAAATGCTAACAGCCATAAAAGGGGAAATTGACAGTAACAATAGTAGGGGTCTTTATTACCCTACTTAAACCAATGGACAGATCATCTAGACAGAAAATATATAAGGAAACACAAGCTTTAAATGATACAATAGACCAGATAGAATTAATTGATATTTATAGGGCATCCACCCAAAAGTGGCAGAACACACTTCCTTCTCAATATCACATGGAACATTCTGCAGGATAGATCAGACCTTGGGTCACAAATCAATCCTCAGAAAATGAAAGAAAATTGAAATCAATTCAAGCATAATTTCTAACCACAACACTGCGAGAAGAGAAATCAATTACAGGAAAAAAAAAACTGAAAAGACACAAGCAATGCAGTGCTAAATAACCAACAGGTCACTGCAGATATCAAAGAGGAAATTAAAAAATACATAGAAACAAATGACAACAAAAACATGATGACCCAAAACCTATGGGATGCAGCAAAAGCTGTTCTAAGAGGGAAGTTTATAGCAATTCAATCTCACCTCTAGAAGCAAGAAAAATCTCAATCTAACCTTACACTGAAAGCAACTAGAGAAAGAAGAAGAAAAACAACAACAAATATGTCAGTAAAGGAGAGAAATCATAAAGATCAGAGCAGAAATAAATGAAATAGAAATGAAGAAAACAATAGCAAAAATCAATAAAGCTAAAAATTGTTTCTTTGAGAAGATAAACAATATTGATAAACATTTAGCCAGACTCATCAGGAAAAAAAGGGAGAGTATGCACATCAATAAAATTAGAAGTGAAAAACAAGAAATTACAACTGACACCTCAGCAATACAAAGGATTATAAGAGACTACTACAAACAACTATATGTCAATAAAATGGACAGCCACAAAGAAGTGAACAAATTCTTGGAGAGATACAATTTTCCAAGACTGAACCAGGAAGAATTAGAAAATATAAACAGACCTATCACAAGTTATGAAATTGAAAATGTAATTTTAAATCTTCCAATAAACCAAAGTCCAGGACCAGATGGCTTCACAGGGGAATTCTATCAAACATTTAGAGAAGAGCTAACACTCATCCTTCTCAAAATCTTCCAAAAAATTGCAGAGGGAGGAACACTCCAAATTCGTTGTATGAGTCCACCATCACCCTGATACTAAAACCAGACGAGGATATCATAAAAAAAAGAAAATTACAGACCAATATCACTGATGAACATAGACACAAAAATTCTCAAGAAAATACTAGCAAACAGAATCCAAAGACCAAGTGGGATTTGTCCCAGGAATGCAAGGATTCTTCAATATACACAAATCAATTAATGTGATACACCATACTAACAAATTGAAGAATAAAAACCATATGATCATCTCAATAGATGCAGAAAAAGCTTTTGGCAAAATTCAACAGTCATTTATGATAAAAACTCTCCAGAAAATAGGCATAAAGGGAACCAGCTTCAACACAATAAAGGCCATATATGACAAACCCACAGCAAACATCATTCTCAATGGTGAAAAACTGAAAGCATTTCCTCTAAGATCAGGAACAAAACAAGGATGTCCAATTTTGCCACTCTTATTCAACATAGTTCTGAAATCCTAGCCACAGCAATCAGAGAAGAAAAAGAAATAAAAGAATACAAATTGGAAAAGAAGAAGAAAAACTGTCACTGTTTGCAGATGACATGATACTAGGCATAGAAAATCCTAAAGATGCCACCAGAAAACTACTAGAGCTAATCAATGAATTTGGTAAATAGCAGGAAAAAAATTAATGCACAGAAATCTCTTGCATTCCTATACACTCACAGCAAAGGATCAGAAAGAAAAATTAAGGAAACAATCCCATTTACCTTTGAAACACAAAGAATAAAATACCTAGGAATAAACCTAGCTGAGGAGGTAAAATATCTGTACTCAGAAAACTATAAAACACTGGTAAAAGATATCAAAGATGACACAAACAGATGGAGAGATATACCATGATCTTAGATTGTTAGAATCAACATTGTGAAAATAATTATAATACCCAAAGAAATCTACAGATTCAATGCAATCCCTATCAAATTATCAATGACATTCTTCACACAATTAGAACAAAAAAATTTACATTTTGTATGGAAACACAAAAGACCTCAAACAGCCAAAGCAATCTTGAGAAAGAAAAAAGGAGCTGGAGAAATCAGGCTTCCTGACTTTAGACTATACTACAAAGCTACAGTAATCAAGACAGTATGGTACTGGCAAAACAGAAATTTAGATCACAGGTACAGGATAGAAAGCTCAGAGATAAATCCATGCACTTATGGTCACCTAATTTATGACAAAGGAGGCAAGAACACACAATGGAGAAAAGACAGTCTCTTCAATAAGTGATGCTGGGAAAACTGGACAGCTATATGTAAAAAATTGAAATTAGAAAGCTTCCTAACACCATACACAAAAATAAACTCAAGATGGATTAAAGACCTAAATGTAAGGCCAGACACTATAAAACTCTTGGAGGAAAACATAGGAAAATCACGGTTTGACAGAAACCACACAAAGATTTTTTGACTCACTTCCTAAAATAATGAAAATAAAAACAAAAATAAATAGGACCTAATAAAACTTAAAAACTTTTGCACAGCAAAGGAAACAATAAACAAGATGAAAAGACAACCCTCAGAATGGGAGAAAATATTTGCCAACAAAGCAACGGAGAAAGGATTAATCTCCAAAATATACAAACAACTCATGCAGCTCAATATCAAGAAAACAAACAACCCAATCAAAAAATGGACAGAAGACCTAAATAGACATTTCTCCAAGGCAGACATACAGATATCCAATGGTTCCATGAAACTATGCTCAACAGTACTAATTCTTAGAGAAATGTAAATCAAAACTACAATGAGGTATCACCTCACATCAGCAGAATGTCTATCATCAAAATGTTTACATACAATAAATGCTGAAGAGGGTGTGGATAAAAGGGAACCCTTATACACTGTTGGTGCAAATATGAATTGGTGCACCCACTATGGAAAACAGTATGATGTTCTTTAAAAAACTAAAAATAGAGCTACCATATGATTAAGCAATTCTACTCCTGGTCATATATCCTGAAAATATGAAAACTAATTCAAAAAATTCATGCAGCCTAGTGTTCATAGCTGCACGAACTACAGTAGCTAAGATTTAGAAACAACTCAAGTGCCCATCAACAGACGATTGATTTAAGAAGATGTGTGTATTTTACTCAGACATAAAAATGAGTGAAATATTGCCATTTGCAGTAACATGGATGGACCTAGAGAATGTCATACTAAGTGAAGTAAGTCAGACTGAGAAAGACAAATATTATATGATATCACTTATATGTGGAATCTAAAAAATAATAAATATGAACCTATATACAAAACAGAAGCTGACTCACAGGCATAGAAAACAAATTTATGATTACCAAATGGGAGAGGTGGGGAGGGACAAATTAAGAGTATAGGTTTGAGAGAAACAAACAACTTCACATGAAATAGATAAGCAATAAAGATTTACTGTGTAGCACAGGGAATTATAGTCAATATCTTGTAAAACCCTCTTATGGAATATAATCTGTCAAAACCCTAAAATCGTTATGTTCTATACATGAAACTAATGCAATATTGTAAATCAACTGTACTTCAATAAATTTTTTTAATTAAGAAAACTTCTCTATTATCTTTGTTGAAGACTGCTTTAAAGAAGTGAGAATGTCTTTATCAGTGTAAAATGGCACTGATTTTAAGTCTAAGAAAGTCTAAGAAAATGATGGTTAGCTCATGTTCTATTATTTCAATGTAAATATTGCACTGAATTTAAGAAATTTTGTATGTAAAAATTCATTAAAATTAACAAACCCTGACAAAATACACATTGTTCCCCAAAATTTGTGGTTTAGAATGATCTATTATAAAAACTTTTGGGTTTTATAATAGATGGTTTCCTTTACATGGAAACCATCTATTATAAAATTATTATAAAATCTATTTAAAATAACTTCTATTATAATATTATATTATATTATTTTATAATATAATTATTTTATAATTATATAAAATTATAATATAATATAATTATATAATATATAATATTATATTATAATATATATAATGTAATAATTATATATATTATAATAGATGGTTTCCTTTATGTGGATATGATTATAATACTCTGTAAGTGTATACTACTTTGGAATGAAAATTAATTTTAAAATATAGAATGTGATATTTCATGTCTAATATGGGCTATAGTGGCAGCAGGTATACATTAGTAATGGGTTTTGAGCCCAGTTTTTAGAAAAGTACCATCTTCCTCATAACTTAGGACATCTGGTCTTAGACATACTACTAATCCTCCATGGGAAGAACTGCCATGGAGAGAAACTACAATGACAAGAAGAAAAAAACCCTGATAAATTAGGTTATGCTGAGAAGGAAACTATAATGTAGGCCGTTGAGCATGGCTCAGGAGAAAAAATTTGTCAATCAACCATAGACTTTCCCTCTTGGCTAGGTCATTTGAGTACGGTTTAACTTTTTAAAAACAGTTGCTTTTTGGGCTTCCCTGGTGGCGCAGTGGTTGTGAGTCTGCCTGCCGATGCATGGGACACGGGTTCGTGTCCCGGTCTGGGAAGATCCGACATGCTGTGGAGAAGCTGGACCCCTGAGCCATGGCCGCTGAGCCTGCATGTCCAGAGCCTGTGCTCTGCAACGGGAGAGGCCACAACAGTGCAAGGCCCGCATACCACAAAAAGAAAAAAAACAAAAAAAAAAAAAACAGTTGCTTTTTAAAAATAAAAAAGCAAAGAAATAAGTCCATCAGAAAGATTGGGCAGTATAGCAGATATTAGAAAAACAGAAAATAGACTCTCTGATGTGCAGGAGAGGCTGTATTTAAGATAATAACTCAATTTTAGGCTTCATCTACTGTGGGAACTGATTATGTGTAGATCCTCCAGTCTTGGTAAAAAATCTAGGTAATCACAGCTTGGGTGTCAAGGGCTACAGACCCAATTCCCAGAGCAATTATTTTAATAACAAAAGCTACACAGAATATTATATAGCACCAATAGAAGGTCATAACTCATTGGATCAATATAAAATAATATGACTGTAAAAGTTTTTTTTTTTTTAACTTTGAGAGGTATGTTTCATAAAACATTAACAAAATCAGTAAAACACACCATAGACACTAGCCTATCTAATTTAATAGTCAGGGCTTATAATTAGGATGGCCAAGGTAAGACTGAACAAATATCCTCTTCCCCCTGGGAAAGGTGAAATACACTATGAAAATTTATTTCACTATGTCATTGAGATTCTTTTTTCTTAGCCTTTTTCTACCACTGTCTTCATTGACATGTGACCCTTCATGTAGAAATATGCTGCATTTCTAAATTTTTGAAATATCTTGAACATTGACATTGTTTTGATTAATGAGCTCATTGTTATTCATTCTAGTTAGATCTTGATGAAAAAACTGTCCTTTTCTTAACTTCAGCAATGACTCACTATTTTTAGGGTTACCACTGAGGCACTCAAATGAGACACTGTGCAAGTTCTCAGACAACTTTATAAAGCAGAACCTCAGAACTCTGAGCTTCTAATCAGCAATCCTTTTTATTCAACAAAAACATTTGCTATATAGCCAAAATTTATAAGAAATTTTACTGTTTTTATTTAATCAATCTACATAATAAAGTTGGTCTTCTAAATTTGACATTATATCATCATTACAATGAATACACTGTTACATCACGGTATCTCAAATTCATATGTCTCACATATAATTATTATGCTCATTATACATTTAATGACATTCTACCTTTAATCACTATATCTAAGAAGAAGAGGTTAGTGTAATTCCTTACTGTGTCACATAGTAGTTTGAGTGTACTAACTAGTTTATGTAACTATTTTATGTGAGTTATAGCTAAATATAATTTGATGTTTTTGTTTGGGTGAAACCAAGGTAAACTAGAGAAAGTTAGTATAACATCTCCATGATGGAAATTTACCTAGCTTAGTCAAAAAGAAGAGAACCTGAAAATGTTTTCACTGTTATGTTCACATCTACTTTCCTGCAACCTGATGGAAACTTTAAGATTTCAATTTCATTTTATATTTGTAAGTTGAACAAAAGTGCTTTGTTATTATTTATTTTCCTGTATTGCTTACATCATTAATTATTCACTGAAGCAATAGAATTTACTTAATAACTGCCAAGGTTTTATTCTGAAGTTGCTCTGGACAGGGGCATATCAATTCATTTATTTTTTCTTTCTACATATCTCTGTATATACATTGTTGCCATCAAATTGATCAAGAAACCATAGCATCGATTGGTAAGGTGGCCAAATTAACTGCAGTATTTTCATATGGACATAGCTAATGAACTTTTCACAGAAATGTTATGACTTAGTGACTCTGATCTAAAGGCAACTTAAATATAAACAAGACTCTTGGTATTAATTTACTACAATTGGTCAATTATCTTCAAATTTGCTTATGTGAATATATTTTCGAGTATAATGTAGTTTCTGCAAAACAAAGTATGATTTAATTTTATACTTCATTTTAAATGTAAAATATTAACTTTCTTGTAAGCATCCCTGATACAGAGAGAACACTGGAAAACATACTGGAAATTAACATAATTATATCAAGAGTTCCCTAGTGGTCAAAAGCATTAGTGCACAAATTACATTATGAATATGCAAATCTAGTATTTTTAATTTAGGTCATTTGTCACTGGTATTAGAAATTACAAGTCACTGATGCTGACTACTTTTGAAAGAGTATCAGATGACTGGTAATTTAATTCAAAAGAACATTTTTGTTCATCAACATTCTATCCAAAATATATAAGATCCATTAATAGGAAAATAGTAAGTTCTTTAAATGTTTGAGTACAGAATTCTCTTAAAAAGATATATATTGGGCCTGAGTAATAATAGCTTCTTCTAAGGGAAAGCTTAGTTATTTACACACCTTGCTAAGAATTCTACATTCATTCACAATTCAACACATAATGTGTTGTTATTGTGAATCCAAATTTTATATTCTTAAACACTATAGCATCTTCTCCACCCCACAGAGGTCTAACATTATCAATAAAGCTTTGAAATGTCATATTGGAAATTATTTCAAATTAGGAAAAGAAGAATCAGATACATGTGCAGATATTATTTATAGTTTTTAAGAATTCCCAATTTCTTAAATATCATAACAGTGTATTAACACAGTGGACTACGTTTGAGATGATTGGGCAAAGTTTTAAACAGTCTTCAACCCCCTCTGAATTTCTTTGAAAAGTAGACTTTAAATACATACAATTAGTGGACAAAAAAGTACATATATTTTCTATATCTAATTTTCATTTTTCAGTTAATTGCAAAATTAATGTAGACTTTGTATATTACAATACAAATTTTATTTTTAAACATTCTTGGAAATTTCAAGACATTTCAAGAAATTCTTCTGAAGAATAGACAGACCCAGATTTAGAAGAATTACATTCTTTTACTGTAAGAAGTCTATAAAAGTTACTAGTATTTCCAGTCTAAAGCCAGGGATTGTATAAGAAAAAAATTTGGAGAGGGAGTCTTTGGTAGTTAAAATGCAGAGAAGATGACTAGAAGCCTTCATTCCTAACACTATCACTACAATTGTGTTAAGAGTTGAGTTAAGAATACACAATATTTTTCTCCAAGAAATGTGACTGCAATTGTGGCAAAAATCCTGGAGAGTGGAACAGGACACCCAATAACCCTTCCTTCTCCCTCTCACTCTGCCAGACTTCAAAAGTTTATCCTTTTATTTTGAATTTAGAAACTACCACAAGTGAATAGATATTACATGACCACATAGTTTTCCTAACTGAATCATCTACACACACATTTAGAACTCTCCTTAACCCGCTGGACATCTGCACTTAGGTCCCATGTACAAAAGCCATATTTAATCCTTAGATTATTATCCTATAGAGAAATGTACTGAATTCCTAGTTGTAACTGCAAAGGTATTGTGTTATGTTAGACAAAATCAGAGTTAAATTTAATGTTCTGTATTTATTTGTAACCATGCTGACAGTAAACTTTGCAAATGTGATGAATAAAATTTAGGTGACTCAGGGCATTTGGATAAAAATTAAAATGCATGAATCAGAAATTTATGTTTAAAAATTACACACAATTTTCCAGGGAAACATCCTAGACTATATAAATATTATTTTGATAAATGGAGAATCACTAGATTCATATTTTTCTATACTTAATTTTATTTCTAATGTCACATAATAAAAATATGGTATTTAGAAGATTAAAGATTTGTATGCATTTTTAATTCTCTAATAGGACTACTAAAATGTGAACAGATGGTAAACTCAAATCTTAATTGAAAAACAGACCTTATAAGAAATAATTAGGAAAATATTTATGTTAAATATACTTATGTCACTTTTCTAAATATTAGTTTATGAAAACATCTTTAATATTAAATGGGTTATCATTTTACATGACCTTGCTTAAAGAGTGAATGTTTATTTATATATAGAAAGATTGGTAATTATCAAATGAAACAGGTACAATTATGTTTATGGTAATCATTTAATATTACTTAATAATCTCCACAGATTGGAGCTACCAATCCAATTATTACATTTCCTCCTGCCTAAAGGTCATAGCAAAGTATTTCTTCTCTGTGTCTTTTGTGGGGCAGAAGATGATCAAGCTTTATAGGTATACATTCCTCAGTCTCATTTCCATTAGCTCTGGAATTGTTTCACAGATAAGAACTAACAGAAGTGATATAGAAGTGAAATGTATTCTTCTTAATCTTCATACGTCTTGTGAGGGGAAGTAGCTCACTGTTGCCTTAGTTGACATATAATACCATCATGATAAAAGGCTATGATAATGTTATTTTAATAACAAAACAGTCAAAAAGGAGAGAGTTACCAGGGATAAAGAAATAAAATAATAGAATAAAAAAATAGACTAAAGTATCATTTAGGCATTAAAAAAAAGGTGATAGACAATATATAAAGTTTGTTATTGAGATCTGAATTGCAATTTTATAAACATCAGCTCCTGACAGCAATATCTCAGTAACTAATAAATGAGAACCTTGTTATTAAATAGGCTGAGTACTTGGGAAAACAGAATGCTTCCACCACAACTCCACCTAAACAAAGACGTTTCAGGTAGGGTGGAGATGTAGGAAAGAGGATGACTACATATAAAGCTGCCATTGAATATGAGTCTGGTGTTTGTGTCCTGTGTGGCTTCAGTTATCGTATCTTAATACTTTGTTGTTTTCAAACAAAGTACACTTTGTCAAAAGACTAATTAGGATAGTAGTCATCTACAGATTAATTTTTGGATTGTGGGAGAGTAAGAGCATCACCTAATCATATAGAACATTTTTTAGTTAATTGTTCAAAATGTACAATAGTATTAACTACTAGGCCTCCAGAACTCAATTCAGGTTTTTGAGCTAAGAGTACATAATATGATCATGTTTCTTTAAAAGTCATTCAGTATTACAGTGCAAAAGTTGAAATATCCATATTTTATCTTGATGGGTACTTCCACTATACTTTAGTCACCCATATTACATTCTGAAGCCTTTAGCACAATCAAAATTCATCATTAGGTACAGTCCCCCTCAAACGAGGGCAGTACCAAGTTTAATTGCACATTCATTTAAATACCCTCATGAATCTTAGTGTCCTTGGAGATAACAGTAGATTTATTTTACAAATACAAAAACTAAGGGTCAAATAATTTGAGTAATTGTTCAGCATCATATTAGTCGATTGTAAGATGAGAACTAGAAAACAGATCACATTGTCAGCCCACTTTTATTTTAAAAAATTTTATTTTAAGATAAAAAATTTATCTTAAAATAACTTGCTCAAATGTAAGCTCTGCAAGGCAGGGAGAATATGTGTGTTTCTTTGCTGTACTCCATATCCTTACACAATATTTGAAATATAGTTATGCTCAATAAATATTTGTTTAAAGATTGTATGGAGGTTGATATTCAAGATAAGAATTTTTGTCAAAACAAGATTTGTTTACAAAATAAAAGAACAGTGACAATAATTTCCTTTGTTTTTGCATGGAGACAATTGTTTTTTAATTCATAAATTTATTATTTGTTAATAAATCTGGCAGTCATAGCTGTTAATTTTTCAACCACGCATATGAGACCAAGAAGTACCAGAGCTCTTCCACTGACTTGACATTGAGATGGAGGCAATTCTTACATAGCTGTTCTGAAAGAGCTTAAACATATGTGTCACCTACAAATTGGCACTTGCCATATACTGCTACAAGGATTAAATTATGAACCACTGCAGCTGCTGACCTTCAACACCCCCTGAAACGAGTCCGGGGTGGAGATTAGGAATGAGGCAACCTATGTTCTGGGAAAAACTGGCAAAACAGGTCTTCAGATAGTTAGATATTTTCAGGAGACAATTTTATGAGCCCAATTCTTGCATCTCCTCATATCTAGAAAAGCACTAAAATTCTTCATGGTGACGTTTGTTCCTCATGACTAGCAGTAACCTTCATGAGATCAGCAGAAACCTTCTGCAAAAAATATATGCTTGATTGCATGTACTTCCACTTCACCAAAATCACATATATACTGATCTTCCCCCCTACTTATTTGGAGCAGTTTCTCAGAGCTATCTGAAATGCTGTCTCCTGGGTTATAGTCCTCATTTTGCTCCAAATAAAAATTAACTCACAACTCTCACACTGTGCATTATTTTTTCAGTTGACAGATTTGGCGACCAATGAAGGGAAAGAGAATAGACTTCTCTCCATCTGAACTCTACAAAGAACTAGAACTTTGGTACCAGCAGAGGTCTCTTGCAGCTGTTCACTCCCTGTGGAGTCCAGATGAATTTGTGTGAGTGTCCCCTGGTTCTCTGATCTCCCATATTGGTTGATGATCCTAAGTTTTATTTGGCTGAATATAACAGGTACTTGTCCCTCCAGCTGAAAGATACTGAGGATCAATTGAAAGATACTGGGGAATGCCCACCCAGTTGAAAAGTGCTGGAGAGGTGCTCAGTTGAAAGATTTTGTGGTTTGCTCAGTTGAAGAAAACTGAGTGGTATGGGCTAGTGGTTAGGCATGAGGCTGATCTGATACTTTTCAGTTCGGCTGCCAGGGGTGGTAAAGTCAGAGTCCTCATACCATACAGTGGTCCCATAGGGGAACCCACTCATTAATTAAAACTCTTACTCATCTGGGGGTCACATATAAAAGTTGTCCATTCAGCGATCCGAGCACCTGCTCTGACCTTGGACCACTAAAGGAAGAAACTGAGACACATGAGAGGGATGAAATGACTCTAGGGTGATGCATAAAGGAGTTAAGCTCACAAGCAGCACAGTGACCCACCACACAATTTCAGTAGTAAATTTTATCCCTGACAAATTCAACTTAAAATGGGAAATAGAGTCTCTCAAACAGAGAAAAGAGGGGTGTCAGAAAACCAACCTCCAGCCTCCAGCTAACACCCCAGCCAGATTCATATACAGTACATATGGAGCTCATACTTGCAAGTACCTACTTAAATGGGGAAATTATACTAAAGTATATCTCGGTCTCATATGGCCAAATTGGGTTTCTTTTGATATTCAAAAATTCATATTTTTACACACACAGTTAGAAAAAGCTGGCTGTATCATCAAACAGACTGAATGGAATATTTACTTTAATTGGTATTTAGGAGCTTCTAAAAGAGGAAATGCTAGAGTAACTTCTTTGCAGGAAAACAATAAGAAATTGCTTGAAACTATATCAGAACTAGAAAAGGTCACTAGCACTGACTGTGTCTCTCAGTCTGCTCCTCCCACATATCCTCTTCTATCTGAACTGCCTGGCCCATATGCTATATCTTTTTCTCTTCCAATTCTTCTACCTCCTGCTATTCTCCCTTCCCCAGCAAAGGAGGATAAAAAATCAGAAATGAATTTAGCTCATTTTAAGGAGAACCCTATTACAGGGAGAGGTGAACAATCCTTGGTGCTTACATGCACACTCTGGACCTGAGCAGAACTTAGAGCCTTGGCTAAGGAATTTCCCAGTCCAAGTCAGGATCCATTGGGATTTGCTAAGGGATTTGAGTTAACCATCTGGACCTACAAGCTCAGGTTTTCAGATCTATATTACTTATATAGCTATTAATTTCTGAAATCAAAGCAAGGGAATGGATAGAGAAAGCATAGTCCACAGGCTTACAATGAATGGAAGGAATTAGCTTAGAAAGTACTTGAACTTATCCTAGAAAAATTTCCAAAAAACATAGACTGGATAAAGATTCAACAGTGCAAAACCGGATGAATCAATTCTGGACTATTATGAAAGCTTTGAACAACCTTTTAAGCAGTATTCTGGCTTGATGCCTGAATTATTCTCTAACCTGTAAGTTAAGAAGGAGAAACCTAGAAAGAAAAATGGATTTTAGACAGGAATTTCGAGTTAAACAAGAATAGGGCTGCTCCAAGGGAACATGGGGAGCCTTTCCCCTTCTCATCTCTAACACCCTGGGAAAAGTAAAAATGATTATACAAGGAGAAACAATTAAAGCCCTAATAGATACAGGGGACACCTTTTCAGTTTTGAACACTACCAAAATTAAAGGCTTTCTCCCTCAGAGTAAAACATCAGTACAGATGGTAGGGGTTTCTAATACACATTTTAAGGCTCTTAAATCATTACCTTTAGAATTCTACTTAGGGGAACTTAAAGGAAGACACTCTTTTTTTCTAGTAGAAAGTGCTCCTGTTTACCTGATAGGTAGAGACCTATTAGAAGCTTATGAAACTCATATTTCCTTTACTCCTAAGGGAGAAATGTTTCTAGATCTAAAGGATCAGACTTCCTTCATCATATAATGTTTGTGACCCATGATGAGGATGCCACTGAACAAGACAAATTGCTAGGCTCAGTACCTAAAGAATAAAGGGCACTTGATTCTACTGACATTGGAAGGATACATTCTGCATCACCCATCAGAATTTCTATAGATAAGGATAAGACCCTGCTTATCATTAATTAAGGTAGGAGGCCATAGAAGGAATAAAACCATTAATATCAGCTTACATTGAGAAAGGTCTTATTGTGCCTTCCACCAGCCCTTATAACACTCCCATTTTGCTGGTTAAAAAAACAGATGGCAAGGGTTGGAGATTCGTACAGAGCTTGAGATTTATCAATGCTATTATCCCTCAACATTTTGTAGTACCAACACCCCATATCTTACTGTTCTATTTTCCTAAAAACAGTGACTTTTCTGTGATAAATCTCTGTCGCACGTTTTTTAGTATCCCTGTACTTCCTGACAATCAGTATCTTTTTGCCTTTACTTGGAATGAAAACGGCAATATACATGGACTGTAATGCTACAGGGCTTTACTGAAAGCCCCATTTACTTCTCCCAGATATTAAAAGCCAATCTAGATGATCTGGATTGTCCTCATAAGTCAGTTTTGATACAATATGTAGACAATTTTCTGCTGTGTTCAAATTCTTTGATAAACAGCCAGCAAGACACCTGTATTTACTTCAGAAGCTAGACTTAAAGGGACATAAAGTGTCCAAAAAGAAATTACGTTTCTGAAGGCTAGTATAAAATATTTAGGACATAGGATATCTAAAGAAGGACTTTTAATTGATCTGGATAGAGCAAAAGGCATTCTAGCCTTTCCTGCCCCCAAAACAAAAAGATAATTAAGGTGAATTTTAGGCCTTGCAGGCTACTGTAGGAATTGGATTCCAAATTTTTCCTTAATAGCTCAGCCATTATATAATCTACTCAAATAAGACCAAACTGAACCTCTTTGCTGGGATGTAGAACATTCATAAGCCATGGAGAACTTAACAAAAAAACTTCTGGCTAAGGCCCCAGCCCTGGGGCATCCAAATTATGATCTACCCTTCTTCTTCTTTGTTCATGAAAACAAGTGAACTGCACTAGGAGTACTAAACCAGCAAGATGGTTGTTACTACTGGCCAATAGATTGGGTAGCCATGGGCCTCCCCCATGCCTCCGGGCTGTCACAGAGACAGTTGTGCTATGTCAGACCATAGAAGAGATAGTCATGAGTCACCCTTTTACTATCTTTGCTCCTCACTCCATGGAAATCTTACTAAACTCATAATACATAACATTATTCGGCAAGTCAATTAACTTCCCATGAGATTGTCATGCTCTTGCCAAATATAACTCCTCACAGATGCAACAAGCTTAATTCAGCCACCTTGTTACAAGAAGAATCAGAAGTCAATGACAAAAAACATGATTGTGTTGTTTTAACTGACAATCTCTTATTTCCTAGGACTGATCTCCAAGAAAGCCCTATGAATAATCCTGATTTTATATTATTCACTGACAGTTCATATCTTCGAGGACCACATGGAAAGTACCAGGCTGGTTATGCTGTCATTTATCCAGTATCAATCCTTGAGAATTGTCCCTTACTTAATGTCTCTTCTGCCCAAAAGGCTGAATTAATAACACTAACAAGAGCCTGCCAGTTGGCAAAAGGGAAATCTGCTAACATTGACACCAACAGCCACTATACTTTTGGGGTAGCACATGATTTTGGCAAGCTTTGGAAAAAAAGAGGATTTTTAACATCCTCAGAACAGCCTATCAAAATTGGAATACAAGTTGCAGAATTATTGGTTATCATTATTAGCTATCATTAAGGTATCTGGTCATACAAATGCTGATACCACAGAAGCAAAAAGCAACTCCTTAGCTGATCACACTGCCAAGACAGAAGCTCTGCAAAATGATAATAGACAACTCACAGCTGTTTTCTCTTTTCAGCCTCCCTGTTAAATTTTCAGGAAGCGGCACCAAAAGGAGAAAAGGATACTTGGAAACAAAAAGAAGGAAGGTTTGACTCCAATAAAGTGCTCCGGATAGGCCCAAACGGAAAGCCTATCTTTATATTTGCAGCTCAATACACCGTTTTACAATATATTCATGAGCTAACTCATTGAAACACAGATAAGATGGTATTGTGGGTAAACAATATTTTTGGAAGCCTTCCTTCACTATAGCTAGGACAGTTTATTCTAGATGCACCACATATCCAAAATACAACCAAGGAAAGCCATTATATAGGTCTCAAGGAAACTTTCCATTACCTGCTGGTCCTTTTGAAATTTGGCAGATTGACTTTATCCAATGTCCCCTCTCAAGGCTACCAGTACGAACTTGTCATGATTTGTATGTTTTCCCATTTGGTTGATGCATTCCCATACAGAGGGGCCACTGCACAGTTGGTAGGCAAATGACTACTAGAAAGGGTGATTCCCATCTGGGGAGTCCCTGCAGAAATACAGAGTGATAGTGGAATCCATTTTACTGGATAAATTGTCAAGGAAATTTGTAAAATCCGGCCAATTATGCAGCATTTCCATTGTGCTTAACACCCGCAGTCCTCTGGGCTAGTAGAAAGAACAAGTGGAACAATTAAAACCCAATTGGCTAAAATTGTAGATGTTTATTTCTTATCCTGGCCAAAGGCCATTCCATTGGTCCTCCTCAACCTAAGATCTACTCCCTTTGAGAAACATCATTTGTCTCCTTTTGAAATTATCACTGGGAGACCAATGAGAATAGATGAAGGATAGTATGTACCGAAACTACACTCAGAGCAGGATGTGAAGAAGATCACATCAGAAGTAGGCAGCTTACCCAAGGTGCTGGGCCTATTTCATATGATCATTTATAGTGTTTGCTTGACTTCTTGGAATTTTGCATATGAATCAAATGTTTTCCTATCATGGGCACAATCTTATGCTAATTTTAAAAATCCATCGGTTGTTGGGTTTGCTGCCAATTATCTGTGTCTAGTACTTCTGAGTTACCTTGATGGATTTCTCCCCTCCAAGGCTCTGATTTGATAATCCTTAGAAAATTTATTGTAGAAGAAAGAAATTCAGTCCAGTTCAGGCTACTATTGATATTACTAGATGGGATCCTCTCACCTGGACAATAATAATACCTGCCTTGATTCTAGCCATAAATACAAATTTTATTTCGGGGTCACTCAAGCTCAATCAGAACAACAAGCTAAGTCTCAATCAAAAACTGTAACCTCCTGTTTATTAGAAGGAAACCTCGCACACTTATGGGATGGATTTATGTGGTTAACACCAGGTTATGGTCATTTAAGCTTAAAAGCTCCTCTATGTTGGGAAAAATCAAATCATATTGATGATCAGCCTAGTAACATTAGAAAATTAGGCTGGGAGCCTTATGAACAATGTCTACATATTATTACCCTTAGAGGTAGTGATTTGTATGGAACCGATTGGGTCAGATGACCAGAGACACTGGGTGGCACCTAGTGGAACTCAGTGGATTTGTGGTAATAATTTATGGCCTTGGCTTCTACTGGGATGTATAGGAAGATGTACCCTGGGACTCCCTTGGACTCAAGGTCATATAAGTAACAATTTAGAGATGACTCCAGCCAATCTACCATTGGTATGAGCCCGATCGATCAAGAGATCTGTATTTCTCTGGTATGACCAATTAGCAGCTATTTTTGTACTTTCAATAGGATTGGAGAATGTAATAGGCCATACTGAAGCCTTAACAAAATTCACTCAATATCCTTTACATGATAATAACCAGGCTATTAGCTTACTGAATTCTGACATCTCTATGATGAGAAAAGCAGTGCTATAAAACCACACGGCCCTTGATGTCCTTACAGCATTTCAAGGAGGGAGCTGTGCCATAATTCAAACTGAATGCTGTCATTTCACAAATGAATACTCTAATATAACATGTTTAATGAACCATATGAAAAATCAGATTTCTGCCTTAAGTGACCCGTTCCCTAGTCTTGACCACCTCTTCAAAAACTGGTTTGGTATGGGAAATTCTTGCCTTAAATATTTACTTATAAGTCTATTAATGGTATTATTTGTATTTTGCCTGTTTTACAAGATTTTTGTTTCTTCTATTACCAAATGTGTGACTGAGCCTACAAAAAATTAATGATGACTAGGCCACTTGAAGCAGTTGATCAAATAAATAGTTCTGTATGAGATCAATGATTGTTAATAGTGTAACTATAGATATGGAAAGATTCAACAAGAGAGATTTTTTTTTTCCCCTGGACAATAACAGACTAGTAAGAAAGGTGGTCTAGAGATCTTTGGTTACTGTTAATAAGGCCTAGTCCAGTAATAGCACATTGAGTGGCTTATCAGTAAAATCTTCACCAGACCTGAGAATGAACCTTCCTAACACCATGAGATTAAATAATTATGAAATGCCCCCCTACCATGGTCTTAATTATGACCATGAGGGGGCATTGTCACCTACAAATAGGCACTTGCCATCTACCTCTACAAGGATTAAATTATGAGCCACTGCAGCTGCTGACCTTCAACACCCCCCTGAAATGAGTTCAGCGTGGAGATCAGGAATGAGGCACTCTGTCCTCTGGGAAAAACTGGCAGAACAGGTCTTCAGATAGTTAGATATTTTCAGGAGACAATTTTATGAGCCCAATTCTTGCATCTCCTCATATCTAGAAAACCACTAAAATCCTTCATAGTGACATTTGCTCCTCATGACTAGAAGTAACCTTCTGCAAAAAAATATGTGCTTGATTGCATGTACTTCCACTTCATCAAAATCACATATATACTGACCCCTACCTCTTTGGAGCAGTTTCTCAGAGCTATCTGAAATGCTGTATCCTGAGCTATAGTCCTCATTTTGCTCCAAATAAAACTTAACTCACAACTCTTATGTTGTGCTTTTTTTTTTCAGTCAACATAAGTATGATTGAATTAAAGTATGGCCTTGCAGATATTCTTAAGAATAAAACAGTTGAGTAGTGATATGTCTGTTAAAACATTAATCATCGCTAAAAAGTCAAGACACTTGTGTCACAAATTTGAGCAAGGACTAGAAATGTTCTCAACATGAGCAGGGTGACATAACTGTAAAAGAAACTGAATGTTGCAGTTATGGTTCTCCAACATGCATTTAATATGCATTAAATATACTTATAATTAATACATCATCAGCAGTTCTTCTTATTAGGCAATACCATGGGCAAATTCAGTTGTTGACCTTCAGAAAATGTATAAATGAGCAATTATAAAGCAGTCCTGGAAATAAAGCACTGTGTTCCACCAAACCAATTACTTAAGTCTAAACTAAGATTATTCCCCCATTTAATTAACTGCCTTAACATTTATTCTCTCTCTTAAACACAACACTTGATCATTTATCTCTGTCACTTACAAAAAAAAAGTAGTGTTATGTGAGAAAAAATCAACTAGTTGTTTGGCAAGAGAGAGACAAAATCAAGTCATCAATCACAAATATATAATTTTTCTAATGTTGGTAGTGGAATATATAGCTTATTTTGAGCTAACTTCCAACATTTCTGATTTGGTTATCTAGATAAATATAATGTGTATATATTTGCATATTTAATTTAATAAATCAAATAAAGAAATTTAATTAAATATATCATCTAAATTTGGAGAGTTGCAAATTTTAATTAGATGTAAAATAAACCTCATAGAGGAAATGCAAGTAATATTAAGAATATTCTATCATGTATATAAAAACAAACCATTATATATGTTACAAAATAAACTCTGATAAATTTATTTCAAAGTTCTTTGAGTATTTTAAAATTATATAATATGTGTCATTATATTTTTATTGGAGGTGAATAATAAGGAATTTAAACCATCAGCCTGTTTTACGTGCTTTCCTGTGATTTACCAGGGAAGTCAACAGCCATTTAAATTTTCTTCTGGCAGTAAAATAGGGAAATGTATGTCCAGGGAACATAAATCTACTGTCACTTTTTTGCACAATTTTATTTGTTCTACCACCATTGATTCCAATGTGTTACACGGTGTAAAATAATGGAAATTAATACTTTGTTGGGACTGCCAAATTCATTTCATACAGCAGTAATTATAATAATAATCAAAATAATATATAATCACCCATGAGAATAAGCACAATTCCATGTATCAACATCCTGAAAAAATCAGTCCCAGTCTAAAGAAAATCTAACAAATGTTTTTAAAGATACTAATTTTCTGTTCCATTCTTTGTTTTGTTTGTTTTCATGAGCATCTCTTATGTGGGAATACTTTTGTTTTACAGTATTTTAAACAGGCCGATGTTTGTATGTTTTCATTCTGGTAATTGGAGGAGCAATTAGAAGTAATGAGAATGGCGACAAGGAGGAGGTTTGCCAAAATCTCTTCGTTAAGTTGAATTCCAAGAAACTACCTGTGAAACAGATTTTACTCTATTTATTCAAGAAGAATACTTAAATACACCTCATTTCAACTCTTTGCCCAAAAATCACTCCATCTGTAAGTGAAAGACACGCCATTTTGGTTTGGGGAGATGTTAACAGGGATAAATCTAATTTATGACAGCATGTGAAATTTCTTTTCAGTCTTTCCTTTGTATTTCAATTTTCTCCTTTATTTATATCCATCTATAAATCCTTTTCTTTTTTCTTTTGAAACAAAGCCTTCTTGAGCCTCTAATTCAATGTGTATCACTGTGCCATATTCTAGTTACATATCCAGGCTATCCAATGTCTCAGATTTTTCTCATTGCTTCTCAATGGAAATATTAAGCACATGAAGATATCCATTCAAAGAACCTGTCTTGCAGAACAATATGAGATGCCGATATGTTAAGCCTAAAACAACTCAGCATAAAATCCAAATATTGGGCAAATTTATAGACAATATTGAAATATACTCTAATATTGACTAGTGGCAGCATTTACCAAATTTATGAGAGAAATAAATATAAAACACTTGATATTGAGAACTATAAACATTTGGTCTGAGAGATATTTTCTTGAATAACACAAAAAACACTAGAATACATGTAAGTTCCCAGAAATTTAAAAGTAAAATATTATGTATAATCTGGAGAGTAAACAAGAATAAGAAAGAAGACCTTCACAGAATAAGTAAGTGGATGGATGGTCAATAAATATAAAAAGGTTCTCAATCTCACTATTTATCAGAGAAACTAACAATATATTACATGTACTTACCCAAATAAATGTGAAAACAATTAAGTTGAATTCCAATCTAGAGACAAAATGACAGTGAAGAAAAATGTCTCCTATACTGTGGATGGTAATGTAAATAATTCAATCATAATAAAGAGTGAGGTGGCAGTATCAGTTAAAGAGGAAAACCATACCCCAACAATTCACCTCTGCTAACTCCAGAATTCTTTTACACTGGCATACAATACATATGAAAATATATACATGAATATACTTTATGCCATTGGTCATACAATTAAAATATGGAAATAAGAAATATGATGTGTAGTAATAAATAAATGTGACGTTGTCACAAGGATGTGCAATATATGAGAATTAAAAGAAAGTACATTTATAACTAACTACAGATTTTTAACATTGCTGCCAGTCTATGAAACATTTTTGTTTTTATCAACTAATTGATTTGCTTTGCATCAGGGATGAGAGAGAGGCAGCTTTGCAGAATAGGAATTTTACACAAAGTATTTCTCCTTTTTGAATATTCAAGTTTCCTCATTCTAGATATAAACCAGAAGACAGAAGCCCAAATATAGTCTCTGTATTAGTTTTTCTAGATTCTAAGTTTCAATCATGACATTTTGAAATAATGACATAGCATTATTAAATACTGATAATATATCAATATTAAATAATGACATAGTAAGTTCAGAGATGGATGTGAAATGTGCCTTTCAGATGAACTTACTTTCAGTTAATGAACTGGTTAAAAATCTCAGTTTTTTAAAATAATACTAGTCAAGTATAATGTCTGATTTACTTTACACAGTAACTCTGAAAATATCACATTTAAGAAACACTAACTGAATGCTGCTTTCAAATTCTGAGTTGATAAATTTATATCAAGTATGTACATAGGCAGAGAAAACAATACTGAGAAGCATTTATATCTCACATAGCCCTCTTCAATTACTATTTTCTCCCCTTGCTTAATTTTTCTTCATTATTCTCTATTCTCCCATCTTGCCTTATTTTTTTTCTGCATTCATCACCCCTTGGCATAGTAGGTTTGCATCTGCCTCCCCTGCCTCCCCCCAATAGAATATAATCTCCATGAAAGCAGGAACTTCATTTTATTCCCTGCTGTCACCATCACCCATACTAGAGGCTTAATAAATAGCTACATATACAGAACCGCTTGAATGTGTCAGGCAGGATCCTCAACACTGGAGATATGGTGTTGAATAAGATAGATATGCCCCTTGATTTCATGGAATTTACCTTTTTTTGAGGGTGAAAATAAGCTTTCAAACAAAAATTTTTAAAAAGACATAAAAAAGATGATGCGACAGAGAATACTTTAGATTAAGGAGTGATATTGTGACATTTGTGAATGATATGTAAAAAAACAACAAATAAATGGAGCCAAAGTGGCATTAAAAATTTATTCAGGGACACATATAGAAATAGTAAAATACTTAGATTGTTCTGACACTGAAATTTCCTCACTACTACTGGCCTGTATGAAAACACTAAGTAGAAAGACTGGTTTGTTGCATTAAAAGGATAAAAAAATGAGTTGAAACACAGAAATTGAGCAATTCTTAGAAAAAGCCTTTTTTTCTTTCTAGCAGTATAGTTTTTTTTTTTTTTTTTTTTTTTTTTGCGGTACGTGGGCCTCTCACTGCTGTGGCCTCTCCCGCTGCGGAGCGCAGGCTCCGGACGCGCAGGCTCAGCGGCCATGGCTCACGGGCCCAGGCGCCCCGCGCCATGCGGTATCTTCCCAGACCGGGGCACGAACACGCGTCCCCTGCATCGGCAGACGGACTCTCAACCACTGCGCCACCAGGGAAGCCCTAGCAGTATAGTTTTATGTCACTTTTGAGTGACATATGATTAACGCTGAAACATTGTTTCAAGAAGAGAAATACTCTCTCTTTAATGCTTTAAATTGATTCCTAAAAGAATAAAGCACCTTATACAGTGAAGGATATTTTCACTATAGAACTGGATAATCCAAGTAGATTTCCAATGTGCTGGCACTGACATTTCATCATAGTACAAAATGATTCCAGGTTCTCACATATTTATGCTTATTTGAACAGTGTTTATAAAATAAAATTCCCCTCCAAATCATTCACATTGTTATATGTATCTCTATATATGCATACATATACACACATATATCAATTTTGTTTAAAAATTAACAGTAAATTTTGTTCTATTTTAACATCTGTATTTTTCCTTTATATTTACTCTTACAACTTTCATTAAAGCTAATGAAGAATTTCAGTTGACCCCATAATGCAACAATAGGTTTTAAGCAACTGAAACCTATGGGTAATAATAATTTTTAAGGACAAGACTGGGATGGGTGGAAATGTCTCTATATCTCTTAATTCCCAGATATTTTATACTATTTTAGAAATGAATACAGAAATCAGAGTTATTATAAATATCAGTGTAAGTCTATCTCTGATTCAAAGCAATGTATACATTAACTTATGCTTGTTATTGTTAAAGGCGCTGTATCTCAAGTTGAATTTTCCCAGTTTCTCAGAAGTGACAGTTAAATTATAATCTCAGCATGTCCATCATGCTTAATGGACTCCTTGGGGACACCAGAATATCTTTTTTTTTTTTCCTTCTTTTTCTTGCAGTACACGGGCCTCTCACTGCTGTGGCCTCTCCCGTTGCAGAGCACAGGCTCCGGATGCACAGGCTCAGCGGCCATAGCTCACAGGACCAGCTACTCTGTGGCATGTGGGATCTTCCTGGACCGGGGCACGAACCCGTGTCCCCTGAATCGGCAGGCGGACTCTCAACCACTGCACCACCAGGGGAGCCCCAGAATATCTTTAACACAATGAACTTCCCATTCTTATGTAGATGAAGTTTTAGAGTCCTTGATGGAACCTGCTTTTTCACTACAGTTAGCAAATGTCCGCCATTTAATTACACATGGAGTCTTAAGCTGAAATTTAAACTCAGTCATTTGTGTTGTGACATCTGCAAAGTGCTTTGGAGGAAATGTGAAACCTAGTTGTTTAAATGTAGTTGAAATAGTTAAATTTATTTATTTATTTATTTATTTCTGCATTGGGTCTTCGTTGCTGCATGTGGGCTTTCTCTAGTTGTGGCAAGAAGGGGCTACTCTTCATTGTGGTGCACAGACTTCTTATTGCAGTGGCTTCTCTTGTTGTGGAGCTCAGTCTCTAGTCACATGGGCTTCAGTAGTTGTTGCACATGGGCTTCAGTAGTTGTGGCTCTCGGGTTCTAGAGCACAGGCTCAATAGTGGTGGTGCACAGGTTTAGTTGCTCTGCGGCATGTGGGATCTTCCCAGACCAGGGCTTGAACCCGTGTCCCCTGAATTGGCAGGTGGATTCTTAACCACTGCTCCATGAGAGAAGTCCCTAAAATACATTATTTTTGACAAAAGCCTTAAAATTATATTTAAACATTTTAAGGTAAATAATTTAATATAGAATATCAATTAGAAAAATATATTACACAAAATTAAATATTCCTTTCATGTATTTTTAACACGGATAGTATCTAGACAAGTTTTATGAAATACACATGTTAAATCAAAAACAAATCTCGGGACATCCCTTGTGGTGCAGTTGTTAAGAATCCACCTGCCAGTGGGTTCAATCTCTGGTCTGGGAAGACTCCACATGCTGTGGAGCAGCTAAGCTCAGGCACTACAACTACTGAGCTGGCACACCTAGAGCCTGTGCTCAGCAACAAGAGAAGCCACCACAATGAAAAGCCCATGCACTGCAACGAAGAGTAGCCCCTGCTCACCCCAACTAGAGAAAGTCTGTGCACAACAACAAAAACCCAATGCAGCCAAAATTAATTGATTAATTAATTTAAAAAAATCTGAGGGAGACCTTCAAGATGGCAGAAGAGTAAGATGTGGAGATCACCTTCCTCCCCACAGATACATTAGAAATACATCAACATGTATAACAACTCTTACAGAACACCTATTGAACACTGGCAGAAGACCTCAGACTTCCCAAAAGGCAAGAAACTCCCCCATGTATCTGGGTAGGGCAAAAGGAAAAAGAAAAAACAGAGACAAAGAATAAAGATGAGACCTGCACTTCTGGGAGGGAGCTCTGAAGCGGGAAACGTTTCCACACACTACGAAGCCCCTTCACTGCTGGAAATTGGGGGGTGTGGCAAGGGGGCAGCTTTGGAGCCACAGAGGACAGCACAGCAATAGGGGTGCAGGGGGTAAAGCAGAAAGATTCCTGCACAGAGGATCGGTGCTGACCAGCACTTACCAGACTGAGAGGTTGTCTGCTCAACAGCTGGGGTGGGTGGGGGCCCTTAGGTGAGGCTCAGGCATCGGAGGTCAGATTCCAGGAAGAGGAAAGGGGTTGGCAGCGTGAACATAGCCTGAAGGGGGCTAGTTCACCACAGCTAGCTGGGAGGGAGTCCAGTAAAAAGTCTGGAACTGCCTAAGGGGCAAGACACTATTGTTTAGGGGTGCGTGAGGAGAGAGGATTCAGAGCACTGCCTAAATGAGCTCCAGAGATGGGCGCAAGCTGTGTCTATCAGTAAGGACACCAGAGAGGGGCAGGAAATTATAAGGCTACTGCTGCAGCCACCAAAAACCCTGGGTGCAAGCACAGGTAACTAACCATACTTCCCCCTCCTGGGAGCCTGTGCAGCCCAAAACTGCCAGGGTCCCGTGATCCAGGGACAACTTCCCCAGGAAAACAGACAGTGCACCTCAGACTGGTGCAATGTCACGCCAGCCTCTGCCACCATGGACTCACCCCGCATACTGTACCACTCGCTCCCTATTGTCCTGAGCCCCCTAATCTGCTGCTACTTTAAACCTATCCTGTCTAAGCAAAGAACAGACTCCCTCAGGTGACCTAAATGCAGAGCCAGGGCAAAATCCAAAGTGCAACAGAAAGAGCTGTGCGAACAAAGAAGAAAAAGAGAAATTTTCCCCAGCAGCCTCAGGAGCAGTGGATTAAATCTTCACAATCAACTTGATGTACTGTGCATCTCTGAAATACTTCAATAGACAACAAATTATCCCAAAATTGAGGCTGTGGAATTTGTGTGATTTTGTCTGTATAGCATTGTTTTTACCATTTGTCCTAGGGTTCTCTCTGTCATTTTTTTTTTTTAAGTATACTCTTTAGTGTTTGTTATCATTGCTGGATTTGTTTTTTTTATTTGGTTCCTCTCTTCTTTCTTTCTTTTTCTTATTACTTTTTAAATTTTTTTATTTTTAACTATTTCTTTTAATTTTTTATTTTTTAATAACTTTATTTTATTTTTTTCTCTCTTTCCTACTGAGCCATTTGACTGACAGGGTCTTGGTGCTCCGGCTGGGTGTCAGGCCTGTGCCTCTCAGGTAGGAGAGAAAAGTTCAGGACATTGGTCCACAAGAGGCCTCCTGGCTCCATGAAATATCAAATGGAAAAAGTTTTCCCAGAGACCTCCATCTCAATGCTAAGACCCAGCTCCACTCAACGACCAGCAATATACAGTGCTGGACACCCTACGGCAACTAGCAACACAGGAAGAGAACCTGACCCATTAGCAGAGAGGCTGCCTAAAATAATAACAAGATCACAGACACCCCAAAGCACACCACCAGCCGTGATCATCCTCACCAGAAAGACAAGATACAGCCTCATCCACCAGCATATAAGCACCAGTCCCCGCCACCAGGAAGCCTACACAGACCACTGAACCAACCTTAGCCACTAGGAGCAGACACAAAAATCAATGGGAACTACAAACCTGCAGCCTGTGAAAAGGAGATCCCAAACACAGTAAGTTAAGAAAAATGAGAAGACAGAGAAACACACAGCAGATGAAGGAGCAAGGTAAAAACCCACCACACCAAGCAAATGAAGAGGAAATAGGCAGTCTACTGAAAAAGTATTCAGAGTAATGATAGGAAAGATGATCCAAACACTTGGGAAGTAGAATGGAGAAAACAGAAAAAACATTTAACAAGGACCTAGAAGAACTAAAGAGCAAACAAACAATGATGAATAACAAAATAAAAGAAATTAGAAATTCTCTAGAAAGAATCAATGGCAGAATAACTGAGGCAGAAGAACAGATAACTGACCTGGAACATAAAATAGTGGAAATGATTACCACAGAGCAGAGTAAAGTAAAAAGAATGAAAAGAATTGAGGGCAGTCTCAGAGACTTCTGGGACAACATTAAACACACCAACATTCGAATTACATGGGTCCCAGAAAAAGAAGAGAAAAAGAAAGCGACTGAGAAAATATTTGAAGAGATTATAGTTGAAAAATCCCCTAATATGGGAAATGAAATAGTCAATCAAGCCGAGGAAGCACAGAGAGTCCCATACAGGATATATCCAAGGAGGAACATGCCAAGACACATATTAATCAAACTATCAAATATTAAATACAAAGAAAAAATATTAAAACAGCAAGGGAAAAACAACAAATAACATATAAGGGAATCCCCATAAGGTTAATAGCTGATCTTTCAGCAGAAGCTCTACAAGCCAGAAGGGAGTGGAAGGACATATTAAAAGTCACAAAAGGGAAAAAACTACAACCAAAATTACTTTACACATCAAGGATCTCACTCAGAATCGATGGAGAAATTAAAACTTTACAAATAAGCAAAAGCTAAGAGAACTCAGCAACACAAAACCAACCTTACAACAAATACTAAAGGAACTTCCCTAAGCAGGAAACACAAGAAAATGAAAAGACCTAAAATAACAAACCCAAAAAATTTAAGAAAATGGTAATAGGAACATGCATATCGATAACTACCTTATATGTTAATGGACTAAATGCTCCAACCAAAAGACATAGACTGGGTAAACGGATACAAAAACAAGACCCATATCTATGCTGTCCACAAGAGACTCACATCACTCTTAAGTACACATACAGACTGAAAGTGAGGGGATGGAAAAAAATGGAAATCAGAAGAAAGCTGGAGTTGCAATTCTCATATCAGAAGATGTAGACTTTAAAATAAAGGCTATTACAAGAGACAAGGAAACTACATAATGATCAAGGGATCAATCCTAGAAGAAGATATAACAATTGTAAAAACTTATGCACACAATATAGGAGCACCTCAATACATAAGGCAAATGCTAACAGCCATAAAAGGGGAAATCGACAGTAACACAATCATAGTAGGAGACTTTAACACCCTACTTTCACCAATGAAGAGATAATCCAAAATGAAAATAAATAAGGAAACACAAGCTTTAAATGATACATTAAACAAGATGGACTTAATTGATATTTATAGGGCATACCATCCAAAAACAACAGAATACAATTTCTTCTCAAGTGCTCATGGAATATTTTCCAGGAAACATCACATTTTGGGTAAAAAGTCAAGCCTTGGTGAATTTAAGAAAATTGAAATCATATCAAGTATCTTTTCCAACCACAACGCTATGAGAGTAGATATCAATTACAGGAAAATGTCTGTAAAAAATACAAACACATGGAGGTGACACAATAAACTACTAAATAACCAAGAGATCACTGAAGAAATCGAAGAGGAAATCAAAAAATACCTAGAAACAAATGACAAGGAAAACACGATGACCCAAAACCTATGGGATGCACCAAAAGCAGTTCTAAGAAGGAAGTTTATAGCAATAGAATCCTACCTAAAGAAACATCTCAAGTAAACAACCTAACCTTACACCTAAAGCAATTAGAGAAAGAAAAACAAAAATATCCTAAAGTTAGCAGAAGGAAAGAAATGATAAAGATCAGATCACAAATAAATGAAAAAGAAATGAAGGAAACAATAGCAAAGATCAATAAAAGTTTGAGAAGGTAAACTATTAGACAGACTCATCAAGAAAAAGACGGAGAAGACTCAAATCAACAGAATTAGAAATGGAAAAGGAGATGTAACAACTGACACTGAAGAAATACAAAGGATCATGAGAGATTACTACAAGCAAGTATATGCCAATAAAATGGACAAACTGGAAGAAATGGACAAATTCTTAGAAAAGCACAACCTTCTGAGACTGAACCAGGAAGAAATAGAAAATACAAACAGACCAATCACAAGCACTGAAATTGAGACTCTGATTAAAAATCTCCAACAATCAAAAGCCCAGGACCAGATGGCTTCACAGGCAAATTCTAGCAAACATTTAGAGAAGAGCTAACACCTATCCTTCTCAAACTCTTCCAAATTATAGCAGAGGGAGGAACACTCCCAAACTCATTCTACAAGACCACCATCTCCCTGATATCAAAAGCAGCCGAAGATGTCACAAAGAAAGAAAACTACAGGCCAGTATCACTGATGAACATAGATGCAAAAATCCTCAACAAAATACTAGCAAACAGAATCCAACAGCACAGTAAAAGGATCACACACCATGATCAAGTGAGGTTTACCCCAGGAATGCAAGGCTTCTTCAATATATGCATATCAATCAATGTGATACACCATTTTAAAAAAACTGAAGGAGAAAAAACATATGATCATCTCAATAGATGCAGAAAAAGCTTTGGACAAAATTCAACACCCATTTTTTAAATGAACCATCCAGAAAGTAGGCATAGGGAGAACTTACCTCAAAATAATAAAGGCCATATATGACAAACCCACAGCCAACACCATTCTCAATGGTGAGAAACTGAAACGATTTCCTCTAAGATCAGGAAGAAGCCCAGGTTTTCCACTTTCACCACTATTATTCAACATAGTTGTGGAAGTTTTAGCCACAGAAATCAGAGAAGAAAAGGAAATAAAAGGAATCCAAATCAGAAAAGAAGAAGTAAAGCTGTCACTGTTTACAGATGACATGATACTATATGTAGAGAATCCTAAAGATGCTACCAGAAAACTACTAGAGCTAATCAATGAATTTGGTAAAGTAGCAGGATACAAAATTAATGCACAGAAATCTCTTGCATTCCTATACACTAATGATGAAAAATCTGAAAGTGAAATCAAGAAAACACTCCCATTTACCATTGCAACAAAAAGAATAAAATATCTAGGAATAAACCTACCTAAGGAGACAAAAGACCTGTATGCAGAAAATTATAAGACACTGATGAAAGAAATTAAAGATGATACAAATAGATGGAGAGATATACCATGTTCTTGGATTGGAAGAATCAACATTGTGAAAATGACTCTACTACCCAAAGCAATCTACAGATTCAGTGCAATCCCTCTCAAACTACCACTGGCATTTTTCACAGAACTAGAACAAAAATTTTCACAATCTGTATGGAAACACAATAGACCCCGAATATCCAAAGCAATCTTGAGAACGAAAAATGGAGCTGGAGGAATCAGGCTCCCTGACTTCAGACTATACTACAAATCTACAGTAATCAAGACAGTGTGGTACTGGCACAGAACCAGAAATATAGATCAATGGAACAAGATAGAAAGCCCAGAGATAAGCCCACACACATATGGTCATCTTATCTTCGATAAAGGAGACAAGAATATATAGTGGAGAAAAGACAGCCTTTTCAATAAGTGGTGCTGGGAAAACTGGACAGGTACATGTAAAAGTATGAAATTAGAACACTCCCTAACACCATACAAAAAAATAATCTCAAAATGGATTAAAGACCTAAATGTAAGGCCAGACACTATCCAACTCTTAGAGGAAAACATAGGCAGAACACTCTAAGACATAAATCACAGCAATATCCTTTTTGACCCACCTCCTAGAGAAATGGAAATAAAAACAAAATAAACAAATGGGACCTAATGAAACTTTAAAGCTTTTGCCCACAAAGGAAACCATAAACAAGACCAAAAGACAACTCTCAGAATGGGAGAAAATATTGGCAAATGAAGCAAGTGACAAAGGATTAATCTCCAAAATTTACAAGCAACTCATTCAGCTCAATATCAAGTAAAGAAACAACCCAATCCAAAAATGGGCAGAAGACCAAATTTCTCCAAAGAAGATATACAGAGTGCCAACAAACACATTAAAGAATGCTCAACATCACTAATCATTAGAGAAATGCAAATCAAAACTACAGTGAGATATCATCTCACACCAGTCAGAATGGCCATCATCAAAAAATCTAGAAACAATAAATTCTGGAGAGGGTGTGGAGAAAAGGGAACCCTCTTACACTGTTGGTGGGAATGTAAATTGATACAGTCACTGTGGAGAACAGTATGGAGATTCCTTAAAAAGCTACAAATAGAACTACCATATGACCCAGCAATCCCACTACTGGGCATATACCCTGAGAAAACCATAATTCAAAAAGAGTCATGTACCAAAATGTTCATTGCAGCTCTATTTACAATAGCCCAGAGATGGAAACAACCTAAGTGTCCATCATCGGATGAATGGATAAAGAAGATGTGGCACATATATACAATGGAATATTACTCAGCCATAAAAAGAGATGAAATTGAGCTATTTGTAATGAGGTGGATAGACCTAGAGTCTGTCATACAGAGTGAAGTAAGTCAGAAAGAGAGAGACAAATACCGTATGCTAACACATATATATGGAATTAAAAAAAAAATGTCATGAAAAGCCTAGGGGTGAAACAGGAATAAAGACACAGACTTACTAGAGAATGGACTTGAGGCTATGGGGAGGGGGAAGGGTAAACGGTGACAAAGCGATAAAGAGGCATGGACATATATACACTACCAAACGTAAGGTAGATAGCTAGTGGGAAGCAGCCACATAGCACAGGGAGATCAGCTCGGTGCTTTGTGACCGCCTGGAGGGGTGGAATAGGGAGGGTGGGAGGGAGGGAGACGCAAGCGGGAAGAGATATGGGAACATATGTATATATATAACTGATTCATTTTGTTGTGAAGCTGAAACTAACATACCATTGTAAAGCAATTATACTCCAATAAAGATGTTAAAATAAATAAATAAATGCTGGAGAGGGTCTGGAGAAAAGGAAACCCTCTTGCACTGTTGGTGGTAATGCAAATTGATACAGCCACTATGGAGAACAGTATGACATTCCTTAAAAAACCAAAAATAGAACTACCATACGACCCAGCAATCCCACTACTGGACATATACCCTAAGAAAACCATAATTCAAAAAGAGTCATATACCAAAATGTTTATTGCAGCTCTATTTACAATAGCCAGGACAGGGAAGCAACCTAAGTGTCCTTCAACAGAAACATTGATAAAGAAGATGTGGCACATATATACAATATTACTCAGCCATAAAAAGAAAGGAAATTGAGTTATTTGTAATGAGGTGGATGGACCTAGAGTCTGTCATACAGAGTGAAGTAAGTCAGAAAGAGAAAAACAAATACTGTATGCTAACACATATATATGGAATCTAAGAAAAGAAAAAAAAAACGGTCATTAAGAACCTAGGGGCAAGACGGGAATAAAGACACAGACCTACTAGGTAATGGACTTGAGGATATGGGGAGGGGAAAGGTAAGTTGTGACAACGTGAGAGAGTGGCATGGACATATATATGCTACCAAACGTAAAATAGATAGCTAGTGGGAAGCAGCCGCATAGCACAGGAAGATCAGCTTGGTGCTTTGTGACCAACTTGAGGAGTGGGATAGGAGGTGTGAGGGAGGGGGACGCCATAGGGAAGAGATATGGGAACATATGTATATGTGTAACTGATTCACTTTGTTATAATGCAGGAACTAACACACCATTGTAAAGCAATTATACTCCAATAAAGATGTTAAAAAAATAAAATCCAGTTAATGTTATTAAATAATGCTGACAGAGTGATATGACCTGCTCCCAAGACAATTTACAGGTCCACAGTTACAGAATGTAATTTATTTTTATTCAGTCTATTGATTCAAAGGTTTTGTTATGCTCCATGTAACGTTGGAGATAAGTATGTGGACAATTTAGAGTAGCTGAGACTAGCCAATGTTAGGTAGCCTTAGATGTGTCAACGACAACAATAAAACAATATAATCAATGGTCAATCTAAGAGAGATATGGAAAATTTTATTCAAACCAACCTGAAGATTACAACTTGGGAGACAATCTTTTAGAAATCTCTGTGAACTGTCCTGCCTGTTAGAGGTCAAAGTATAGTTATATAAGTTTTTGAGACAAAAGGTTATATAGAAAAGTAACATACTGACAGTTAACATAGTCCAACAAAGCAAGTATTGGGTTTTTGTGACCCCTTACAGGACTGAGAAAGGAATGTTATCGCCTAAGGAGTTATATGCTGGTACCAGGAGGAAATAGAAATTGCTATTTTTTATGAGTAGGCATTCCTGTGTCTTCAAAGGTGATCTATTTAATGTACAATGCACAGTAAAGGGGAAAGTTTAGTGACTCAACTAAACAGAGAGAATTTTATGTTTAAAAATTTTCTTGTCCTGCCTAAAAATAATTTTATTTTATTAGATATAAATGTGTCTATAAAACTACCTTCATTTCTACCAAATATAGCCAAATTAAGGTTAATTTGTTTGCAAAATAAGTCTGGTTAATTGATCACATAGGTTTTTAAAAATTGGCTGTGCTGCAACTTTTCATAAGATATCTCAGACTGAACTTTTTAAAAAGGCCTCTCAAGGCCAGGAAAACTACATCAAGGAATTGCCACAGATTCCCCCAGTGATGTATATAGATTTGGGTGAATTCTCTTCTTGACTTTCCCCAAATATATTGAGATTCCTGCAGGTGTCAGGAGGTGGTCTTTCTTATTTCTTGTTTACCTGGAAAGGCTGTTGTGAACCCTCTAAGTAAAGTTCCAGGTTGTTTTTCCCAGGGATTTTATGGTTCCATAAAGTTCACCTGAGTTCTTTAAAGCATCTGGTCATATCTGATGTTATGTATTTTCAAAATATGACATTTCTGTCAAGACCATGGTAATATAACCAATGTTTCCAACTGTGTCCTGTTATAGGAGAACAGATTCTTCTTGAACTTATGAAAATAATTATATTGCCATAAAAATAAGAATACTCACTTAGAGTTTCCAAATTCTAGAGGGATTAAGTAGAAAGAAAAAATAAATGTTTTAATTCTACTTATAAGGGTGTAATTTACCAAGTTGCTTAAGTCATAATTAACTTAAGGGGAAAGATTTCCTTATATCTGGAAACTACAGATTAAAAGATAGGAATATTTTAGCCAAAAACCCATAAAAATTATAACCATGTTCATCAGTTCATTGAGCCCTATGTAACTGATTCTTGATGTTACTCTTTTGTTAACAGTTTTATGAAGCCATTAGAGTTTCCATCAGAATTCTTTAATTTCTCACCCACTTCAGCAATATGATTTCAATGTTATCAGAAACCTATACTTCCAAGAAGTTCTTTCTATAAATCTTCTTGAAATATTGTTTGCAAAAGCATGAGAGTAAAACAATAACTATCTATAAATGACAATAATAAGTGATTAAAAATCTGATTACAATGCAATTGATAATGAAACAGTTATTGCTGTGGCATACAATAATTCAAGATAATAGCTAGAATTATGACCAATAACATTATACCAGGATATATCCAATTTTTATATTTTTTCATATAATTTCTAGAATATTAATATTAATGACATTTTACCCATACAATATAACCTAAGGCTTTCACTCACTTGATAATGCTTCCCATGTAACCCAACACATCAAATAATCCTAACATTTTTAATCTCTCACTCTCTCTGAGGTGCTTCAGGGCCCTTCTTTTGTGGTACACAGGCCTTTCACTGTTGTGGCCTCTCCCGTTGTGGAGCACAGGCTCCAGACGCACAGGCTCAGCGGCCATGGCTCACAGGCCCAGCTGCTCCGCGGCATACTGGATCTTCCCAGACTGGGGCACAAACCCATGTTCCCTGCATCAGCAGGCGAACTCTCAACCACTGCACCACCAGGGAAGCCCTAGGGCCCTTCTTAAGCATCCTAAAGTTAGTTGGAGGTCAATCTTTGGAAATTTTTTCAAAAATATTAAAAAGTTTTGAAATATTTTTTTCATTTAGAATCATATGTCACTGTGAAACAATACTTATTCACTTAAGCAAAGCAACAATAAAATATTTTAAAAGCTAATACAGAAAGTTACAATTTACTTTAAAAGGTAAAGAAACATAATCTTTTATCAAAAACAGCTCAATATTAAAAGAATGATAATAATAACTTGTTCTCTTAACAAAGAGAAAACCACACTCTAGTTTTGCACCACTTTACCTTCAATATTAAAATTCATTTACTTAATTAAATTCAATTTAATCTTACCCAGTCCTGATCATACATAAAATTTTCTCAGGATTCCTTTATCATAAACTTTCCACAACTTTCTGTATTAGTTTGTCCCTCATTTTTTTCCCATTTAGAAATAACCAGCTTTAGAACAAAATTCCTTTCTTTTCCCTTAAAAAAATCATTTCCATTTCTTATATCTTCCTTTTTCTTGTATACAAATATGTTTTCTTTACTAACTTTTAGTTGTAATTACATACATTAATTAGACTTCTAAACTCTTAAAAACCTTAATTTCTAGTGAAAAACAAAGAAGTAAGCAATTATGGACTGTCTTCTACATTGTGTAGATTGGCAAACATAAGTACTGTTTATAATTTCTTAAAAACATGTGCTTTATTATAGGAAATGTTTTAGTGTGTCACCAAACATATTTATTAATAGTCTCTCTGTAAAATATCTTTAGTGTATCTGTAAAAAAGAAGCTAGGGTTCAGTAATTAATGTTTCAGTATCTTATTTTATTTGGAATGACCTTGGTATTTAATAAACTTCCATCACTTAACTTAATTTAGCGAAACTCTAAAGCTTCAAGTTACCAAAATCTGGAGAGACTATTTTTAAATAGACATTACTAAAACAAAATTATTCCAAAAAGTTTACCTAAAAGCTCTCACCTTGTTTATTCATAAATTTACTCATAAAAATTTAAGTATCAAGTTATTTTTCTTGCTGGCAAACTACAACAGTTGTAATAATATCTTATTGATTTCTAGTAAACCTAGGTTTGTATTAAATAACAAAAGTAATAAAATAATAAAAGTATTATACTTAATATTGATGATTCTAAATACCTGTCTACATTAATTAACCCAACAACCTTAAACTAGCTTTAATGTCAGATATTAATATAATAATTAATATTTCATAGGCAACATAAACCTGAAATTTATTTGGATTAGTTTCTCTTATATTTCTGAGAATTTCTTTAAGTGCTTAATTTCATTTAAGACAATTTAAATAGGGCTCATTTACAAATTAACTTTGATGGTACCATTTGGAGATAAAGATATATATACAATGTACAAATACATAAATACATCCAAATAGACACAGAGATCTCATAATTTTCCTACTTGAGTTAAAAAAGCCTTTTTTCTCTTTCTTTTCAGTCTCAGGAATTGGAGGTGGTCTAGATAAGAAAGGAGTTCCTGAAAACACTGATAGAACATTTACATCTCAAGGCACAGAGAGAAGAAAGCAAGTACTCCTAGTGGGACTTTTTCCTTCATGATCAGAATTTTGAAAAGAAGTTTTATGAAGCTGGTTTTCTCTAACTGCATGCAAGATGAGATTTGGATTGTCAAAAGAACCCCTTCTTGGCCATTTTTAGGGTGAGACTTCCCTCTTTTTCCACCTAAGTAAGCATTTGTAAGTTTCAGTGTTATACATAAACACAGCTGATACTCCCATAAGTAGCTGTCTTTCAGGGAGCTGGTTATTCATTTGGTAGCCTAATTCAGGTATGAGATGAGATCTAAGCAACTTTCTGAGGACAGTGTGGTGAATCATATGTATGCTGTTTCTGAGTCTAGCTCTCAAAGGAGTTACCGTTGGGACAGTTCTATTATTTTACATGTCCCTGTTATTCCCTCAAATAGTCTAAAACCATCATGTGTGCTTGGAGGACTAGGTTATCACCCTTTGTTACACCTGTAGACTCCAAGTATCCTCTGATGAGTATCTCTCATATCCTGCTGGCTACACCATGTAAATGTCAATGAAAAAAATAATATTCATTCTAAGAAAGAAATAAAAAAAATTTATTTGAGCCAAACTTAGGATTATAACCTGAGAGAAAGTTCTGAGAACTGTTTCACTTGTTAGTGGTCAAAGCATAGTTATATAAGTTTAGTTTTTGAGACAAAGGGTTAACATCAAAATAGCATATTGACAGTTTACATAGTCCAGCAAAGAGATTAGTGGGTTATTGAGACCGCTTACAAGATTTAGAAAGGAATATTATTCCTAAGGAGTTACCTTGCTGGTGACAAGAGGAAATTGCTCTTTTCTATTTTGGTGAGTATATATTCTTGTGTCTTCAAAGGTGATCTAGTTAGTGTATAATACAGATGTCCAATGCACACTAAAGGAGAGGAAGTAGCAGATGAAATGGACAGAAAGAGAATTTTATGTTTAAAATTATTCTTGTCCTGCCTAAAAATAATTTTATTTCATCAGATGTAAATGTGTACTAAAAAATGATTATTTATGCTATTTTTTAGCATTTCAATCTGAAATTAGAGAAATTAGTTGGGGACAACTACTCATACCACAGACACTTTTAGTAGTTTCCTTAACAAAATTTTATATGGTACTCAAAAGAGTGCCTTGTATATGTTAGGAATTGAAAAATATATTGAACTTAATTTTTATTGGATAAAACAATAAATAAGTTGAAATGGAAAAGTCTATCTCACTCACAGTTTCTTTGAAAGAACTAAATAGGAAAAGTTACAAAAGAAAAACAGAGGATTTATATTTTTCCAAGGTAGGGAATATTTGCCTCTTTGTTAGAAAAAAAAAATTGTATTCATGTCTTGAGTTTCCACTTACACAAAGATATAATATTTACTACTAATTGTGAAACTCACTCATGTTAGTACTTATGTGTAGTTACATAAATGGAAGTTGTAGAAAAGTAAAATGATAAATATAACAAATAAAATTGAAATAAGTACAGAAGCCAGTAGTAACCCAAGTGTCCTCAACAAAATATTTCCTGCAAAAATATAATACACTTGAAGGGAATCATGACAAACATGGTGTGCAGAGAAGAATGATGCAAATATGATGGTCAGTTTTGTTTAGAAGAATTTAGAAAAAAATGCAAGGAGGAATAGTATAGTAGAAAAAAGTATATAGTCATACATTGGATGTATGACTAACTTTACCACTAAATATTGTTAAAGTACACTATTGCATATTTTCTACTTTATCACATTGAGATATTGAACTAAATTATCTTGGGTGCCCAGAATTCTTAGAGTAACAAGATAAGCTTTTAAATCTGAAAGGTCCATCCATAAAGCAACTTTTCACCCTCCATGGTCTATACTGTTTAAATGTTTAATAATGTCCTATGAAAGAATAATCTGGTATGCAATATATGGAATCCACTTTGAGAATGAAATGTAATAACTTTCTATTTTGTTTCTTATTTTACTTTCAGTCTTTAATTAACAAAGATTAAGAGCCTGTTGGTCAAGGCAAATTATTGAAGTTGATGAAATATATCTTAATCTGCTCATCCATCATTCCAATTGCCTTCAGTATCATCCTAGCCTCTGGATTTACATTTTAATACTTCATAAAGATTTCCTAATATCAATTTCCTAACTTTTATTGTAATGACTCCTTTGTGCATTTTCCTATAGTTTATTCAGACTCTGGAGGGATAATAGATCACTAATTGGATTTTTTTTCCCTAGTAATTTGTTAAATGGGTGCTGTTTTACTCTTTTTGCATCATCTTTTACACAACAAATGTTTATATTTTAAGAAAAGACTTTTGCGTTACTTCCAAAGTGTAACAAAATTTCAAAGACCTTTGCAGGCTTGTGAAAGAAAATAATTTTGACTACCAGTTTTCTTGGTGTCATTTTCATCACCACTGACAAATGTTTTTTAAGAAAAACTCAACATAAATGGAAATGTCATTGTTCCAGTTCTAAACCAAAACACTTTGAATCATTTTTTTATTGCTCTATGTCTGTTTATTGAAGGTGTGCCCACATTCAGTTGATTTTCAAATCTAGTAATAGCTAATGCCAAATTTATATCAGCAATTCATATACTCTACATGCCTCAACTGCTATTCCATTTGTTCTTGAGCCACTGATTGCCTCTTAAACTGTCTCCCTGCTTTGTTGCCACCACATTTATTTAGTCTATTTTCAACATAACAGTGAGTGTGATCTTATTCAAAAGTTGGTGAGATCATGACCCTCCTCTGTTAAACACCTTCTCACATTAAAAGCCAAGCTTCTTCCAGGATCCTAGACCATAGATGCTTTTGTTTCTTCCCTATCTGTTTCTCCTGCACTCTCACTTGCTCACTCTGCTCATTAACACTAGTCTAAATGTTTCTCAAACATATCAGGTACACTTCTGTTTTAAGTCTTTTGAATTTGTTCTTCTCTTTCTCTCAGTGGTGTCTTCCTCAGACATACACTTGGTTGACTACTTCATTCTGAAAGTCTTTGCTTATATGCCCCCTTCTAAATAAGGTCATATTTCCCATAATCTTTCCCTGTTTTATTTTCTTCTTCGCTATTTATCAGTGAAAATGTAAAAAATAATTTAAATGAAATTTTTTTCCAACTGTAAAATGAATGCAATCAATTGTGGGGGTTAAAAGAATGGCCTTTCCTACATGCTTAATGATGTTACCAGAAGATATCTTCGTTGCTTATATTAGATAAAAGCATGCTTGCAATTGTTATGAAACTTAAAATCATTGGTAAAGAATTATCTGTGAAATGCCTAATAAGAACCATGTCACCCTAACTAAACTGAATAAAAAGATTTAATCCAAGAATAACATTTATTTTACTGTAGGCCAATAATATTGTAAAGCAACATCTCCATTTCAAGTTCATTCTTTTTTTTTTAATGTCTGTGATTATATCACTTTGACTGAAACTATTATTCAATAGAGAAGTCATTCAAATGTAATTGCAAAGTCAGGGACCTACAGGGAAATGGGGATCAAAAGGTCTCATCACTCCAGGTGCTACAAAGCCTTCCCTTCCAGATGCTAAATATTTTACTCGTTAGGTATTTTTACATTAGGAATCTGTCTTAGCTGATACAGGAAGACAAGGGGTCAAGCTAAATCAGATGATTCACCTAAACCTATTGAAAATGCAAAGTGTCCCAGGAGCCTTGTTGCTATTGTTAAGGATTATTTAGTAAATCCGACTGCTGAGTTTCTAAATATCCCAGCAGTCTGACAAAACTTGGTATCTTGACTTGATCAGGTCAGAGTCTGAAAATAGTGAAACCCTTATTAGAGAGTATGAAATCACAGTAGCTGCTCAGAAACACCGATTATTGATTACTGTGGAAAAAACAGAAGTGTATCTGCCATAACTAGGATGCCACTATTAAGTTTTAAGGATTTAATTCCCAACAGAAACCAAGATGACATACATAATTAGATTCTTATTTCTACATTATATTAATAACTACTTATGAAAATAACTTTAGATAATAGATATACTTCTGTATGAGTAGTCAAAAAGAATGAGGAGGATGATATTTTAAAATATCTATGTCATGGATAAGTATATGGTAATCTTTGTTTTGTTTGTTGTTGGTATTGAGTTTATAAAGCAAAACATACATATGAAAAAATACAGTAGATTATATGATATCTTCCTGACTGAGAAGGTATAATTATTGACAAACATCAAAGGTTTTTCTTAGACATTTGTATGCAAAAGCTGTCAGCAAAACTCAGAGGAAATATGTCTTTTTGGGGTTTTTTTTTTTGCCTTTTATTCTAAACAATCTAAGTATTCCATGCCAGTAGGGCAACTCAGGACTGCTAAAATCAAACTCAGACTTACCCATATAATAAAGAAATTCTCACAAAAGGAAGGATAGAAGAGAAGGACAAAAAAGAGTAAGAGAGTGAGGTAAATATTTTTTAAAATTGTGGTGGTTAATTAAGGGTCCAAGTGAAGAATACTATTTACAAAAGAATAATATCATTCTTAGCAGAACTTCATGTATATAAGGCCACAAACTAGTTGTCTGACATCAGGCAATTTACATAACTTCTTTGTACCTTTGTGTTCTCATCTTTGATATGATGAGAACTGATATCAATCAATCAAATGACAGAGGGAATGATATCAATTTTCACACCTGACTGAGAACTAAATGAGATAATAATATTAAATAATAATATTACTATTAAATATGATGTGTATAGTTGTTGCTATGAGGATTGTTAAATTTGAATAATAATATCTACAAATGGAATTGATGAAAGGGCTAAATGAGATAATACATTTAAGATATCAAAGAGGCTAAAGACAGTTTTAATTAAAAAAACCTAAATTCCATTCTTTATTGCTTTGCCATTTAGATTGTCATTTGTTAAGTTACGAGACCCCAATTTTTACTAATACCCCTATCACACTGAGAAGCTGATGGTAGTATTATGGATGAGAAACAAAGGATGTTCCAGTGTTTTTAGTGCTCTTTATAACTTGAAAGTCTTCTACACATATCTCAATTACTTTAAATTATCCTAATGAAGGAAGTCATTCTAGGCTTTCAGAAGTACAGATGCAGATATTCTAGGAAAATATGAACTTTTAATAATTTTTTTTAAACCTGAAAACATAAAATGCTTTGAAATAGAAATGTAAGCTTTATATATATTTATATTTTATATTTTTCTAGTGTATTTTTAAGTGGAGGAAAATATAAAATCAAAATACAACAATAATATATGAAAATATAAGTTGCATTGCTTATATTTCACTCCTTTAACTAAAATATAAATTCTAGAAATTTTATGTGACCAAAGTAATGTTTTTGTTCCTTAATACATATTTTCCTGAACATCTTTATGTTTCCAGTATGAAAAAGATATTGACATCTGAATGATGTCTATACATTGATATTTATAAGCCTCAGGCCATTACCACCTCTCATAAATGTTAAGAATATTAATAATTTATTTCTTTTGTTGTTTCTTCATTTGTTCTAACATCTACAAATTTTAGTAAATTCAATACAGTGGCTTATGACTTGGTCTTCTAATTTAAAGATACCAAATTGTTTAGATTAAGAAAACATACATAGAAAAATATGTTGTATAATCTACATAACGATTTAGTAATCTTCCATACCAAAATATTACAGGCAATATTTTAATCCTAGATTCATGTTTTAAAATGTTTAGGGGATAATAAAGTACATATTAAAATTTAAATTTGAATAGTTATTGGAATTAATATGATAAATAATATAAGGTCTAACTAAAACTTGTATAGATCATTTTCTTGACCCACAGAATACAGGGAAAAAAATGTCATCGTTAAGTTAAATTTCCATAGTACTTATTTTCCTTCATCTTGCCCACCATTATTTGCTTCACTTCTTATTTCCATTCTCTGTTTATCAAAGTGATTTAAAAAATATATCATTTGGTTCAAGCAATGGAAAACACATAGAATACAGTTTTGTTAAATAGCTTTGATACATTTGAATAATCCAGTGTTTACAAAATTTTGGATGCACATTTACCAGAAAACTGCTCTAAACAGCTAAATTGCCACTATTTTTTCTTAAGTAGACTCGTAGTTCACAGTAATCTAGAAAAATATATTACAGATAAAGCTTCCAAATAATAATAGAAAAAGCTGATAATTGCTAATGTTCATAAAATAGCATTCAGGAAATTTATAGTAAGTAACAGCAGGCTTCTTCCCCCACCCCAAATATTGATGTTTTGCTCTACAAAGAATCTAAGGTTAATTTGACAATGGACTTTAATATATTCTTCATGCTTATTAGTTGGCTATTATATTATAGACAGTTTTCTATAGTAATATGAATATGAAACCATCATGAATATGTAACCATCATGCCTCGCATTGCAAATTAATGCAAATTAACCTGATTGATTTTTTTTTAAAATTTTGACTCAAGTGCTTAATTTTATAATGTCACAAGTAAAATGATTTTCTATTAATATGCAGTAATGATAAATTGTTTATTTTAAAATTGTAGATTTTTCAAGAGCAGTCTTAAATGATTCTCTTATCACTTAATAAACCAGGATATTTGCAATGGGTTCATGGTTGTAATAATATTAAGTCATTTGTGTTAAACTTTTGATTGACTACTTTTAAAAAGGCAATATTGTTAGAGTGCTGTCTTGGTTGCAATTCTGTTTTCCTATAAAAATTTTGGAAACTGCTTTTCTTGTCATAACTATAACTTATATATCTGATTTTTGAAAAATATCATAGGTTTATTTTAATTGTTAAAAAGAAAAAGACATTTATCTTTTAACGTTAAGGATTATTAATAGTCAATTTTAAGACCTAAATGGCAAATAAATACCATCATAAATCAATATGGAATCTGCAGGAAAAAATATTTTATAAATTTTTCTTACTCAACTTTAGGTTCTCTCTTTTGAAGTTATGACTCTTTCAAGAGATTGTCACTTTGAATAAATTACATGATATTGTGTAAAATTTTAGTTACCATCAGGTATCAAAATTGAACTTAAAAAAATTGTACTCCTCATGTAACTATGTTTTCTCCAACAAACTTAAGTAGATAAATGTAATTCTTAAAACATGGCACGGTAAATGTCACTGCAGCTAATCTGTGTATCAGATTCTCTTCCCCTTCCTGGCACAGGGAAGAACTGAACTTTTCTGATACATTTAAGTTAGACCATAGTCAAATGGTTTGTTTTTGACAATGAATATGATGAGTAAAAGTAATAACTCTCTTACTTCTGGGTAGAAGTATTAAATTTCTTATTCTTACTTATATAGATGCAGTCCATGTAAGCATGTAATGAAATGTTTATAAGAAAGTGTCCCCAAGATCAAAGGAGTGTAAAATACTAAGATAACCCTTGGAAGACTGACAATGCTTGGGACTGAGAAATATAGGTTATTCATTTGGTGTTGTTTGCTACCACAACATAGCAAGCGTATTCTGACAAACATCAGAATACATGACCTCAGCATAAGTTTCTAATTAATGTATTAACTCAGCTAATGCATTGCAAGTGAATCAACAGCAAAGTGAAATTCTACTTAATTCATCACAGAACTTGCACATATCCTTGCCTTCCATTTTGCTTTCTGGGTTGACTTTTTTTCTGGGTTAATATTTTTCACATGTGCATAATATTACATTTAAAAGAGTAATTAAAATAGTGTCTTAAAAAAATCTGTCCTTTGCAGAGAAATAAAGTTATAACTCTTTATAATTTAATCTTTTCACACTTTATAATCCATAATGGAGCATAAATAACATGGAATTCTTTAAAATGTAACTGTCAGGGGAAATAATTAACATCCGTCTCATTACACAACTAGCTTATAATCATTTAAAATATGTGTAGTTTTTTTTTTTAATTTTTATTTATTTATTTTTGCAGTACGCAGGCCTCTCACTGTTGTAGCCTCTCCTGTTGTGGAGCACAGTCTCCGGACGCACAGGCTGAGTGGCCATGGCTCACAGGCCCAGCAGCTCCATGGCATGTGGGGATCTTCCCGGACTGGGGCATGAAGCCGTGTCCCCTGCATCGGCAGGTGGACTCTCAAGCACTGCACCACCAGGGAAGTCCTGTAGTTATTATTTATTAGCAGGTACAATTTAATAAATTGCACATTTTTATATTTTTAAACAACATTTTTCTTGGAATTGTATAGTTTGGCACATACATAAAATGAAGTCATTATAGTTTTATTTTTTCACAGGCTTACCTCTGTTTAAAAAATAGAGATAAATATAAAACTGAGATAGACAGAGATAAACTAGCAATTTTGCAAATTAAAAAATAATATTTTCAAGGTTTCCTAAAGCTACATTTGTAACATTCAAAAAAGAAATTATATGATTATGATTATAGTTATAAGAAATATATTATTAGGTAATTTTTAACAGAATGATGCCTTACCATTATGAAAATATGAGCTTTCTTGCTCAAACTTTTTAAAGAAATTGAATACATGAGCCAAATAACAAAACTCACCTTATAAAATTCTGTCTTCTCATTTCTTATCAATTCAATACTTCTGAAAATTTAATCTGTCTGTAATACTTTGTTATTTCTTTAACAATTCTTAAATGATAATACATGTGTATCTAAAATAAAAATACTCACAGAGTAATTTATGATTCCTGGCACACATTACCCCCAAACAGACACACACACATATATAGAAACAAACACACAAACAGAGATGAGTTATTCTAGATCACTGAATATTTTGATTAATGCAAAGTTATCATTTATACTTTACAAAGAATCAATGAATTTTAAATGATAAACACATAGAAAATATCAATTTTAAAGTAATAGATTTCATGTGTCAAAAATCTATGATTACACTGCCACTACTAACTCCCTAAAGTGATACATATATGCTAGATATTGAAATTTCAAGAGAACTCGGCATCAATTCTATAAGTTAAACTTTAAGTGTCAGATTATTTGAATGGTTCTATAAAATAGGAATAGATTGGACCATGATGTCAGATAGCTCTGGGTTTGAATAATAACATCAGTGCCTGCAATTTAACCAAGTCTTCTCATCTTTGTCATCTATTGAAAGAGAAAAAAAGTACTTAATTTAATAAAACATTTAATATAATTGAGATACAGTTAGTAATTTACCCAGGACTTCATGAACTCTTCAATTAATTAAAATCACTTTTTAAAATAAACAAGCAAACATATTTACAGAGTTCCTGCTTTATTTCAACTACTATGCTATCCAAGGAGTATAAAAAATAGGAATCAATCACCTATAATCTCTCCCTAAGATATTTGTTTACAGGTGTATTCCCTTTTAGCAGATGTTTTAGTACTCAGGGTATGTGCTACATACAAATAAATGTGTTCTGACTTTTTTAAAATGTATTGATACATTTTTCCAAATGTGTTTCTAAGGAATAAATATTATTCTGGCTTTTTAAAAATATTTTTTAAAATGTATAAAAAGAAATATGGACAAATAAGAAAATTATTACTTTTTTAAATAGCTAAGGTTAATAATGATCACCACTTTTGATCACTGTTTCATTTATGAAACTGTGATTAAAAATTTTCCAACAAACCAAAGCCCAGGACCAGATGGCTTCACAGTCGAATTCTATCAAACATTTAGAGAAGAGCTAACACCTATCCTTCTCAAACTCTTCCAGAATATAGCAGAGGGAGGAACACTCCCAAACTCCTTCTACGAGGCCACCATCACCTTGATACCAAAACCAGACAAGGATGTCACAAAGAAAGAAAACTACAGGCCAATATCACTGATGAACATAGATGCAAAAATCCTCAACAAAATACTAGCAAACAGAATCCAACAGCACATTAAAAGGATCATACACCATGATCAAGTGGGGTTTATTCCAGGAATGCAAGGATTCTTCAATATACGCAAATCTATCAATGTGATAAACCATATTAACAAACTGAAGGAGAAAAACCATATGATCATCTCAATAGATGCAGAGAAAGCTTTTGACAAAATTCAACACCCATTTATGATAAAAACCCTGCAGAAAGTAGGCATAGAGGGAACTTTCCTCAACTTAATAAAGGCCATATATGACAAGCCCACAGCAAACATCATCCTCAATGGTGAAAAACTGAAAGCATTTCCACTAAGATCAGGAACAAGACAAGGTTGCCCACTCTCACCACTCTTATTCAACATAGTTTTGGAAGTTTTAGCCACAGCAATCAGAGAAGAAAAGGAAATAAAAGGAATCCAAATCGGAAAAGAAGAAGTAAAGCTGTCACTGTTTGCAGATGACATGATCCTATACATAGAGAACCCTAAAGATGCTACCAGAAAACTACTAGAGCTAATCAATGAATTTGGTAAAGTGGCAGGATACAAAATTAATGCACAGAAATCTCTGGCATTCCTATATACTAATGATGAAAAATCTGAAAGTGAAATCAAGAAAACACTCCCATTTACCATTGCAACAAAAAGAATAAAATATCTAGGAATAAACCTACCTAAGGAGACAAAAGATCTGTATGCAGAAAATTATAAGACACTGATGAAAGAAATTAAAGATGATACAAATAGATGGAGAGATATACCATGTTCTTGGATTGGAAGAATCAACATTGTGAAAATGACTTTACTACCGAAAGCAATCTATAGATTTAATGCAATCCCTATCAAACTACCACTGGCATTTTTCACAGAACTAGAACAAAAAATTTTGCAATTTGTATGGAAACACAAAAGACCCCGAATAGCCAAAGCAATCTTGAGAACAAAAGAAGGAACTGGAGGAATTAGGCTCCCAGACTTCACACTATACTACAAAGCTACAGTTATCAAGACGGTATGGTACTGGCACAAAAACAGAAAGATAGATCAATGGAACAGGATAGAAAGCCCAGAGATAAACCCACGCACATATGGTCACCTTATCTTTGACAAAGGAGGCAGAAATGTACAGTGGAGAAAGGACAGCCTATTCAATAAGTGGTGCTGGGAAAACTGGACAGCTACATGTAAAAGTATGAAATTAGATCACTCCCTAACACCGTACACAAAAATAAGCTCAAAATGGATTAAAGACCTAAATGTAAGGCCAGAAACTATCAAACTCTTAGAGGAAAACATAGGCAGAACACTCTATGACATAAATCACAGCAAGGTCCTTTTTGACCCACCTCCTAGAGAAATGGAAATAAAAAGAGTAAACAAATGGGACCTAATGAAACTTAAAAGCTTTTGCGCAGCAAAGGAAACCATAAAGAAGACCAAAAGACAACCCTCAGAATGGGAGAAAATATTTGCAAATGAAGCAACTGACAAAGGATTGATCTCCAAAATTTATAAGCAGCTCATGCAGCTTAATAACAAAAAAACAAACAACCCAATCCAAAAATGGGCAGAAGACCTAAATAGACATTTCTCCAAAGAAGATATACAGAGTGCCAACAAACACATGAAAGAATGCTCAACATCACTAATCATGAGAGAAATGCAAATCAAAACTACAATGAGATATCATCTCACACCAGTCAGAATGGCCATCATCAAAAAATCTAGAAACAATAAATGCTGGAGAGGGTGTGGAGAAAAGGGAACCCTCTTACACTGTTGGTGGGAATGTAAATTGATACAGCCACTGTGGAGAACAGTATGGAGGTTCCTTAAAAAGCTACAAATAGAACTACCATATGACCCAGCAATTCCACTACTGGGCATATACCCTGAGAAAACCATAATTCAAAAAGAGTCATGTACCAAAATGTTCATTGCAGCTCTATTTACAATAGCCCAGAGATGGAAACAACCTAAGTGTCCATCATCGGATGAATGGATAAAGAAGATGTGGCACATATATACAATGGAATATTACTCAGCCATAAAAAGAGACGAAATTGAGCTATTTGTAATGAGGTGGATAGACCTAGAGTCTGTCATACAGAGTGAAGTAAGTCAGAAAGAGAGAGACAAATACCGTATGCTAACACATATATATGGAATTTAAAAAAAAAAATGTCATGAAAAACCTAGGGGTGAAACAGGAATAAAGACACAGACTTACTAGAGAATGGACTTGAGGCTATGGGGAGGGGGAAGGGTAAACGGTGACAAAGCGATAAAGAGACATGGACATATATACACTACCAAACGTAAGGTAGATAGCTAGTGGGAAGCAGCCGCATAGCACAGGGAGATCAGCTCGGTGCTTTGTGACCGCCTGGAGGGGTGGGATAGGGAGGGTGGGAGGGAGGGAGACGCAAGCGGGAAGAGATATGGGAATATATGTATATATATAACTGATTCATTTTGTTGTGAAGCTGAAACTAACATACCATTGTAAAGCAATTATACTCCAATAAAGAAAAAAAAAATATTTTTTAAAATGTATAAAAAGAAATATGGACAAATAAGAAAATTATTACTTTTTTAAATAGCTAAGGTTAATAATGATCACCACTTTTGATCACTGTTTCATTTATACAGACATTTCCTGACTTAAAATGGTTTGACTTACAAAGTTTTGACTTTATGATGGTGTGAAAGCTATACTATTCAGTAGAAACTGTAAATTTTGAATTTTTTCTTCTCTCAGGCTAAGGCAGCATCTCTCCTGATGCTGGGCAATGGCAGGGAGCAACTGCTCCTAGCCAGCCATGTGATTACAAGAGTAAACAACCACTTGCAACTGTTCTATATCCATACAACGATTCTGTTTTTTCATTTTCAATACAGTATTCAATAAATTACATGATATATTCAACACTGTATTACAAAATAGGCTTTGTGTTAGATGATTTTTCCCAACTGATTACTAATGTAAGTGTTCTGAACAAGTTTAAGGTAAGCCAGGCTAAACTATGATGTTTGATAGATTATGTGTATTTGCTGCATTTTTGACCTAGGATATTTTCAACCTATGGCATATAACTCCATCATAAGTTGAGGAAGACCTGTATTAGCAAGCATTTTTTAATTGCTATTCACTTAGTTTTTCAAACACCTTGTAACCATTTATTTATTTAGAAATATTTTGGCAGATTTCTTACTGCCTCAGGAGGTGACAGGTCTGTCCCTCTAGGAGCCTCCTTGGCTTTTGCCTGAGGAGATTTCAGACTGTATTTGAATGTACCTTTTTCCAGACTCAGTGTGGAAACATGCCGAAGTCTGACTAGGTCCAACTTAGAAATGGGACCAAGTTAAGAGTCAGACTGGGTCTGACTTAGAAACTGGACTGGGTTTGGGGTTGGACTATGTATAAGTTAGAAATAGAACTGGTTCTTGGTCAGACTGGGGCCAACTGAAGCCGGACTGGGCCCAGTGTGAGGCATCAGGTGAATAAAATTTTGTTTTAAGGCCATAAAAGCAGGTTAAACATACCCAAAATAATCTTTATTTACAGCAGCCGCAGCAAGAACTTTTAACCCAGATAAGCTTTTCCATTTATGAGCTGCCTTAGGAAAAATAGGGTTTTGGCCAAGCACTCACTAAGAAGAGTAGAGGGAAAACTATTTTTCCTCCTCTTCATGAGCTTCTGGTGAGCAGGATAAGACCAGCTGGGACATCCCACTTGCTCCAGAGCTTGCAGAATCCTGGGAAAAACTAGCAAAAGACATCAAAGGGACTTTCCAAGATGGCGGAGGAGTAGGAGGACATGGAGCTCATGTCTCCCCACAAACACATCAAGAATACATCTACAAATGGAACAATTCTCATAGGGCACCTGCTGAACAGTAGCAGAGGACCTCAGACACCTAAAAGGACAAGAAAGATCTTCACATAACTGGGTAGGATGAAAAATAAAAGAAGGGAAAAGGAAGAGGAGAAGAAGCAGGATGGAACCTACACCACTGATGGGGAGCTGAAGGTAATGAGAGGTTCCTGCATCTGAGGAAGCCCCTCACCAGTGGGGAGATCAGCTGGGACAGAAGGGGTGCCTCAGGGTCTTGGAGGAGAACCGAGTAACCAGTCTGTGCCAGGCCGGACAAAGTGAGACTTACACAGATGGTCCATGTCACAGCCCTGCATGTCCCAGCCTGAAATGGGTGTCTGCTGGTGCACACAGGGGCTGGGAACTAAAACATTGGGTTTGGAAAGCAGACCCAGGGAGAAGATTGCTGTTGGCTGTGAGGATACATCCTGAGGGCACAGGAGTGAAGAGCTTGGCAACTGGGAATGCTTGTGGAGGAAGCCAGGGCCACCACAGAAGGGTACTACCATTGTTGAGTGATTTTCAAGGGACGGAGACACCACTGCAGCCTCTCCTCTCACCTGTTGGCCCCTGCCTCCCAGGCACTAGGGAGGACTCCTGCTAGAGCCAGCTTACATGTCCCTGCCATCACCTCCTCCACACCCCCTCCCTGCCTGAGTGACCCAGTTGCCCCAACCTCCAGATTGCCACCTGATGGGCTTGCACATTCCAGTCACTACTCCAGCATCCTCCCACATGGGTGGCCTGCTCACCCTGATTGCCACCTCAACCCCTTCCGGCCTGACAGGCTCATGTACTCTGGCAACCTCTGGGACAGACTCCAGTGGGAAGAACACATGCAGAAGTGGGGCTGAAACCACAGCTGAGTCCCAGGGGCCAGGTGACTAAGGAAGAAGAGCTGCAACCTCTCCTTGTGGCTGAGTGAACCAAAGAGTTACACCTCCACTGACAGCTTCCTAAATTCATCCCCTGTGAAGCATCTGAAAAGACAAAAAGTATTCCTGCAGCTGGGACAGGTCTGGCTTTAGCAGCCATGGACTTTGTGGGTATGTACATGTGGGGGTTGAGCCAGGCTAGAGTGTAAGCTGCCTCCATTGCTCTCACAGAGGGTCCAGGTGCACAACTACTGCAGTCCTGTGACTTGACCTCAGTGAATCTGTACCAGTGGCCTGGTGAAAACAAGGCCTGAGACTCCCCAGGGCCAATTGCTGGCATACCCATAGTTAAAGTGGGACTGAGAGCAGTGCCAACATACTGTACTTTGTGAGCTCACACAATGGGCAAAAGAGGACACAACAGAGTATATTCATAGATGAACAGCTCCAGAGGAGCTGTGGCTTCTCCCCCAGTGGGAGTGATTCAATCCCACCTACCTTGACCGCATATCAGAAACACAAAGAAACAGATCTGGGGGACTCTATTCCAACAACTAGGGAGCAGACCCAACCCCTGATAGGGCAGTGATGACCTCAGAGCAAAGGGAAGGCCCCACTCAATATCCAGGGCAGGGTCTGGTCACCAAAACACCAATCAAACCTGCTATCAAGGGGATAATGTCATAAATCTCTGGACAAATCTCATGACCAGGGGCAGATACTAGAGGCAAGAGGAACTATGATCCATCAGTGTATGGAAAGGAGACTACAAACACAGTAAAGCTGACAAAATGAGAAGACAAAGAAATATTTTGCAGACAAAGAAGAAAGAAAAAAAATCCTGCAAGAACAACTAAATGAAGAGGAGATAGGCCATATATATGAAAAATAATTCAGAGTAATGATAGTAAAGATGATCCAAGATCTTGGAAGAATGGAGGCATAGATCAAGAAAATACAAAAAAAGTTTTAAAAAGACCTAGAAGAACTAAAGAACAAACCAACAGAGATGAACAATACAATAACTGAAATGAAAAATGCACAAGAAGGAATCAATAGCAGAATAACTGAAGCAGAACAATGGATAAGTGACCTGGAAGACAGAATGGTGGGAATCTCTGCCAAGGAATAGAATAAAGAAAAAGGAATGAAAAGAAATGAGGATAGTCTCAGAGACCTTTGGGAAAACATTAAGTGAACCAACATTTGAATTATAGTGGTCACAGAAGAAGAAGAAAAGGGTCCTGAAAAAAATATTTGAAGAGATTATAGTTGAAGACTTTTCTAACATGAGAAAGAAAATAGTCACCCAACTTCAGGAAGCACAGAGAATCCATACAGGATAAATCCAAGGAGTAACACACTGAGACACATATTAATCAAACTAAAAAAATTAAATACAAAGAAAAAATATTAATAACAGTGAGGGAAAAATAACAAATAACATACAAAGTAATCCCCATAAGAATATCAGCAGAAACTCTGCAGGCCAGAAGGGAGTGGCATGATATATTTAAAACAATGAAAGGGTAAAACCTACAAGAATACTCTACTCAGCAAGGCTCTCATTCAGATTTGACAGAGAAATCAAAAGCTTTACAGACAAGGTAAATCTAAGAGAATTCAGCACCATCAAGCAGTGCACAACAAATGCTAAAAGAACTTCTTGAGGCAGGACACACAAGAGAAGAGAACAAAAGAGGAAGGGAAAAAAATGGGCCCAGAAAAACAAACCCAAAACAAATAGGAAAATGGAGGTAAGACCATACATATTGATAATTACCTTAAAAGAAAATGGATTAAATGCTCCAACAAAAGACACAAACTGGATGAATGGATTAAAAAAAAAAAACAAACCTGTATATATGTTGTCTACAAGAAACCCACTTCAAACCTAGGGACACATACAGACTGAAAGTGAGGGGATGGAAAAAGATATTCCATATAAATTGAAATCAAAAGAAAGCTGGGGTAGCAATACTCACATCAGACAAAATAGATGTTAAAATAAAGACAGTTACAAGAGACAAAGGAGGATACTACATAATGATCAAGCAATCAATCCAAAAAGATGTAACAATTGTAAATATATATGCACCCAATATAGCAGCACCTCAATATATAAGGTAAATGCTAAGAGTCATAAAATAAGAAATTGACAATAACCCAATAATAGTGGAGAATTTTAACACCCCATTTACGTAATGGACAGATCATCCAGAAAGAAAACTAATAAGGAAACACAAGCCTTAAATGACACTTTAGACCAAGTAGACTTAATAGATATTTACAGGACATGCCAGATGAAAGAAGCAGAATACACTTTCTTCTCAAGTGCACATGCAACATTCTCCAGGATAAATCACACCTTGGGTCACAAATCAAGCCTTGGTAAATTTAAGAAAATTGAAATCATATCTAGCATCTATTAAGACCACAAAAATATGAGATTAGAAATCAATTACAGGAAAAAAAAACTGTAAAGAACACAAATACATGGAGGCTAAATAATGTGTTACTAAATGACCAATGGATAAGTGAAGAAGTGAAAGTGGAAATCAAAAAAAAAAAAAAAACCTAGATACAAATGACAGTGAAAACATGATGATACAAAACCTATGTATGGGACAAAGCAAAAGCAGTTCTAAGAGGGAAAATTATAGCAATACAATCTTACCTCTAAAAACAGGATAAATCTCAAATACACTACCTAACCTTACACCTAAAGCAATTAGAGAAAGAAGAACAAACAAAACCTAAAGTTTGTAGAAAGAAATAAATCATAAAGATCAGAGCAGAAATAAATGAAATAGAGATGAACAGAACAATAGCAAAGATCAACTATAAGCTGGTTCTTTGAGAAGATAAATGAAATTTAATAAACCTTTAGCCAGGCTCATCTGGAAAAAAAAGGAGATGACTCAAAGCAATAAAATTAGAAATGAAAAAGGAGAAGTTACAATGAACATCAAAGAAATACAAACGAACATAGGAGACCACTACAAGCAATTATATGCCAATAAAATAGACAACCTGGAAGAAATGGACCAATTCTTAGAAAGGTACAACCTTCCAAGACTGAACCAGGAAGAAACAGAAAATATGAGCAGACAAATCACAAGTAATGAAATTGAAACTGTGATTAAAAATCTTCCAACCAACAAAAGTTCAGGACCAGATGGCTTCACAGGACAATTTTATCAAACATTTAGAGAAGTATTAATAACTACCCTTTGGAAACACTTCCAAAATTGCAGAGGAATGAGCACTCCCAAGCTCATTTTAAGAGGCCTACTTTCACCCTAATACCAAAACCAGGCAGGGATATCACACGCAAAACAAAGAAAATTATAAGCCAGTATAACTAATCAACATAAACACAAACATTCTCAACAGAATACCAGAATACTAGCTTTCTTAATTTTAAACACATTAAAAGGATCATACACCATGATCAAGTAAGATTTATCCCAGGAATTCAAGGATTCTTCAATATACACAAATCAATCAATGTGATACTCTGCATCAACAAGTTGAAAAATAAAAACCATATGATCATTTCAATAGATGCAGAAAAAGCTTTTGACAAAATTCAACACGTACTTATGATAAAAACTCTGCAGAAAGTGGGCATAGAGGGAACCTACATCAACGTAATAAAGGCCATATATGCCAAACCCAGAGCAAACATTGTTCTCAATGATGAAAAACACTTTCCTCTTAGGTCAAGAACAAGACAATCATGTCCACTCTGGCCACTTTTATTTATCATAGTTTTGGAAGTCCTACCTATGGCAATCAGAGAAGAAAAAGAAATAAAAAGAATCCAAATTGGAAAAGAAGAAGTAAAACTGTTAATGTTTTCAGATGACATGATAATGTACGTAGAAAAACCAAAAGATGCTGCCAGAAAACTACTAGAGCTCATCAGTAAATTAGGTAAAGTTGCAGGATACAAAATTAATGCACAGAAATCTCTTGCATTCCTATACACTGCCACAAAAGATCAGAAAAATAAATCAAGGAAACAATCACATTTACCATCACATCAAAAAGCATAAAATACCTAGGAATAACCCTACCTAAGGAGGCAAAAGTCCTGTACTCAGAAAACTATTAGATACTGATGAAAGAAATAAAAGATGACACAAACAGATGGAGAGATATACCATGTTCTTGTATTGGAAGAATCAATACTGTGAAAATGTCTATACCACCTAAAGCAATCTATGATTCAATTCAATCCCTGTCAAATTACCAATGAAACTTTTCACAGAATTAGAATAAAAAAATTTACAATTTGTATAGAAAAAAAAGATCCTGAGTAGCCAAAGCAATCTTGAGAAAGGAAAACAGAGCTGGAGGAATCAGGCTCCCTGACTTCAGACAATACTACAAAGCTACAGTAATCAAAACAGTATTGTACTAGCAGAAACACAGAAATATAGATAAGTGGAACAGGATAGACTGTCTAGAGATGAACCCACACACCTATGGTCACCTAATCTATGACAAAGGAGGCAAGAATATACAGTGGAAAAAAGACAGCCTCTTCATTAAGTGGTGCCAGGGAAAATGGACAGTTACATGTAAAAAAATGAAATTAGAACACTCCCTAACACTATACACAAAAATAAAGTCAAAATGGATTAAGATTTAAATGTAAGGTCAGTTGCTATAAAACTTTTAGAGGAAAATAAAGGCAGAACACTCTGACATAAATCACAGCAAGATCTTTTTTGATCCACCCCCTAGAGTAATGAAAATTAAAACGAACAAATGGAACCTAATTAAATGTAAAAGCTTGCACAGCAAAGAAAACTATGAATGAAACAAAAAGACACCCTCAGATGTGAGAAAATATTTACAAAAAATCAACCAACAAGGGATTAATCTTCAAATTACACAAACAGCTCATGCAGCTCCATGTCAAAAAAAAAAAAAAAAAGTCAAAAAATGACCAGAAGATTTAAGTAGACATTTATCTAAAGAAAACATACAGATGGCTAAAAAGCACATGAAAAGATGCTCAACATCACTAATTATTAAAGAATTGCAAATCAAAAAACAAGGTATCACCCACATGGGTCAGAATGGCCATCATCAAAAAAATCTACAAACAATAACTGCTGGAAAGAGTTGGAAATATGAGAACCTTTCTACACTGTTGGTGGGAATGTAATCTTTCTTTTTTTTTCCACTATGGAAAAAAGTATGGACATTCCTTAAATAACTAAAAATAGAGCTACCATATGATCCAGCTATCCCACTCCTAGGCATATATCCAGAGAAAACCATGATTCAAAAATATACATGAACAGCCATGTTCATTGCAGCACTATTTACAATAGCCAGGACATGGAAGCAATCTAAATGTCCATCAGCAGATGAATGGATCAAGAATATGTGGTACATATACACAATGGAATATTACTTAGCCATAAAAAATGAAATAATGTCATTTGCAGCAACATGGATAGACCTAGAGATTGTCATATGGAGTGAATTAAATCAGAGAAAAAGACAAATAGCATATGATGTCACTTATATGTGAAATCTAAAAAAAGGGTACAAATGAACTTATCTACAAAAGAGAAATAGAGGTACAGATGTAGAAAACAAACTTATGGTTACCAGCATGTAAGGGGGAGGCTAAGGATAAATTAGAAGATTGGGATTGACATATACACACTACTATATATAAAACAGGTAACTAATCAGGACCTACTGTAAAGCACAGTATTGAGTAGTACTCAGTACTCTGTAATGGCCTATATGGGAAAAGAATCTGAAAAAAGGGTCCCTATATGTATATGCATAACTGATTCACTTTGGTGTAGCAGAAACTAGCACAACATTGTAAATCAACTATACTCCAATAAAATTTAAAAAAATAATTTTATCCTATAATACTAGTGTTCTTAAGTTGTTACTTCTTTTTTTCTTCAAAATATGAGGCACATGGTTAATCTAGATTTGCTTTTCAAATAGGAATATAGTGTAGTGCTTGTCTCTTCAGTAACCTATACTTTCCAGGATGCCTACCATTCTTCCATCTACTCTCATATTTTTACATCTCTTGAAGAATATTTATATGTTTATTTTGTTGCATACTTAAGTATGCAACTCTAAGACCTTATCATTAGCATGGTTATTAAATGAGTTGAAATTAACAAATGTTGTGTGCTTTGTTTGATCCATTTCTCAATACAGTAAATATAGTAAATGTCTGGGATAACTATAAAATATGGTAAGTAGATACCCAGGCCTACTTTTCATTTTCCACAGTTTTATGCACCAAATGTAAGTTTTCGTTCTTCCTCCACTGGGCTTCATAATTTCTCTCATCATTGCCTGGCTCATGTTCTTCCTCAGGTTCAGACAAATCATCTTCATCGATCAAATTTTTTTATAATTCTTTTTTCTCCACAAAAAATCCCATGTCCACAATCTGATATCAACTTTAATTTTCATAGAGTATTAATTTATATAACATATGATATAAAATCACTTTAATTTCACATATAATACTTATGTGTGTATCTTCTTTTTGCTGCTGAACAGTGAGGTACTTAATAGAAAGGATTGTGCTCATCTACTTTGTATTATTATTATAACAGAAAAAAATTTAAACCTTAAAAATCTACAAGGATAAGAGCATTAGTAAAGGGGACAGAAGTTAAAATTTTCAATATAATTTTCAAATCTGAACAGTAGGTGCACAAAATAAATAATTTAAAAGAATGGGATAAGCAAACTAGGAAATGTCTACAAAATTATTCGGGGATATTTCAATAGAAATAAATCAGAATTACACCCTTAGTACCAAACCCACATATGTGGAACTCCAGAGATAAGTGTAGGTATGGGGTAATTGGTCCTATAAGAGTGATTCAAGTCTTATTATTATCTCAATTTAACAGATGATGACAATGACATTTAAAGAGGTTAAGTAACTGCCTAAGGTTTTACACAATCGTTAATTTGCGAGACTTTTATTACATCCCCGATTTAAGAAAATCTTTTTTTATGTACTTTGAAACTCACATTTTATTAATAGCCAAGTCCTGTTAATTTTACTTAACCTAATTACAATACATCCCCTACTATCCTCCCTTTCTATTTCTAACTCTTTTTAAGTGTTCAATTATGATATACTTCTTAAAAGTTTTAATGATACAGCAAGAGCAAAGCAAGATAAAGGGAATTTACAATGAAGATACGATCTGTGTGATCCTGAGAAACTTAATCATTATCACAGTTTATTCACCTGTAAAATGGTAAAAATAAAACTGTTAAGAGTTGACTGTTTGCATCTCTTCCCAAATTCATATATTGAAAGCCTAACATCCATTGTTATAGTTCTTGGAGATAAGGACATTGAGAAGTAATTAGAGTTAGATGAGGTCTTGGAGGTGGAGCTTTCATGATGGAATTAGTACTCTTTTAAGAGGTGATGCTACAAATCTTACATTCTCCCCACCCCAAAACAGAAGAAGTCACAGAGTGAAGTTAGATTCCCTCTGCAAGCCAGGAAGAGAGTTCTCACCAGCACTAGATTTCTCACCAAAACATCCTTTATGTATATACTCTTACAATCAAAAAATCTATCTTATTTGATTCAACTTTTCCTACAATTTATTTTTTTTCCTTTTTCCTCATGTATTTTAATCTAAGGAAAACTTACAAAGTTCATCTGTATTTTATTTTGAAAGTGTGAGGCTATATTCTGATGAGAAAATTTTAGCCAGTAGAGCATAATCGTCAAGGCTACAGATTCCAGAGTTAAACTAGCTATAAAAATACTAGCTGTATGATTGTAGGAAATTCACTAAATGTATTTTACCTCCACTTTCTCTTGTATAAACTGTTGATTAAATTAAGATTTTTTTTACAATTGTTACATGAGGATGCAATAAGATTTTATATATACTTTGAATTGTACTTACATGTGGTATAAAACTCAATAAATATTTACCTGGTAAATAAAGAATGAAATTGAGATAGGAGGTAGACTGGCCCCTGGGCTGAGCAGCTGAAATTTATCAAGTGGAATAAATTGGAGCTTTGTTTTCCCTAGACACTCCAAGGACAAACAATGGCAGGAGCTGAGCTCTGCTAGAGTAAAGAGATAAGACAACCACATATATCACTCCTGTGGCCAAAGAAACCTCCCCAATTACACATGTGCAGGAAATCTCCTCAGGGGTCCAAAAGGGAGGGGGTGCCATACCATAATAGGTATTGTCAAAGCTTCCATTAACCTCTGTTCTGGAATCCATCTTGGCAAAAAGATGTGCACATATATCAGGGAGGGCCCTAACATTGGTCAGGTGTAGAAAAAGAAGCAGGATAATTGGCCAGAGGAGGACATATACCAGAAAGAACTGTCTCAATATAAATGATTTAACTGCTTCTTTACTGCACTCTTTCTCATTAGGAAGGACGCCCACACCTTTTCTCTCCAGGTGTGTATTTCTGCCTTGCTCTGTCTTAAATAATTAAACTGCTTCTCTGTGTGCTCTCTCACATGTTGTGCTGTGATCTAATAATAAACGTTGTACCTGTTTTTACAGTTTTTACCTCCTTGAAACATTCTTGCTTTCAAATGTGGACAAGAGCCAGGAAAAATTTGCTTCTAGTCTCTAGCCCCTGGTGCACTATTGGCGAAGATTTCTGGTTTTCATCCAGGCTACTCTGGTTCAATTCCTGGGCAGGGAAATAAGATCCTGCCTCAAGACTTCTCATTGCTGTCCCTCCAAGAATAAAATGACTACAAGGCAATGTCTTTTCTCACTTTAGTTAAATGTAAGAGTGTACTAAGAACATTTGCTATTAAAATATTTAAAAAAATTAAAATTTTCAAACTAGTCTAAAATAGAGGAAAAGACATAAGTAGAGATGTAGAAGTAGTTCCATTTGCTCAAAGGCATTCTTTTGTTATCTTTTGCTATGAAATAAACCACTCTAAATCGAATTTTCTTACAAAATTTTCTCATGATTTTTCAAAATGGACTGCATTCAATTGAGCAACTTTTCTCCTCACCTTGTGATGGTCACTTGTGTGGCTGCATTCAGCTGGTGGGCAGTTTGAATTTTAAGATGAATGAGCTTTTCTTCCTTTACATTTGCTTCTCTCTCCACACTATCTATCTGACCCGACAGTGTAGTGTTGACTGGATAAAAATGAACAACCTAAAAGTTGAGAGTTATTCAGAGGGCAAAACTGAGGACTTAAGCCTGGATACAGCACCTCAGATAACTCTGAGAGACTGCTCTGAAGAGGCAAGGAGGGAAGCCAGGATATATAGGATTTTTTGCAACAAAGAAATAGTTGCAAAATATTGATAGTTGAGCATCAAAAGATTACTGTTAATTAAAGAAAACCAGATATCTCAAGTTAAGAAATTTAAGCACTTTTCTATATATGGTAAGATTCAAGAGTCTGGGTTCACTGAACTCATTCCTTTAATATGCACCTCAGCTATCTGAGGCTAGTATCCTCTGTTTTCTCATCCTGAGTTTCCTCAGGGTGCACTGCTGGGGGGGGGGGTGGTTGCTGTAGTGTCTGATGATATAATGACAGGCATTATGTTTCTTTCCTAAGCTCCCTCAGGGATCACCACTGAGGGCAGCTGAAGCGGCTGATGGCTGCAATGTCCTTTGTTCACTGATATGACTGGTAGCATTTTTAGTTCACAGTAGCCAGACTAATAACATAGTCACTCATGCATTCCAAGAACGCAAAAGCAGAAGCTTCCAGAGCTTCTTAAGACTCAGGTCTGACACTTGAACAGTATCACTTGTGTAATATTTTACTGGTTAAAGCAAACCACAGGCCGAGACCAGAGTTCATATGGAAAAAAAAATCTACAAAGGCTCTAATATCAGGATGTATAGCTCACTGGGGGTCACTAAATTAACTGTTGACCACAGATGCAGTGGAAATGGTAGTAGATTTATGAAGACAATCAATGAATCATAGATATCACTTGGGGATTCTTGTTATCCTGAGATTCTTTGGCATCATAAGCCAGATACATCATTGTAGTTACCTTAAAATCTTTATAAAATATAATTTTCTATTAAAAGAATAAAAACCCTTCTACAAAATAAATTTAAATACTATTTAATTCATAAAAGTTAATACATAAACTTTAAAGTGTATATGTTATACATACCTTATAAAGTATATATAAACTATGTCTCATAAAACATATTAAATGAATTATATGCTACCTTATAAAGGTAAAATAAAACGTCAATGAGTGAAAGCTATGCAAATTTTTCCAAGGTGACAGAAAACAACTATTATCAATTATTAATGTTTTCAATTTAAGAAATGTTTTCTTATCCATTAGCTGATTAATTCACTCTTAAAAATCTGTATTGTATTATATTACTTTCATTTTACAAATTAAATAAATGAGCTCTGGGTTCTGGAATTACGTAGTATGGCAGCTCTGATATTCTTAAACCCTCTCCTGCTAAAACATCCAGATGATAGATAGTAATATTAAAATACATGTTTTAATGTATTGCTGATGTTTCCAAAGTAAGATAGAGAAGAGGAAGGAGGAGGAGGGAGAGAAGTGGGAGAGTGCTAAAAAAGGGGAGAAAAAAAAATGATGATAGAAGAGGTGAAGGAAGGAAATAAAAGTAAGAGAAGACAGCGGAGGAAAAGAATAAAGAATGACCTGAAACCTGAATGGTTACCACTAATTATTAACTGATTAATTAATTAATTGAATACATATTTATCAATCATCTATTAATTTTTACACACTGGTCCATACACTGAGGATATTCAGTGGGGGACAAAAAATAAAGATTTCTGCTCTTAAATGTTTTACATTTTAGTGAGGACAAACAGGCATTAAATACATAAAGAGGTAACATATATAGTAGTGTGTCAGCAGAGGTTCATTTTGACTGATACATTAGTGCAGCTATCTACAGTTTTCACACACCAGTGCAAGATTTATTGGCCTGATCTTTTGAAAGCCAGAGAGTGAACATTACAAAATGCAAAGACAAATGTATAAAACTGACAGGAAAAAAAAGTTAGCTTTTTTCAATTCTTGTTAGTCAAAACACAGAGAGAATTGCTTTATGTCAAATAGTAATAAAAACAAATAAGTTCTAAAAATAATAAACCAAGGATATAATAAATATCTCTGCAACATAGTATGCATTATATTTATAATACTCTACACTTTGAAAATAAGCATTTATTCCTATTTTTTCAAATGAAGATTGTGCAGAAAACAGTTAACATATCAGGTCTGAATCTGTCCTTGGAAAAGACTGCTAAAAGACAACTATAAGGTTGTCTCTTAGTTGGCATCTGGGAACTTGGATCTCGGTAGGGTTCTCACCATTTCCAGAACTCATGGGTGCCTCATTAGACCAAAATTGTTAGTGCAAATAATATGGTTTATATTGAACACCTACTTACCTTCTGAAGTCTGGAATTTGGGAATGTATCAATACAAAGTAGAAAGTGCTTACATGATTAACCGAAGTCTCTAATGATCTTCCTTGATAGAAAACATTTCACATGTGTTGTCACACCTCATTGTTAGAGGAAATAAGCATGTATTATGTGACTCTTGTAAGCTTGTGCCTAGTTTCCCATGGAATTTGTCCCACGCACCTTTTCCTTTTGCTTTATATTCTTTTGCTTCAATTAATCTAACCATAAACATGACTACATGCTGAGTCTTGTAATTTCTTCTAGATAATTCACAAACCTGAAGTTGACCTTGGAGACCACAGGCACAAAGACAAGACACTGATCCTCTGAATGCTTAAGTTACTTGCCCCCCTCATTGTGTCTGGGTTCAAAAATTTCAGTGATATGAAAACTTACAATCAATTGAAGGAATAGAAAACAGTGGTAAGCAGAGTAGTGTTACTATTATTCTAGAGAAGGAGAAAACATAAGATTCCTACCAGAAGAAAAGTTATGCATGTCATATACCTTAATTTATCTTTAACACACTTTTATTAAAAGAGTTCTATCAATAAAATAGCTAATCCTTCAGGGAGTTTGGGGTTTTTTTTGCATATGAGCCACTCCTTCTCTTTGCATGGCCTGCAATAAAACTGTCTCTGCTCCAAAAAAAAAAAAAAAAAGATAACCAAGTCAATAAATTATTATTGAAAAATCATAAGCTATAATCCCTCTTTCTTTAAGTCTTCCAGAGCATTTAAAGAATATTTAAGAGAAATTTAACAAATTCTGTTATTACTTAACATAACCTTTAACTTCCTAGAAAACCAAGACCTTTCTTTTCTTAGTCTTCTTTTAAAAATTTTTCTAAAGTAATTTTTCCTGAAAGGAATGAAAAAGAGTATATGATGTAATCTTAGTCTTACACTTAATAAAATACTTTCTTTTATTCTTATTTTTTTTCAAGCTCTGTCTCTCTAAACTCTGTTTACTCTATTTTACCCAATTTGTCTCACCAGGTATGTTAAGCCTGTGACCTATAAGTATCAGCTAATCTCTATAGATATAGAGATGAGAGGAATGAAGTTTGCATTGACAAGTCCTAATGTCAGCAGACAACCCAAGGCTATTTAATAATATCTATTTAATAATATCAGGTCTCAGTAAATGTACTGATCATATTGTGTCCTTGTGCTCTGGATTCGTGTGTGTTGAGAAAAGGGATATAGCTGTGAAAGGAAAAAATAAATTAATCTGTGGAAGAGGAAAATCAGTGAGAATTTGGGAAAACTGAATTGAAAAACTTCTGCTTTGGAATCTGTCCTTGGACTAATTTCACTTTCTGTATATTTGTTCTGTCACTGATTTTAAAAGGTCTTTGATAATTAAATAACTATGGCCCAATAACATAAATCTTGTTGACAATATAATATTTACTTTCAATTATGATTTATATAATTATTTATTAAACAAATATTCATAAAGTAACTACATTGTGCCAAGTATAAAGAACAAAATACTAAGCAGATATAATTCTCTTAACCATGTATTAACTTTAAGGAAATAAATTATCCTTTCAACATAAATTATTTGTTACTAAAGCAGTCACATAAAAGGGTTCTTTTTCGGTGAATGTTGGTGGAGAAACATTTTCTTTCCCTCACAAGAAAATTTATAATATATTTCTATTTTTTTTTAATATGCCAAAAGGAACATTTTTTAAGAGGGAAAGCAGTTTCCTTCTCTATGAAATGCAGGAATAAAGATGAATAATGTGAGAGTTTGTAATTAAGATGACTTTCATTTAAAGTTATTAACTAAGTATTGGATTTGGTTCAGAAATTAAGACATAATATCAAGGTCTTGGATAAGGAGTATTTGTAATCCTTTTTATCCTGTAATTGATGTCACTGGGCTTATAAAATGGTCTATGTCAAAATTAATTCACTAACACAATATTTAAAATCTTTTATACACTGGAAAGTTTGAATTTTTCAAGTCTGTGAATTAATAACAACAAAAAAACTTTGTTTACTTTCTCTTTTCTTCCCATAGTGAAGCAGGAGACAGATGGGTCCCCAGGGCAAATGGTCTGAGTTTGGTCCTTGTAGACCGATAACTTTGAAATGAGAATGAAAGAACAATTGAGGGAGAAGGCTGGGACCTGCCCAGAAAGAAGATAAGAGACCACATATTCTGCATTCTTGAAGTCAGGAGACCTCCCCAACTACACATGGGCAGAAAGGCTCCTTGGAGGTCAAAAGGGGCATGATGCCAACTAATGCTCACTTATCCATAGACCTCTTTGGTAGAATCCATCTTGGCTAAAAGATGTGCACACATACATGGGAAAATCCTGAGATACACCAAATATGGACTCTGAACCAGGCAAATCAAAATGATTGGTCAAAAGAAACACGGAAGAAATGCCCCATAAAAGTGATTCAAGCTGCCACGAGGGCGTGACACTCTCTCTTAGTCTGCCTGTGGATCTATCCACATGTACTCTTTCTTCTCTTAATAAGTACTTTACTTGTTTCACTACTTTCCGTATTTGTGGGAATTCTTTTTCTGCAAACCCATAGGACCAGGACCTTGCCACTGACCACTGGTCTAGTGGCTGGGAGTCAGTGCTCTAAGCACCGTGACCCGACCTCAATCACGGACTAGGAACTGAAACGCTGCTTCAAGGTGCTGCAGGCTGTGGCCACTTGAGATCAATAGCATTAATGTTCTCTAAAAATTACTTTTAAAACATATATTTCTATTTCTTGAATATCATTAACTGAGTATTATCTTTACATGGGTAATTGCAAACAATATGCAAATCATAAAATTGAGTAAAAAATTGACTAATATTTGAAGAAAAATTAAACTTTTGATAACTGGTTATCACTTTAACATTTTGGCTATAATAATTATAGAGAAAATTTTGTTTACTATAATGTCATCATTTAATTTGGATAAATTATTTATTTATAAATAATATATGGAGAATTTCATACACTGTGCTTAATTAAGTGTTTAAATTTAAACATGTGCTTAAATTACATAGTATATTATGGATAATGTTTTTGAAACTGTAAGCTAGGGTTAAAGTATTATGCTAATAGGCCACCTGATAAGACCCTTATTATTATTGCTTTACATAGTTATTAAACTATTTTTGTTAAGTCTTTTTTGATTAATACAGTTCTTTGGACATGATTATAAATTTTCAGATCCAGCCATTCCACTTCTAGGTATTTATCTAAAGGAAATGAAAATACTAACTCAAAAAGATATATGCACCCCCATGTTCATTGCAGCATTATTTATAATAGCCAAGATATGGAAACAACTTAAGTGTCCATTGATAGGTGAATGGATAAAGAAAATGTGATAGATATAGATAGATAGATGATAGAGAGATATATAGATAGATATAATTGAATATTACTTTCTATAAAAAAAGAATGAAATCTTTCCATGTGTGACAACATGAATGGATTTTGAGGGCATTAAGCTAAGTGAAATAAGACAGAGAAAGATAAATACCTTATGATATAATTTACATGTGAAAGCTAATAAAAACAAAACCCACACACACACCAAAGAAAGAAGCTCATAGATAATACAGAGAGGAGATTTGTTGCCAGAAGAAAGATGGGGGGTGGGAGTAATAGTTGAAGGGCATCCAAAGGTGAAACTTATAAAATAAATAGTTATAAAGTAAGTCATGGGAATGTAATGTACAGGATGGGGACTATAGTTAATACTGATTTATATATCTGAAAGTTGCCAAGAGACTAAATCTATAACAATGATGGCTGTTAATAGACTTATTGTGGTGTTCATTTTGCAATATATACAAATATCCTTATTATGTTGAATACCTGAAACTAATATAATGTTAAATGTCAATTACACTTCAATTAAAAGAAAGAAAGAAAGAAAGAAAGAAAGAAAGAAATCTAGAGATTCAGACCTAGGAGGTAGTCTTTATAATGCTGATTTTCTGGAAATTTCCAAGTCTACAAGGCCTCCCACAGGGAAAACTCCAAGAAAACACTTTTGACTTGGGAGAAAAATCACATTTCCAGGCTTTTTTCTTTTTTAACATCTTTATTGTAGTATAATTGCTTTACAATGGTGTGTTAGTTTCTGTTTTATAACAAAGTGAATCAGTTATACATGTACATATATCCCCATATCTCTTCCTTCTTGTGTCTCCCTCCCTCCCACCCTCCACATCCCACCCCACTAGGTGGTCACAAAGCACCGAGCTGATCACCCTGTGCTATGTGGCTGCTTCCCACTAGCTATCTATTTTACATTTGGCAGTGTATATATGTCCATGCCACTCCCTCATTTTGTGCCATCTTACCCTTCCCCCTCCTCATATCCTCAAATCCATTCTCTAGTTACTCTATGTTATTATAATGGCAGTTTATGTTACTTAAAGGACAAGAGTTGCTATGGTGATGGTAAAGAGGTATAGCAGGAGAGGAGTGGAGAAACTGTTGCATATTGGAGACAGATTTATTTTTTTATAAAGAAAAATAGCTAATGACTCTTTTGAGCTATGCTTGAGATACCTCATTGCCCTTACCCTTGTCTATATACATCACAAAGTAATTAAAAATACTTCAGTATCAGGGCTTCCCTGGTGGTGCAGTCATTGAGAGTCTGCCTGCTGATGCAGGGCACATAGGTTCATGCCCCAGTCAGGGAAGATCCCACATGGCATACAGCGGCTGCGCCCATGAGCCATGGCAGCTGAGCCTGCTCACCCAGAGACTGTGCTCTGCTATGGGAGAGGCCACAACAGTGAGAGGCCCGTGTACCACAAAACAAACAAACAAAAAAATACTTCAGTATCAAAAAAAAACCCAACAAAACTTTTATATTGTTGTGCTATTCAAACTTTAGCTAACTTAGAAAATTTCAACTATAAGCTCATATATTAGGTTGATTGGAAAAATGATTATATTTTACAACTTTCCCTATGCTATCTGTAACATGGTTCCAAATTCTCACATCAAGAGATGAAATCTAGACCAACAGTCAAATCTACCACCATCAATCCCTCCCATCAAACTTCTTACATAATCTCATCCACCAGTGCACAGAGAGCAGAAGCAAGAAGAACTACAATCCTGCAGCCTGTGGAACAAAAGCCACATTCACAAATAGATAGACAAGATGAAAAGACAGAGGGCTATGTACCAGATGAAGGAACAAGATAATACCCCAGAAAAACAACTAAATGAAGTGGAGATAGGCAAACTTCCAGAAAAAAATTCAGAATGATAGTGAAGATGATCCATGATCTCGGAAAAACAATGGAGGCAAAGATCAAGAAGATGCAAGAAATGTTTAACAAAGACCTAGAAGAATTAAAGAACAAACAAACAGAGATGAACAACACAATAACTGAAATGAAAGCCACACTAGAAGGATTCAATAGCAGAATAACTGAGGCAGAAGAACAGATAAGTGACCTGGAAGACAGAATGGTGGAATTCACTGCTGTGGAATAGAATAAAGAAAAAAGAATGAAAAGAAATGAGGACAGCCTAAGAGACCTCTGGGACAACATTAAATGCAACAACATTCGCATTATAGGGGTCCCAGAAGGAGAAGAGAGAGAGAAAGGACCAGAGAAAATATTTGAAGGGATTATAGTCAAAAACTTCCCTAACATGGGAAAGGAAATAGCCACCCAAGTCCAGGAAGCACAGTGAGTCCCATACAGGATAAACCAAAGGAGAAACACGCCGAGATACATAGTAATCAAATTGGCAAAGATTAAAGACAAAGAAAAAAATTGAAAGCAGCAAGGGAAAAATGACAAATAACATACAAGAGAACTCCCATAAGGTTAATAGCTGATTTCTCAGCAGAAACTCTACAAGCCAGAAGGGAGTGGCATGATATACTTAAAGTGATGAAAGGGAGGAACCAACAGCCAAGATTACTCTCCCCAGCAAGAATCTCATTCAGATTCGATGGAGAAATCAAAAGCTTTACAGACAAGCAAAAGCTAAGAGAATCCAGCCCCACCAAACCAGCTCTACAATAAATGCTAAAGGAACTTCTCTAAGTGGGAAACACAAGAGAAGAAAAAGATCTACAAAAACAAAAACAAAACAATTAAGAAAATGGTCATAGGAACATACATATTGATAATTACCTTAAACGTGAATGGATTAAATTCCCCAACCAAAAGAAACAGGCTTACTGAATGGATACAAAAACAAGATCCATATATATGCTGTTTACAAGAGACCCACTTCAGACCTAGTGACCCATACAGACTGAAAGTGAGGGGATGGAAAAAGATATTCCATGCAAATGGAAATCAAAAGAAAGCTGGAGTAGCTATACTCATATCAGATAAAATAGACTTTAAAATAAAGAATGTTACAAGAGACAAGGAAGGACACTACATAATGATCAAGGGATCAATCCAAGAAGAAGATATAACAATTATAAATATATAAGTGCCCAACATAGGAGCACCTCAATACATAGGCAACTGGTAACAGCTATAAAAGAGGAAATCGACAGTAACACAATAATAGTGGGGGAATTTAACACCTCACTTACACCAATGGACATATCATCCAAAATTAAAATAAAAAGAAACACAAGCTTTAAATGACAGAATAGACCAGATAGATTTAATAGATATTTATAGGACATTCCATCCAAAAACAGCAGATTACTCTTTCTTCTCAAGTGTGCATGGAACCTTCTCCATGATAGATCAGTTCTTGGGTCACAAATCAAGCCTCACTAAATTCAAGAAAATTGAAATCATATCAAGCATCTTTTCTGACCACAACGCTATGAGATTAGAAATGAATTACAAGGAAACAAAAGTAAAAAACACAAACACATGGAGGTTAAACAATACGTTACTAAATAAACAAGAGATCCCTGAAGAAATCAAAGAGGAAAAAAAAATACCTAGAGACAAATGACAATGAACACACGAGGATCCAAACCCCATGGAATGCAGCAGAAGCAGTTCTAAGAGGGAAGTTTAGAGCTATACAATCCTACCTCAAGAAACAAGAAAAATCTCAAGTAAACAACATAAATTTACACCTAAAGAAACTAGAGAAAGAAGAACAAACAAAACCCAAAGTTAGCAGAAGGAAAGAAATCATAAAGATCAGAGCAGAAACAAATGAAATAGAAACAAAGAAAACAATAGCAAAGATCAATAAAACTGAAGGCTGGTTCTTTGAGAAGATAAATAAAATTGATAAACCATTAGCCAGACTTGTCAAGGAAAAGAGGTAGAGGACTCAAATCAATAAAATTAGAAATGAAAAAGGAGAAGTTACAACAGACACCGCAGAAATACAAAGCATCCTAAGAGACTACTACAAGCAACTCTATGCCAAAAAAATGGACCACCTGGAAGAAATGGACAAATTCTTAGAAAGGTATAACTTTCCAAGACTGAACCAGGAAGAAACAGAAAATATGAACAGACCAATCAGAAGTAATGAAATTGAAACTGCGATTAAAATTCTTCCAAGAAACAAAAGTCCAGGACCAGATGGCTTCACAGGTGAATTCTATCAAACAATTAGAGAAGAGCTAACACCCATTCTTCTCAAACTCTTCCAACATTTGCAGAGGAAGAAACATTCTCAAACTCATTCCATGAAGCAACTATCACCCTGATACCAAAACCAGACAAAGATACTTCAAAAAAAAGAAAATTACAGACCAATATCACTGAATAATATAGACGCAAAAATCCTCAACAAAGTACTAGCAAACAGAATCCAACAACACATTAAAAGCATAATACACCATGATCAAATGGGATTTATCCCAGGGATGCAAGGATTCTTCAATATACACAAATCAATCAATGTCATACACCATATTAACAAATTGAAGAATAAAAACCAGATGATCATCTCAATAGATGCAGAAAAAGCTTTTTACAAAATTCAACACCCAATTATGATAAAAACTCTCCAGAAAGTGGGCATAAAGGGAACATACCTCAACATAATAAAAGCCATATATGACAAACCCAAAGGAAACATCATTCTCATTGGTGAAAACTGAAAGCATTTCCTCTAAGATCAGGAATGAGAAAAGGATGTCCACTCTCACCACTATTATTCAACATAGTTTTGTAAGTCCTAGCCATGAAAATCAGAGCAGAAAAAGAAATAAAAATAATCCAAATTGGAAAGGAAAAAGTAAAACTGTCACTGTTTGCAGATGACATGATACTATACATAGAGAATCCTAAAAATGCCACCAGAAAACTACTAGAGCTAATCAATGAATTTGGTAAAGTTGCAGGATACAAAACTAATGCACAGAAATCTCTTGCATTCCTATACACTAATGATGAAAAATCTGTAAGAGAAATTATGGAAACACTCACATTTACCATTGCGACAAAAAGAATAAAATACCTAGGAATAAACCTACCTAGGGAAACAAAAGAACTGTATCCAGAAAATTATAAGACAGTGATGAAAGAAATTAAAGATGATACCAACCGATGGAGAGATATACCATGTTCTTGGATTGGAAGAATCAATAGTGTGGAAATGATTATACTACCCAAGGCAATCTACAGATTCATTGCAATCCCTATCCAATTACCAATGACATTTTTTATGGAACTAGAACAAATCATCTAAAAACTTGTATGGAGACACAAAAGACTCTGAATAGCCAAAGCAGTCTTGAGGGAAAAAAACGGATCTGGAGGAATCAGATTCCCTGGCTTCAGACTATACTACAAAGCTACAGTAATCAAGACAGTATGGTACTGGAACAGAAACATAGATCAATGGAACAAGATAGAAAACCCAGAGATAAACCCATACACCTGTTGTCAACTAATCTATGACAAAGGAGGCAACAATATACAATGGAGAAAATACAGCCTCTTCAATAAGTGGTACTGGGAAAACTGCACAGTATATGTAAAAGAATGAAATTAGAACACTCCCTAACACCATACACAAAAATAAACTCCAAATGGATTCGAGACCTATATGTAAGATCAGACACTATAAAACTCTTAGAGGAAAACATGGGAAGAAGGGTATTTGACATAAATCACAGCAAAACCTTTTTTGATCTGCCTCCTAGAGTAATGGAAATAAAAACAAAAATAAACAAATGGGACCTAATGAAACTTCAAAGCTTTTTCACAGCATAGGAAACCATAAATGAGACAAAAATACAGCCCTCAGAATGGGAGAAAATATTTGCAAATGAATCAAGAGACAAAGGATTAATCTCCAAATATATAAACAGCTCATGCAGCTCAATATTAAAAAAAATTAACAACTCAATCCAAAAATGGGCAGAAGACCTAAATAGACATTTCTCCAAAGACGACATACAGATGGCCAAGAAGCACACAAAAAGCTGCTCAGCATCACTAATTATTAGAGAAATGCAAATCAAAACTACAATGAGGTATCACCTCACACCAGTTATAATGGGCATCATCAGAAAATCTACAAACAACAAATGCTGGAGAGGGTGTGGAGAAAAGGGAACCCTCTTGCACTGTTGGTAGGAAGGTAAATTGAGACAGCCACTATGGAGGACAGTATGGAGGTTCCTTAAAAAACTAAAAATAGAATTACCATATGATCCAGCAATCCCACTACTGGGCATATACCCAGAGAAAACCATAATTCAAAAAGACACAGGCACCCAAATGTTCATTGCAGCACTATTTACAATAGCCAGGACATGGAAGCAACCTAAATGCCCATCGACAGATGAATGGATAAAGAAGATGTGGTACATATATACAATGGAATATTACTCAGCCATAAAAAGGAGCGAAACTGAGTCATTTGTTGAGATGTGGATGCATCTAGAGTGTCATACAGAGTGAAGTAAGTCAGAAAGAGAAAAACAAATATCGTATATTAACGCATGTATGTGGAACCTAGAAAAATGGTACAGATGAACGGGTTTGCAGGGCAGTAGTTGAGATACAGATGTAGAGAACAAACGTATGGACACCAAGGGGGGAAAACCTCTGTGGGGTGGGGTTGGTGGTGTGCTGAATTGGGTGATTGGGATTGACATGTATACACTGATGTGTATAAAACTGACGACCAATAAAAACCTGCAGTATAAAAAAAACAAACAGAAAAAACAACTAATACTAAACTTTCTTTGGCTTATTTGTATGGAAATATGTTAATATAAATGTTTCAGACATTACATGAAATTTCTAATAATCTTATATGTTCTGGTATAATGTTATAAGTCATTATACTAGTTATTACTTCAAGGTGTATATCTCAGAAATAACTAAATTTCCTTGTCAATTGTGTTATTATGAACTTTCATCAGATCTTTAACTGTGGTCATTTTTAAGTCTTTTGTCATTTACAGACAGTTCTGGGTGTAGACTGATGCTTTCAGAAAAATGTTCTTATAACAGGGTTTCACCTTCAAGGAATTCATGGAAAAGACTCTGACAGGTTTCTGCTGAATGACTATACTGCTGAACGGAATGAATAAACATTTTCAGAACTCTAATGGAAAACTGACAAATTGATAAAAGTGCTAACAAAAGATAAAGATTAAAAAAATTAATTACATGGAACTGAGTGAACTGATGAAGATGATTATAATTTTTGTGACTTTCTGTTTGAATAAAAAAAAATCCCACAAGAACTCAGAGGCAAAACATATACAAATCAATTTTAACTGCAAAGTAAAGGAGCTGTTTCAGTGGAGGATTACTGGACTGAATGTCAATATTATGACATAGTATGAGTGTGTTTCGTGTTTGGGAATTGCAATCATTTTTGCTTTTGTGTTCATCCATTTATAGTGCTTGGTGTCAGTTTATTTATCTCTTGTAAAAATAAAATACAGTGTGTGTGTGTGAGTTGTGGAAAAAAAAACTATTTCTGTGCTCAGCCATCTTATCATCTGTAAAATGGAGGCAACTCTAAGAACACATAGTTACAGAGATGTTGCACAAAATAAAAACAAATAAAAAGAGAGAGATGAAATCTATTTCCTCACTCTTTGATTTTAAGCTGGCTTTGTACATTTCTTTGACCAATAGAATTCTGAGTTCCAAGCTTATGTTAGTTATGTTAGGTCCAAACTTAGGCTTCAAGTGTCTTCACAAACATCTTCTCTCTTTTGAAACTACCATGAGAATAAGCCTGAGCTAGCTAGTTAGAAGATAAATGTACAGTTGGATCAGAGATAAATTGTCCAACTAAGAGCATCCTAGAGCAGTCAGAGAACCAAAACATTAGCTCATAAGAGCTTCAAGAGTGAGACCAAATGAGATCAACAGCCTAGCCCGAGAATGTTGAATAGCTTAGCTATCTGTAGACTAGTGAGTAATAATAAATATTCTTGTTTTATGTTAGTGAGATTTATGGTAGGTTATTACAGACTAATAGTTAATTGATATGACTAGGAAATATTTTTTTGTAGAAATATTGCATTGAGAATAATGTGTAAAACATTTTTTTGGAAAAGGTTTATTTAAGTGTTACTCTGAGGCCCTCTGATAGTAAAAAACAAAAAAACATGCAAGCCCTAATTCAGTCAAATTGGAATGGAGAATGTATTTTTTTAAACATTTTTATCAGAGTATAATTGTTTTACAATGGTGTGTTTGTTTCTGCTTTATATGGAGAATGGATTTTAAAACAGGGAAATTTTGGCAGAAAAGCAGAAGGCATTAAGAAAAGAAATGTATAAAATTGAAAAACACAACAAATGAAACTAAGAATATATTAGATGCATTTAAAAACATATTTTACAAAATTGAAGGCATAGTGAACTGGAAAATAGGAAGAAAGAAATATCTAAATCAAGAAAGTAATGTTAGGAGTCATAAGAAAAGGAGTCAAAAGGTTAAAAAAAAAACAGATGAGTGGAGAACTAGAGGAGAGGAGGAAGAAAATAAGTCAGAAGCAATATTTGAAGAGGTATTGCTCAGAAGTTTTATGAAATTCATTAGAAACATCAAGCTACAAGTTTTAAGATCTTATCAGAATAAATAGTTCCCTCCAAGAAAAAAAATCAGAGATGCATAATTATGAAACTGTTAAAAATCAAATATAGGGTCTTCCCTGGTGGCACAGTGGTTAAGAATCTGCCTGCCAATGCAGGGGACGCGGGTTTGTGCCCCGGTCGTGGAAGATCCCACATGCCGTGGAGTGGCTGGGCCCATGAGCCATGGCTGCTGAGCCTGCACATCCAGAGCCTGCGCTCCACAATGCGAGAGGCCACAACGGTGAGAGGCCCACGTACCGCAAAATAATAATAATAAAAAATAAAATATAAAGACTAAGTATTTTAATAATTGATTTAAAATGAAGAAACTGATCTTTCAATTGTATATGTTATTTATTAAAGAAAATATTATAAATATGGGAACATGGATTGGAACACAACTTGTATTTGACTCAGAAGGTTAAATGTCTTCCACTATATTTCCTCACTTTGTATATTCCTAACTCTTCCAGATGCATTGCCACAATTGGTTTATTTAATTGCGCCTATTGTGAGTTTACCTTTGAATTACCTTATAAATTTACTAAAGGTAAGAAATTTACATTTAGTGCTTTCATATTTTTGTTGTTGCTGTTTGTCACTTAACATAAAAGTGTATGTAGAAACATAGTCTATATGACAAAACATTATGATCGTGATCATAATTAGCATCATCTTTATCCATGAAAAATAGATATGAGATGTATAAACATGATGTATTTTGTTAGGATGATGCTATGCAGAATTAGAATGATTTAATTTACATTCCAGTTTCTCCTCTCACTGGGTATACATCTCTGAGCAAGTCACATAACCCATCTCACTTTCCTCCCCTATAAAACAGTGTTAGTAAAAATGACTTCCTTAGAGTATAATTTTGTTGACCCAAACAAATATTCCTTATGAACCAATTATCACAGTGGTTAGCACAGGAAAGCCACTCAATAACTGTTAATAATTATTATTACTATTTAAACATAAAAGTCTACACTTAAGAGTTTATAAATATATGAATACATAAAATCTTGATAACATATAAAGACCTTTACAAATATTGAAAAAAATGTTTGAGTAAATATAAAAATTAATGACAACTGCATTTGTACAGGCCATGCAGTTTGGAAAATGAATCCATACTTACACAGATAATTTGGAAAAAAATCTTTCAAAGTCATTTTTATCTCTGAAAGAACTTCAGTAATGGCTCTCCAAAAGTGGTTCATCAATTTCTGGCTTAATTTAGGAAATATTAACCATAAACATTTTTGTGATAAACATAGGACAAATGATATTACTTTAGTAATTTTCACATACTATTCTGTATATAGTAAATGCAGTAAATACTTCAGAATATTTATGTATATACCATATAACCAAAAGTATGTATCATTGTCAAATCCATCTCATTCATACCTAATAAACAATCACACGACATTAATATATTTTGGAAAAGTCTAAAGATATAACCACTAAGATAAACAAGAGAGCATGTAAATAAGTTAGGCACACTCAAAGTAAATCAATTTATATCTCTATATAAAACACATGCTATGTAAAATTATGCTCAATAGAACACTTTAAAATGAAACATAAAAATGTGAAAAATTAGATGAAGGACAAGCTTTCTCCATTTTTATTTATCACATTACTATGGCAATAATTTTAATATTTAATGGAGAATACTGCTGCTTTCAGATGGTGATGCATTAATCTTCTCAAGCTTTATTACTTAATTGAAAGAAGGGATATTATTTCATATAATTTTGTCTCTAGGACTCCACATGTCTTTAGTTTAACAGTCACTATTTCAAAATTTGGAAAATCATGACAAGTTTCGTGCATCTCTCTTGACAAGGGTTTTAAGTCAGAAAGAATTAATAAAGATTGTATATGAGAAAGTAGAAGTCCAAAAAAATTTTCTCACAGATTTCAGCATAATTTCTCACCACTTGATATAAATAAAACATGGCAGAGTCATCCCTTTTTATTGTCTCAGGGAACAGAGAAGCCACACTGAAAAGGAGATCTTCTCATGGGTCTGCATCCAAGAGTGGCAGACAAATATTCTACACTAGTAAAAAAAAAAAATGTTAAGAGACCTCCTGCTGATACATTCATGCTTAATAGATCCAATTTTAGCAATATCCCTATTAAAATGAGAATAAATTCTCTGAAAGTTTTGCTCCTCACCATCTTCATTCTTCTATGTCTTTATTTCAGACTTTCGTTTAGATTTTTGGATAAATTTCAGCTTCAACTAATTTAGTGTACAGTGTTTACTATGGAAAAAAAAAACACTGCTTCCAGTACATTTACAGAGAAAGAATATTTGCAAACATTCAATATACCCTACTTATACTCTAGTCCCTGGGCATAGACACTATCAGCTAATTTTCTTTCTCAAAAGATACTGCTGGCTACACTTTCTTAACCTCAAAATGGATATATATTTTCTTCCTTAACTGTAGGTAACAGCTATATTTTACTTTGAATAAACCATTAGCAGCTTAAATAAACAAGAATACATGAATACAATTATTTTGAAGAAAGAAAAAGGCAAGCTTTTACTTATCTTCCAGACAAATATATACTAGATGCTTAATACATGCCAGAAAGCTTTAGATTCTTGAGATACAACAAAACAATCATCACTCTCACTCACTTTGGAGAATTCTAGAAGCAATAAACAAATTGTTCAGTCTGGTTGTGTTGAACACTGTATGGAATACTGGATTTCTTTTTAAACTGTATTGGAAAGCCAAGGAGTAATATGAAATGATTTATGTTCCTAAAGCATTCTTCTGGGTCCTCTATAACAGAAGTGGAAACAAAAATAATAGCATGGAGATCATTATGAAGGTCCAGGCAACAGATGATAATGGTCATCTGAGAGTAAACTACAAGATTAGCAGGCTGATTTTTATGTAGTGGTCATATTTAGTATGTCAATGTGGAGAGTAATATCTTAAAATGTTAAATTAATGCCCTTTGAATTTGAGAGACTGAAGCCTAATGACACAACAAAGTTCTTTAAGCACAAGTGAATATAACATTTTACTATTCTATTTACAAAAGACTATGAGATTGTAAGAAATTACTTGGCATATACTTTTAATCTGAAACAAGTTTCCATTAACTAAAAATAATTTTCTTAAAATTGTAAGAAGTTTGGTCTTCTACTTTTTGTAATATAGTCTTTACTAATTTTTCCTATTGTAAGCTTTAATGTATTCCAGTCATTCCATTCCTAGATATTTATGTTTACACAAAAATGTGTACACAAATTTCCATAGCTTTATTTGTAATAGCCTCAAATTTGGAAACAACCCAAATATCCATCAACAGGTGAATGGATAAACAAATTGTGGTATATCCATAAAAGGGCCTACTACTCAGCAGAAAAAAGAAATGAACTAGTGATAAACACAAAAATGTGAATAAATCTGAAAACAAAAACAACCTGAATAAAGGAAACCACACAAAATGAGTACAGGATGTAAGATTCCACTTATATAATTTTTTTTAAAAAATGCAAATGAATCTATAGTGACAGAAAGAATAGTAGTTGTCGGGAAGAGAGGTAAAAGTGGTCTGTACTGATTATAAAAGAGGATACTTTTGAAGTTGGTTGATATATTCATTAGTTTATTTTGGGGGTTCATGTATGTATGAAAATTCATTGAATTTTACACTTCAAATATTCACAGTAATTGTACATCAATTAAACCTCCACAAAATATTAAATTGAGTCATTAATCAATATGTGAATTATTACTAAGTGGAAGCATTATAAATGGAGTAATAGGAGGAATTTTGAAAAAGAATGATCATATTAATTATAAATTAAAATTTAAATGGAAGCTATAGTATATCATAACATTAAATATTGATCTTCATCACACTTTACATATTTATTTTGCTACAGATTTTGTTTTATTTTGGTTTTTATTTTAGCTTTTTACTCTGCTTAATAAACCAGATACTGGGGACTTATACATTTTTAGAATAGCTTCATAATTCTAGAATCAGCAAATAAACAAGATATTAATAAAATCCATTTGGGATTTTAAAAAATACGGTGTCCACTCAGCTGTCTTTCATTACTTAAATAAGGAAAATGTAATAAAAGTACAGTACATAAATGTTCATACGTTAACTTTGTTATTGGAAAATATTTTATAAAAACTGTCATTGATTGGGTTCTATCACCTGCTCATAAGATATTTAAGTAATTTGTCTGAATATAAAAGCTTAAGTTCACTTGCAATTAATGGGGCTTCTACACTAAAAAGTTTAACATACCATCAGAAAAGGTATATTGAAAGAAAAGTGAAATATGATTACCAGGAAGACAGAGTAACTTTTGCAGTTTAATAATAAGTATGTGGTTAGTTCTAGAGCCCTATTTCAATTTATAGCTATATTCTTGGATATTTTGGCTTTACCTAACTTGATTTTTAAAAAAAAGTAATGAAACTTTGAATGAGGAAGAGAGACAATCTGTAATCAGAATAAAATCATTCCCTGATGCAATTTATTTCACAGGTCTTAGAATAATATATTTCTTAAATTATATTTACTGATGTATTGCTGGTTAAAATAAAACCCTACCTTCTTGAATAGCAAATTGATTATATACCACCTCTGATAACCAAAAAATATATTTTTGCTGATATTAAATAAATATTACTGAACCAGTGTCTGACAGCGTACCAAAAAATGCTTACTGGGATGTGGAATGTGAATATGTGGATAAAGTATTTCAGAAAGAGAAGAGTATCATAGCATTGTAACATAAATGCAGATTTTTACTGATGGTTTATTCCACTAGGAGAACTTCACTTAAAATAATGTAATATTAGCCACAATTTATTTTAGAAAATCGTCAAAATACAAAGAGACCAATGATAACATATATGAAGTTACAAAAAATCTGGGTTAGATAAAACAATTTTCTTCTTGTGAGTTATAGAAATAATACTCTCTTTTCTTCTCCTGAGAGAGTTATCATGAATTGACATGAGAACATTTTCTCCTAAATCCATTTGCAGATACATTTTTTTTATTTGTCATAACGGATTTTGTTAATGAAACACTCTTTGTAGCCAGCAATCATTTTGCTGAAAGATGGTAACTTTGTCAGTGACAATTTTATTTAGTTTCACATACACACATCATATTCTTTAACTCATGTATTGTATTACCAGGTTAATCGTTGAGGCACTACTTGGACAATTAGAAATTTCTTTTGTAATAATTTTTATGAATTCTTGAAACTTTTGTTTACTATTTGTTATTATGAAATAAGGAAATAGAGTATTTTCCTAAGACAAGTACATAAATATTTGTAGATGACTTGTTCCCTTTCGTTTTTTTCTCCCTTTGTATTTTTAAATTAGTTTCCCAAGGATTTTTTCTGGTATATACTGTTAACCATTATTTGTGAGAACTTTATTAAGATTAAGATTTGTTTACAATCTTTACTGTAATCCTAAAATTTTGCGAGGCAAAAATAGTCCCTACTTACTTGATATTATATTATATTATATATATGTATATTTATTTATTATACTATATTATAAATGCATAAAATTTTTAATAAAATACTCATTATAGAATTCCAAAGAAAAAAACAAATTTTAATTCAGAGGTGAAAAAGTTATAAGCATAGTTACTTACATAGAGAAATAACACATATATGCTATTTTAAAATTTGTTCTGCACTCAAATGTTTAGATCACATAGGGGTAATTTTATATCACTTTTTACATCTTTTTTTTTTTTGCTATATAGAGAAAAACAAAGTGTACACACCTATATTGACTATGATGATGGACTGTGTTTATACCATATTGAGAATAACAGCTGTTAAAAATCAAGGACAACTGTGCAAGCCAAGCTTAAAAGGAATTTACTTGATGAAGAGCAATTTTACCTCAGGCCACAACGTGCGCTACTTCTTTGACTGCAAGTTCTTTAGAACTGCCTATGTTCATCCAAAATTACATAGGAGGGACAGCAGTTGTGGGAGATGAGAGGGAATTCATTACATTTAGAGCTCTAAAGTATATTAACACTCTTTCTGAAGAACTCACCATCTTTTAGACTTGCTTACCTCAAAGCTTCTTGATAAACTGCTTAGTCAAAAAGATACTTGAGAATGTGCTAAACAACTACAATTGTACTTTAGTTGTCAGTAAATAGAAAAGTTTGATTTTTTTTTTTTTGTGGTACGTGGGCCTCTCACTGTTGTGGCCTCTCCCATCGCAGAGCACAGGCTCCGGACGCACAGGCCCAGCGGCCATGGCTCATGGGCCCAGCCGCTCTGCGGCATGCGAGATCTTCCCGGACCGGGGCACGAACCCGTGTTCCCTGCAACGGCAGGCGGACTCTCAACCACTGTGCCACCAGGGAAGCCCCTGATCATTTTTTTAATGAACAATAGTGTACTGGATAATGGATGGAACAAATGCCTGATTACATGGAGAATATAATACATTTTAGCTGTGAGGTGATTTTTGGGAACAAATTGCCCACTTACCTTTCAGATCTCAATGTAAAAGTGAGTTCTCAGTGTGGCCTTCCCTAAATTCAGACATTATAGACATAGGTTCTACCACTTATACTTCTGTGACTATGTATACTCTATTTGTAGATTATTCATCAACTTAGTGATGTGTCTGTATTACCCACTAGACAGTATGCCTCATGATGGCAGGACACATATTTGTTATGTTCAACACTGTGGCCAGGAGGAATTTTTTGCACATGTTAGATTATCTGGACATATTTTATGAATGGATGTATAAATAAGTTGATTTTATGAGTGAAAAACTGAAAGAACTACTAGTATACTATACATACTATACACACAAAATGTGCTATAATTATGAAGCAATAGATAGTCATTCATATTTCAGAAATATGAGTGGTCATTTGGCAAAAAGGATAGAATCAGGAATCACAGGTTTGGGTTCATACAAGAACTGTCACTAAAAGTTGTCTGGTTTAGGAAAATTTAATCATGAAATTATGTTGAAAATTAATTGAGATAATATTTTAAAAGTGCTGTATGATTCTTGATAAATCTTTCATATACTTAGTTACATATATTAGTAGAAAAGATGTGGCAGCATATGTTTTACCTACTCTTCCATATAGGTGACCCTTGTAAGATTTGAAAATATTACATTTTCTCTCCTTGTTTCACCCTCTTCTATATGGGGCAAATTTAGAATTTCTCCCTGTTCTACTCAGGAGTGACATGTGGCCATTATTGGCAATTAAATGTAGAAGGACATGATGTGAGTTACTTGGAGGGAGAAGCCTAAATAATCAGATACAGATGTTCCTTCTATTCTACTGTAATATATAGAAATATTCAAGATAGAAACTCCTGTCAATTTATCCTATAAATTAGATGACATTAGAGTACCATAATGAAAATGAAGTAGGAAAAGGAAATAAACTTATGTTTTTATAAGCTTGTAAGATTTTCAGAATATTTTATAGAGCAGCGTAATACAACCTAACCTGGCAGACTTCGAAACACTCTCCTTATTTAATTATAGGCGTTCAAATTCTGGTGGTATGATTACATAATGAAAAAAAATAATGATTGCTATAGGGTCTCAAAATATAATCTAGAAACGTATATGAGAAGAAAATTCTTGAAGAGGAGATCAAGATATCAGAATAAGAGGATGCAGATCTCACCACTCCCAAGAACACATCAAACATACATCTACACATTGAGAAATTCTTACTGAAAGCAAATGAGAGTAACAGAAAAACTCTTATACAACCAAGGCTATAAGAAAGTTCCACATGGAGTGGGTAGTAAGGGAAGAGAAGCTACCAGATTGGGATCCATGCCCCTAAGAGGGGACACAGGGGACGAGGGTACTTACGTAAGCTTTGAGATCCTCTCTGGGGAGTGAGTGATTTGAACCACTTATTGGGTGCCACAGCCCTGGGGTCAAACGCTGTGAGGATGAGTCCCCTTAGCTGATTTAAAAACCAGTGCGACTAACAGTGAGGCTATAAGAAACCTACACTTTACTTGTGAAGAGTACACACATACTTGAAAAGAGAAAGAGATGGAAGAAGCAGATAGAAACTACCCAAGACTCTGGGCTATTTCTCAAAACAGCCTCAGCACATACCCCAACCTGAACTGAGTACCCACTTTGGCCCCTCTTGCTCCACAGCATAGCTCCACACTAAAATGAAGCCTGCCATAGCCAAAGGGAATATGCAGTTGTGAAAGATAGAGTCAGCACAGATGCAGCATGTCATGCTGGGTGTTCAAACAGGTGTTCACAGGGGTAGCAGATTGGGAGCCCTCTGGAGCTCTGGTGTGTAAAATTAAATGTAACCACAATACACAATTAAAGGATAAACATGAATATGTAAAATGTGACATCAAAAACAGAAAAAAACAACATGTTGGAGGGGAATAAAAATATAGATATTTTAGAATGTGTTGAACTTAAATGACTACCAGTTTAAAAAAGTCAATAGGTCAACATATATGAACCCCATGGTAATCACAATGAAAAATTTACAAAAGATACAAAACTAAAGACAAAGGAACAGAAACATACACTAAAGAAAATCATAACATCACAAGGGAAGAAAGTAAGAAGCGAAGAACAGAGAAGAAGTACAAAACAACCAGAAAACAATAAACAAAATTGGCAATAACACATACTTATCAATGATTTTAAATGCTAATGGACTAAAAGTACCAATTAAAACCTATAGGGTAGCTGATTAGGTTAAAAAAACAAAAAATAAAAACAGAACCCATCTATATGCTGCTTACAAGAGACTCACTTCAGAGCTAAATACATACACAGACTGAAAGTGAGGAAAAAGATATTCTAGTTAAGGAAATGACAAAAAACCTGGAGCAGCAATACCTATATTAGACAAAATTGACTTTAAAATAAAGTCTGTAATAAAAGAGAAAGAAGGGCAGAAGGAAGGAAATAATAAAATCAGAGAGAAAATAAATTAATATGCACCAAAAAATAAAAATAGAAAAAAAATCAATGAAACCTAGAGCTGTTTTTTCTGTTTTGTTTTGTTTTTTTTTTTTGTTTTGTTTTTTTTTCCAAAAGAGACAAACCAAATTGATAAACCTTTAGCCAGGCTCACCAAGAAGAAAAGAGAGAAGACCCAAATATCAAAACAAGAAATGAAAGAAGAGAAATAATACCTTGTATCACAGAAACAGAAAAAAAATCAAAAAAATACTATAAACAGTTATATGGGGCTTCCCTGGTGGCGCAGTTGTTGAGAGTCCACTTGCCGATGCAGGGGACATGGGTTCCTGCCCCAGTCTGGGAAGATCCCACATGCCGCAGAGTGGCTAGGCCCATGAGCCATGGCCGCTGAGCCTGCGCATCCGGAGCCTGTGCTCTGCAACGGGAGAGGCCACAACAGTGAGAGGCCTGTGTACCGCAAAAAAACCCCCAAAAAACAACAACAAAAAAAAACAGTTATATGACAACAAATTGGATAACCTACAAGGAACTGATAAATCTCTAAAAACATACAATCTTCCAAGACTAAAACAAGGAAATCTGAATAGACCAACCATTAGTAGTGAAATAAAATTAAAACAATCAAAAAAACTACCAGCTAACAAAAATCCAGGACAAAATGGTTTTACAGGGAAATTCTACAAAACATATAGCAAAGAGCTAACACCTATCTTTCACAAATTACTCCAAATTATTGAAGAGGAGGGAACACTCTCAAACTTATTATAAAGGCCACAATTACTCTGATACCAAAACCAGATAGAGACACTGTAAAAAAAGAAAGTTAGAGACAAATATCACTGTTGAATATAGATGAAAAAATCCTCAAAAAATATTATCAAACTGAATCCAACAGTATATAAAAAGGATCATACACCACAATCAAGTTGTATTCATTCCATGGTCACAAGAATTGTTCAATATCCATAAATCAATCAATGGTATATACCACATTAACAAAAGAAAGAATAAAAATTACAAAATCACATCAATAGATGAAGGAAAAGATATGACAAAATTCAACATCCATTCATGAAAAAATCTCTCATCAAATTTGGTTTAGATGTAACATATATCAACATAATAAAGGTCATTTATGATAAACCCATAACTAACAACATACACAATGGTGAAAACATGAAAGCTTTTCCTGTAAAATCAACAAGACAAGAATGCTCATTCTCACCACATCTATTTAACATAATATTGTAAGTCCTAGCCACAACAATCAGACAAGAAAAATAAATAAAATGCATCTAAATTGGAAGAGAAGTAAAAATTGTCAGTATTTGCAGATAACATGACACTTTATATAGAAAACCCTAAAGTCTTCATGAAAAAAATTTAGAACAAATAAATGTATTTAGAGAAGTTGCAGATACAAGATTAATACACAAAAATCTGTTGCTTTTCTATACACTAATAATGAACTATCAGAAAGAGAAAGCATAAACAAGATCCCTTTAAAAAATAACACCAAAAAGAATAAAATACCTAGGAATAAACTTGATCAAGGAGATGAAAGACCTATACTCTGAAAACTATAAAACATTGGTGAAGAAATTGAAGATGATATAAAGAAATTGAAAGATATCCTGTGTTAATGGACTAGGAGAATAAATATTGTTATAATTTCCATACTACCCAAAGCAATTTACAGATTTAATGCAATCTCTATCAAAATACCCATGACATTTTTCACAGAACTAGAACAAATAATCCTAAAATTCATATGGAACCACAAAAGGCCCCAAATAGCCAAAGAATTCTTGAAAAAAAGAAAAAAAGCTGAAGGTACTACATTCCCTGACTTCAGAATATATTACAAAACTTCAGAAAGAAAACATAGGCAGAGTACTATTTGACATAAAGTATAGCATTTTGGATCTGTCTCCTAAGGCAAAGGAAACAAAAGCAAAAATAAACAAATGAGACCTAATTAAACTTAAAGGCCTTTGCACAGCAAAGGAAAGTAAAAGACAATCTACTGAAATAGAGAAAATATTTGTAAGTGATATGACTGATAATGGGTTAATTTCCAGAGTAATAAAAAGCTCATACAAATCAACGTAAAAAAAAAATCCTGATTAAAAAATGGACAGAAGACCTGAATAGACATTTTTCCAAAGAAGGTACAGAGATGGCCAATAGGCACTTGAAAAGATGTTCAACATTGTTAATCATCAGAGAAATGTAAATCAAAACCATAATGAGATATCATCTCACACCTGTCACAATGGCTATCATGAAAAAGCCTACAAATAACAAATGTTGGAGAGGATGTGGAGAAGAGGGAACCCTAGTACACTGTTGGTAGGAATGTAAGTTGGTGCAGCCACTCTGGAAAACACTATGGGGGTTCTTCAAAAAACTAAAAATAGAACTACCATATGATCCACCAGTTCCACTCCTGGGTATAAATTCGAAAAAAACAAAAGACTCTAATTTGAAAAGGTATACACACCTCAATGTTTATATGTTCATAGCAACATTATTTACAATAGCCAAATATGGAAACAACCTAAGTGTCTATTAACAGATGAATGAATAATGAAGGTGCACTATATATGTGTATATATTTAAATGTATACATATATATAATATGTGGTATATATATGTAATGTAATATTACTCAGTCATAAAAAATCAGTGAAATTTTGCCATTTGCAACAATATGGATGAACTTTAAAGCTATGCTTAATGAGGTAAGTCAGACATAGGAAGCCAAATATTGTATATTAGCATTTATATGTGGAATGTAAAAAATAAAACAAAGGAATGATTATAACAAAAAAGAAACAGAATCATAGATATGAAGAACAAACTATTGGTTACCAGTAGGGAAAGGGAAGAGGGAGGGGTGAGATATGGGTAGGGAATTAAGAGGTACAAACTACTATGTATAAATAAATAAGCTACAAAGATATGTTATAGAGCCAGGGAAGGTAGGCAATATTTTGTAATAACTTAAAAGGAGTATAAGCTATAAAAATATTGAATCATTACATTCTACATCTGAAACTAATATTATATAATGTGGTAAATCAACTATACTTCAATGTAAAGAAGTAAATAAAAGAAGTCTTGAAAGTCAAGAGTTTAAATTTTCAAATCATGCATTTTTTAAGCAGTGAAAAGGTCATTAGAATTTCAAAAACAAAACAAAACAAAATTCTGCTATAAATTTCATACTGTAAACAGCAAATGAAAAAGTAAATGAAGAGCCAGGCTAGCACAGGGAAGGGCTGGAAGAAGTGAAGATAATGCTTAAATGCTAATGGGTGTCTCAGGGTGTACATAGGAACACTCTTCCACCCAAGATAAATTTTGAGATCAGAGAAGGTGTGCTCTGGTCATTTGAAGTGAAGTTGGGGTGGCACAAGGCTTTGTAGACAATTCTCTACTACTGGTGGGATGGAATATTGGGGGTGTATGGTGTATGGTGTATGGTGAAGCATACTCAGACTCAGACTACTAGTCTGAGACTCTGATATGTTACCTCCAGTCTAGATGGCAGATGCCTGTGGAAACATAATTGACTCCAAATAACACACAGAATAAGCACCACGTTCCTAACTCAAGGAATCAAGAGAAAGAATAAATTTTATTTTTTTCATTAATGCCACCTCTTTATGCTATTTTGTTATGCAATGTTTTAGTCTGCTTGGGCTGCCATAACAAAATACCAAAGGTTGGGTTGTTTAAACAACAGAAATTTATGTTCTTACAGTTCTGGAGGCTGGAAATCCAAAATCGAGGTGCCATCAGTGTAGGTTTCTGGTGAGGTCTCTCATCCTTTGCTTGCAGATGGCCACCTTCTTGTTGTGTCGTCACATTTTTTTGCTAACATTCCATTTGTCAATTAATTTATCTCTGAACCAATATCAGTCTTAATTATTATAGCTTTATTTTTATAGCTTTTTTAAAAATGGTATCTGATAGTACAATTTCCTCCTTTTGTTATATTTTCTTTTTTTTACATTGGTTTATTCAGAAATATGTTTCTAATTTCCCAACACATTAATTTCCTGGGTCCCATCTAATTATTTTTGCCAAATTGCCCTGTGGTCATGGAATGCTCTTTGTAAAATAAAATCATTTTTAAATAACTCTGTTTCTGATGTTTGACCACTAATAGCTTTCAGGCCCCACCTACCCCTTCCTGTTTTTCTGTCTGGGGAAGCAGATAAAACTTGCAAGCCACTTGCCATAGGGGAGGCAGGTGTCATGCTGCAGGCAGGGAAGACTGAACCACTCAAACTTGGGTTCCCTCATCCTGATCTTCCAAACTGACCACTAAACCAGAAAGTCCCATTATGCAAGCAATAAATCTTTTCAATCTTGATGAATTGTGGTATCATCAGTCTCAACATCCAAATCATTTTTAATCCCTAGTAGTTATGTATGTTTGTATGTTTTTCAAATCATATTGTTCTCTATATATACTGTTCATCCCTCTTTCTAAGCTTTTTTTTTTGCGGTATGCGGGCCTGTCACTGTTGTGGCCTCTCCCGTTGTAGAGCACAGGCTCCGGATGCACAGGCTCAGCGGCCATGACTCATGGGCCCAGCCACTCCACGGCATGTGGGATCTTCCCAGACCAGGGCACGAACCCATGTCCCTTGCATCGGCAGGTGGACTCTCAACCACTGCATCACCAGGGAAGCCCTCTAAGCATTTTTGAGATACATAAATTATTAGAAATTATTGCATGTCTAAAAATGTTTATATTATCTGTTTCTTTGTTTTGCTTGTTCTCATAATAAATTATTATGATTTATTGTGTGTTGATTTGTTTTGAATGTGAATTACCATTTAATTTGGGTGCTTATTCATAGAAATTCTTTAAGGTTTGAGACAAAGTTAGGTTCCTCAGTAAATAATTTGTGTTTGTACACGTGATGATTTGATATACATATATATTGTGAAATATCTGATTACCACAATAAAGGGAGTTAACACATTAATCACTTCATATAATTACCACTTTTGTATGTTTGTAGAGGGAACAGTTAAGATCTACTCTCAGCAACTTTCAAGTATGTAATACAGTGTTGTTAACTAAAGTCAACATGTTGTACTTTACATCCTCATAACTTATTCATTACCATAGGTGTGAGGTGATATCTCATTGTGGTCTTGATTTCCATTACCCTGAAAATTAGTAAAGGCCACTCAGGCTGTCATGCAGTGGGTAAGAAACTATACACAACTGTCTTTCTCAACTTCTTGACTTAACTTAATTTTTCTTTTATACTACCTACTATCATCTATCACATCTTTACTTGTGGAGAGCTCTCCATGTAGCATGTAGGAATCTGTTCCAGGAGAGTCATAGCCATAATTTATCTCCTGCTGCAGCAGCTAGCAAACATATATCCTTTAAAACCTGGTTGTAAGAAAAAATGACTTTTTGTTTGTTCTACTACACTTAGTGTTCTTAACGGTTCCTAATAATATGTGTGATATAAGAGTGATTACATTATCATTATACTCTAGATAACAAATTACAGGTGTATTTAAGTGGTATTTTCGTTGTGTCCAAATAAATCAGTGACTAGGACAATTACCAACATAATCAAGTATTTTTTCACTAGTGTTTTAAAAGCTGCTGTTTTGTTTTATATTTTAATAGCTTTTTAAAAATGTAATGCCCAAAACAGACATAAATAAACATTGAAAGGGCTTTGGTTTAAAAAAATGGCATAATTCAACATTAGCCACATTTTAATATTTTGTTATAGCTTATAACTATAATAGTTATTTCAAAGAATAATACATATCAAAATGCATACTTAGAATGAGATACATTTTATTGTTGATAAAAACCAACAGGCTTCTGCTGTAATCAATAGATGAGATATGCAGCTATTTAATTCTTTCATAATTTGATTTAATCATATAATTCTAAAACATTTGGTTAGACAGCTGCAAAGACACTGAGAATATAAAGGATAATTATATTCACTTCTATCATTATGCACAGCATATTATCTAATTTTGTATGCAAATTGTGTGATAAATTACATGTTAAATTTAAGATATAGAATAATAATAAAATGGTTACTACCATGTGATTTACAAATTAAAATTACAATAACATTGGTTTTGATCTTTTGAAAAGACAATATATATAGAAGCTATTCTCTAGGTAAGAGTAATGCTTTGGTTTAAAGGATTATCGCAGGAGAGATTACCATAAGGTCACTTCTAAGTGTTCAGAAAACACCCATATCCTTGTGAAAGTACTTATTTTAATGCTAAAAATATTTATATATGGAAAATTAAATTTATCATTTACATAAAGCATATATAATCCACTTAATGTCCAAGGGAGATTGTTGAATTTTAACAAAAAGCAGAATGTTTTCTGAGTTAGAAATAGGTACAGGTATGTTTTAAATGCTTAAATAAAATACAAATACTAATAGGAATTTTTGTAAGATTTATATTCAGATGGGGGTATACTTAAGTAAACATATTTTTTTTATCAAATTTTATGCACGAACTTTTTGCAGAAAAGAAACAGAAAAGATAACTGAAGTTATCTTAAAGACTTTCAATCAACATAATCTAACCAAGAAATGAGCCCAGGCTTTGAAAGTAGAAAAATCTTTGCTCAAATACTGATTTGGACATTTAATAAGTGAGAAATATTGGACAAGATAATATTTAGCATCAGTTACCTTATAGGATGATAAGAATAAGAATGGTTGTCGGGGCTTCCCTGGTGGCGCAGTGGTTGAGAGTCTGCCTGCTGATGCAGGGGACTTGGGTTCGTGCCCCGGTCCGGGAAGATCCCACATGCTGCGGAGCAGCTGGACCCGTGAGCCATGGCCGCTGAGCTTGCACGTCCGGAGCCTGTGCTCCATAACGGGAGAGGCCACAACAGTGAGAGGCCCGTGTACCGCAAAAAAAGAATGGTTGTCTTAAAGGATATTAGATAAAATTTTATACTGAGGCAATATACATATGGCACAAATATTATTTTCTCTCAAAATATATGTATATTTCCTCAAAAAAAAATATACCACCATAGCTCTTTGGACAAACCTCTAATCTGATATGTCTTACAATATAATAAAACTATAGTTTTCCCTCATTTGAAAATAGTGAAATATATATAAAAATATATATAATCTATAATATGATATATAGTGATATATACATATATACAAATCCCCAATGTACCTTACATGTTGAGGAAAAATAAGGCAAATATAATTTTATTCTGAAAAACTGACTGCTTTTCTGAATTAAAGGATAAATAAAACAAACTTACATGGCATTAAACTTTAATGGAAAATCACACAAAAAAGTGAGAAAATACTGACTCAAAATTGGTGGCTGGTTGTGACGATCAAATTACAGCACATTTTCTTGAATAAAAAACATTTTTATTAATATCTCAACAAAACTCATGCTTTGGTTTAACTCACATCTTCATCTTTTTTGCTGGGAAAATTTTCACTTTAGGTTGAAGCTTCCTTGTGTATTCAGATTTTCCTTAGTGGTTTTTATCCTTGTCTACACAGTACAATCACCTAGGAAACTGTATAAAATTCAAATGCCTGAGTTCTACCTCCAGAGATACTGATTTAATTGGACTGGGTTTTGTCCAGGGTGTCAGGGTTTTAAAAAGCTGCCAAGTGATACTAAAGGGCAGCTAAGGGAGAGAACTACTAATTAAGGGACTATTTTGTGCAAATACTAAGCAGGTTCAAGGTATTTTAAACCTTCAAACTTACTATATTTTTATCACCATTGTTCCCACAGAGCTGCATCAATACTTTAAAACTAACTAGCCAATAATCTTTAAGTCTACTAGGTGAGATACACATATTTAACTCACCTTCTCCCTGGTAAGGATTATAACTAGAATTTAAAACAAAACAGTTGATGATGATATCCCTTTCCCCAACTCAAAATATAGTTATGGAATACTTGTTTGCTCTTTATTAAAATACCAATAACTAAACAAGTCAAAGTCGCTATGTCTATATTTATATGTGTACTAAAACTACTTTTTGTGTAATTCTGTGATGTTTGGTGAGGCATTTCCCAATGGGAGGCTCTCCAGTGGTTCATTATTATTAGGTGTTTCAGTTAAAGTAAGTGTAACAGCCACTCATGCATGTACCACTTACTATGAAAAACTGAAAGGACCTCCAAATTAGCATTTTACTAAGGTATTGTTTTAATGATGGCAATTATCACTGATGGTAATGTGACTGCTTCCTAGGAACAAATGTAAACAGTCTTACTTTGAAGGATGTTAAAACAGAGCATACCGACTCATATCAATAAAATAGGCTTTATAATCTTGTCAGATGAACTGTAAAACTTTGAAAGACCTAGAAACTGTTAACTTACTTCTCTTCCTATTTACTTAACAAGTTTTAATTTATGTCTTGTAAATTTCCCACATTGATTTAGACTAAGATCAACTCTAGATATTCTCAATATTGCAACAGAAACCTCATGGGATTCAGAGCTCTGAAATTTCTCCACAAAATACTACCTAAACACACACACGTGCACACACACCCCAATAAGAGAAACAGTTGTACCAGGGAGAGCACCAAAACAAACAAAAATTCCCACAAAATGACAACAAAATAAACATCACAAACAAGAAAATCATTCACAAATAGAAATATTGGATACAAAGAAAGGTTAAAGAAGCACTATTGTTTGTAAGAGATAGTTAAAAATAAACTCAGTCATTCATCAAAGTGGGTAGGGTAATGCTTCTCACCTGCACCCTCAACCAGAGTAGATGGGGACAGGAATAAGAAAAAGTAGAGAATTTCTTCCCATATTCAAACTTTTTCCTAGGTTTTTATTTGATGTGTGGACAACAAGGGTGTGTTTCTTTAGGGAATTTTTAAAATAGTCATCCACTTGGGCTCGTTTATTGTAGCATTGTGAAGGTGAATACTATATAGCCTATGATTCTGTGATCATATGTGATCATATTCTGTTATCACTATATAGCCTATGATTCTGTGTACACTTCAAAATGAGTACAGTCACTTTCACCAGTCTATATTTCCAAATGTAAATTCTTTAGAAGGATGCATTTATACCCTTAGACAGTAGGTTTTGATGTAATCTTTTAAAACACATCTTTCTTTCAAGGGTGAATGAACAGCATTTTACATGTCTGGAAACAAACAAAATCGAGGGAACATGGATTTCACAAAATTGTACTCAATCAAATCAATTATATTAATTGTTAATTATATTAAATTAGGTTTCTTTCATGTTTTTTTTTAAATTACTTGTTCATTCATCCAGCTTTAAAGCAGGTACTCACAGTTTCCTAGAAATGTCAATTTGCATAGTATTAATAGATATTTTCTTTCACAGATATGAGATATGTTTTATTAATAAACTCAGAAATATTTACTGAATGGCTATTATGTTCCAGTCATTTTCTATATTCTAAGAATACAGCAATGAACAATATAGACACATTTCTTGTCCTCATGATTCTTATATTCTTGTGACTTCTGAGTACATTTAGTTTCAAAAACTTCTGAGAATGAAATTATTCTTAATGGTATAATTATAATTTAACGCCTACATTTCAGTGAAAATTTTCACATAACTAATTGATATTTCACATAGCTATTGATACTGTCTTAAAAATTTAAAAAAACACTTTAACATATTTTTCTCTAAAGTTACAATTAAAATAGAATTACTTCTAAAAAATTAAAATGTAACAATTTTATTTTACAGTTTACAACCATAACAGAACTGATTAAAAAAATAATCTTAATATGGTTCCTTATTTATAATAAACTTACTAAGTTTCATATAGTTCCCAATCTGCCATGATGCATATCACAGCCTTCAAAAAATCAGGAACATTGCCATTTTGAATTTTTAAAAAACTGTCAGTTTTTGTTTGTTTTTTTTTTTGCGGTACGTGGGCCTCTCACCGCTGCGGCCTCTCCTGCCGCGGAGCACAGGCTCCAGATGCATAGGCCCAGCGGCCATGGCTCATGGGCCCAGCCGCCCCACGGCATGCGGGATCCTCTCGGACCAGGGCATGAAGCCACGTCCCCTGCATCGGCAGGCAGACTCCCAACCACTGCACCACCAGGGAAGCCCTAGCTGTCAGTTTTATAGTATCAAATAAGTTGAAATTGAATAAAAAGGATCATTACATAGTTCCACTGATTTTTTAACTTGCATTTTTTCATTTTCTTAGTTTAAAATATAATCTCAGGAATTAATTATACTTATATTGGTGTGTCCCTACCACATAATTTTGTAAAAAAATAGTTTTATTATATTTCTGGTAGTTGATTTTCTTACCTCTAAAAAGTTATTTAAATTACCTGTAGATATTTGTTTGCACTCCTTGTTTTATAGCATTAAATTGGATGTGCTAATGTGAGGAAGTGTGGAAACCGTACTGAGAGCTTAGGATAAGGTGCTGATCTACCATGGTAGCAACATAGTAATTTCTTAAATACCCAACTCCCTTTGACTAGGAAGTGAGTGATGTGATTCCAACAGATAAACCCTTGAGAGGTAACATACCAAGTTTGAGGAAAAGAATCTTGGGAACCATCTAGTGCAACACAGTTCACTAACTCACCAAGCCCACATGATTTGGTATCAAGAAATACATTTTATGCTCATATAATCTTGTTCTACCGGCCTTTTAATATCCATCCAAAATTTTAATACTCATTCCATAATAATCTGTGGTATTATACATTATTTTAAAATTTGTTCTTGTTCATCTTTTTATTTAACATTAAATAGTTTCTTGTCAGGTAAATTGTAATCATTGAAGATAGATGTTTTATGTTCTTAATGTGACCTCACAATGCCTATTACAGTATTATGTATATAATATTAATTATAAATATACCCTGTGTTTCCCACATAGTCTTCTAAAATGGTAACTATTGTCTCTCTTGCATCCATACCAGAGTAATCAGTGAGGAAGAAGAGTAAGCTGTTACTGGTAATCTTTAAAGTCTAAAAGAGTTATCTAATGTGCCTAGAAGGAAAATTCTTCAAAGAACTGTCTGTCTAAGTGGATGTTGACAATATCATGTATGTGGACATGAAAATAACTGAAAATTGTGACAGGGATAATGTGAAAGAGCAAGACAATGAGCTGGGGGACCAAATCTTCAGAAAATGAGAAGGAGAGACAGAGGATTATAAATAACTGGGGCACAAAGTGACAATATGTGGCATAGACTGTTGTCGTTAGCCTCAAAAATAACTGAAGGTTTGGGGAAAGGAGGGTAGGTATTGATATGCTATAATGAGAGAAATGTAGCATATTTATCCTCACTTATTACTATGTGCATTCCATCTTCCATTTAATCCATTAATATCACAGTATTTTCACTGTGCTTCATGCCCGCATATCTGTCTTCCTTACATATATGATTTAAAATGAACAGCTACTATTACAATATCTCTCCTTTGTGCATAAAGTTTCAAAAAAGTTACCCACTCCCTTTTCTGTCTTATTTTCTTGGAAAAAGTCTATAGTTATAAACCAGTCACCTGCTCTAAGCCATTATCAAATAGGTAGACTTGAAGGAGAAAAAACTTACAACCATGTTAAATAATCTTACTTTTAATTTAGGTCACTTGTTGAATTCTTAGAGCAGGTTTGGGGAGTAAAAGTAAGAAGGAAGCTTAACATTTAAAGGATATTTTTTTCTTTTAGAATCCAACTAGCAAAGCATTCTATCTCCTTAAATATCTTCCACTAAGAAAGTGGACTAGTACCTTTAATGATTGTAATTTCATAAACACCTTATTTTATATGGTAAGCATTTAGTGTTTGTAGTGGATAATTATATACTATAAGATTAAAATATATAAAGCGACAGAATTAGTAAATATAGCTATAAGGTAATGAGGTTAGCAATTATTTATCTATTTTTAAGCATCAGGGTTCCTTTTTAGTTTCTGGAAATTTTACATTTTTAATTTCTTCACCACTGAACTAAAGGGCATCCTTAGCACTGTCTGATGATCCCACCACATTTTCCTACTCCACTGACTCTACCACTACTCTGGTAACTGTTAGGATTATTCTCCTCTTTATGAAACTACAGAATCTTCTCGCATATCCATGGATATTTGTTACTTCATTGTCAAAGTAGAACTATGAAGAAAGTACTGCATGGAGCCACCATCAAATCTGTCAACTTTCACATGCCTGCCCTCTTCTTACACCACGTGATCTACATGTTCCTATATAACTATATGCCTGATCTCTGCTTGTGCACTGGATCTCCTTCCCTCTTGTCTTTAAAGTATATCTCTCCTGAGATTTCCTGGTTTTGCTCCTCCATCATCAATATTCTCTTTGCTGCTTGGCCATTCTCATAGAAACATATTGTAACTTCTCCTAGCCTAAAAATAAAATAAAAACCAAAATAAAATTCCTTTTATCCTGTATCTCCTTCTATTGCCTGACTTACTTGTCCTGCTTTTCTGCAAAATCCATGGAAAATGTAACTGTACTTACTGTCTCAACACCTTCCCTCATTCTCTCTCCAACCAACTCCAATCAAGCTTTGCTTCCCTCACTCCAAAGAAATAGTATATGTCATACTCACCTCAACTCATCCAAATTCTGTGGTCGATTATCAGTTCATATCTAAGGTGTCATGGCAGAATCATTTCACATGTTGTTACCACTCTCATCCTTCTGGAATATTTAATTTTATGGACTACCACAATATTCTTAGTTGGTTTTGCTTCTATAACATTGACAGCTGCTTCTCTGTCTCTTTTGCTTATTCCTTCTCATTTTATGGCTCTCAGAGTTCAAACCTGAGTTATTTCTACATTCACTTCCTAAGTTATCTTATTCAGTCCAATGCCCGTGAATGTTATCTGAATGTTTGATAGCTCTGTTATATTCACATTATTTCCAGTTCTGTGTCTGGCACATCACATTAAGTGCTTGTTGAATGAAATCAGAAATGAATGAAACGTAAAATATCAGATATTTTTATACAAAGAGCTGCTGAAAGTGTTAGTGGCAGAGCCAGTGCTGGTCTTTTGACTTCTAATCTAGTCATGAGTCCACATTAGGAAGTTTTTCTTTTCATTCCAAATTTATCTTTAAAATGAATTATTTTTTTCTTCAAAATGGCACTTGTCAGATAACTGATGCTCTTAAACTTGAATGTCAGTCATAAAACATTTCATTTATAGTCAAAATATCACTCAGAAATGTTAAATCTCTTCTTAATTTTGAGAATAGATTGAATGACCTGTAGTGCCCAGATATTTGGCAATTTTGATTTTGTAAAAAATGAAGTTGATAGACAAATAAATTACAGAAAATATAATATTCCCTACACACATTTTAAACACAATTAAAGTAGAGCTTTAATTTTGATTTTAGACTAGGACACAAATGGTATCAAGTTAGTAATAGTACAGTCATGGGAAATTTATTTAAATCTCTCCAAGTTTTACTTGATAAATAGAAAAAAATGAGTTTCTCAATGAGTTGTGAGTATAAAACACATCAAATAGGTTAGAATACTACCTAACATATTAAAAGATCTTAAAAAGTTACCATGGTTTTATTACATCAGTTAATTCAAGTTGACATTAAGTTAAAATTAAATTTATTGAGTACATTTATGACATCAAGATACATTAATGTTGGTTTGTATCTAGAGTTAAAACTAAATCACAGAGAGAAGCTGGGCAGTTCTAAAGTATGTGTTTCCTGACACCTTTTCAGTTTTAACTCCTTAATTAACAAGGGTGTGGTATTACTTCTTCTGAGTATTTTCTATATTTGATTTGAATCATAAAATCACCATTTGTCTTCAGAGTATAGTGTTCCTGGATTAACTTCTCATTTACAGAACTATCTGTGTAAGGTAAGAAGAATAATACACGTGAAGCAAAATTATTTCATATTCTGTCCAAATCAGTCAGTTTCCAGACTGCCTCACTTGGCCATTACTCTAACATATTCATGTAAATGTCAAAACATATCTACAGTTTCTTTAGTAGTAAATCCATTTTTGGTTTCGACACGAAACACTATTTGCTTATATTTAGAAGAAAATTTGTCTTTCAACCTGCTATTCAGTTACCTGCCATTTTTCAATATTACCCTGATTGATTTAATTAATTCTCTGCTATAAGTACTATTTTCATGTCTGCAGCTTTTTTTGTGTGTTTGCCAAAACTGTTTTAATTTAAAACTTAGGCTACATTCATCAAATACCAACAATTTTGGTACAACATAGGATAATTCTAGAGAAATACTTATGTTTAAAAATATACTTTATTAATGCATAGTTACTTAGAATAGCTTTTTGTCATACTCAAGTGTTGTTTGAATAGAACTAAAATATATGCCAGATAGTGAAGATACTGAGAGATGGTTAGTTTAATGATAAATGCATTAGTGATATTAGGACATTTGTCTGACTTCTTAGAGCAGGTTCCAGGAGTACAAGTAAGAAGGAAGCTTAACATTGAAAGATTATTATTCCTTTGGTATTCAACTAGAAAAGCATTCTATCCCCTTTAATATCTTCAACTAAGAAAGTAGACTAGTATCTTTTTATGGTTGTAATTTCATAAATACCTCATCTTGTATGGTAAGCATTTAGTTTTTTTCAGTGAATAATTATATACTATAAAATAAAATATATAAAGAGACAAAATTAGTAAATATAGCTATAAAGTAATTTGTTTAGCTATTATTTACCTATTTACTTTTATATATTTTTTTTCTTTTTAGTTGCTGGAAATTTTACTTCCTCTTTAATACAGTAAACTTAATAGTTGTCTAAAGTTCATTTTACATCTACTTAATTCATTTCCTATGACATGTCTCCACATTCAAGGAACCAGATATTGGTAGTTTAATGCAAATGAGAGTTGGAAATTAGAAATTTAGCAAAATTGCCAAGCAGCTTGCATCAGGCACTCCTTCAAAGCATGCATTTGAAAACAAAAAATCAACTCAGCAAGCTATGACAACAACTTTTATTCTTCTCATTTATTCCTAGAGACAGTTGAAAATCCATGAGATTTGTAAGGTATTGACCATAATATTTACATTTTCTATATTTTAATGAGATCTCTTTCCCTTTTACAGGAGAGCTCCCAAAGCAAACTCACCATATTTTAAGTTCAAAATATGTCTGATTTACTTACTGAAAATTCTTTTGCCTTTTTCTTAATATTAGTAAAATATTTATTCAGTAACTCTAGGCATAATGACATATGCAAAAACACTTATGTATTGAAAACTCTCAGTACTTTTCCCACCTTATGTTGTGGGAAAATGGTGCTGTTCTGAAATTTTGCTTGAAATCTTCATTAAAAGTAACACTATATTTCTATATACTGAAATTTCTTTTTATGTCACCTATATAAAACTAGAATTGAATGATTAAAGTAATATTTGCTATGGGTTCAACAGCACTTTTTATATCCTCCTCCACTACAATGATACAGTCATTGATCAAAAATATTCAATTTACTACATTCCCATGTAGGAGTGATGATCCTAAATATTGGGAACACTGGTCTTCTAGAAAATCGAGAAACTTAGCTAGCATGTCAAAACAAACAACCCCATAATACCATAGACATCAACAGAAAAAAATGTTTCCCTAACAACTCAATATTTAATTAAATAAAAATCTATAGAACTGGGGTAGCATGGGAAGGGGGATGAAAAAGAAATTAGAAAGGTTAAGGAAAAACCTTGAAGAAGTGAAAAGCAGGACAGAGATGGGTCAAGGTAGATATATTTTTATCTCTGTTTTCACTTATAAGTTGTTAAGAACCTGTAAGCTTATATGTTTAATATATCCCTATTTTTCTCATAAAGTCTTAAAGCATGATTTTATTCAAAAATAATTCATTGGAGAAGAAGTGATTTGTGAAATGATCTCTTTTATATGTGACAATATTATTTGGATAAAGTATGTATTATTAGGTTTTTATGTAAGCAAACAAAACAAGGCTATTAATTATTGTGATCTACAATTTAATATAATGATGCTTTTACAGATACAGATTGTTGTTCTATTCTTAGAATATACAGGGTGATTGGATATATTGTTTATACAAGAAATGGCAAACAACTACTTTAAGAAATTGACAAATATGCTAAATGAATAATTAAAGAATCTCATTTGTGAAATCCTAACGTTTCCTTGAAGAGGATGCCTAAGGTAAAAAGCAATGTATTTCACCTCATTTCACTGATGCAGTGGTAATTTACAAGAGGGCCTTGTGAATTGTGAAAGTATATCCCAGTATATGAATTTGAAGGCATTCAAGCATTGGGATTTTTCTTGTTGCCTTTATATCAGAAAACCTCTGAGACATAAATTGTTAAATGAGGAATAATTACAAACAAGGTGAGATTAAATAAGCATAGTCAAAGTACAGAATGATGACTCAACACTTTCTGTTAATGAATTTATTATGTTCTTTTACTGCTTGCACAAATACATATTTCTGTGGGTATTTGGTTAGCTAGTACTTTAAATAAATTTTCAGAGATTTAATTTTAAAACATAACTTTGTGACCACCTGGAGGGGTGGGATAGGGAGGGTGGGAGGGAGGGAGATGCAAGCGGGAAGAGATATGGGAATATATGTATATATATAACTGATCCATTTTGTTGTGAAGCTGAAACTAACATACCATTGTAAAGCAATTATACTCCAATAAAGATGTTAAAAAAAATAAATAATTGGAATAGCAAAAAAAAAAAAAATAAATAAAATGTACCTTTATTCAAGTTATTCATTCCATTTTAAACTTTTTACTTTAGTTCCCAGCTGTTCTATTATGTTGGGTTGAGAATTTTTCTTCTCTAGAATGCTAATTCACAGATCTTCTTTAGATAGGAAAACACTATCAGTATTAATTTAAAAAGAAACTAAAGAAGAAATAAAATAATTAAGATAGAAGTATTTGAATTTAAATTCCATTCTTATAGAATAAAGTGAAATAATTGTTCTCATATATTGATAATATACACAACAATCCTCAGAGTTTTGTAATAAAAATTAACCTTTTCTACTTTCTTCTTTGTTTACTGTTTTACTATTACTAGTTCTCTTACTATGTAAATTCTTTGGTACTGCAATCTTAGTCACACAAATGAAAATAGTATTTTTAAACACATATAACATTAAAATACTATGAAGTCCACTGTATATTCTGAGTAACCTCTGTATATATTAATGCCTTTATCTTATCTGAAGTTTATTTTTTATAATTTTTATGATCAGATTTTCTAGATATTAACCTGCTTACTGTTTTTTTAAAGTTTTTGCATTAATCTCTGTGGGTTACTGCTTTTTTCTAATTCATTTCTGTGTAGTTTTCTGTTCATCTTATAATACTATCATTTTTTTTCACTTAAGTCAATTTGAATATTTAGTAATTTATTTATTTTTTTCCAAAATGAAATAATGTAGATATTGACTTTATAAATGTGGACATTTTTGCATACAACCTCTTATATTTAATGTTACAGAAAATTTTCTTTGTCTTCAATTTGTTTGTTTGGTTGTATTTTATTTTGGAAGTTTCAAGCAGATTCTAAGGAACTAAGATACACAAGTGACTTTTGAAGAAAAAAGTTTGAGACCATACACTCCCCTATAAAAAGCTACAATAATTAAGATAGTGTAGTATTAGACTAAAATAGAATATACAATAAAGAAAAAAAGAGTCCAGACAAAGACTCATTCTTATATCTTTACACCATATTTGAAAAAAAAAAAAAAAGAAAAAGAGAGAGAGAGAGAGAAAGAAAGCAGCACTTATTTTTTAACAAGTGGTGTTGGTGAAAGTTAATATTCAGATTAGACAAAAAATAAACTTTGAACAGTACTTAATACTATAAAAATAATTAAGATATATCATAAACTTAAATATGGAAGCTAACATAGAAAACTCCTAGAATAAAACATAATAAAATATATTTAAATCATTGGGGTAGACAAAGACTTATTAAACCATACACCAAAATTATTAAGCCTAAAAGAAAATATTGGAATATTTTGATATAATTAAAATTAAAAAAATTTGCTCATCAAAAAAACTATTAAAAGAATTAAAAGACAAGCCACAACAGAGAGAAGATATTTGCAATGCATATATCTGACAAAGTATGAGTAAACACAATTTTAAAATAAGTAAGAGACATGCAACTTTTCAAATATATAAGATTAGAAGGATTTCCCCCTAAAATTAAATAATTTAAAGCACAGGGAGATACTTCATAATATTCTGTAACTTAATATTAATAAATAAATCAACAATCAAGAAAAATATAGAAGGGTTTACTTGTTTGATCATTATTTAGTTTTCTATAAGATTTATTTAGTATTTGGCTCAGATAAATGAATATTTATGAGGGTGCATGGAAAGGGAGTGACCTAGATAGTGGAGTAGGTGGACATTGAGCTAACCTCCATCCATGGGCACACCAAAATTACAACTACTTACAGAGAAACAATTGGTGAGGAAGACTAGAAGACTAACAGAAAAGATATTCTACAAGTAAAGATATGAAGAAGGAACCACAATGAGACAGGTAGGAGGGGCAGAGACATGGTATAATCAAGACCCATAGCCACGAGTGAGTGACCCAAAAATGAGAAGATAATTAAAATTACAGAGTTTCTGCCCAAGGAGCAAGGGGATTGACATCCCCTTATCAGACATATCAGACTCCCCAGCCCAAGGCTCCTATCCCAGGAAGACAAGCCCAAAGAATGTTTGGCTTTGAAGGCCAGAGGGTGGTTGGAAGTAGAGACCCCACAAGTAAAGTGTGCACACAAAATTGCATATACTCTGGGACAAAGGGCAGAAGCAGCCCTTTGAAAGGAGCCTGGGTAGATCCACCTGCTTATCTTGGAGAGCCTCTTTGAGAAGCTGGAGGCAACTGCATCTCACACTGGAGAGATAAACACTGGCTGCAGCCACTTTGGGGAGGTTGTTCTACCATGAGGACACTGGTGCTGGAATCCTCCTTCTGGCTTATTAGTACCAGAACTCAGCCTGACCCACCAGTCTGTCAGCACCGGTACTGGGATGTCTTAGGCCAAGCAACTAGCTGGCTGTGAACACAGCCTCACCTATCAGCAGTCTGGTTGCATCAATACCCCCTGAGCCATCAGCTGCCCCAGGACCTGGCCTCCACCAGAGGGCCCAGGACATGGCCTTACACACCAAGAACTGGGTTAAACTTCCTCTACCAGTGGGAAGGCACCAGCCTCAGAAGGTACTGGGCCCCAGCCCCCCTCACAAATAGGCTAACACACCATCCAGGGCCCTGCAGCCAGAAATCCCAAGACCTGTCTTTGCCCACCAGGGTGTGGACACTAACCTCAGGACCTGGCCTCCCCCACCAGTGGACAAGCACTAGCTCAAGTATCTCCTGAGCCCCAGCCCTGACCACAAGAGGTCAGACAGCAGCCCCATGACCAACACAGACACTCAGTCTACTGTGTCAGTATCCAGCCCATGCACCTATAGGCCAGCACCATCCAGGAAGACCCTAGGTCCAACCACATCCACTAACTGACTGACACCAGCTTCAAAACCTTGCAACCAACTATGTCAAGAACCAGCATGTTAACATCAGTACTGGGACACCTGGGGCCCCAGCACTGCTTATCAGCAGGCCAACACCAGTTTTAAGACACCTTGGACAACTCAGTCAGACACTCTAGATCTAGGACCACTTACCAGTGGGCCAACACCAGCTTTGGGATACCCTGAAACCACAGCCAACCATGTCAGAACTGGCCAAACCAACCAGTGTGCTGACAGGCTGACACTAAATCTGAGAACCTTATCCCAGCAACCACCCACCCAGAAATCTGGCTCTGTCTACCAGAGGGCCAGCACTAGCCAGGGAATCCCCTGAGTCTCCATAGCCAGGCACCTCATGATGCAGAAAAACCACACATTTTAGGACCTGATAAACACCTGGACCATGAGCCAGCCATGCCTACCAGGCCACCCACAGTAGTTAGCCCACCAAAACAGAAGAGCTGATGCAGCCTACATTGGTGGCACCCTGAGAACATGTAGCTCTTGTGACAAGAGGAAAGTGTGCTGCTGGTATTCATAGATTATCTACAAAAGGTCACATTTCCAAGGTCAGGAAATACAACCAATCTACCAAATACATGGAAATAAAAACAACACATTAAGCAAAATGTGGCAAAAGAAGAATATGTTTCAAATGAAGGGATAAGTTAAAACCTCAGAAAAGAATTAAATGAAGTGGAGATAAGCAATCTACCATATAAAGAGTTCAAGGTAATGATCATAAAGATGCTCAGAGAACTCAGGAGAATAGCTGAACAGAATGAGATGTTAGAAGATTTTAACAAAGAGTTAGGAAATATAAAGAATAAGGTCTTCTCTGGTGGTGCAGTGGTTAAGAATCTGCCTGCCAATGCAGGGGACATGGGTTCAATCCCTGGTCCAGGAAGATCCCACATGCCATGGAGCAACTAAGCCCATGCACTACAACTACTGAGCCTGTGCTCTAGAGCCCATGAGCCACAAAAACTGAGCCCACGTGCCACAACTACTGAAGCCCATATATGCGTAGGGGCTGTGCCCCACAACAAGAGAAGCCACCACAATGAGAAGCCCACACACCAAAACGAAGAATAGCCCCTGTTCACTGCAACTAGAGAAAGCCCATGAGCAGCAACAAAGACACAGCACAGCCAAAAATAAATAATAAATAAATAAATTTATTAAAATTAAAAGAACAAAAAAGAGATGAGGCATACAATAACTGAAATAAAAAGTATACATTAGAAGGAATCAACAGATTAGATAATACAGAAGAACAGATCATCTAACTGGAAGAAAAAGTAGTGGAAATAAATGAAACAGAACATAAAAAAGAAACAAAGAATAAAAAGAAATGAGGGTAAGTTTAAGAGACTTCTAAGACAACATCAAGCTTACTAATATTGACTTATAAGAGAAGAAGAGAGAGAGAAAAGTGCAGAGAACATACTTGAAATCATAATAGCTGAAAACTTACCTAACCTGGGAAAGGAAACAGACATCCAGGTTGAGGAAGCACAGAGAGTCCCAAGCAGGATCAACCTAAAGAGGACCACACCAAGACATGTTGTAATTAAAATGGCAAAAATTAAAGTTGAGAAGAGAATATATAAAAGCATCAATGGAAAATCAACTAGTTATGCACAGTAGAACTCAAAATTATCAGCAGACTTTTCATCAGAAACTCTGCAGGCCAAAAGGGAAGGGCACAATATATTTAAAGTGATGAAATTAAAAAACAACAAACAAACAAACAACAACAAAAAACTACAAGAACACTATATCCATCAAAGCATTTATTAAGATTTGAAAGAAAGAAGAACACTATATCCATCAAAGCATTTATTAAGATTTGAAAGAAAGTTTGTAGAGAATAAAAAGCTTAAAGAGTTCAGCACTACCAAACCAGCTTCACAAGAAATGTTAAAGAGACTTCTGCATTTGAGAAAAAGGCAACAAACAGAAATATAAAAATTATGAAAAGGAAATTCTCATTGGTAAAGGCAAATATATAGTAAAGTTACTAAATCAACCATGTATAAAGCTAGTAGGAATGTTAACAGACAAAAGTAGTAAAATCATCTATATCCACAATAAGTAGTTAAGGGATACACAAAACAAAATCATTTAAAATATGATGTCAAAAACAGTAAACATGTCAGGTAGTAAAAACACAGTGTTGTTAAAGTGTGTTTGAACTTAAGAAATCAGCACCTTAGTTATGTATGTATATGTATTCCTATATATAAAGCTCATGGTAAACACAAACCTAAAGTGTGTAATAAATATACACACAAAAAAGATAAAGGAATCCAAATATAACAAAAACAACACCAAAACAATTCACAAAATGGAATATATATATATATATATATATTCTATTCTGTTGCTTTTGGTTGGAATGTTATATGAATATAATAACATTCTTTTCAAGTGCACATGGAACATTCTCCGGGATAGATCACAAACTAAACAAGTGTCAGTAAATTTAAGAAATGTGAAATCATATAAAGCATTTTTTTGCAAGCACAATACTAGGAGACTAGAAATCAACTGAAAAAAAGACTGCATAAGAAAAATATGTGGAGGCTAAGCAACATGTGATTAAACAATCTAAGGATCACTGAAGAAATCAAAGAAATAGAAAAAAACTACCTGGAGAGAAATAAAAATAAAAACAAAATAATCCAAAATCTGTGGAACTTGATTGCTGACATAATGAATTGTCAGCAAGGTGGGCAGGAAGCAGTAAACAAAAGTGCTGTGAAACTTTATTCTCTGTGGCAGTATGTTGTCACCTTCAGTTTGAAGAGGGAAGTTTATAGTGATAAAAAACCTACCTCAGAAAACAAGAACAACTCAAATAAACATAACCTTATGCCTAAAGGAGGTAAAAAAAAGAAAAACAAACAAAACCCAAAGGTAATAGAAGGAAAGAAAACATAAAGATCAGAGCAGAAAAAAAATAGAGACTAAAAAGTAATAGAAAATATAAATGAAACAAGAGCTAGTTCTTTGAAAAGATAAACTTTTAGGCTGACTCATCAAGACAAAAAAAAAAGAGGGCCCAAATCAATAAAATCAGAAATAAAAAAGGAGAATTGACTGCCTAGACAATAAAACTTAAAAGGGTCATAAGAGATTACCACGAAAAGTTATACAGTGATATAATGAACAACATAGAAAGAATGGATAAATTCTTAGAAATTTACAATCTCCCAAGATTGAACAGGAAGAAATAGAGAATATAATTACCAGTAATAAAATTGAATCGATAATTTAAGAAAACTCCTAATAAATAAACAAACTAAAAAAGTTCAGAACCAGGTAGCTTCACAGGAGAATTTTACCACACATTTAGAAAACAGTTAACACAAATCCTTCTCAAATCATTCCAAAAATTGCAGAAAAAGAAACACTTCAGAATTCAGTCTATGAGGTCAGTATCACCCTGATGACAAAACCTGACAAATATATCACAAAAAAGAAAATTACAGGCCAATATCACTGATAAACATAGATGCAAAATTCCTTAATGAAATATTACCAAACCGAATTCAACCATACATTAAAATGATCATTCACCATGATCAAGTGGGATTTATCCCAGTGATGTGAGGATTGCTCAATAGCCACAAATCAATCCATTTGATACACCATTTTAACAAACTGAAGAATAAAAATCATATGGTCATCTCAGCAGACGTGGAAAAAGATTTTGACAAAATTCAACATCATTTAAGACAAAAACTTTCAACAAAGTGGATATAGAGGAATCATACCTCAACATAATAAAGGCCATATATGACAAGCCCATGGCTAACATCATACTCAATAGTAAAAAGCTGAAAGCATTTCCTTTAAGGTCAGGAACAAGACAAGAATGCCCATTGTCACCACTTTTATTCAACATAGTATTGTATGTCCTCACCATGGAAATCAGACAAGAAAAATAAATAAAACAAATCCAATTCAGAAAAGAAGAAGTAAAACTGACATGTTTACAGATGACATTATGCTATACATAGAAAATCCTAAAGATGTCACCAAAATCCTACTTGAACTCATCAATGAATTTGGTAAATTTGCAGAATACGAAATTAATATACAGATATCTATTGTATTTCTATAGACTAACAATAAATTATCAGAAAGAAATGAAGAAAAAATCCCATTTACAATTGCATCAAAAAGAATAAAATACCTAAGGAGAAATCTAACTAAGAGGTAAAAGACCTGCTCTTTGAAATCTATGGAACACTGATTAAAAAAAAAAAAAATGAAGACATGAACAGATGGAAAAAGGGTTCATGGCTTTGAATAATTAATATTTTAAAAATGACCATAAATATTCAAGGCAATATATTGCTTCAATGAAATCCCTATCAAAATAACAGTGGCATTTTTCAGAACTATAACAAATAATTCTAAAATTTGTATGGAAAATCTAAAGACACTAAATAGCCTAAACAATGTTCAGAAAGAACAAAGACCCAGGTATCACATTCCCTGATTGCAAACCATACTACAAAACTACAGTAATAAAACAATATAATACAGAAAAACAGATACATAGACCAGTGGAGCAGAACAGAGAGACAAAAAATGAACCTACATTTATATGGGCAATTAATATATGACAAAGAGGCAAAGACTAAACAATGGAGAAAAGAGAGACTCTTCAATAAATGATATTGGGAAAACTGGGTAACTACATGCTAAAGAATCAAACTGAACTACTTTCTCACACCATGAACAAAAATAAATTCAAAATGTATTGAAGACTTAAATGTATGAACAGATACCATAAGACATGTGGGAGAAAATCTAGGTAGTACACTCTTTGATATCAGTCTTAGTGATGTTTTCTTTGATATGTCTCCTAAGGCAAGAAACACAAAAACAAAAATAAACAAATGGGACTACATCAAATTAGAAAGCTTTAGGTATGAAATGTACAGTGTGGGGAATATAGTCAGTAGCTATGTAATATCTTAGTATTGTGACAGATCATGACTGAACTTCACATGGTGATCTTTTCGAAATGTACAAAAATATTGAATCACTGTATTTTGTAACAGGAACTAAGAGTGTTTTAGGCTAATGACATGTTTAAAAGTCACAAAGAAATTCATTGAAAAAGAGATCAGATTTGTGATTACTAGAGGTGGGGGTTGGGAGAGGGGAATTGGATGAAGGTAGTCAAAATGTACAAACATTCAGTTATAACATAAATAAGTACTAGAGATGTAAGGTACAATGTGATAAATATAATTAACACTGCTGTATGTTACATATGAAAGTTGTTAAGAGAGAAAATCCAGAGTTCTCATTACAAGGAAAACATTCTTTCTGTTTCTTTAATTTTGTATCTATAGGAGTTGATAGAGGTCCACTCAACTAATTGTAATAATCATTCCATGATGTATGTAAGTCAAATCTTTTTCTAGAAACCTTAAATTATGCAGTTATATATGTCAATTATATCTCATAAAAATGGAATTTTAAAAAAGAGTACATTATTTTTAGTCTGGAAGCTTCAATGCACATTAATAAATAATGATTACAATTACAATTACAATAGAAGAAAATATATATCCAAGACTCATATACACCTATAAAACATAATCATATTTAAATATCCTCTAAGAAGGATGCAGTGTTAATAAAAAGAAAAGCAAAAGCATTACAAGATTATTTTCAGGTACTGACTCATTATATCAATGAATAAAAATAATTGTAATTTAAAATTGGAAAAATATTTGTTGTTAAACCTAATTTGAATTAACCACAAGTAATAAAATGCATTGAAAATGAGAGATAAAGAGACATCAGAGTCTACTTCAAAGAACAACAAGGGACTCTTGTTTCAAAGAAAGATAAAAATGAACCAACATTATTAACTTTTTACAAATTTCACTAAAGTTATAATTTCCTATCTGTTCTTTTTTTTAACTAAAAATGTTATTGTATCCCTGCTGCTAATTTTATTATTATTAGCTATATTTGCTATATATTTTACACATATTGATATTTTGTTTCACATATAAACTTAAAACTTCTAATTTTGTTATAATCATAATATGCATATTGTTTACCTTGATGTGTACTGTTTGTAGTAGAAGATGGAAGACTTCCTTATTAGTCTATATTAGCTGTTAGATATTTTATAGCATGAAGGATTAATAAGATTAAGCAGTGCAAGGAGACTGAGAAGCTTATCAGACGTTTGCATGGATAATGAATCTAAAGGGGGGGAAAGAAGTTATCAGCAAGGGCTAAGATGAAGAGGACAATATAACATTCAGAGACTTTTGGTTGGAAACCAGAAGATCTGTAACATGGAGTAAACAAGAATTAGAAATAGCTCTCATAAGAACAAAAACCCAACTTTGAATCATCTCACTACCTGTATGATACCTGTCATCTGTGAAGGCTATGTGATTGAGAGAAGCAAAAGTAGTCTTTGGAATTTAAATGTACAAAGTTGACACCTCATCACATATATTTAGATACATGAGGAAGAAAAATATAACCAAATAGCAATAGATAAAAACAAAACACAACAAAATTAAAAAGCAGAATGAACAGTCTTATAAATTACTCAGCTTCATTCAGATATGAAAATAAAAAGAGATATGACAAATAAAATTCAGAGCAGTATGACAAGCTTAAGAATAATCAAGTTAAATGAAATATATAGTAGAGCACAGTTTTCTCATCTTTTATTTTATTATTATGATACAGCATATTGGTTTTTTTTGGATGGAATGTCCTATAAATATCAATTAAGTACATCTTGTTTAATGTATCATTTAAACCTTGTGTTTCCTTATTTATTTTCATTTTGGATGATTTTTCCATTGGTGAAAGTGGGGTGCTAAAGTCCCCTACTATGATTGTGTTACTGTCAATTTCCCTTTATATGGCTGTTAGCATTTGCCTTATGTACTGAGGTGCTCCTTTGTTGGGTGCATAAATATTTATAATTGTTATATCTTCTTGGATGGATCCCTTGATCATTATGTAGTGTCCTTCTTTGTCTCTTGTAATAGTCTTTGTTTTAAAGTCTATTTTGTCTGATATGAGAATTGCTATTCCAGCTTTCTTTTGATTTCCATTTGCATGGAATATCTTTTTCCATCCCTTCACTTTCAGTCTGTATGTGTCCCTAGGTCTGAAGTGGGTCTCTTGCAGACAACATATAAACAGGTCTTTTTTATGTATCCATTCAGCCAGTCTATGTCTTTTGGTCGGAGCATTTAATCCATTCACATGTAAGGTAATTATCAATATGTATGTTCCTATTACCATCTTCTTAATTGTTTTGGGTTTGTTTTTGTAGGTCTTTTCCTTTTCTTGTGTTTTCTGCCTACAGAAGTTCCTTTAGCATTTGTTGAAAAGCTGGTTTGGTATTGCTGAATTCTCTTAGCTTTTTCTTGTCTGTAAAGCTTTTAATTTCTCTGTCAAATCTGAATGAGATCCTTGCTGGGTAGAGTAATCTTGGTTGAAGGTTTTTCCCTTTCATCAACTTTAAATGTGTCCTGCCACTCCCTTCTGGCTTGCAGTTTCTTCTGAAAGGTCAGTTGTTAACCTTATGGGGATTCCCTTGTATGTTATTTATTGCTTTTCCTTTGCTGCTTTTAATATTTTTTCTTTGTATTTAATTTTTCATAGGTTGATTAATAAGTGTCTTGACGTGTTTCTCCTTGGATTTATCCTGTATGGGACTGTCTGCACTTCCTGGACTTGAATGACTCTTTCCTTTCCCATTTTAGGGAAGTTTTCAACTATCATTTCTTCAAATACTTTCTCAGTCCCTTTCTTTTTCTATTCCTCTTCTGGGACCCCCTATAATTAGAATGTTGGTGTTTTTCATTTTGTTCCAGAGGTGTCTGAGACTGTCCATAATAGTTTTCATTCTTTTTTTTCTTTATTCTACTCTGCAGTAGTTCTTTCACTATTTTATCTTCCACGTCATGTATCTGTTCTTCTGTCTCATTTATTCTGCTATTAATTCCTTCTAGAGAATTTTTATTTCAGTTACTGTGTTCTTCATCATTGTTTGTTTGCTCCTTAGTTCTTCTAGGCCCTTGTTAAACGTTTCTTGTATTTTCTTCATTCTATTTCCAAGATTTTGGATCATTTTTACTCTCATTATTCTGAATTCTTTTTCAGGTAGACTGCCTATTTCCTCTTCATTTGTTTGGTCTGGTGGGTTTTTACCCTGCTCCTTCACCTTCTGTGCGTTTCTCTGTCTTCTCATTTTGCTTAACTTACTGTGTTTGGTGTCTCCTTTTTGCAGGCTGCAGTTCTGTATTTTCCATTGTTTTTGGTGTCTGCCCCCATTGGCTAAAGTTGGTTCAGTGGGTTGTGTAGGCTTCCTGGTGGAGGAGACTAGTGTCTGTGTTCTGGTGGATGAGGCTGGATCTTGTCTTTCTGGTGGGCACATCAGCATCTGGTGGTGTGTTTTTGGGTGTCTATGACCTTATGATTTTAGACAGACTCTCTGTTAATGAGTGGTATTGTGTTCCTGTCTTGTTTGGTGTTTGGCATAGGGTTTCCAGCACTGTAGCTTTCTGGTCATTGAGTGGAGCTGCATCTTGGTGTTGAGGTGGAGATCTCTGGGAAATTTTCACCATTTGATATTATGTGGAGCTGGGAGTTCTCTAGTGTACCAATGTCCTGAACTTGGTTTTCCCAGCTCAGAGGTACAGGCTTGCTGCCCGGCCAAAGCACCAAGACCCTGTCATCCATACGGCTCAGAATAAAAGAAAGAGAGAAAGAAAGAAAAAATAAAACAAAATAAAATAAAATGAAAAATAATTATTAAAAATTAAAAATATAAGTAATGAAAAAAGAAAGAAGAGAGCAACAAACTTAAAAACAAATCCACTGAGAGTAACAAGTGAAAACTTATACTAAAAAACAAAAACAAAGAAACGGACAGACAGAACCCTAGGACAAATGGTAAAAGCAAAGCTATGCAGACAAAATCACGCAAAGAAGCATACACATACACACTCACAAAAAGAGAAAAAGGAAAAAAATATATATATATATCATTGCTCCCAAAGTCCACCACCTCAATTTAGGATGATTTGTTGTCTATTCAGGTATTCCACAGATGCAGGGTACATCAAGTTAATTGTGGAGATTTAATCCGCTGCTCCTGAGGCTGCTGGGAGAAATTTCCCTTTCTCTTCTTTGTTCACACAGGTCCTGGGGTGCAGCTTTGGATTTGGCCCTGCCTCTGTATGTAGGTTGCCTGAAGCTGTGTGTTACAGCTCAGACAGGATGGGGTTAAAGGAGCAGCTGATTAGGGGGCTCTGGCTTACTCAGGCCAGGGGAAGGGAGTGGTACAGAATGTAGGGCGAGCCTGCAGCGACAGAGGCCAGAGTGACACTGCAACAGCCTGAGGCACACCATGTGTTCTCCCGGGGAATTTGTCCCTGGATCACAAGACCCTGGCAGTGGAGGGCTGCAGAGGCTCCATGGAGGGGAGGTGTGGATAGTGACCTGTGCTAGCACACAGGTTTCTTGGTGGCTGCAACAGCAGCCTTAGAGTTTCATGCCCATCTCTGGGGTCCCGGCTGATAGCTGTGTCTTGTGCCCATCTCTGGAGCTCATTTAGGCAGTGCTCTGAATCCCCTCTCCTTGTGTACCCCAAAACAATTGCCTCTTGCCTCTTAGGCAGTTCCAGACGTTTACCTGGAGTCTCACCCCCACCCCTCCCACCCCCCATCCCCGGCTAGCTGTGGCTCACTAGCCCCCTTCAGGCTGTGTTCACACAGCCAATCCCAGTCCTCTCCCTGGGATCTGACCTTTGAAACTGGAGCCTCAGCTCGCAGCCCCCACCCACCCCAGTGGGTGAGCAGACAAGCCTCTCGGGCTGGTGAGTGCTGCTTGGCACCAATCCTCCATGCAGGAATCTCTGCTTTGTCCTCTGCACCCCTGTTCCTGCGCTCTCCTCCATGCCTCCAAATCTTCCCCCCTCTGCCACCTGCAGATTCTGCCTGCAAAGTGGTTTCCTAGTGTGTGGAAACCTTTCCTCCTTCACAGCTCCCTCCCACTGGTGTAGGTCCTATCCCGATTCTTTTGTGTGTTTTTTCTTTTGCCCTACCCAAGTATGTGGGCAGTTTCTTCCTTTTGGGAGGTCTGAGTTCTTCTGCCAGCATTCAGTAGGTGTTCTGTAGGATTTTTTCCACATGCAGATATATTTCTGATGTATTTGTTGGAGGAATGTGATCTCCACTTCTTACTCTTCCACCATCTTTCCCTAATCCCCTATTTAAAAAAAAATTTGTACTAAACTTTATTTTTTGACATGTAATAATTTGTACTTCTTTATCTGTACAACTCTTGGCTTTAGTGGTAGTGGTGGTTTCCCAGTCATATACTTTTTCTCAAACTCATCAAGTTGTACACATTAAATAGGTGCAGTGTGTTACATATCACATTATTATTATTATTTTAATTCCCTTGCTCCCAGGAAAAGACTGATTATTCTGTAGTCATAATAACCAGATGTTTTAAAAAATTGAGGTACAGTTGCTTTACAATGTTGTGTTAGTTTCTGCTGTACAGTGAAGTGAATCCAAAAAAGAGTGGGTATACATATATAGTTTTTGTTTTAATTGAACTTTGTTTAATTGATTTTAATCAATCGGTGCTTTGAACCAGAAGCACTTCTAAAAGTCAACCTCTCAGCCATAGCCACATACTTTTGAACATGAGCCAATTAGTTAAAACCTCATTGTCAACAGTTCAACAGTCTCACCTGAATAACCATAGGTGACATTAACTGACACTCCACTCTGAAAGACCACCAATCTCTGAACTTGTTTCTCTGAACTCTATATTTCATTGGATCCTCACTTTGCACAGAGAGACTGCCTACAAAAAGGTATAATTACCTCCTGCTTAAGTATGTGGTGCATTTCAGTCTTACTTTCCTAAGTTGCTATTGCCTCATTCTCTCTTACCTTTCAATGATACAATTTATTGAGTACACTTAAGATTTCTGCACTTTTGTATGTATATTTTAATAAAACTTTGTTAGACTAAGACAACCACCTTAAGCTTCTGAGATCTAGCCATGGATACTTTAGGAACTCACTGTAAGAAACACCTTAGCTTGGTACCAAAACACCAGAAGACTTCTGGTAACAAAGGATGAAGTCAGAGATAACATTGGTTTGATATATTCTCCCAATATATTTTCTGTTAACTAAAACTTACAGAAGCTCATACAGCAGGTTTGTTAACAGCTGAAAGTAGTTTAAAAAGTTATAAAACAACAACATTGTTAAAACATAATAATAAAGTTAATCTTCCTTATTTAGGGTCAGTTTCATTGGTTTCATGGTTTTGGTGGCTATATAAATAGACAAAATCATAAATAGACACTAAATGTCCTAAACAAAACTCTGATAAATGATTACAAACACAGGGTCTTATTTATGCCATTTCTTACTGAATGTTGTCAAAATACTTCCAGTTGTCCAAACTGGAAAACTATAAACAGAATGACAATCCTCATCTTCCTCTCACAAATTACATCCTAATAACCTATGTCTTTATAAATGTAAATCATAAATGTCTCCTAAGTCTTTTATTTTTAATTATATTGCCACCACCCACAATTGAATTTACCATTATTTCACACCAAAAATACAGCCACAATTATCCTGTTTCCAGTCTTTTCTTCCAGATAGAACCATTTTAGTCAAAACACTGATTATTTACATTGCAGTCAGTGTTTTAGTGAATCTGACACATCACTCTCCTGCTTAGAACCCATCTTTATTTTATCCTTTGGATAAAGTAAAAATTTATTTAGTAGAACATGATGCATGGTTGCCAGAGGTGGGGAGTGGGGGTGGATGAATGGGTGAGGGGGGTCAAAAGGTACAAATATCCAGTATTAATATAAATAAGTCATGGGAATGAAATGTACAGCATAGTGGCTATAATTAATAATACTGTATTGCACATTTGAAAGTTACTAAGAAAATAGCTCTTACAAGTTCTCATTACAAGGAAAAATATTTTTTGTTACTGTGTACAGTGTTGGATGTTAACTAGACATTGTAGGGATCATTTCACAATATATACAAATACTGAATCACTAACTTGTACACATGAAACTAATATAATGTCAATGATACCACAGAATAAAAAAGAAATAAATGCGTGGTGCTATATCTCTCTCTTTCCTATATAAAGCAAGATCCTTTGAATATAATAACCTTGTTTAATTCCCTTCTACCATATATGCCATCTTTGTCATGTGCTTTAATAATATACATTCTTTAACTCTTTATCAAATGAATCAAACTATTATTTGATTCATATGATAGTCATTTAGATTTGTTAATGCATTTATATTTGTTATTTTTTTCTTGTTATATTACAGAACTTTATTTTATATTTATATTTGAAAAATAGCTTGCAAGTATGTTAGTCTGCTAGGTTGTCATGACAAAACACCACAGACTAGGTGGCTTAAACAATAGAAATTTATTTCTCACTATTCTGGAGATAAAATCCAAGATCAAGGTTTCAGCTGGTTTGATTTATCCTGAGGTCTCTCTCCTTGGCTTTCAAATGTTTATTTTCTCTTTATGTCCTCACTTGGTCTTTCCTTTGTGCAAACAAATTCTGATATTCTCCCTCTTCTTATAAAGACATGAGTTATATTGAAATAAGACTAAACTCTATGACTTCTTTTAAACTTAATTATCTCGTTAAAGACCTTATCTCCAAATTCAGTGACATTCAAGGGTACTGGGCATTAGAGCTTCAACATATGAACTTGGGGGGACATAATTCAGTCCACAAAATTATTGACAATTTCTACCAATTTTTATTTCTTTATTTATATTCTGAAAATATCTTTATTTCAGCTTCATTTTTGAGGGGACATCCCCCTTCCTTACCACTGAGGACAGAATTCTAGGTTGCCATTCATTTTCACTCTGCTATCCTAAGGTATCATGTCACTGAATTCTGTTTTCCTTTTTGTTCATTTGTTTGCTTAGATTTTATTTTTCTTTTGAGAAGTTGGCAATAGTCCTCTGTGTTGCTTACTTCAAGATAATGCCTTTCAGTTTCTTCATTTTTATCTCCTTCTCTTTGGTTTTTAGCTATTTAATTATATTGTGGAAATATGTAATTATCCTTGTATGGGGTTCCTAGAACTTTTTGAAACTCAGTCTTAATGACTTTTTATCATTTTGGAGGAATTTTAGTATATGTCTCTTCAAATATGTCAAGCATCCCATTTGTTTCTCTTTTCATCCTTAGGATTCAGTTTTACATATATTATACCTTCAATTTATCCCTTATGTCTCTTATCCTCTTTTCTTTTTTTCAAACTTTTTGTGTCTTAGTGTATCTTTCTTTTTATATGTAAGCTTGAGAATGTTCCAATTCTCAAATCCTCTCTTCAACTATGTGTAATATGCTGTTAAAATTATTCATTAAGTTTTTAAATTTTATATTATTGCTTTTTCACTTCTGGAATTTTACTTGGTTTTATTTTGAAATGATTGTGTTAAAAACTGCAATTTCATCATTTGTTTTTAATTGTTCTCTTTGTACTCTTCCCCAGATTTTCCTCTTTTGAGGCATTCGTTTGAGTTAATGGAGTATTTTTTGTATATATTTTTAATATTTATTGAAATATAGTTTATATACAATGTTGTGTTAGTATCTGGTATACAGCAAAGTGATTCAGTTATACATACATACATACATATATATACACACACACATACATATATATATATTCTTTTTTAACATTCTATTTCATTATAGGTTATTACAAGATATTGAGTATACTTCCCGGTGCTATACAGTAGGTCCTTGTTAGTTATCTATTTTGTATATAGTGGTGTGTATATTTCAATCCCAAACCCCTAATTTATCCCTCCAATAACCCCCCCTTTGGTAACCATAAGTTTGTTTCTTTATGTCTGTTGGTCTATTCTGTTTTGTAAATAAGTACATTCATATCATACATTTTTAGACTCCACATATAAGCAATAACACATGATATTTATCATTCTTCCACTGTGTGGCTTACTTCACTTAGTATGATAATCTCTAGGTCCATCCATGTTGCTGCAAATGTCAGTATTTCATTCTTTTTTCATGTCTGAGTAATATTCCATTGTATATATGTACCATACCTTCTTTATCCATTCCTCTGGTGATGGACATTTAGGTTGCTTCCATGTCCTGGCTATTGTAAATAGTGCTGCAGTGAATACTGGGGTGCATGTGTCTTTTTGAATTATGGTTTTCTCTGGGTATATGCCCAGTAGTGGGATTGCTGGGTCACATGGTAGTTCTATTTTCAGTTTTTAAGGAACCTTCATATTGTTCTCTGTAGTGGCTGTATCGATTTACATTCCCACCGACAGTGCAAGATGGTTCCCTTTTCTCCACACCCTTTCCAGAATTTATTGTTCGTAGAATTTTTAATGATAGCCATTCTAACTGGGGTGAGGTGATACATCATTGCAGTTTTGATTTGCATTTGCCTAGTGATATTGAGCATCTTTCCATGTGTTTGTTGTCCATCTGTCTATTTTCTTTGGAGAAGTGTCTATTTAGGTCTTCCACCCATTGTTTGATTGGGTGGTTTTGGGTTTTTTGATGCTGAGCTGCATGAGCTCTTTGTATATTTTGGAAAATAATCCTTCATCAGTTGCTTCATTTGCAAATATTTTCTCCCGTTCTGAAGGTTGCTGTTTCATCTTGTTTATGGTTTCCTTTGCTGTGCAAAAGCTTTTAAGTCTAATTAGCTCTCATTTGTTCTTTTTTAAAGATTTTCATTAATCTAAGAGGTGGGTCAAAAAAGATCTTGTTGTGATTTATGTCAAAGTGTGTTCTGCCTATGTTCTCCTCTAAGACTTTCATAGTTTCTGGCCTTACATTCAGCTCTTTAATCCATTTTGAGTTTACTTTTGTGTATGGTGTTAGGGAGTGTCCTAATTTTATTCTTTTACATGCAGGTGTCCAGTTTTCCCAGCACCACTTATTGAAGAGAGTATCTTTTCTCCAGTGTATATTCTTGCCTCCTTGGTCATAAATTAAGTGACTGGGTTTATCTCTGGGCTTTCTATCCCGTTCCATTGGTCAATATTTCTGTGTTTGTGCCAGTACCATACTGTCTTCATTACTGTAGATTTGTAGTATAGTTTGAAGTCAGGGAACCTGATTCTTTCATCTCTGTTCTTCTGTCTCAGGATTGCTTTTGCTATTCAGGGTCTTTTGTGTTTCCATACAAATTGTAAAATTTTCTGTTCTAATTGTGTGAAAAATGTCATTGGTAATTTGATAGGGATTGCATTGAATCTGTAGATTGCTTTGGGTTCTATAGACATTTTCACAATACTAATCCTTCCAATCCAAGAACATGGTATATCTTTCCATCTTTTTGTGTCCTCTTTGATTTCTTTCATCAGTATCTTATAGTTTTCTGTGTAAAGATCTTTTGCCTCCTTAGGTAGGTTTATTCCTAGGTATTTTATTATATTTTTGCAATGGTAAATGGTCTTTGATTGTTAATGTATAGGAATGCAACTGATTTCTGTGTATTAATTTTGTATCCTACAACTTTACTGAATTCATTCATCAGTTCTAGTAGTTTTCTGGTAGCACCTTTAGGATTTTCTACATAGAGTATCATATTGTATGCAAATATTTTGAAGTAGGTTCCCTCTAACCCCACTTTCTTTTTTTTTGTTTGTTTTGTTTTTTTTTGTGGTACGCAGGCCTCGCACTGTTGTGGCCTCTCCCATTGTGGAACACAGGCTCCGGACGCGCAGGCCCAGCAGCCATGGCTCATGGGCCCAGCCGCTCCGTGGCATGTGGGATCTTCCTGTACCGGAGCACGAACCTGTGTCCCCTGCATCAGCAGGTGGACTCAACCACTGCACCACTAGGGAAGCCCCTAAGCCCACTTTCTGAAGAGTTTTTTTTATTATCATAAATTGGTGTAGAATTTTGTCAAAAGCTTTTTCTGCACCTATTGAGATGATGTTTTGGTTTTTATTCTTCAATTTATTAATATGGTGTATCACTCTGATTGACTTGTGAATATTGAAAACTCCTTGCATCCCTGAAATAAACCCCACTGGATCCTTTTAATATATTGTTGGATTCAGTTTGCTAGTATTTTGTTGAGGAATTTTGCACCTATGTTCATCAGTGATATTGGCCTGCAATTTCCTTTTTTTGTGGTATCTTTGTCTGGTTTGGGTATCAGGGTGATAGCAGCCTCATAGTATGTGTTTAGGAGTATTCCTTTCTTGACAATGTTTTGAAATAGTTTCATAAGGATATGTCTTAATTCCTCTCTCAGTGTTTGATAGAATTCACCTGTGAAGCCATCTAGTCCTGAACTTTTGTTTGTTGAGAGTATTTTAATCACAGATTCAATTTCAGTACTTGTAATTTGTCTCTTCATATTTTCTATTTCTTCTTGGTCCAGTCTTGGGAAATTGTACCTTTCTCAGAATTTGTCCAATTATTCTGTCCAGTTTATTGACACATAGTTGCGTGTAGTAGTCTTTTATGGTCCTTTGTGTTTCTGTTGTGTAGGTTGTAACTTCTCCTTTTTCAATTCTAATTTTGTTGATTTGGGTCCTCTCCCTTTTTGTCTTGATGTGTCTGCCTAAGTGTTTATCAATTTTGATTATCTTTTCAAAAATCCCAATTTTAGTTTTATTATTCTTTTCTATTGTTTTCTTATCTCTGTTTTATTTATTTCTGCTCTGATCTTTATTTCCTTCTACTAATTTTAGGTTTTCTTTGTTCTTCTTTCTCTCATTGCTTTAGGTGTATGGTTTGGTTGTTTATTTGAGATTTTTCTTGTTTCTTGAGGTAAGCTTGTATTGGTATAAAGGTCCCTCACAGAACTGCTTTTGCTGCACCTCATAGGTTTTGGATTGTTGTGGGTTCATTTTCAATTGTTTCTAGGTAGTTTTTGATTTTCACTTTGCCTTCTTCAATGATGCATTGGTTGTTTCATAACATATTGTTTAGTCTCCACCTGTTTTTGTCTTTTGCAGTTTTATCTTGTAGTTGATTTCTAATGTCACATTGCTGTGATTGGAAAGGTGCTTGATTAGATTTCAGTTTTCTGAAATTTATCAAGGCTTGTTTTGTGGCCCAGCATGTGATCTATCCTGGAGAATGTTCCATGTACACTTGAGAAGAAAGTGTATTCTGTTGCTTTCAATTGGAATGTCCTATAAATATCAATTAAATCTATCTGATCTAATGTGTCATTTAGGCCTATTTTTTATTTTATTTTATGGATTTTCTGTCTGGATCATCTGTCCATTGATGTAAAGGGGGTGTTAAATTTCCCCACTTATTGTGTTACTGTTAAGTTCTCCCTTTATGTCTGTTAATATTATCATTATGTATTTAGGTGGTACTATATTGGGTGCATATATATTTACAATTTTTATATCTTCTTCTTGGATTGATCCCTTGATCATTATGTAGTGTCCTTCTTTGGCTCTTGTAACAGCCTTTATTTCAAAATCTATTTTGTCTGGTGTGAGTGTTGCTATTGCAGCTTTCTTTTGACTTCCATTTGCATGGAATACCTTTTTCCATCCCCTCACTTTCTGTCTATATGTGTCTTTAGATCTGAAGTGAGTCTCTTGTAGGCAGCATATGTATGGGTCTTGTTTTGTATCCATTTAGCCAGTCTATATCTTTTGGTTGGAGTATTTAAACCTTTTACATATAAGTTAATTATCAATATGTATGTTCTTATGCCATTTTGTTAATTGTTTTGCGTTTGTTTTAGTAGGTCTTTTTTCTTACCTTCTTTGCTTCTCTTCTCTTGTGATTTGATGACTTTCTTTATTGTTGTGTTTGGATCATTTTTTCTTTTTTTTGTGTGTATATCTATTGCAGATTTTTGGTTTGTGGTGACCATGACGTTTTGATATAGCTGTCCCTATATACACAAGATTGTTTTAAGTTGCTGGTCTCTTAATTTCAAATTCATTTCAAATGTCCTGCATTTGTACTCTCCTTCTCTCATGATTATTAGTTTAGATATCATATCTGTGTCTGGATGATTTTCTACCTTTACTGTATGTTTGCCTTTACTAATGAGATTTTCCATTTCATAATTTTCTTGTTTCTACTGTGGCCTTTTCTTTTCCTCCTAGAGAAGTTCCTCTATCTTTTGTTGTAAAGCTGGTATAGTTGTGCTGAATTTTCTTATATTTTGCTTGTCTATAAAGCTTTTGATTTCTCCATTGAATCTGATGAGAGCCTTGCTGGGTACAGTATTCTTAGTTGTAGGTTTTTCCCTTTCATCAAAAAGGACTGGGCTGCAGAGTTTCTGCTAAAAAATCAGCTGATGGACTTATAGGGGTTCCCTTGCATGTAATTTTTTGCTTTGCCCTCATTCCTTTTAAAATTTTCTCTTTGTCTTTAATTTTTGTCAATTTAATTACTATGCATCTCAGCATGTTCCTCTTTGAGTTTATCCTGTGTGGGACTCTCTGTGCTTCCTGGATTTGGGTGAGTGCTTTCTTTCCCATATTAGGGAAGTTTTCAGCTATTACCTCTTCAAATATCTTTTCAGGTCATTTCTCTCTCTCTTCTCCTTTTGAGACTCCTATAATGCAAATGTTGGTGCATTTGATTTTGCCCTAGAGGTCTCTTAACATGTTCATTTCTTTTCTTTTCTTTTCTTTTTCCTTATTCTGTTCCATGACAGTGATTTCCACTACTCTGTCTTCCAGCATACTTATCTGGTTTTCTGCCTCATTTATTCTGCTATTTATTCCTTCTAGTGTATTTTTCATTTTAGTTATTGTATTGTTGAACTCTGTTTGTTCTTTATAAGTACTAGCTCTTTGTTAAATATTTCTTGTATCTTCTTGGTCTGTGCCTCCATTCTTTTTCGAGAATTTGGGTCATTTTTACTGTCATTACTCTGAATCTGTTTTTGGGTAGATTGTCTATCTCCACTTAAATTAGCTGTTCTGGGGTTTTATTTTATTCCTTCACCTGGAACATATTCCTCTGCTGTCTCATTTTGTCTAAACTTCTATTTGTATTTTTTTATATATGGAAGATTAGTTATGTTTCTTGACCTTGGAGAAGTGGTCCTCTGTTGAGGACCAGCAGTACACTACCCTCTTTTCACCCAATGGCCAGTTGGTCTCAGGGTAAGTTCTGAGCTGTGTTGCTGATTTAGTCCCATAGGCTGTGGAACTGTACATTTCTTGCTTCTGATGTCTAGATGCTGGTCTAGAGGCTTGTGCAGGCTTCCTTCTGGGGGAGGCTGATGCCTTCCCACTGGTGGTTGGAGTTATGTCTTGACCCTCTTGTGGTCAGGGCTGTGTCATGGGACATGTCTAGAGGTGGCTGTGGGCTCAGGAAGCCTTTAGCTAGTCTGCCTGTTGATGGGTAGGACCATGTTCCTGCCCTGTTGGTTATTTGGTCTGAGGTGTCTCAGCACTGGAGCCTACAGGTTGTTACGTGTGACCAGGTCTTGGTGGTAATGTCCCAAGCAAGATGTCAGCCTTCACATGAGTACTCCTGGATAAGTTTACCACCAGCTTTTATGTTCCAAGAGAGAGCCACAGCCACCCCCACCTCCCCAGAATACCCTCCAAGACAATTAGGTATGTCTGGCCCAGGCTCCTATAAAGTCACTGCTTTTGCTCTGGGTCCTGGTTCCAAAAGTGGAGTCTCTATTTCTCCCAGTCTTGTGGAGCTCCTGTGATCAAGACTCACTGGCCTTCAAATCCAAATGCTTTCGGGCTTCCTCTTCCTGGTGCCAGACCCCTAGGCTGGGGAGTCTGTCATTTAGCTCAGAACTCTCACTCCCATAGGAGAATGTCTGGGATATAATTCTCCAGTTTGTTGGTTACTCAACCATGGGTTCTGGGATTTGATTATATTGCAAGTGCACCCCTCCTACCATCTCATCATGATCTCTTCTTTGTCTTTAAACATAGAATATATATTTTTGGTAGGTTCCTATCTTTTTTACTGATGGTTGTTCAGTAGTTAGTTATAATTTAGTGTTCTTATGAGAGGAGATGAGCTCAAGGTCTTCTCCTCCACAATCTTGTATTCTCTTCTTTGTACATTTTGTTGAGATGTCATTTCACCTCAGTATTTACTTAATGTGTGTAAGTGAGGGGGGTGAAATGTAGAGTATACATCTTGAATTGATCACACAATAACATCAAGTAATATTTCATTTTATATATAGTATAAGAATTCTACAAAAATATACTTCCATTTCCCCTCTCCTAGCCTTTATGCAACCTTTGTCATACATTTATACAGATGTTTTAAACTTTACCACACATTATTATTTTTGATTAAAGCATTTAATTACTTTGTAGAATCACTTTCAAATAATTTATTGTATAAGTATGGCAATTTTAATTTAGAATCATATTTTTTTAAAGTAGGTAAAATAAAATTTCTTATGAGCAGAATAAGATTTAAGTATTATAATCACTGCTATTTTGCTTTTATGTTATATAATTACATTAAATAATATAGTAATTAATCTTAGAGTATTGCTAAAATTCTATTAGCCATCTAAAAGATTGATGGTACATTTAAAAATGTGGTTGTTTAAATTTTGCTACAGGGGTAAGTCAACTTAAATTTAATAACAATATCCTCATTGACTATTTTTTTGTTTGTTAGTTTCAAATGGTCAAGGGATACAAACTTTTACTTATAAGATGAATAATTTCTGGGGATCTAATACAGAGCCTGGTGACTATAGTTAATAATACTGTACTGTATACCTGAAATTTGCTAAAAGACTAGATCTTAAGTGTTCTCATCACACACACACATAAAATATTAACTATGTGAGGTGATGGATATGTTAATTAACTTGATTGTGGTAAACATTTCACAATGTATATGTATTTTAAATAATCGCACTGTACACCTTAAAAATAAATTTAGAATTTCAAAAATACTCTCTGTATAGAGTAAATTACAAATGAAACTTCTGTTCTGTGTCAAAGATAATTTTACGAATCAATCAATTGTTATTTATAACATAGCAGTTTTCTTCTCACAGTCTAAATTTTTTAAAGAATTGGGTACACAACTATGCCTAATTTGTCCAATATTCCAGGTTGAGTTTTAGTAGCTACTGTTTTTTATAAGTAATGTTTTATAAGGTTAGTTATAAATTTTAAAACAATAATTTATAAAATATAAAACAAAGGGGATAAAAAACAAAAAAATTGGAAGTTTATTCTTTTACTTATGGTCGTGTTTTTCTTTCCTTTTAATATTTTACCAAAAATACCCCCAAAATAGTGTATGCATTGTATATCATTCCCTCTTCACTCTTATATTTCATTTTCCTTAAGTGTAAAGTACTCTGACATCCTAACTCTGCCACAAATAGCGGTAGCATAATAATAATAGCAATAATTATTATTATTATCATAAACAATGAATTAATAGGCCTCTAACAAATAGATTGGAACACATATATTAAAAAAAATCACAAATTACCATTTCATTCAATTTCAGGAAAATAAAGTGCAATAAAATTCTAATACTAATAAAATTCTAATTCTAATATATATATATATTCTTTATCAGAATTTTTTCCTTATAGGTTATTATAAAATACTGATTGCATTTCTTTGTGCTATATAGTTGACTCTTTTTTTTAATCTGTTTTTTGTATCATAGTGTGTATATGTTTATCCCAAACTCCTAATTTATCCCTCTTCCCCTCCCCTTTCTCTTTTATTAACCTTAATTTTGTTTTCTATGTCTGTGGGTCTATTTCTGTTTTCTTAATAAGTTCATCTGTATCTTAGTAGTTACTGTTATAGTTTAAAATTAAACCATTAATCTTAAAATTTATACCCAGGTGTGAAATAAAATCTAAAAGAATATTCAAGAAACAATTTCAGAAACATGGTTCTAGTACAAAACTTTTAATTAGTTAACCAAAATCATAGCTTCAAATCTGCAAACATATTTGGCTTCAGAGACGGAAAGAGAAATACCGTTAGCTCCTTTCCATACTCTCTCTTCAATACACATCATCCCCACATCTTATTCAAAATCATTATTTCTTGTTCTATCATTGAGAAATGAATTATGTAAAGAATGACAAAATGTTTTTACCAATGAAGATTAATACAACACCAAGATAAGCAGAAAACTAACATGTTGCTGAAAGGATTTTGGTAGTGTATAATGGAAATTTAACTGGGTAGCTTGAAAATCTCCTTTCGGAATGTTGATTTTCATATATATGGAACAAATTTGTTGCTATATAGAGCATATTGATTGCTATATTGCATAGAAGAACTATAGGTATGAAATTATTAGACATTAAAACAACAAGACCAGATACAGATACTATGTTTATCATTGTCTAAGCATCCCTGAAACCAGAGAATGATTGAGAATATTTAAGGACGACTAAGAATGTTTAAAGGTTTTAAGAATGATTGTGTGTTTTGTGATTAAGAATATTTAAAATTAATTAAGAATGATTAAGAATTAAGGAGAAAAATTATTAATTGTTATCTAACTTAAAAAGTCACTTGTATTAAGAAAGGGTTCAAAAATAACTTTAAAGTAATACAGTAATTATATTTTAGTATCCCTACTAAGAAGCCACTGGAGATAGTATGAGGGGGCATATTTACAATGAAACCCATTCTATGGGTGAAGGAAAACAAAGATATGGAGACAATAAAAATGTTACTCAATTTTATAGACACATTTCAGCATAATTAAGACAATGAATGTTTAATAATTAATGTTTGTATATAATGTTATTAAGGCAAATTTAACCAGCTGAAAACTTTCACAGGTTTTTATTGACCAACATAAGGTTAAATTTAAATCAAATTTAAAATGTGAAATTAGTCTAAGCTAGCTAAGATTCACTTTTTCCTTCAGGACACAGAAATGTAATTACAAATATGCTGTTATCTCAAAACTGTTAATAGAGTGAATTTTGACTATACTATACTAGATTGTTTCACTATCATTTTACATTAAATTAAGTATTGGTGGTATGCCCAGTTCTATGTTGAAGCATTAATACTAAAAGGCATTGTTCTTTCCCTACAGAGACTTACAATTGGCAAGATAGTTTGTCTAAACTGGGAAAAAGAGAGAATAGTAGAGAACAAAGTGCCAGGTTCCAGGTTAATTTCCAAGACTGCATTTCTTAAATACTTTATTCTTTCATAATCACTTCATGTATTTATAGTTTTGAAACTTTTGATAATCCAATAAAGCAAGTTATGTGATATAAGTAAATGAATTATATGATATGTTATAAAGGCCTGAAATTCTTAGAGATAGCATGAGGAGAAAGATATTGTGATGAATCCCACCATAGAGAATCCTAAAAACTAAGAATAGAGATGATTTAGAAAAACATAGCATGATGTTTTGACTCCGTGGGTTTTTATTTTTTCTTTTCTTTTTTTTAAGAAGATGTCGGGGGTAGGAGTTTATTAATTAATTTATTTAGTTTTGCTGTGTTGGGTCTTCGTTTCTGTGCAAAGGCTTTCTCTAGTTGTGGCAAGCGGGGGCCACTCTTCATCGCGGTGTGCGGGCCTCTCACTATCGCGACCTCTCTTGTCGCGGAGCACAAGCTCCAGACACACAGGCTCAGTAGTTGTGGCTCACGGGCCTAGCTGCTCCGTGGCATGTGGGATCCTCCCAGGCCAGGGCTCAAACCCGTGTCCCCTTGTATTAGCAGGCAGATTCTCTGTGCCACTAGGGAAGCCCAACTCCGTGGGTTCTTTTAAGGAAGGTGTAGGATTGTTTTGGCAGTAATAATTTGAGTCCTGCTCCTTCTGAAAATTAGGCTATTAGGTTACCGTAGTAGTTTACCATATTGATATAGTAGTAGTTTTCCCTTATTAGAGTTTAGATTACATATAAGATTTTATATTGTGGTAATAAAATTTTATTTTAAACATTTGTCATTTTCAAAATGTAATTCAAACAAAACTTATAATTAAATGTGGGTATATAAAACTATACTTTAGGGCTTTATTTTGATATTTCTTAAAAGTGATTTGATTTGAGTTGAATAAAAATTATTTTATAGCCATACAGAAAGACAGGTTTTGTGTGTGTATATATATATATATATATATATATATATATATATATATATATCTTATACCATATGTCTCATTTTCATATAAAATATAATTTGGAAAATAAAATGATTATTTAAAAATATAATTTTCTTTAGAGAATAGCATAGGAATTTAATCTAATGTAAAGTTGTCTATTTCTTATCCCTATTGCATCTAATGACTTTTCAAGCATGGACTTAATACTGACATTCCTGTAAAAAATTAGAAGTGCAAATTTTCCTTTAATCATTTATTATTAATTTGTATTCATATTCTAATTTTTGTTTGTGTGATACACATTCAAAATACACCAAATATGGTTGGACAATTCAAATTCTAGGCTTCCAATATCTTTGCTGATGACAGACCATAACCAGACTTATCATTGTGATCATTTTGAAATGCATAGACATATAGAATCATTATGGTTTGTACCAGGGATCAACATAGTGTTGTAAGCCAATTATACTTCAAAAGTAAACTCATATTAAAAGAGATCAGATTTGTGATTACCAAAGGCAGGAGGTGGGGAAAGGTGAATTGGGTGAAAGCATTCAAAATGCACAAGTTTCCAGTTATAAGATCAATAAGAACTAGGGATACAATGTACAGCATAAGAAATAGAATTAAAACTGGGATATGTTATACACAAAAGTTTTTAAGAGAGTAAACACTAAGAGTTCTCATCACAAGGAAAAATAAATATTTTTTAAAATTTCTTTAATTTTGTACTTATATGAGATGATGGATATTCACTAAACTTGTTGTGGTAGTCATTTCATGATGTATATAAATCAAATCAGTATGCTGTACACCTTAAACTGTGATATACAGTGCTATGTGTCAATTATATCTCAATATAACTGGAAGAAAAAATTCTATGCTTACAAACTCACATATTACAAGGTCTCTTCTTTATATTTGGTCACTGTCCAGGGCAGAAGCTGCTTAGACAGTATTTAATACCCCTGCCCAGAGCTCCATTCTAGTTCCATCTGCATTACTTTGATTTGTTTGGGCCAAGGACCTAAACGTTTTGTAGGGTCATGAGAGTACTTTTTGAATATACTAGATTTTAGTTACTTGCAGAACAGTCCATTGGATATATTAGCTTCTAATTCAGAAGAGAATTCACAGTTGAAAACAGGGATATGGGAATTATTTATCAGCATTAGGCAATAGTTTAATAAATTGTAGAAGTTCAGAAATCACACACAATGACTTAAGAAAATAGAAGAAAACTAGATTCAGAAAAAAATTTACAGAAAAAAAATTTACAGACATGTTTAACTGAATAATATAATTAAATAAAAGATTTAACTCAGTAGCAGTACTAAGAGTTACAAGAAAGATGTGTAAATATGTTTGCTTCTGTTGGAATTATCTCATTCAGTAGGACTTTTATAGTTAAATCAGTAACATTAAAAGTAACAGGAAAGGGTTTCCCTGGTGGCACAGCGGTTGAGAGTCCGCCTGCTGTTGCAGGGGACACGGGATCATGTCCTGGTCCATGAAGATCCCACATGACGCAGAGCGGCTAGGCCCATGAGCCATGGCCGCTGAACCTGTGTGTCCGGAGTCTGTGCTCTGCAATGGGAGAGACCACAACAGTGAGAGGCCCGTGTACCATAAATAAATAAATAAATAAATAAATAAATAAATAAATAAATAAATAAAAGTGACAGGAAAAATACAATCCTACTTAAATCAGACTATTTTTACTTGGAAAAGCTAATAATAGAGAGATCACCTGAAATCACACTGATAAAAACATAAAATAAATAGTATAAAATAACCCCAGGCTTGAATTTCAACCTACAACTTACTAGTTATATGTACATTTGTTGATAAGATTTGTTTTAACAATTCTGACCCTCTTAACTGCAAATGAGGGTAATAATGCCTATCTCATAAGATATTCTTTTTTTTTTTCTTGCGGTACGTGGGCCTCTCACTGTTGTGGCCTCTCCTGTTGCGGAGCACAGGCTCCGGAAGTGCAGGCTCAGCGGCCTTGGTTCACAGGCCCAGCCACTCCACGGCATATGGGATCTTATGGGATCTTCCCGGACTGGGGCACGAACCCGTGTCCCCTGAATTGGCAGGCGGACTCTCAACCACTGCGCCACCAGAGAAGCCCTCTCATAAGATATTCTGAAGACTAAAAGAAATACTCAATAAAAGTTACTTCCATTAGATCCAAATTCACTATCAGATTTTTTTCTTTTACTCCTTAATGAGAGAATATACATTTAAAAAGAAATAAGCATTTATATTTTACCCTAATTCCTTTAGATTGAGGTTGTAGCCTCAAAGGTTGATTGAACTTTTTCTGTAAAGTAAAGTATAGGGCCACATAGTAAATATTTTTGGCTCTGTGGGCCATGTAATCTCAGCCATAGCTAATCATTTCTGTCATTGTTATACAAAAGGAGCCATAGGCAATAAATAAAGGAATGAGTATGACTGTGTTGCATTGAGCTTTATTTACAAAAAAAAAAAAAAGAAGGCTGCAAACCACATTTATTCCATAGCATTGTTTGCTTATCCCTGGTATAGATGATTACATTTAGTGTTAGACATAAACCACGAGAAACAATTGAAGATAAGCCATCATTTTCATATACACATAAAGACATATTGGAATTTAACCAGGGAAATGCAAATCAAAACCACAATGAGATATCATCTCGCACCAGTCAGAATGACTTTCATCAAAAAGAACACAAATAACACATGTTGGTGAAAGATGTGAAGTAAAGGGAACTTTAGTACACTGTTGGTGGGAATGTAAATTGGTGCAGCCACTGTGGAAAATAGTATGGAGGTTTCTCAGAAGACTAAAAATAGAAATACCACATGACCCAGCAATTCCACTCCTGGGTATATATCTGAAAAACAAAAACACTAATTTGAAAACATACATGAACCCCAATGTTCATAGCACCATTATTTACAATTGCCAAGATATGGAAGCAACCTAAGTGTCTCTCAACAGATGAATGCATAAACAAGATATATAAATATAAATATGTATATATATATATACACACACACAATGGAATACTACTTAGCCATAAAATATTAAAATATTGACATTTGCAGCAATATGGATGGACTTGGAGGGCATTATGTTAAGTGAAATAAGTCAGAGAGAGAAAGACAAATACTGTATGATATTACTTATATATAGAATCTAAAAAATACAACAAACTCGTGAATAAAACAAAAAATGCACACTCACAAGTATAGAGAACAATCTAGTGGTTACCAATGGGGAGAGGGAAGGGGGCAGGGGAAATATAGGGGGAGAGATAAAAAGGGTTATTATGGGATTGTATGAAATTATGTGTTCACATGTGTTCATGTAAAGCACTATACAATTTTAAAAATCTTTCATTCAATAAAAAAAGACAAAAAAACTAGCACAGGAAAACTTAACCAATATTTTAATTGCCAAGGTTGGTATTAATTAATATCTATGTAAATAGTCTTAATACTGATGACATAGAAAAATGTGTAGACAGTAGAGTTTTCCAGTTGTCATATTGGAAGGGTGAATAAAATTGATCTTCCAACATCTTCTTCTACTTAATTATGATGCTCGTTATTGTGTCTACACTTGTTGGAATAATGGTTTTTCATTTAGAGTTGCTCAATAATATTCAAAATTTACCCAGCAAATTTGGAACCTGCATAGTTCAGACACTTTATTATACATTCTTAATTAATATATCTTCAGAAAAGCTAAACCAAACTTGATAACAGAGTTTTCTACAACTACATACTAAACAAACCAACAAAACAAAATTTAAAATAAAAAAAATAACTTTTCACTGGGTAAGCATTATTTTGCTTGTATAACACTTAAGTTTAAATATTTCCTAAGTCCTGAAACATTTTACTCTCTTATTATCACTCTATATTTTTTGTCTCCTTTGACATTTTATGATAGCTTAATTCTTATTAATTCTCAAATTTTTATTCTTAGCTCCTTAACCTCCCAGAGGTCTCCAGTTTCATATGTTCAACTGTTCATGGGTTTTTGTGTGTGTGTCTATCCTTTATGTCAAACTGATTATATACAAATTAAAAATCTAAAACAAATGAACAAAAAACAAAGCAGAATCTTATAATTTTCTTAAAGCAAATAAGATTCCCTTTCCTTATTCCTACTAATGGCATTGACACTCCTGAAATTGTATTGATATGAAATCTTTATGGTATACAGTATTGGTTGACTGATATAATGTCAGTTCTCAATCCGATTCTTCTAAGACATTTTTCAATTATCCATATCTGTGTAACAGAGATCTATTCATTGAGGCATATATTGCATGTAGTGAGAATTTTAGATAATAATTCTATTTGTATTTTCTTCTTTTCTTCCTCTGAGAAGGTATGATAGCTTGAGGGCAGAAACTATCCAGTGAACATGTAGAAAAGGCCATATGAAGAATAAAAATAACGCAAGAGGGAAGACATATGGGAACATATGTATATGTATAACTGATTCACTTTGTTATAAAGCAGAAATTAACACACCATTGTAAAGCAATTAATCCCCAATAAAGATGTTAAAAAAAAAAGAAATGGGCTCAAATATAATTGAGCCTCTAAAGACCAAACCAATCCTGTATCTGCTTAAGCTATTGTATATAGGTTTCACCCAGTGTGCAGTGAAAGCACCCTGTCTTTTATTTTTTCCAACTCTTTAACTCCCATCTCTGTTATATGGTTGGTTTTCAAAATCTGTTGATTCTTTTCCCAGAAAAATGTTTATATTACTACTCCCAAACATTACAGTACAATTCACTTATTTAGATAAACCTTTGAATTATCCAGGGAAAATTGATATGGAAGAAAAAACAGTCCAATCTTCTATTAGTAGGGTGCCCATATGCCCTAATTTTCTGGGACAGTCACAACTTACATGTGTACTTCTATAATTATTAGTAGCATTGTTTCTCAGTAATGTTCATAGTTATACAATAAATTATATTGTTGCCTTATCTACTACTTATATACTTGGATAAATTTAATTAACACTCTAAATACCAGAATATTAAAAACTGGAAGGACTGTCATTTAGTGGATTCAGAAAAAAACATAGTGACATTAATTGCTCATTTCTCTCAATGTTAGGCTTTTGATTTCTGGACTGGAATATTCTGCACTCAATTTGATGCATATTAAGCCATATTTCTGATTTGAGTATTATTGAAAGTTGGCATTTTGTTTGTGGGAAAGCAGGAATAAAATAATATTATTTGAAAAAGCAGAATTCATATTCCAGTGACTCACCTTCTAAATAGACCTCAGACAACATAGAATCTCCCAATCCTGCTGCTGTCATCAGAAGCAGGTATTGTTCTTCACTTTTAAATCAACATCAGATGTGAATGACTTAACAGAAACTTATTTTAGTCCTAGAACCTGCTCATTAAAAACTGAAATTTACTGAAGGTTGTCCCCCACTGATTTATGTTGCATAGAGAGATTTTGCATAACTAGAGTTTAGAAAATCCTGCTGGTCAAATCAGCGATAGAATTAACCTGGCTTTTTTGAACAGCTTCCAAAGTCTTAATAATTCTCCTCAGAAACAATTTCAAACGCCGCAGTTTGAGATTTGTGTTGCCAAGTAAAGAATATGGCTCACCATCTGGATCTACAAGAATTAAGTCACTAGCCACAGCAGTCACTGACCTTTAACACACCCCAAAAGGAGTTCAGACTGGAGATGTGCTCTGGGAAAAACTGTCAAAACAGGCCTTCAATTCGTTTGATATTTTCGGGAGAAAATTTTATGAACCTAATTTCTTGCAACTTCTCATACTTAGAAAAGCACTAAAAATCATTAAGGAAGACATCTGCTCCTTGTGACTAGCAGCAACCTTCTACTGAGATGTGTGTTGATTACACAGCCCCCTTTCACCAAATCACACATATACTGACCTCCTCCCTATCCTTTAGAGCAGTTCCTCAGTGCTATCTGAGAGGTTGCCTCCCAGACAATAGTCCTCAGTAAGGCACCAAATAAAACTGAACTTACATCTTTCAAGTTGTTGTTATTGTTGTTGTTTCAGTCAACAGTAGCTACACACAATAAATCCCAGCTGTTATACAATTTTGTCTTTCTAAATCCCTAACCCTCTTTCAAGGAAAGCCCTATGGTCCATCTTTTTTTCTCATGTTAAAGCTTTACTCAAACATTTCCCCCAACCAGAATATTTTCATCTCTCATTTTTCTTTAAATCTAAATACTTAATTATCACATAACTAAAAAACTCCTTGTCCCAATAAGATCATGTGAATTTCTTTCTTCTCTGACCCTATATAGGACTGGGCATCTCTGAAATATGTTTTGACACTCCAGTATTTACTATTTGATTTAATTCTCTATCATTTTGATATTTCCTATATTTGTTTTCCAAATAGTTCCTGGAGACGAATCATATATTTGCTTTGTATCCTATTTCTGCCTATTATTGTAGAAAAATAAATATGTGTAGTATATTAAATGAGTAACTTGCAGTAAAACTTAAATGAACAGGTATAATATTGGCCAAATTCAATAATATGTGGACTTACAGAGACTGGCCTAGTCTGTGTGGTAGCTTATACTTAAATATCATTGAGAAAAAATATTTTTTTAGTTTTTTTCCCCAGTTTTTAAAAACTCTTTCTTCAGAGTATAAATCCATGTAAAATGGGACAACTGTGTTCTCTACAGTATTTGTGTCACAGGCAGTAATAAAGAATAATGAACTGTGAACTGTATAAAGAATAATGAAGACATTAGCTCTTCATAAATATTTTATGATTTATTTTCTTCCATATTATGTATCCTAAGGAGTCAGAATCAGGTTCCCTATCTAGCAGTTCCTACCTGAAAAAGGAGAGCTCATGCTGATTTTGATAACTGCTAGATCAGAAAATTAATATGCCCCTCTCACTGCTGGAGACATTGTCTGTGAGCAAAGGTTTTCCCATTTCCTGTTGTACACATAGAAGTCTCATTAAACCTGGAAATTTTGCATGTTTCAACAAGGGTGTACCCTTTCACACTGAAAGATGAATATTCCTAAAATAAACTCCTTTTACATGTAAATTGTAACTTGCAGGAGGCCTCACTCCTGATAGGTATACAAATAAAGAAGAGGAAGACTCTCCTGTGGATAATGAGTATATAAAGGATTCCTTAGTGAATAATCACAGACTCTGTTTAAGGTAACATGCAACTGTGCATGCATAATAATATTCTTAATAAGCTGTGCTGTTTGGAGCATGGTTTGTTGCTCTGAGTAAAAGAAATTAATCTATAAATGAAAACTTATTATGGCACTGGCTTAAAAAGCTATAAAATAAACAATGTAATTAAATTATATATGAATTTAAGAATGTAGCATAGTCATTGGATTTGAAAAAAGATGATTCTAAGAGGGTAGGAAATACCTATAGTGATAATTATTTAACAACTCTTCAGGCAATATCTATTTAGAAATACAGATATACTTTAAAAGTGATATGTAATTACTCACATTTAGGATGAGTAGGATCTGAAGATCAACCTTTGCTGAGTAACACCACACTCTAAAGTGGATTTGCCAAAACTGTGGATTAGAGATAAAAATCTGACTTGCATAAAAGAAAAGGACAAAGGGGGTGACACTCTCATCTTTCCTCTCACTCTCCTCTTGCTTAGTTTCCCACTATGTTCTTTCCTTTTTGTCTCTGTACTCCTGCTTTTCTACATTTCTATCCATCCCTTTATATTTGACCTCTCCCCATTCACCCTCATCCTTTTCCAACCAATTACACCCCTCTGTCCCTCCTCTTTTCCTGCATTCTCACCCATTATAATCAAGGGAGTTAAAATTTTTGCATGTTGGTGAAAAATGGGAGAATGCAAAAGCTCTATGTAGCACCCCTTTCCCCACCGTCTTCTACCATCCTCAAGGATTATTGGTAAAAAAGCAATAGGTAAATAAACACCAGAATTTTGCACAATTGGCTATGTATGTTTTATAATCAATTAGGCCAGAGAGAGAAGCTGGGGAAAAACATTATGGGGTTTTTGAAAAAGCAGGGACTCAAACAGAGGTGAGGGTAAACTTTAACTGAGATTTTCAGTACTAATTCATATTAAAAATAGCTGTTGAAATTAGTCCTTAACACAACTGCCTATTCCTCTCCTACTCTGTTATTTATTATTATTATTATTTTTTTAAAGTTTAGTTTCCTGAATAAGAAGTGTAGCTATGAACTCATAGAATTAAAGCAATTCAGGGAATAGGAAGCTCCACTATGAAACCTAGGTTTGTTAATTAATCCCCCCAAAATAGAGTTCTATTATAAACTTTGAGCAGTTATAACTCATTACCATGAGCTAGTGAGGTTGATTTCAGAAGACTGGAATGTGTTACTCTTGTCCTTAGAGCACAGAAACCTTCATCCTGATAAATGGTTCTCAAACCTAGTTGCATATCTGAATCACTTGGGGAGCTTTTAAAAACTACATGTTTTGGCCTCACCTCAAAATTGCTGAGGATGGGGTCTGGGCACAGTATATTTTAAAAGCTTCTCATGTAATTCTGGAAAACACTCCTTGATATATGACCATCTGCTATAGATAATTGGGTTAAATTGATGTTTGAAGTTCCAGGGAGGTCAGAGCCACAGAATTCATTTTTCAGTAGGCAGGCAGAGAGACATAATCATTCAGTTTCCATGTGAAATATACTTGAACTCTAAATTATTGGTGTGAGAGGTCAGCTACACAAGCAATGTTTGGATGCTCTTGGTCCCTATCACCATTATTTTGAATACCTATAAATCTATACTTGTAATCCTCCCTAAAAGTATTTGATCCTAAATAATGCATTTAGTGTGTGTTTAAGAAAGCTTCTCTTGACCACTGTCTTAAATTTAATAATTCAATCTTCTTTCTGTCAGTTCTGTCTTTGGCAAGGCATGTTGATGAAATATCACCCTTGTTACCTGAAAAAGATAGTCATCAGGAAAACTGTATTATTATAATGCTTTTGAGTTGTGTTCTCTCAAAAATTATCAGTGATGCTTTCTGGAGCTAATAAAGTTATCATTAATCACCAAATAATTGCATTACTATTCCCACCATCTACATTGCTACCACCACTCAAAAGTATTTTTGTGCAATTGAAATAAACCACTACCTCTTTCTTAAGGTTTGCTATGCAGCTGTGTCAATTTAGTGTTTCATTCACTGCATAAATATCTAATTGACCCTTATAGGTGTCAGTTTCTATGCTAGATGTTTCCCAGTAACTGTTTCTGTAGGTGATAGTACTTCTAGTGTAGTTTCTATCTTCTGGTGATAGCCACAGAAATAATATGTCAACATCACTGCCCTGTCCTAAAATTTATCCCACCCCAGAAGAGAGAATTCCTATTTCTACTTTTGTGACACATTCTATTAATTTGGTACAAAAGCAATATTGGTTTGTTATTGAAATCTTCTCACAGCTTTAAGAGTTAAAAATTTTTTTGACTGTTCTTTTTAACAGTCTACTTTACCCATTCCCTAGGGAGTTTGAGGAGAAGAATGTGTATACTTGTGTGTGAAATGGGAAGGGAACTTTTATTCTGAATGACATGCACCATGCTCCGTTTAATAACTTTTTCTCTCAAGCTGAAGGTACTGCTCATAGAAAAATGTCCTCATGATCTCTTCCACTTCATCAGCTTACTTTATTCAGAAGTTTTCTTAACCCCTTATGCAAATAGATTCCTAGAGAAATGTTGTGGTATAAGGGAATTATAAGTGGGCTCATGATATCACACTCTATAATTTTATAATTATTCAGTTTATCATTTATATTCTACTTGTACCTTTAAATTCACTATTGTTTACCGTTTTCTAATAATATACATTTGTTTGTTTCAATAACAAACCCTTTAAAGTCATTATATAGCACACTCCACACAACACATGTCTTAGTAAGTATTGAAGATTTTCAGGGAAGGTGCTTGATTCTTTGACTGAAGTAAACTATGTCTGTTCTGTGGACCAGTTGTACTAACATACCAGCTTTTGTTTCTCAGTTTAGAAGTAACAAAAATGGATCTATAAAATAATGTTAACAGCACATCTTATTCAATGTAATTACTAGAAGAGTAATTTGTAGCCATTACATAGTTGATATTATCAAACTTGGTGATACATTATGTATACAGTCTCTATATTTCTACTATTAGGATGTATATAAATGGAAAACACTGCAGAGACAATATAACCTTTTATTTTGAAACTCATAAATGTAATGTATAAACAACAAAAGGCAGTAGGAGACCACCAGCCTCTCCCTTGAAATAACTCTTTTCATTCTCTCCTGGGGTCTTGCTGATCATGGGACTGTATCAGATATTTTTAACAACATGAAATAATCCACAAACATGACCTAGAGAAGGAGTATGATCAGTAGGAAAAATGTGTTCTGATGGATTAAAAGTAGTTATAGAATTTAGGGTTACAAATCCCTTTCTTTTTTAAAGTTCTATTAAAATACATGTATATATATATATATATATATATATATATATATATATATATATTTTTTTTTTTTTTTGCGTTATGCGGGCTTCTCACCACTGTGGCCTCTCCCATTGCGGAGCACAAGCTACAGATGTGCAGGCCCGGTGGCCATGGCTTACGGACCCAGCCACTCCACGGCACGTGGGATCTTCCCGGACCGGGGCACGAACCCGTGTCCCCCGCATAGGCAGGAGGACCCTCAACCAATGCGCCACCAGGGAAGCCCAAAATACATGTATATTTTAAAAAATAATTTAAAAAACCATTTTAATATAAATATTACTCAAAAAAATCTTACCCTGAACAAAATTTCCTGGATCTGATTTGTAACATGTGAGTTTCTTAAGTTTAAAACCAGAGAATATAACCTTCAGGAAACACAGAAATTTTAAGTAACACTTTCATTTTTGCTTAGATTTAGTCACCTCAAAAATCTGAATAGGAGGAATAATACAAAATATAATAAACTGTACACTTCCCAAAAGTTTTTCCATTTTACTTTAAATTTTTTCATGAAAACTCTTCTCATTCTCATGTTTTATTCTCAGCATTCTAATATAGGAAATTTCTGGGGGAATGTTCCATGTGGTGATAAATATAGGTCTATGTATATCTCATAGGGGTCTGCAGACTTATCCTTGTGAATTTGCAGTTCTCAATGAGAAATTTTTGGTTATATACTTTCATTTTCATAATAATTTATTATTAAAATTGTTCATTTTAATAGTGTATTTTAATAATTTTACTAATAGATATTTATTATAATTAAAATAATAAATTATTTAATAATTTTTAATATTGATTCCATAATTTTAAAATACTATATGACTTTAGTTCTAGTTAGTGTCAAATAATACTTTTCACCATTAGGAAATAGATAGTAATGAGAAATTACCCTTGAGTTTACCATTGATTTTCTCAGATTGCATAATACTCTTTTCATGTAGAATAGACTTCTACATCAAGATGGTCCTGAATGAATCACCTCTTCCTGTATGAACAACCCTTTGCAGGGTGACTATGTCACTGAGTAGTAATCCACTTACCCATCCCTAAAAACTAATCTGGCCTTGTGACTAATGCTGGCTGATAGAATATGTCAAAAATGATATCGTGTGAATTCAAGGCCTTAGAAGCTCTTGCAGTTTTTATTCTTGCCCTCTCAGAATCCTTCTAACATGAAACAAAAAGCCTAGCCAGATAATATATAGAAGTCCATGTGAATAAGAACTAAGACTCCCAGCAGAATCCAGTACCAACCACCAAACTTATAGGTTAGGCCATGTTGAACAATCCTGCCAGGTTGGGCTGCTGACAAACACAGTTTCAAGGAAACAGCCTTTTTAAGTTGTTGGGATAGTTTGGTAAAAAAATATCATGTACCAATCTACTCATGTAGCAGTCTTCTATGTTTAAATATTAATATACTTCTCATCATTTACATGAGCATTATACACATCTTTAGGATTCACTAATCAAAAGTTACCCAAAACATGTTTAGAAAGCAAGAATAACAGACCCAAAATTAATTTTTCCATGATAAAGGATGATAGATCTTTTATTGTCTCAGTATGACAGTTCACCCCACCAATTTGGGGAGGGAAGTTTTTGACTCTCAGGTATTTCTTGAGGTCAGAGGTTGGAGGAACACCTTGATCTTGAGCTCTGCCTAAGAAACTAATATTAGCTGTTGTTTGACTTAGAAAAACATAATCTTCCATAGTCCTTTGCCTTTCTGGAGGTAGAAATTTGAAGAGGTTTTTTGTTCATAAGAAGAATCCTTTTTGAGGAGAAACATTCTTATTCCACTTTTATATTCTTTTCATTTATGATATTTTTTGCTCAGTTGACTATAGTCTATTCTCTAAAGTAGTATTTTAGACTAATGGAACTATATTGCTAGAAATAATAATCTAACAGTTTGTATTCTCTTTCAGTAGAGGTTTAATTTGATGGATGTCATTATTATGACAGAAATCAAAATGACCCTTCTTGGCTGTCCATGAGAAAATATTGATAAGTCTGTGGAGCTGTTAGGGAAAAGTTTATCAAAACATTCAAAGCTGTGGATGATGTAAATCTGAAACTAACAAGGAAGTGATTCCTTCAAGGGAAGAGTTTTTTTTATAAACTATTGGGATCCTAAATACAAGTGTCTATTTTAAAGTAATTTATTTTCTTCTCTTTCAGAAATGCATTATGAGAAGCCTCTTTTTTTATCACTCATTATGTTTTCTATATTAGGAATGATGATATTTTTACATATCCTGAATTATATTTTTAGAAAACTTTTTTTTTTCTCTATGCAGGCCTCCCACTGTTGTGGCCTCTCCCATTGTGGAGCACAGGCTCTGGACGTGCAGCTTCAGTGGCCATGGCTCACAGGCCTAGCCGCTCCGCGGCATGTGGGATCTTCCTGGACCGGGGCACGAACCAGTGTCCCCTGCATCGGCAGGTGGACTCTCAACCTCTGTGCCACCAGGGAAGCCCCTAGAAAACTAATTTTAAAGCAAGTAGTTAGGTAGACATGAGCAGAAAAAGGGGGACACAGCTCAAATGGCAGGAAACCACACATCTTGTAAACAGTGCTGGTCCTTGGGCAAAGAAAGTCAGGAGTCTCCAGACTGACAGGAAACCACACATTTTGGGGTGACAAGTGTCCTAGAGGCAGATGAAGAAAGGTGGGAAAAGGCAGGAATCTCCAGCATCTGAATGTAACGTTTTGCTCATTATGCTTTCATTAAAATAAAACTAACCTTGTAGATAAGAAGTACCCATGATGCACTGATGTCATGACACTTCCAATCAGGGCTACATAAGGACAAAAATCCCTCCTCCCATCAGGAAGTTGGAGCTGAGATGAAAATCAGGAAATATAGCCCTCCAAACCTCTCCCTCCCCAATGAATATTTTGCCCCTTCATATCTACACCCCACATAACCTGCTTGCCACAGAAACTCAAGGCAACCACTCATGTGAGACTACTTGCTCTCCCCTTGAGAACATACTATCATTTAGTAAAACCTTGCTTTGCTTTCTTGACACACCCTGTTGTGTCTCTGAATTCTTTCTGTGAGAGGACAAGAACCTACCATCTATTATCACTAAAAATTATTAATATCAATGAATAGGACAAGATATCAAGAGTGGGGAGAAATTCTTTCATAATACTTTACAACTTAAGTTCAGATAAAATAAAAGTAAAACAGTTTAAGTTTATTCTACCGACAAATTATTGAAGGACATATGCAAGATCCCTTCCACAATAATATAATGTAAATGTAAAATTAAAATGATTATCTACAAATAAAAAATAAGAGTAGAAATATAGAAATACAAAATATGAAGTCCAGTTTGAGTTTTAAAGCTACCTTAAGGCCTCGCAGGTTAAACCTATAGAGTTCTTTCTTATCCTTACACCATAATAAAGAGTAAATATTTATACTCTCAGCTTCTATAATAAATATGGATATGCTACGGGAGACATAAAGTCAAAGCATTTATTTATAAGTACCTTAATAAATATCATTCTCCTGCCTAATCATTTTACTGTAATGAACTTTAAGCTGACAATAGATTGTCTCTTTCCTGGATTTTTATGACGTGTAAATGATGTGATTATCAACTCAGACAGAAACGCATATTGTTCTCTGTGTCAATGATAAAAGCGGAATAGAACCAAAGCTTCAAACACTTTAATAGCTAACCATTTATAAGAAGTAACACCTTTTAAATAAGTCAGTGTAAAGAATGTCAGGATGAAATTCAGGAAACCTGGCTTCATACTGAGACTCTTTATCAGACTGCCTAAGTCTTTTCACATGTGGCCTTTTATTGTAGTGTGAGGATCACAGGGAAAATAATTGCTAAATGGTACATTCAGCTGATTCTCTATTTTGTCTTTATAGTTATGAAAAAGAAGATAAAAGGTAGTGCTCAATCTAGAAAGATCAGAATTTATGGCTCCTGTTGGATGTTCATCTTGAACAGGTTAGATTTCCTAACAAACTGATGAAAAGTAAAGATGAACAACTTAAATCTTCTCTACTAAAAAAATATTTCAGTGAAACATAAAGACATCACAATTATGTAATTAATATTTTTTATTGTTTGCTTTTGATTTACTCTCAGGTTATTAGGATATAAAACCATGTTTAAAACTGGGGAAAAAAAGAGAGAATATTTTAACCTAATAGAGAATGAAGACAGAGATAATTAAAACAGAATTAAATAAGGAAGAGCAGACTCAGGCTGTGAAAAAAATTCAATAGAATCATTTGATTCACCTGAGTAAGTAACAATATAATTTAACACAAGTGTTTACTCAGAAAACTTTAGGTACTTGACAGAATTTGTCATCATTTTTTCTAGAATAGGTAATGTCAACCTTAGTGTATACTAGAAAGTAAGTAATTAAACTCCAAGGGTGCTTTAACACAGATATATATTAAGCTTAAAAACAACACACACAGTTTCAGAGTTTATCTTTGAGGGACGTCTATGGCAATACAAGTTTACCTAGGAAACACAAGAAAAATCTCAAATAAACAACCTAACCTTATACCTAAAGCAACTAGAGAAAGAAGAACAAATAAAATGCTATTAGTAGAAGGAAAGAAATTATAAAATTCAGTGCAGAAATAAATGAAATAAAGACTAAAAATAAAACAGAGAAGATCAATGAAACTAAAAGATGCATCTTTGAAGAGATAAAACAAAATTGAAAAATATTTAGGCAGACTCATCAAGACAAAAAGGGAAAAGACCCAAATCAATAAAATTAGAATTGAAAAAGGAGAAGTTACAACTGACACCACAGACACACAAAAGACCATAAGAGACTACTACAAACAACTATATGCTAATAAACTGGAAAACCTAGAAATGGACAAACTCTTTGAAAGGTACAATCTCCCAAGACTGGACTGGGAAGAAAGAGAAAAATATAAACGGACCAATTACAAAATTGAAAGTGAATCTGTGATTAAAATAATCCCAACAAACAAAAGGTCAGGACCACATGGCTTCACAGGCAAATTCTATCAAACATTTAGAGAAGAGTTAACACCTTTGCTTCTGAAACTATTTTAAAACCTTTTCAAGGAAGTAACACTCCAAAATTCATTCTATGAGGCTACCATAACCCTGATTTCAAAACCAGACAAAGATACCACAAAAAAAGAAAGTTAAAGGCCAATAGCACTGATGAACATAGATGCAAAATTCTTTAACAAAATACTAGCAAGCAGAATCCAACAATACATTAAAAAGATCATACACTATGATCAAGCGGGTTTTGTCAAAGTGATGCAAGGATTTTTCAGTATTGGCAAATCAATCCATGTGATACACCACATTAAAAATTTGAAGAATAAAAACCATAAAATCATCTCAATAGATTCAGAAAAAGCTTTTGACAAAATTCAACACCGATTTATGACAAAAACTCTCTGGAAAGTGGGCTAAGAGAGAACTTACCTCAACATAATAAAAGCCATATATGCCAAACCATCAGCTGATATCATACTCAACAGGAAAAGTTGAAAGAATTTCTTCTAAGATCAGGAAAAAGACAAGATGCCCACTCTTGCCACTTTTATTCAAAATAGTTTTGGAAGTTCTAGCCATGGCAATCAGAGAAGTGAATTCCAAATTGGAAAAGAAGTAAAACTGTCACTGCTTAGTGATGATATGATACTCTACATTGAAAATCGTAAAAATGCTATCAGAACACTACTAGAACTCATCAATGAATTCAGTAGAGATTTAGGATAAAAAATTATACACAGAAATGTGTTGCATTTCTATTCACTGTGGTGCTCCAAGAACAATGGTGTTTCAAGGACAAAAGACTACCTGCCTGAAAAAGTTTCAGCATTACACCCCCTACCAGACTATTAATTGCCCTCCTCACCATGTTGCAATGATTATGAAATCCCTGAGCCACCTGGGTGATGCCCACCTGGGCAACAGGACCTGTTCCAAATAGGAAAGGCATCTGGCCTATACCACTCCCACCCTATAGAAGGAAGGTATATGTGTCTCGACCAATCAGTAAATGAAATTTTCACCTTGGACCATTTCTTTGTTTTCTGGCCATAAAAACTGATCAATAGCACAAGTTCAGGCTCGACTCTCCCAGACTACTAGGAAGCTGGCCTGCTGTTGTGGCAATGACCCTTCCCTCTAATAAATTCTATCTTCTTTACATTCTGTCTTGTATCTGGAAATTCTTTTTGAACCCATGTTCAGACCACGACATTCATTAACAATGGAAAACCAGAAAGAGAAATTAAGGAAACAATCCCATTTATCATCACATCAAAAAGAATAAAATACCTAAGAATAAACCTATCCAAGGAAGCAAAAGACCTGTACATAAAATACTATAAAACACTGATGAAAGAATTTGAAGATGACACAAACAAATGGAAAGATATACTGTATTCTTGGATTAGAAGAATCAATATTGTCAAAATGAAAATACTATCCAAAGCAATCTATAAATTCAATGCAATTCCTATCAAATTACCAATGGCATTTTTCAAATAACTAAACAAAATTTTAAAATTTGTATGGAAACACAAAATACCCCAAATAGACAAAGCAATTTGAGAAAGAAAAGCTGAAGCAGGAGGAATCAGCCTTGTTGACTTCAGACTATACTACAAACCTACAGTAATCAAAACTGCATGGTACTGACACAAAAACAGAAATATAGACCAATAGAACTGTAAAGAAAGTCCAGAAATAGACCCAACACTTATGATCAATTAATCTATGACAAAGGATGCAAGAATATACAATGGAGAAAAGATCCTCTCTTTAATAATTGGTGCTGGGAAAACTGGACAGCTCCATGTAAAAGAATGAAATTAGAACACTCTCTAACATCATACACAAGAATAAACTCAAAATCCTTTAAAGACCTAAATGTGAAACAACATAATATAAAATTCTAGAGGAAAACATAGACAGAACACTCTTTGACATTTAGCAGCAGTATCTTTTAGGATCTGTCTCCTAGAGTAATGGAAAAAATAAAATTAAATGAATGGGACCTAAGTAAACTTAAAAGTTTTTGCACAGCAAAGGAAACCATAAACAAAGCAAAAAGCCAACCTACCAAATGGGAGAAAATATTTGAAAACAATGTGACCAACATGGGATTAATTTCCTAAACATGCAAACAGCTCATACTGCTCAATAACCCAAAAAACAAACAACCCAGTCAAAAAATGGGAAGAAGATCTAAATAGATATTTTGCCAAAGAAGACACAGAGATGGCCAACAGGCACATGAAAAGATGCTCAACATCGCTAATTATTAGAGAAATGCAACTCGAAACTATATTTATCACTTCCCACTAGTCAGAATGACCATCATCAAAAAGTCTAGGAGGGGGGCTTCCCTGGTGGCACAGTAGTTGAGCATCCACCTGCCAATGCAGGGGACATGGGTTCGCACCCCAGTCTGGGAAGATCCCACATGATGCGGAGCGGCTGGGTCCATGAGCCATGGCCGCTGAGCCTGCGTGTCTGGAACCTGTGCTCCGCAAAGGGAGAGGCCACAACAGTGAGAGGCCCGCATACCGCAAAAAAAAAAAAAAAATGTCTAGGAGGACCATCAAGATGACAGAGGAGTAAGATGTGGAGATCACCTTCCTCCCAGCAAATACATCAAAAATACATCTACATGTGGAACAACTCCTATAGAACACCTACCGAACGCTGACAGAAGACCTCAGAATTCCCCAAAGGCAAGAAAATCCCCACGTACCTGGGTAAGGCAAAAGGGAAAAGAAAAAACAGAGACCAAAGAATAGGGATGGAACCTACACCTCTGGGAGGGAGCTGTGAAGGAGGAAAATATTCCACACACTAGGAAGTCCCTTCACTGGTGGAGATGAGGGTGGGCAGGGGAGAAGCTTCAGAGCCACAGAGGAGAGTGCAGCAACATGGGTGCAGAGGGCAAAGTGGAGAGATTCCTGCACGGAGGATCAGTGCCAACTAGTACTCACTAGCCTGAGAGGCTTGTCTGCTCACCCACTGGGGCAGGTGGGGGCTGGGAGCTGAGGCTCAGGTTTCAGAGATCAGATCCCAGGGAGAGGACTAGGGTTGGCTGTGTGAACACAGCCTGAAGGGGCCTAGTGCACCACAGCTAATGGTGAGGGAGTCTGGGAAAATGTCTGGAACTGCCTAAGAGGCAAGAGACCATTGTTTTGGAGTGCATGAGGAGAGGGTATTCAGAGCACCACTTAAATGAGCTCCAGAGACAGGCATGAGCTGCAGCTATCAGTGACAACACAAGAGACAGGCATGCAACTCTAACGCTGTTGCTGCAGCCACTAAGAAGCCAGTGTGCAAGCACAGGTCACTATCCAAACCTCCCCTCCCAAAAGCCTGTGCAGCCCGCTATTGCCAGGGTCCTGTGATCCAGAGAACACACAGCATGCCCCAGGCTGTTGCAACATCATGCTGGCCTCTGCCACTGCAGGCTTATCTTGCATTCTGTTCCCTTCCCTCCCCCTGGCCTGAGTGAGCCAGAGCCCCTAAATCAGCCGCTCATTTAATGCCCTCCTGTCTGGGTGAGGAAAATATGCCTGAGGGCAACCTACAGAAAGAGGCAGGGCCAAACACAAAGCTGAACCCCAGGAGCTGTGTGAACAAAGAAGAGAAAGGGAAATTTTTCTGTGCAACTTCAGAAGCAGCAGATTAAATCCCCACTATCAACTTTATGTACCCTGTATCTCTAGAATAAATGAATAGACAATGAATCATCCCAAAACTGAGGTGGTGGACTTTGGAAGCAACTGTAGACTTGGGGTTTGCTTTCTGAATCTAATTTGTTTCTAGTTTTATGTTTACCTTAGTTTAGTATTTAGAGCTTATTATCATTGGTAGATTTGTTTGTTAACTTGGTTGCCCTCTTCCTTTTTTTAATATATATATATATTTTTTTCCTTTTTCTCTTTTTGTGAGTGTGTATATATATGTTTCTTTGTGTGATTTTGTCTATATAGGTTTGCTTTTACTATTTGTCTTAGGGTTCTCTCTGTTTGTTTGTTTGTTTTTTAGTATAGTTTCTAGGACTTGTTATCATTGGTGGATTTGTTTATTGGTTTGCTTGCTCTCTTCTTTTATTTTTAATTACATTTTTATTTTTATTTCAATGATATATATATATATATTTTATTTTAATAACAGTATTTTCCTTTTTTTTTCTTATCTCCCTTTTCTTCTGAGCTATGTGGTTGAAAGGGTCTTGGTGCTCCACCCGGGTATCAGGCCTGAGCCTCTGAGTTGGGAGAGAAGAGTTTAGGACATTGGCACACCAGAGATGTCCCTACTCCTCATAATATTAATTGGCAAGAGTTCTCCCAGAGATCTCCATCTCAATGCTAAAACCCAGCTCCACTTAACCACTAGCAAGCCCCAGTGCTAGATAGCCCATGTGAAACAACTAGCAACACAGGAACACAAACCCAACCATTAGCAGAGAGGCCACCTAAAATCATACTAAGTTCACAGACGCTTCAAAACACACCACCAGATGTGCACACCAGAAAAAATAGATCCAGCCTCACCCACCAGAACACACTCACTAGTCCCCTTCATCAGGAAGCCTACACAAGCCACTGAAACAACCTCACTCACTGGGGTTAGGCACCAAAAACAACAGGAACAACGAACCTGCAGCCTGCAAAAAGGAGACCCCAAACACAGTATGTTAAGCAAAATGAGAAGACAGAGAAACACATAGCAGATGAAGGGGCAATGTAAAAACCCACTAGACCAAACAAATGAAGAGGAAATAGGCAGTCTACCTGAAAAAGAATTCAGAGTACTAATAGTAAAGATAATCCAAAATCTTGGAAATAGAATGGAGAAAATACAAGAAACGTTTAACAAGGACCTAGAATAACTAACAAACAGAGATGAACAACACAATAAATAAAATTAAAAATTCTCTAGAAGGAATCAATAGCAGAATAACTGATGCAGAAGAATGGATAAGTGAGTGGAAGATAAAATAGTGGAAATAACTACCACAGAGCTGAATAAAGAAAAAGAATGAAAAGAATTGATGACAGTTTCAGAGACTTTTGGGACAACATTAAGCACACTAACATTTGAATTAAAGGGGTTGCAGAAGAAGAAGAGAAAATGAAAGCAGCTGAGAAAATATTTGAAGAGATTACAGTTGAAAACTTCCCTAATATGGGAAAGGAAATAGTCAATCAACTCCAGGAAGTGAAGAGAGTCCCATATCGGATAAATCCAAGGAGAAACACAACAAGACACATATTAATCAAACTATCAAAAATTAAAAACAAAGAAAAAATATTAAAAGCCACAAGGGAAAAACAACAAATAACATACAAAGGAATCCCCATAAGGTTAACAGCTGATATTCCAGCAGAAACTCTGCAAGACAGAAGGATGTGGCAGGACATATTTAAAGTGAGGAAAGGGAAAAAAACTACAACCAAGATTACTCTACCCAGCAATGATCTCATTCAAATTTGACAGAGAAATTAAAAGCTTTACAGACAAGTAAAAGCTAAGAGAATTCAGCACCACCAAACCAGTTTACAACAAATGCTAAAGAAAATGTTCTAGGCCAGAAACACAAGAGAAGGAAAAGGCCTCCAAACAACAAACTGAAAACAATTAAGAAAATGGTAATAGGAATATACATAACTGACAATTACCTTAAATGTAAATGGATTAAATAGTCCAACCAAAAGACACAGACTAGCTGAATGGATACAAGAAATGACCTGTATATATGCTGTATACAAGAGACCCACTTCAGACCTATGGACACATATAGACTGAAAGTTAAGGGATGGAAATTTTTTTCCATACAATGGAAATAAAAAGAAAGCTGGAGTAGCAATCCTCATATCAGATAAAATAGTCTATAAAATAAAGACTATTACAAGAGACAGAAAAGAACACCACAAAATGAGCAAGGAATCAATCCAAGAAAAAGATATAACAATTGTTAATATTTATGCACCCAAAATAGGAGTACATCAATAAATAAGGCAAATGCTAACAGCCATAAAAGGGGAAATTGACAGTAACACAATAATAGTAGGGGACTTTAACACTCAACTTTCACCAATGGACAGATAATCCAAAATAAAAATAAGGAAACACAAACTTTAAATGACACATTAAACAAGATGAACTTAATTGATATTTATAGGGTATTCCATCCAAAAAAACAGAATTCACTTTCTTCACAAGTTCTCGTGGAACATTTTCCAGAATAGATCATTTTGTCGGGTCACAAATCAATCCTTGGTAAATTTAAGAAAACTGAAATCATATCAAATATCTTTCCAACCACAACACTTAAGACTAGATACCAATTACAGGGAAAAAACTGCAAAAAATACAAACGTGGAGTCTAAACAATATGCTACTAAATAACTAAGAGATCAGTAAAGAAATCAAAGGGGCAATCATAAAATACCAAGAAAAAAAATGACAGTGAAAACACAAGGACCCAAAACCTATGGGATGCAGCAAAAGCAGTTCTATGGGGGAAGTATTTACAATACAATCCTGCCTCAAGAAACAAGAAACGTCTAAAATAAACAATCTAACCTTAAAACTAAAGCAGTAAGAGAAAGAAGAACAATAAAGCCCCAAAGTTAGCAGAAGGAAAGAAATCATAAAGATCAGATCAGAAATATATGAAAAAGAAATGAAGGAAATGATAGCAAAGATGAATAAAATAAAAGATGGTTCCTTGAGAAGATATACAAAACTGGTAAACTACTAGCCAGACTCATAAGAAAACAAAGAAGTCTCAAATCAAAAGAATTAGAAATGAAAAAGTAACGACTGACACTGAAGAAATACACAGGATCATGAGAGATTACTACAAGCAACTCAATGCCAATAAAATGGACAACCTGTAAGAAATGGACAAACTCTTAGAAATGCACGACCTTACGAGACTGAACCAGGAAGAAATAGAAAATATAAACGGACCAATTACAAGCTGAAATTGAAACTCTGATTACAAATCTTACAACAAACAAAAGCTCAGGACCAGATGGCTTCACAGGCGAATTCTATCAAACATTTAGAGAAGAGCTAACACCTATCCTTCTCAAATTCTTCCAAAATATAGGAGAAGGAGGAACACTTCCAAACTCATTCTGCAATGCCAAAATCACCCTGGTACCAAAATCAGAAAAAGATGTCACAAACAAACAAAACTGCAGGCCAATATCACTGATGAACATAGATACAAAAATCCTCAACAAAATACTAGCAAACAGAATCCAAGAGCACTTTAAAAGGATAATGCATCATGAACAAGTGGGGTTTATCCCAGGAAGGCAAGGATTCTTCCATATAGGCAAATCAATCAACATGATACACATATTAATAAATTGAAGGGGAAAAACCACATGATCATCTCAATAGATGCAAAAGAAAGCTTTCAGTAAAATGCAACACACATTTATGGTAAAAACCCTCCAGAAAGTAGGAATAAAGGGAACTTACCTCAACATAATAAAGTCCATATATGACAAACCAACAGCCAACATCGTTCTCAATGGTGAAAAACTGAAACCATTTCCACTAAAATTAGGAACAAGACAAGGTTGCTCCCTCTCACACTATTATTTAACATAGTTTTGGAAGTTTCAGCCACAGCAATCAGAGAAGAAAAAGAAATAAAACAAATCCAAACCAGAAAAGGAGTAAAACTGTCACTGTTTGCAGATGACCTGATACATTGAGAATCCTAAAGATGCTACCAGAAAACTACTAGAGCTAATTAATGAACTTGGTAAAGTAGCAAGATACAAAATTAATGTACAGAAATCTCTTTCATTTCTATACACTAATGTTGAGAAATCTTCAAGAGAATTTAAGGAAACATTCCCACTTACCATTGCAACAAAAATAATAAAATACCTAGCAATAAACCTACCTAATGAGAAAAAAGACCTGTATGTAGAAAACTATAAGACAGTGATGAATGAAATTAAAGGTGATACAAACAGATGAAGATATATACCATGTTCTTGGATTGGAGAATCAACATTTTGAAAGTAAATATACTACCCAAAGAAATCTGCAGATTCCATGTAATCCCTATCAAACTACCAATGGCATTTTTCACAGAACTAGAAAAAAAAATTTGCAATTTTTATGGAAACACAAAAGATCCCGAATAGCCAAAGCAATCTTGAGAAAGAATAATGGAGCTAGAAGAATCAGGTTCCTGGACTTCAGATTATACTACAAAACTACAGTAATCAAGATAGTGTGGTACTGGCACAAAAACAGATATATAGATCAATGGAACAGGATAGAAAGCCCAGAGATAAAACCCACACACATATGGTCACCTTATCTTTGATAAAGCAGGTAAGAATATATAATGGAGAGCAGACAGCCTCTTCAATAATGGTGCTGGGAAAACTGGACAACTACATGTAAAAGAAAGAAATTAGAACACTTCCTGACACCATACACAAAATAAACTCAAAGTGGATTAAAGACCTAAACATAAGGCCAGACACTCTAAACCTCTTAGAGGAAAACACAGGCAGAACTCTTTATGATATAAATCACAGCAAGGTCTTGACCCATCTCCTAGAGAAAGGGAAATAAAAACAAAAATAAACAAATGGGACTTAATGAAACTTAAAAGGTTTTGCATAGCACAGGAAACCATAAACAAGATGAAAAGACAACCCTCAGAATGGGAGAAAATATTTACCAATGAAGCAACTGACAAAGGATTAATCTTCAAAATATACAAGTAGCTCATGCAGCTCAATATCAACAAAACAAACAACCCAATCTAATAATGAATAGAAGACCTAAGTAAACATTTCTCCAAAGAAGATACACAGATTTCCAACAAACACATGAAAGAATGCTCAACATCACTAATCATTAGAGAAATGCAAATCAAAAATACAATGAGGTTTCACCTCACACTAGTCAGAATGCCCATCAACAAAAATGTACAAACAGTAAATGTTGGAGAGGATGTGGGGAGAGGCTGTTGCACTTTTGTTGGGAATGTAAATTGATACAGCCTCTGAGGAGAACAGTATGAAGGTTCCTTAAAAAAGTAAAAATAGAAGTACCATACGACCCAGCAATCTGACTCCTGTGCATATACCCTGAGAAAACCGTAATTCAAAATGAGTCATGTACCACAATGTTCATTGTAGCACTATTTACAATAGCCAGGACAAGGAAGCAACCTAAGTGTCCATCGACAGATAAATTGATAAGGAAGATGTGGCACATATATGCAATAGAATATTACTCAGCCATAAAAAGAAATGAAATTTAGTTATTTGTAGTGAAGTGGATGGACCTAGAGTCTGTTATACAGAGTGAAGTCAGAAAGAGAAAGAAAAATACAGTATGCCAGCACATATATATGGAATCTAAAACAAAAAGCAAAAAACAAATAAAAACACAATGTTTTGAAGAACCTAGGGGTAGGACAGGAATAGACACAGGTGTAGAGGATGGACTTGAGGACATGGGAAGGGGAATGTAAGCTGGGACAAAGTGGAGAGTGACATGGACATATATACATTACCGAACGTAAAATAGATAGCTAGTGGGAAGTAGCTGCATAGCACAGGGATATCACCTTGGTGCTTTGTGACCACCTAGAGATGTGGGTTAATGAGGGTGTGAGGGAGATACAAGAGGGAGGAGATATGGGCATATATGTATACGTATAGCTGACTCACTTTGTTATACAGCAGAAACCAACATACCATTGTAAAGAAATTATTCTCCAATAAAGATGTTAAAAAAAATGTCTACAAATATTAAATGCTGGAGAGGTGTGGAGAAAGTGGAACCCTCCTACAGTTTTGGTGGGAATGTAAATCGGTACAGCCACTAATGAGAACAGTATGGAAGTTCCTTAAAAAGCTAAAAACAGAGCTACCAGCAATTCCACTCCTGGGATATATCTGGAGAAAACAATAATTTAAAAGATACATGCACCCCAATGTTCATTTCTGCACTATTTACAATAGCCAAGACATGGAAGCAACCTAAATGCCCATCAACAGATATATGAATAAAGATGTGTATATATATATATATATATATATATATATACACACACACACACACACACACACACATATATATGCATATACATATATATATATATATATATTACTCATCCATAAAAAAGAATGAAATTATGCCATTTGCAGCAACATAGGTGAACCTGGAGATTATCATACTAAACAAAGTAAGCCAGAGAGAAAAAGAAAAATATCATATGATATCGCTTATATGTGCAATTTAAAAAAATAATGATACAAATGAAATTATATACAAAACAGAAATAGACCCACAGACATAGAAAACAAACTTATGGTTACCAAAGATGAAAGTTTGGGGGGAAAAATAAATTAGGTGTTTGGGATTAACATATACACACTACTATATTTAAAGCAGATAATCAACAAGGACCTACTCTATAGCGCAGGGAACTATTCTCAATATTTTTGTTATAATCTATAAGGGAAAATGATCTGAAAGTGTATATATATATATATATATATATATATATATATATATATATATATATATATATATAATTGAATCACTTTGCTGTACACTTGAAGGTAACACCACATTGTAAATCAACTATACTTCAATAAAGAAGAGCTTATCTCTCTTTGTACCTTAATTGACGGTCTCTGACACAGGAAAAATTAAGTAAATTCATGCTTCACATTTATGTATTCCTTTAGTTATTGTCTGCTCTATTATAGAAATATTATAAGGTGGATAAATATTATTTTAATGTTCATAACGTTCATATTTTTGAGTAAATAATAATATTCTAAATCACTTAAGGTTTCTCAAAACTCAGAGCATTTTAATGGTTATTTCATTAATAACTATTGTTTATTATTATTAATGGCTAGACTTCAGTGCAGTACAACCAATATTTTTTAAGCTTCACATACACTGATAGGTAACGTGTAGTAAGGAATATAATCTGAATAATGTTACCTTTGGTAGATGGAGTTCACACTATCCCAATGTATTGAAGCATAAATGTATCAATACTTAGTTTATGATGTAACTATTTGAAAGTATTATATGTACAGATTTACATGTTGCTTTACAAACTTTAGAGTTAATATACAATGATGAGCTGTACTTCACATAGATTTAAATTCAATACATTGTTTTTATGAACTGATATCCAGATTAACTTTCCTCAAATGGTCAATAATATTTTTCTTTAAGATAGATAACCTAAAATTTTACCTAAATTTTATTGAAAAAATAAAGTGTACATTACTATGTGAACACCTCAATTACTGCAGTACTCAATGGAAATCTTTCTAGAATATTAAGTATCAACAGTTTTAATCAATTCCACAATAATTCTTGACCAGGTCAGTGAAAATGACTTTCCAGTTATTTATATAGGATTAATGTCTTATGCATCAATAATTAATTCTGAGCATATTTATGTTTTAAGAGACAGGGTTGGAATGTATAGGCTTTAGCAAAATGAAAAACAAAACAAGACAAACAAAAACACACTTCTCATCCCACCTGAACTCTCAACCAGGTGTGAATTCTAAGAACTAATGACCTAACTTCACTTAGTTTCTTATTTTTAAAATAAAGATAAATGAACATTTCATAGAAAACTACAGAAGAACATTAACACATTGATTTTTACATAGAACATGCTATATAACATATAAAATACTCATTTACCTACTTTCTTCTTTTTTTTTCCTAGAAAAGTGGCCTTTCTTAAGTTTTTGTTGCAGTTCAAATGGAAGAGATTAATAATGAAAGCATAAAAATATTCAGTATTTTACTTGTATTGTTATAGTATGTATTACATTTGCAAAGTTGGTAATATGAACTCAGAGTTTTAAGTCAGCATGAAGTATGTAATTGTCATTGTGAATGCAAAGCACCTAAAAATTAGAAGCTTAAATATGAGAAATAAAGATGACAGTTAATGTGCCATCAAGTTCATGTTCATCATGTGCTACAGACCTAGATGCTGAGGGCTGAGAGAGGAGTTTTACACACACACAATCTATCTTCTGATGTATTTTTGTGATGGTCTATTCCATGAATTTTCAGTCTGTGAATGATGTAATTTAATATAAACTTATGAGCAGTAAGTGTCAAGGTATACTAAGCTTAAATGTGTAAAAGCAGCTTCAGAGGACTAGTGAACAAATGAAAAATGCTAAAACAGCTGAAACTATTGTTTTATCTTTCACTGAATTCTGTTCAAATTATTTTACTCTTGCTGCCAAATCAATTTTTATCCCTTTGATATCTGTTTGTTCTTTCACTCATACACAATAACTCTCCCATGAATTCTTTAATCAGTGAAAGTAGTAGTAATAGTTTGGATTCCTTATACTTAAGTCCCTAGTTTACAACTCAAATTTACCTATCAAGTTAAAAAAAAGTTATTATGTTTCTCTATTTACACTTTATGGCTAAAATACAGGATACGCAGAGAACTTATGAGTTTGTGTGTACTGCTTATTTCTTCTATGTGGTTTCCTGGATTATATTTTTATTTAAAACATAAATTCTAAGATTAATATTATTTTTCAAATCATAAAAGAGCTTAAGACTTGCTAATTTTAATCACAATTATGTGAGGAAAATAAAAGAATCCCTATTTCATCAGTAATATATTCAGTGTGTTTTTATTTACTTTTCTTCTTGGTAATTATATTATTAAATAACTATTAACAGAATATCTGGTTTATTATAATAATGATGCATTTGTATTAACTATTTAATGTGTAAAAATTGTATTACATAAAATGTATTTAACTACTTTTCTATTTAGTAAATATTCAATGGAAGAACTCACTGGAATATTATTTAACATTGTAAAAATAGTTCTAAACATAACAATGTCTCAGGCATATGAAATCAATTTATAAAATAAAAGTGAAATTTTAATGTTTGTTATAAGTAAAATATATTGCATCAGTAATGGAGGAGTATTTCAACTTTAAACAGAAAGAAAATATAATCATCATCACCAGGTAACAAAAATGGGAAAAAATAATAATATATAATTATTCATTCAAATAATACTTTGGTTATATTTTCTTCTAATAATAAAAGACAATCCTAAGATTTACCATCCTAAGAATTTATGCATTAATATTTGCCAGACATATAAGAATAATTGTGTAGCATATTTTTTAGGAATTTAAGAATTTTTCAAAAAAATAAAGATAAAACATTTTAGATTTCAATTTAGAACAATTATTGTAAAATATCTGATTTATTCTCATGATTTACTTTTGCTTTCCCCACACATCACCATCAGCCAGCCGACATTTGGTCCTGTCCAAAACATCCATGGAGATATTTGGTCTACACCAAAAGGTCTTTGTTGCCAAAAATCTGGCCTCTGTTCACTGGTGCTGAATAGAAATGGGGAGACAGATATTTGGAGGAATACGAAAGGGTAGTTTTATTAATTTGCCAGGCAAAGGAGGCCACAGCAAGCTAATGCCCTCAAGACTGTGCCCCACTTCCTGGAAAATAGGAAGGGGTCTTAGAGTTTCCGGGTGAAAAATAGGGCTGTATATAAGGATCTGGGCTGATATAGTGTTGCATTCTTCTTTCCTCCTGGAGACATTGAGATCATTAGGCCTGAAGTCAGGTGGTTCTGGAACAGGTTCTGGCGGTCCTCGAGGTTACTGTTCTGTGACCTTCTTTCTGGAATGATGAATGCTTACAAAGGAAAGGAGTGTTAGGGAGTGTTGTCTTGGAGAAGTAAACATCAGGTGCATAGTACAGTACAACTTTAATTACAGGGCAATCATTTTCGGAGTGCAATTAACCAAGAAAGAGAGGGGAAAAAAATCTGTAGGAGCCTTGTTGAATGGGTGGAAAGAATAAGGGCTAACAAAATGGAGGCACCTCAACTAATTTCTGCTACAGCATCCTTGGTATTGATCCTGTCCAAAACCATTTAACATGGACCAAATATGTTCATGGACATTTTAGATAGGACTAAATATTAAGGACCTTTTGATATGGACCAAATGTTTTTTGGTCCAAATGTATTATGGACATTTTGGATAGGATCAAATGTACTGCAAGGATTGCAATCACCAGCCTGATGAAAAAACCTGGGATTGTATAATGACTGATGTGGTGATCTGAGTTTTAATTCCTTTTCAAGTATTATGATATCTTAGCCAATATATTAATGATATATGTCTCCCTTATATATTTTTAAATCCTTAGTCATTAACTGTTTTAAAAGATTTGGAATAATTTCATTCAGTCTGCATAAAAACTTTAGGCAGTGGATGTTAATTACCATTTTATAAATGAAGGCATTAAGTTTCAGAGAGTTTAAATAGCTTAGTCAGTGTTATTCCAGAAATAAAATAGGCAGAGTAAAAGTGTCTTTGTTCTGTCATTCTCCTTAGGTATAGGCTTTTTTCTTATCAGCCTGTACACATCTTCATTTCAGCAATTAATCATTCACTTTCTTTTAAGAAAGAAGGAAGGAAGAAAAGGAAGAAAGTAGGGGATGAGAAAAGAAAAGAAACCATAACTCTCTGCCACTCTAACATTACCTCTTCTCTCACATCAACTTCTTTAAAGAGTGGCATATTGCAGTTTATAAATTCAAATGCCTAAAAAGGTCATTTGAGAATATTATGAGTGAAGCATCCCAGTACTGAAAGAGATAACATTGAGACTGCATGGCCCTGATCAACCCTGTCAAATACTGTTTCAAGCAAATGTGGGCAGAGATTGATAAGTATTCCAATTTTTCATAGGGAACCATAAATCTAAGGTTTTATGCAAAATCTCTTAATTTTAAATAGTGAGTCAAAAAATTAAAACCAATTTATAATTTCTTATCTATGATCAGTACATTTACTTCCCCCAGATTATTCACGGCTTAACTCTCTGACATCTGGGGTACACCAACAACATTCCACAATAATGGAAGTTGGCAATGACTTACATATCATCTTCTCATACATTTTAATTCGCATCTTAACTGATTGATCAGCAGTTTAGAACTGTCCTTACATATGTTTATTGAAAGATTACTGAGTCACTAAAAAAAGGGATAATTATGTAACATGACAGAAGTGTTAGTTATCCCTACAATGGCAAGCATTACAGTATATAAATGCATCAAATTAACATGCTGTACACCTTAAATTTATACAATGTTATATATCAAATAAACTTCAATAAAAATTAAAAAAAAATAAAGATTCCTTCGCTTGGCTTTCTATCTATTGCTACTCTCCCCTGTCAAGCTCACCTGTTACCACATTTTATTTATTATCTGTCATGCCAGTATGTCCTAACCTTAAGCATTTAGCACACATTCCTGGTTGGCCCTTAAAGGAACAGTTATTTATCTGCATATTCATGTACACAGGTGACAGCTTAAGTGTTAATTTGCCAAACATATGCCTGGTAGTTAAGCTACTTTTGTTTAACCTCAGTAAATGCCATTATACTTTTTATAATTCTTTATTTTTGTTTCACACCTTTATTGTTTTATTTTGCCTTTAATTATATAATCATCTCTTTGGATAATGTATCCCCTACTAGACTGTCACATCTATGGGGACATTAATTTTGTCTTTTATCTTTATTGTGACATCTTAACATATGCTTTTGGGCATGTCTTATTTTTCAGTAAGCAATTTTTTACCTCTCAGCTTCAAATTTACCCTTCAATATATGCTCTGTCATACTGGGAGGAATGCCTCCTGTATGTATTTCTTCACAGCGAGCATGGTGTTGTGCTCTTAGTAGAGGGTGCTGGAGGGATACTGCAGGATGAAGGGGCTCCTAGGTGGCTTCTGGCTGCTCACAGCAGTGGGATCTGTGGGCATGAGAACATTCTGAGGTGCTCTACCCCTGACAGGAAGTCGCTCAGCAAATTGAGAGCCCAGGTTTGACCCAGTGATAATCTTTCCACAGTCCTTTCTACACTCCACCTTTCCTGTCCACACAGGTGTGCTGATTCCCCACTGGCTCAGCAGTGCCTCATTTTGCCGTTGGCCCTCTACTTCTGCACACTCCCGCCTAGGCCCACTAATGAGATTCGGCTGTGTGCCACCTGTGCTGAACATGGTTGCTTTCTGCTTGTTCAGTCATTATAGACTAGTCAGACCCAGATAAATCAGTAAAGCTCTCTGCTGTTCAGTGGGCTACAACTGCACTTTTTCCAAGAACGCTCTTGCAAAGGGAGAGATTCCAGGGAGTTTGATAGAGTTTTGCACACATACCCAACAGGTACTGATTATCTATCTTTAACTTCTATAGGGGGTGACAAGGTCTGCATTGTACCAACAATCATAAAGTTGAAGGTTTCACAATCATATGAATGTGATTCAGATAATGAGCAGCCAAACTACATACATACTAACATGTATATGCTCTCACTACACATATGCCCAAAGATATTTGTTTCAGCAATCCATGTAATAGTAAAAGCTTGAAGAAAACCTAAATGTTGACCAATAGAAAAATAAATTATGGCATGTTGTTGGTAAACTATTTTTGGTTACCTAGCCAGTCCCAATAAACCACTCTCTTTGACATTTTACCATAGAAAATAAACAAACAATTCTGAAGTGTCATTTTTTTTTTGTCTTGGAATGACCATGCAAATTATATCCTAGCCAGTGTGATTTGAAGAAGGTCTGTTGTGAAGCTTCCAAGAAAGTTATTTCTCTATATATAGAGAGAAATAAGTGAAGGGGTTCTTACTGCCTATGTATTTGCTGCTTAAGAATGAGGGCATGATGCAGTGAATTGCAGTCACTACCTTCTAATTATGAGGCAAATCTAAGGATAACTGCTAAGAACCTCTGATGGAAAGAGGTGGGACTGGCTTCATTATTACATTATTTAGCTACAGACCTGCTACCTCCAAATCTTAATTATTTGAGAAATAATCACCATTTAAATTGAGCTTTGTTGAAAATTTCTAATAAGTAAAACTGAATGAATCCTCAACTTATTCCATATTTATTTGGTAGACTCTGAAACACAAAGATTATACCATACTCAAATGCATCAATGTCAATAAATCTTAAAGGTAAAATATTGAGTAAGAAAGTACACTGGTATATATGTTGGAATTTAGTAATCAATAAAAAATTAAAAAGTACCTTACACCAGTCAGAATGGCCATCATCAAAAAGTCTACAAATAATAAATGCCAGAGAAGGTGTGGAGAAAAGAGAACCCTCCTACACTGTTGGTGGGAATGTAAATTAGTACAACCACTATGAAGAACAGTATGGAGGTTCCTTTAAAAGCTAAAAATAGAAATACCATATGATCCAGCAATTCCATTTTGGGGCATATATCTAGAGAAAACCATAATTGGAAAAGATACATGCATCCCAATGTTCATTGCAGCACTATTTACAACAGCCAAGGCATGGAAGCAGCCTAAATGTCCATCAACAGAGAAATTGATAAAAAAGATGTGGTACATATATACAATGGAATATTACTCAGCCATAAAAAATGAAATAATGCCATTTACACAACATGGGTGGACATACAGATTGTCATACTGAGTGAAGTAAGTCAGACAAAGATAATATCATATGATATCATTCATATGTAGAATCTAATTAAAATTGATAAGTGAACTTATTTCCAAAATAGAAATGCACTTACAGATATCAAAAGCAAACTTATGGATACCAAAGGGGAAATTTGAGGTGGGAAGAATAAATCAGGAGCTTGGGATTAATATACACACACTACTATGTATAAGATAGATAATCAACAAGGACCTACAGTATAGCCCAGGGAACTCTACTCAATATTCTGTGATAACCTATATAAGAAAAGAATCTGGAAAAAAATGAATACATGTATATGTATTACTGAATCATTTGTTGTACACCTGAAACTAATATGACATTGTAAATCAACTATATGCCAATAAAATATTTTTTAAAAAATCACTGAAACACAAAAGTTTTTATAGACTTCACTCTTCTAAAATCAGCCATAATTTGGAAATCCATTAATTTCTTATAAAGTACATATAGGGAGTTAAACTTCAAAGATCGCCCCAGACTTAATTTGTTCCAAGGAACTAAGAGATTACATAAGCTATTAAGGAACCAGAAAAGTTCTTCCTGGTTTACCAGTGTAGAAGAGTGCTGTTGAAGAAAAGTGCACTAATAATTATGTATTTCAAGCCATATATAGTATATGAAGTAACGACTTAAGTGGTAAAGATCAGAGTGTGGTGAGGTATATAAGATTATAACAAATATCTTTTTATTTTCTTTCTCTTTGTATATTGCTTTTATAGATATAATATTATGTAACCTGACTTTTATATATCATAAGTCAGACATACATTAAGCATTTAATTTATGTCAGAGAACAAATGCTGCATGACATCACTAAATGTGGAAACTAAAATAGTTGAACTTATAGAATCACAGAGTAGAATGGTGATTACCAGGAGGTGTGTTGGTGGAGGAGATGAAATGATATTGGTCAAGTGGTACAAAGTTTCATTTAGGAAAAATGAGTAAGTTCTGGAGAGCTAATGTACAGCATGATGATTACAGTTAACAATATTGTATTGTATACATGAAATTTGCTTAAGTGTCCTCACACTTGTAAAAAAGGTAACAATGTGAGGTGATGGATGTGTTAATTAGCTTAGTTGTGGTGGTAATTTCACAATGTATATGCATCTAAAAACATCAGCTTACACACCTTAAACATATACAATTTAAATTTGTCTATTATACCTCAATAAAGCTAAAAAGAACAAAAAGTGAAATGTTAGGACCTAAATATCTACACAAATAAGAGAAGAAATATAACAAAACCCTTTATGTATAAATGCCAATTAAGTAAGAAAATGGAATATAAGTAAAACTGGAATATAAGTGAAAGCAGAAAATATTGAAATGTTACTTCAATCAATCAATAAATCAATCAATCAGTCATAAAAGTAGCAAAAATGACTAATGTATTGCTGTGCTAACCCAAGATCATGTCTCCATTGGACTCTTAGGAATATTTAATGATGTCACCAAAGAATTGCTTCTGCAATACTTGGAAAAAGCTGTGGTGATACTTTCAGCTTAATTAAGATGGAGCTAACTGAGTGCAAGGCATTAGAATTGCATAACTTTTTCATAGTTTTTCACTTTCTATGTCAAGACTATAATCCTTAACATTATAAAAGTAGAAAAGTGGGAAATTTATAAATTGGGATATCTTTTGTGCTTCATGCATTGCTAAAAGTGAAAAAGAACTTACTGCCTTATATTTACTATGTATTTACATAAGAAAATGTATCTCGTATTCCAATTCTTTGTAATAAATTAATGTGTGTGTGGATGTAGGCATATATGTATGCACATACATTCAAGCATATGCACAGACACACACACCTACACATATTGCATACATATACATCCTAGAAGAAAAAAAAGAGAAGTGAAATTAAGATTTATTGAGTCTTTACTAAATGTCAGATGACATACTAGATATTGTATGCTATTTTAAATAATTTTCATAATATTTATGTTACCATTTTTATTCCAATTTTACTGATTTAAAAAAAAACTGTAAAAGATAGTTTTATTAAGCACTACTGGAATCATAGCCAATAACAGCAGAGGTTTACTTAAAGCAAGACTCATATTTCTTAAAGGTCATACTTCTACATATAATGTGCTACGTTGGCAAAATCCAGATACATTAGGGTGTTATGGCAACAACTCTATGTTCAAATCATACTCTTATAACTTATTAATTTATTTCCTATACCTGCATATATTTCTGAGCTTATTTTCTCATTTGAAAAATAGATTCTTTTTGTAATTTCACCTTTACTGGTAATTTTGATACATTCATTTCTGATCTTTTGTTTTCTACACATGTATAACTATATATCATTACATAGTTGCAATCATACTGTATACACTGTTTGTGTCCTAATTTTTCACTTAATGTTATACCATTTTCAATTATTTATTCACCTTCTCTTTTTTAAATTAATTTTTAATGAAGTATGAAAAAAATAGACTTTTAATATAGCCTTGTATGAGTGACTCCTCAAAAAATTATTACTGGAGAAACCAAAAATACCTGAGCTATATATAAACATATTAAAATATTGTTTATGTACATATCTTATTTTAACTTCTTTTTTTTTTTGACAGGAGAAGTGTGAGTTAACTTGAAGATGTCTGTTTAATCAATGTCCTATATGCTTGTCTTATGAATATATAGCTGGACATTTTATTTTGTATTTTGCTAAGATTTATTTATAATCATTCAATATGTATTAAGTAAAGACATTTCTTTTTGATTATAGGAATTACATAAAAATGTAAAGAAAGAGTTTATTGATTAAACATAATGTATATATTTATTGTTTTATTTTTTTAACTGATACTAAGAAATTGAATAGTTTTAACTAAATACTCTTCCCATTTTTAACAGTTTTCAACTAAATGTTATATTTAGTTTATCTACAAAAGAGTTAAATTTCAAATACTCCAATATCTCACCTATAATCCATGCATAAGCACATTTGACATGAAAGGAAAACAAGTCTTTTCAAGTGGATACAGATGCCAGATGAACATGCCACAAGGTTATCTCTGGTAATAAATTTACTTTCCTTGTAGTAAAATGATCAGAAAACTAAATGGCATAAGGGTAAAATGTTGTCTGTGGAAGCCTTTGTTTGATCTAGGCAAATATAGACTATTCTTGACAGCAGGTCAAAATACTTCAATCTGGAATCTCAAAAAGCTTTTATAATCCACTCTCATTTGTTTGTATAGATTTATGAAAGACATGATGGGTGAAACCTAGTTGTACTCTGTCTATAAAAAATAAACAAATCAAAGAAGAAGCAACTAAAATATTCCTATTGTCCGGCAATCAAATATAATCATCTTATATTCAACATCCTTAATTATTTTGCTTCAGAGTGCTACAAATATATGTCTAACCAAATTATCATAGATGTAGGCATAAAGAAGCCCAGTTTTAATCAAGTGCCCAAAACCAAAAAGCAAGCCAAAAAGAAAGAAACAATTAAATGGTTAGTTTCAACTTCCAAAATATACATAAAGGGGGGAAAACCTAATTTAAATAGGCTATTCTTTTTTAAGATTTCTTATTTATTTATTTATTTATTTATGGCTGTGTTGGGTCTTAGTTGTGGCACACGAGATTTTCGTTGAGGCATGTGGGATCTTTCATTGCGGCATGTGGGATTCTCTCTAGTTGTCGCATGTGGGTTTTCTCTTCTCTAGTTTTGGTGCACAGATTCCAGAGCACATGGACTCTGTAGTTTGTGGCACACAGGCTCCCTAGTTGAAGTGCACAAGCTCAGTAGTTGTGGTGCATGGGCTTCTTTGCCCCGTGGCATTTGGGATCTTAGTTCCCAGACCAGGGATCAAACCCATGTCCCCTGAACTGGAAGGTGGATTCTTTAACACTGGGCCACCAGGGATATCCCAAGTAGGCTATTCTTTCATAGAATAAATAAAATTATCTTATTTTCTATAAAAGAAAAATAAAATGCTTCAATATTACAACATTAATTGATACATAAGAAGTATCCATATCTAAGGCAGATTAGAGACTGAATTAGGAAATACATGACTGAAAAACCAAAAAGTGCTAAAATAGGAAATAATATTGAAGATTTAAGTGAGAATATCCTTGTCATTTTGGAAAATAAGTGATATATTGGAGGTAATTACATTGTAGATTCAATAAATTTGGAAAATAACATGTTATGAAGATCTGATTGGGTTAGATTGTAGAATTTAGCACAATTTGGAGATTTCTAAGATCCATTCCAGGAGCTGGTGATACAAGTAAAACCAATAGAAAAAGAAAATTTTAATCCTGCACATCATTCATTCTCATGAATTCAGTTTTTCATGTATCTTTTTGCCATATTGACTCAGTCTTTTCATTTCTTACCTTTCCTTTTGTCCTTCAGTGTCTAGCAAAGATTCAGGTCTATTACAAAGTATTCCTTAGGGGGAATAAGTTGTACATTTCTTGCAGGTATCATACTGATTATTACTGAATTTATATTATTTGCCCTTATTCTGATGGTCAGCTTTATAAAGGATCAGTATGCATTTTTTTTCATTTTTATAAGCAGAAAATTGTTTGTTTTGGTGTCTCACATGTGAAGAAGAATGACAATAATAGTAGAAATTTTAGATCTTGGACATTTTATCACTGACAAAACTTGGTAAGAGTGAAACATTATGGCGGAGGGGGGAGAAAGGTTATGAATTGCTCAGTAATCAACCAACAAGCATTTATAACTATTATCATTTGCTTAATACTCCAGGTGGTACTGCAGTGAAGGCAACATTTGAGTTGTGCTTCCATTCCTGAAGGCAATTTTAATTTAGTGATATCCCTTATACCAGGGCAATTGAAATAATAAAATTATTCAACTGAGCTCTTACTATTTAAAGTTTTCAAAAACTGCCCTTGGACACCATCATTTTTTTATACTAGTTTCGCCAAAAGTACTAGTCAATTCAGTATTTTAAATATCATCTCTATTCAGATAATTTCCAAATTATATCTGCAATTTGAACTTCCCTTAATATCCCAGGACTCTATTTCCACATTTAATATATTTAATTTATTTAACAGATGCATTTATTAATCACCTTTTTACATGACCCTCTCTAAGCTCTGTGGCAATATCTTTCTCAGTTTTAACAGCTCTGTATCTTAGGGTAACCTTTGATTCTTGACCATTGAAATGTACAGTAGTTCGGTATCCCATTAAGCAATTATGGTCATTTAAGTTATTTAATAAGCTCCCAAACAATTTTTATTTACAATTCTTTCTTCACAAAAATTTTGTCAGGATTTTCTCTCCCTGAAATTTTCAGGTACTTTGTAGAAACTTAACCCCCCCTACTTTTCTACTCTCAGAATGTATATCTGTAAAATTGTATTTGCATATATGATTATTTGATTATGTTGAATTTTGATTTAGAAAAACAAGTTTTTTTTATTTTTTATATCTGCTTTTCAACAACATATTTATTATTTAGCTGAGAGGGCAAAATGTATGGTTAGCTCTACATTTGATAACTTCATAGCAAAAAATAAAAGGCTGTTATAAACTCTTATTTTTATTTCAGCTTTTTGTTTTCCTCACAGATGTTGCTTGTGGCTCTGAGATGATTGTTGTCTACACCATTTACCTATCCCAAGAATTATTGCAAAAACTGTACCTTTATCTTTACTTCTACTTCCCATTTTACTACCACCTCCATTTTCCTTCTTTTTCTAATTATCTTCAACAAGAAGGAAAAACAACTCACAGATTTCAGTACTGAAATCAATATGGATGAAGAATGTTGAGAAATAAATGACTGTAAGTGCATTTTAAGGTAAGAAAAATATTCTCTTGGGTGAGGATTGCTGTATTACATTGCTAGAATTTATTTCACTTTATAGAACAGGTGAATTATTAAGATAATGAGTGCTTCAGTGATTCCCTCCTCCAGTAAATCAACTATTGAAATAAAGAAATTCTCCCTTTCCTCTCATAGATCCAGGGAGTCATATTCTGATTAACCCAGTATGGAATGGTAACTTTTGTGTTCTATGACATGTGGCAGGAACAGGGAGTGGGGTGGATTAAAGTGGATTATCTCAGAGACTGGGCAAATTAGAGAGGAAACAGATTAGTGGTGTTTTAGAGCCAAGAGTGGGGGTGGGGAGAAATAGCTAAAGGTGAGATGATGATAATGTTCTAAAATTGACTGTGGTGATGCTTGTACATATCTGTGGATGTACTAAAAGCCATTGAGCTGTACACTTTAGATGGGCAAATTGTATGGTGTGGATTTTGTGTCTGTGAAGTTGGTTTTTAAAAATAATTGGAAATAAACAGTAGAAGAGGAAAGAGTTAGGATAATATGAGCTATCTGGAAGTAAATGTGAAAATAGAGTTCATTGTGTAGATATTGTATTACACAATTTATCTGCTCATATATGTTTTTCATATAGTGGCACTTTCTATTAAGATAATTACATAAAAACAAAGTTACAGTAACTAATGTCTAAAAATTACTTATACTAAAATGTTATAAAATGTTATTAATATATAATCATAGAACATATGGTTCACTTGATTTCATTACAAATGCTGGAGAACAACTACTCTACTAGATTATTAGTATTCCAATGTGGTTGTATATAAAAAATAATCTCAAGAACTATCTATGTCAGATATGTGGATTAAGAATATCTAGGGTAGTATCAGGAAGATGTGTACAGTTTTATTAATAATCTTTTGTGATCTTCATTCTATAGCCAGCTAGTAAATATTTCACAGATTAGAATTTGGTAATTACTGGGATAAATGTTTACCACAATTCATATCAAGGTAACTACTGAATTTTCGAACAACATACTTAGAAGGAAAAAGTAACTCTAAGGCGTGTTTCAAGGAAATGTTACAGCATTCAAATTTATACCATGGGGCAAACTCAAAGGAGTACATAGATTATACAAGATTTATCTTTGACATAGGAATAACTGGTAGATGTAAGGAAATATTAAGAATATATTTCTTCAGTACTTTTGGTAACCTCACGTGATATCTGAGAGAATATAATAAGATTGGTGGAAGGTCAAAATTAATTTTATAGGGACTTTCTTCTGGATCTTCATAAAATTGTTTACCAATCCTTGGAACTTCACAATTTATTGTTAGACAACTCCCAATGCATTTTCTACAATGAATCCTACCTTGAGTATATCAGTTCTCCTTTTCCAACACTATTTTTTCTGTTTCACAGAAAAATTAATTCCAAATATAAGATTCTCAACAGTATACAAAAAAAGGAAAGTTACACATTTTATATTCCTTACCACACTGTATATTATAATTTAATGGTTGAGAAAAGTAAAGGAAGTAGAAGTTATCACCTGAAAGAGTCATGGGGGGACCATCAAGATGGCAGAGGAGTAAGATGTGGAGATCACCTTCCTCCTCACAAATACATCAAAAATACATCTACATGTGGAACAACTCCTATAGAACACCTACTGAATGCTGGCAGAAAACCTTATGCTCCACAAAAGAAGGCAGTGCACTGCCTAAATGAGCTCCAGGGACAGGTGTGAGCCACAGTTATCAACTTGGAAACCAGAGATGGGAACAAAATGCTAAAACTGCTGCAGCAGCCACCAAGAATCCTGTGTGCAATCACAGGTCACTACCCACATGCCACCCACCACTCCCACCCCAGGAGCCCATGCAGTCCACCACTGCCAGTGTCCAATTATGCAGGGACAACTTCCCTGGAAGAACACACAGAACACCTCAGGCTGTTGCAATGTCATGCTGTTCTCTGGGGCCACAAGCTCACCCCACATTTCAATTATAACTACGGTACCCTTCCCTCCACCCAGCATGAGTGACCCAGAGCCCCCTAACCCTAATCAGATGCTGATTAAACCCTGTCCTCTCTGGGTGGAAACAGCAGCTTGAGGGAAACCTGCATGCCAAGGTGGGGCCAAAACTGAAGCTGAACCCCAGAAGCTGTGTGAACAAAGAAGAGAAAGGGAAATTTCTCTGTACAGCATCAGATGCAGTGGATTAAATCTCCACAATCAACTTGAAGTACCTTCATCTGTAGAACACCTGAATAGACAATGAATCAACCCAAAATTGAGGAAGTGGACTTTGGAAACAACTGTGGACTTGAGGTTTGCTGTTTGTGACTGACCTGTTTCTGATTTTTATGTTTATCTTAGTATAGGTTTAATGCTTGTTATCACTGGTGGATTTGTTTATTGGTTTGGTTGCTCTATTCTTTTTTAATTACTTTTTAATTTTTTTCTATTTTATTTTATTTATTTTATTTTATTACTATTATTTTTCTTCTTTATTTTTTTCTCCCTTTTCTTCTGAGCCATATATCTGACAGGTTCTTGGTGCTCTGACCAGCTGTCAGGCTTGAGCCTCCAAGGTGGAAGAGCTGAGTTCAGGACATTGGTCAACCAGAGACCTCCTAGCACCTTGTAATATCAATTTGTGAGAGCTCTCCCACAGACCTACGTCTCAAACCTAAGACCAAGATAGACCCAACAGACAGCGGGCTACAGTGCTGGACCTCCCAGGCCAAATGACTAGCAAGACAGGAATACAACACACCACACATTAGCAGAAAGGCTGACTAAAATCATACTAAGTCCAGAGACACCCCAAAACACACCATCAGATAGAGCACTGCTGATCAGAAAGACAAGATCCAGCTCCACCCACCAGAACACAGGCACCAGTCCCCTCCACCAGGATACCTACACAAGCCACTGAAACAATCTCACCCACTAGGGGCAGACACCAAAAACAATGGGAACTATGAACCTGCAGTCTGCTAAAGGAGACCCCAAACACAGTAAGTTAAACAAAATGAGAAGACAGAGAAATACACAGAAAGTGAAGGAGCGAGGTAAAAACCCACCAGACCAAACAAATGAAGAGGCAATAGGCAGCCTACCTGAAAAAGAATTCAGAGTAATGATAGTAAAGATGATCCAAAATCTTGGAAAAAGAATCGAAAAAATACAAGAAACGTTTAACAGGGACATAAAAGAACTAAAGAGCAAATAAAGACTGATGAAAAACACAATAAATGAAATTAAAAACTCTCTAGAAGGAATCAATAACAGAATAACTGAGGCAAAGAAATGATAAGTGACCTGGAAGATAAAATAGAGGAAATAACTACAAAAGCTCAGAATAAAGAAAAAAGGATAAAGAGAATTGAGGACAGTCTATGAGACTTCTGGGACAATATTAAATGCATGAACATTCAAATTATAGGGGTCACAGAAGAAGAAGACAAAAAAGAAAGGGTCTGAGAAAATATTTGAAGAGATTATAGTTGAAAATTTCCCTAACATGGGAAAGGATATAATCAATCAAGTCCAGGAAGTGCAGAGAGTCCCATACAGGATAAATCCAAGGAGAAACATGCCAAGACACATATTAATCAAACTATCAAAAATTAAATGGAAAGAAAAAATATTAAAAGCAGCAAGGGAAAATCAACAAATAACATACAAGGGGCTCTCCATAATGTTAACAGCTGATCTTTCAGAAGAAACTCTGCAAGCCAGAAGGGAGTGGAAGGACATATTTAAAGTGATGAAAAGGAAAAGCCTACAACAAAGATTACTCTACCCAGCAAGAATCTCATTCACATTCAAAGGAGAAACTAAAACCATACAGACAAGCAAACCCTAAGAGAAATCAGCACCACCAAACCAGCTTTTACAACAAATGCTAAAGGAACTTCTCTAGACAGGAAACACAAGTAAAGGAAAAGACCTACAAAAACAAACCCAAAACAATTAAGAAAACGCTAATAGGAACATACATATTGATAATTACCTTAAATGTGAATGGATTAAATGCTCCAACCAAAAGACACAGGTTTACTGAATGGATACAAAAACAAGACCCGTACATATGCTGTCTACAAGAAACCCACTTCAGAACTAGTGACACATGTAGACTGAAAGTGAAGGGATGAAATAAGATATTCCATGCAAATGGAAATCAAAAGAAAGATGGAGTAGCAATTCCCATAACAAACAAAATACACTTTAAAATAAAGACTGTTACAAGAGACAAAGAAGTACACTACATAATGATCAAAGGATCAATCCAAGAAGAAGATATAACAATTGTAACTACTTATGCACCCAACACAGGAGCACCTCAGTACATAAGGCAAATGCTAACAGCCATAAAAGGGGAAATGAAGTAAAACAATAAAGTAGGGTACTTTAACACGCACTTTCACTAATGGACAGATTATCTAAGATAAAAATAAATAAGGAAACACAAGCTTTAAATGACACATTAAACAAGATAGACTTAATTGGTATTTATAGGACATTCCATCCAGGAAAAAAAAAAATTACACTTTCTTCTCAAGTGCTCATGGAAAATTCTCCAGGATAGACTTCTCCTGGGTCGCAAATCAAGTCTTGGTAAATTTAAGAAAATTGAAATGACATCAAGTATCTTTTCTGACCAGAACACTGTAAGAATACATATCAATTACAGGGGAAAAAAACTGTAAAAAATACAAACACATAGAAACTAAACAATACATTACTAAAGAACCAAGAGCTCACTGAAGAAATCAAAGAGGAAATCAAAAAATACCTAGAAACAAACAACATTGAATACACAATGATCGAAAACCTATGGGATACAGCAAAAGCAGTTCTAAGAGGGTCATTTATAGCAATACAATCCTAAACAACCTAACCTTACACCTAAAGCAATTTGAGAAAGAAGAACAAAAAACCCTCAGAGTTAGCAGAAGGAAAGAAATCATAAAGACCAGATCAGAAACAAATGAAAAAGAAATGAGGGAAATGATAGCAAATATCAATAAAATTAAAAGCTGTTTCTTTGAGAAGATAAACAAAATTGATAAACCACTAACCAGACTCATCAAGAAAAAAAGGGAGAAGACTCAAATCAACAGAATTAGAAGTGAAAAAGGAGAAGTAACAACTGATCCTGAAGAAATACAAAGAATCATGAGGAATTATCATAAGCAACTATATGCCAATACTATGTACAACCTGGAAGAAATGGACAAATTCTTAGAAAAGCACAATCTTCCGAGACTGAATCACGAAGAAATAGAAAATTTAACAGACCATTCACAAACATTTAAACTGATTAAAAATCTTCCAACAAACAAAAGGCTGGGGCTAGATGGTTTCACAGGTGAATTCTACCAAACGTTTAGCAAAGAGTTAACACCTATCCTTCTCAAAGTCTTCCAAAATATAACAGAGGGAGGAACACTTCAAAACACATTCTATGAGGCCACCATCACCCTATACTAAAACCAGACAAAATGTCAGAAAAAAAGAAAACTACAGGCCAATATCACTGATGGACATAGGTGAAAAAATCCTCAACAAAGTACTAGCAAACAGAATCCAACAGCACATTAAAAGGATCATACAACATGATCAAGTGGGGTTTATCCCAGGAATGCAAGGTTTCTTCAATATATGCAGATCGATCATGTGATATACCATATTAACAAACTGAAGGATAAAAAACATATGGTAATCTAAATAGATGCAGAAAAATCTTTCAACAAAATTCAACACCCATTTATGAAAAAAGCCTCCAGAATGTAGGCATAGAGGGAACTTGCATTAACATAATAAGGGCCATATATGATAAACCCATAGCCAACATCATTATCAATGATGAAAAACTGAAACCATTTCCTCTATAATCAGGAATAAGAGAAGGATGCCCACTCTCACCACTATTATTCAACATAGTTTTGGAAGTTTTAGCCACAGCAGTCAGAGAGGAAAAAGAAATAAAATGAATCCAAATTGGAAAAGAAGAAGTAAAGCTGTCACTATTTGCAGATAACATGATACAATACAAAGCAATCTACAGATTCAATGCAATCCCTATCAAATTACCAATGGCATTTTTCACAGAACTAGAACAAAAAATTTCACAATTTGTATAGAAACACAAAAGATCCCGAATAGCCAAAGTAATCTTGAGAAAGAAAAAGGGTGCTGGAGGAATCAGGCTCCCTGATTTCAGATTATACTACAAAGCTACAGTAATCAAGACAGTATGGTACTGGCACAAAAACAGAAATATTGATCAATGGAACAGGACTGAAAGCGCAGAGGTAAAACCACGCACATATGGCCACCTTAATTTTGTTAAAGGAGGCACAAATATACAGTGGAAAATACAGCCTCATCAATAAGTGGTGTTGGAAAAAGTGGACAGCTACATGTAAAATAATGAAATTAGAACACTTCCTAACATGATACACAAAAATACACTCAAAATGGATTAAAGACCTAAATGTAAGACCAGGCACTGTAACACTCTTAGAGGAAAACACAGGCAGAACACTCTATGACATAAATCACAGCATTATCCTTTTTGATAATCCACCTACTAGAGAAAAGGAAATAAAAACAAAAATAAACAAATGGGACCTAATGAAACTTAAATGCTTTTGCACATTAAAGGGGACCATAAACAATAGGAAAAGACAACGCTCATAATGGGAGAAAATATTTGCAGATGAAGCGACTGACAAAGGATTAATCTCCAAACTATACAAGCAGCTCATGCAGCTCAGTATCAACAAAACAAACAACTCAATCCAAAAATGGGCAGAAGACCTAAATAGACATTTCTCCAAAGAAGATATACAGATTGCCAGCAAACACACGAAAGGATGTCCAGTATCACTAATCATTAGAGAAATGCCAATCGAGACTAAAATGAAGTGTCACCTCACACCATTCAGAACGGCCAACATCAAAAAATCTACAAACAATAAACGCCTGAGAGGCTGTGGAGAAAAGGGAACTGTGTTGCACTGTTGGTGGGAATGTAAATTGATGCAGCTACTATTGAGAATAGTATGGAGGTTCCTTAAAAAAGTAAAAATAGAACTACCATATGACCCAGCAATTCCAGTACTGGGCATATACCCTGAGAAAACCATAATTCAAAAATTGTCATGTACAACAATGTTCATTGCAGCAATACTTACAAGAGCCAGGTCATGGAAGCAACCTAAGTGTTCATCAACAGATGAATGGGTAAAGAAAATGTGGCACATGTATACAATGGAATATTACTCAGCCATAAAAAAATTGAGCTATTTGTAGTGAGGTGGAAGGACATAGAGTCTGTCTTACCAAATGAAGTACGTCAGAAAGAGAAAAACAATTATCGTATGCTAACACATATATATGGATTAAAAAAAAAAGTAAAAAATTTTCTGTGAACCTAGGGGCAAGACAGGAATAAAGATAAAGAGGTAGAGATTGGACTTGAGGACATGGGGAGAGGACAGGGTAAGCTGGGATGAAGTGAGAGAGTAGCATTGGCATATATATATACTACCAAATGTAAAATAGACAGCTGGTGGGAAGCAGCTGTATTGCACGGGGAGTTCATCTTGGTGCTTTTTCACCACCTAGAGCAGTGATATAGGGAGAGTGGGAGGGAGTGGCAAGAAGGAGAGGATATGGGGATATATGTATACATATAACTGATTCACTTTGTTACACAGCAGAAATTAACACAACATTGTAAAGCAATTATACTCCAATAAAGACGTTAAAAAAAAAAGTCATGGGAACTACCCCAAGAATACCTGAGGGGTGTGTGTGTTTGTGTGTTAACACAAACCTATATATTCCATCCAAAATAACTAAATAGATTTAGATTTGCTTTTGCTGATGTAGAAAAGTGGTATGCATATATATCTTGAAGATACTAATCATAGATGTTACCAAACACATGTACACTGACTTATGTCATAAAGATAAACTCTGGTTTGTATATCTTTCCATACTCTACCAGAAAACCTTATTTAGATGAATGTTGAAATAGCTGTGATAAATCATTGCTAAGAAGAACATACAGTGATACAAATAGTCTTTACAAATACAGCATAGCCTCAGGGCTTTTTTCCCCCTGCAATAAGTAAGATTTAAGTAAATGTTTTTGCAACATGAAATTCCGATTTTTCACTGAAAATTGTATTTTCAGGTTTTCTCCATTAGAGGACTCTGCAACCAGAAGAAATTAGTCTTTCACATTACTTGGAACATTTTGCCTAAGATCCAACAGCAACATGTCAAAGCTGTAACAATTATAATGAGGAGGAAGTGTTTCCAGACACTATAGACGTTATTTATAACTTTGTAAGTTTTTAAGGTCTAAAATTGAGAACTTGAACCAAGTGTTGTAATACAACACAAAAGTAAATTATAGTCGGTGCACAGCAATTCAGAGTATTTTATTTATACCCTTATATTACATATCATAACTCTTGCTTGTAAATAATTACACTGTAGCTAGGAGTGGCATATGCAAGATTCAACTATTATTTGGGCAGAGGAAGGAGTCTGCAATTGTAGCAAAATGAAAAACAGTGCAATTTTTATAAACATATGAGTTATATTTGTAATATTCCCCTTTGGAATGCTGAATTTTTTTTTTTTTTTGTGGTACACGGGCCTCTCACTGCTGTGGCCTCTTCCTTTAAGGAGCACAGGCTCCGGACGCTCAGGCCCAGTGGGCATGGCTCACGGGCCCAGCTGCTCCGTGGCACGTGGGATCTTCCTGGTCCAGGGCACGAACCCGTTTCCCCTGCATCGGCAGACGGATTCTCAACCACTGCGCCACCAGGGAAGCCCAGGAATGCTGAAAATTTTTACATTTTGAAAGTGAGGTTAGTTAGAGCTGAGAACTACTAGATTCCCTTGGTAACAATGTGCCTGTAGATAACTGAAGTTCCCAAAAGAAGGTTAGAAAACATAGTTTTGATAGTTCTCAGAAAGAATAAAAGTATTTACATGACCTAAATATGCAATAATGTTGTACTGTACAAGACAAAATATTGCTAATATGTTGAAATTACCTCTTTGTATTGCAAACTATAGAAAAGACACACATACACACATGGGGAGTATATATAGATAATGAAAAATAGAAATATTACTAAAAAATAAAGCATTCCCATAATGTACAGTGTTCCACAGGGACTGCAGTTAGTCCATAAATAGGAAAGCCAATCCAGCTGGGCTATAAGGCACATACTTGAAGACTTGGTTCTTACTGACTATGTCCATAGCTAAAACGGCATGCCTATGAAGGAAAGGTTGTATCAGAGATTCATTATTAGCCTCTCTATTATAAATGAGATAGGAATTCATAACTTTTCAGTTTCAAATTCAGATATTTGACTTGTTGCATATCCCAAATTGATTAACAAATGCTTTGCTTCAGAGCATATATGCTGTGCCACACTCAATTCAGGCATTTCTGCTCTATGATTGCTCTCATCCAAACAAACGTTTCAGTGTTATACTAAGTTTTGAATAGATTTTGATATTTATGTTTATTACAAAGATTTATATAGGTAGTAATTTAACTTAAAAATATTCTGCTTTTCCCCCTCAAGATTCTCAAGAATAGGTTGAGATTGCAAGTTAAGCTCTATAAAAAAGAAACAACAGGTCCAAAATGGAGCCATTTATGATAAACACCACTAAGATTTACTACCTAACCTATTTTTAGTTTCATCCTCTTCCAGCAGTGGAATTTAAATGAATCAGTTTGGAATATCCTGATCTACACTAGTGAGTAATCAGCCTGATAAGACTCGCTGCTTTTCCCTAAGGGAAGTAGAGTTTGCCTGAAATAATCCACTCTTTTAACTTCCATGTCTCACCCTCCTTTTGCCTATAAAAGTCTTCTATTTCGTACAGCTCCTTGGAGCACCCTTCTATCTGTTAGATGGGTTGCTGCTTAATTCATGAATCACCAAATAAAGCTAATTAGATTTTTGAATTTACTCTGTTGAATTTTCTTTAAAACAGCTATAAAACCTATTGTCTTTGGCATTTAGCTTTATGAATGAGGATTCTGTCATAATGCATAATCACAATAAAATGTGGAAATAAATTTGAGAAATGTTAGGTAAAGATTGCAAATTTCATCTCTGATTCACAATGCCATGCTTATCAAAGATAATTATTATTTAAATGCAATATAAATATTATAATTATGAATTTTATTTAAAAAGATATATAAAATACCACCCATTTGGGGACATATTCCTCCATGAATGTCATATATATAGAAATTTATGACATTTACTGTCAAGATAACAATGTAGGGACTTCCCTGATGATCCAGTGGTTAAGAGTCTGCACTTCCACTGCAGCAGACAGAGGTTCAATCCCTGGTCTGGGAACTAAGAAACTAAGATCCTGCATGCTGCATAGCTTGGCAAAAAAAAAAAAAGATAACAATGTTACATATAAGGAAACATTCCTGAAGGTTAAAGTGTAGAGACATCACCTTCTTCAAAGTGATTCCAGGGTATAAAGGTAAAAACCTTTCTTTCCTTTCAAGAAAGACTTGCGTACATTGATAAGCAAAATAAGGATAAGGAAGTAAATAAAATAAAGCAAAATAAAGATAAGATTAAAGTAAGTTAAGGCCTTTCTCTCTCTTTCTCTCTCTATTTCAAGAGTGAATGACATTTAGGTCACCAGTAGTCCTAGATAAGATCAGTGTTGTATAATTTTCTGGTTCCACTCCTGTGATGTACCCACTGCACACACAGGTAACACCTGGCTCTCACAAAATGCCCTCTGAATATTGGTAATAAGGGAATGACACAAGATTCAGAGTTTCTGACATAGAAATACCCTTTTCATATAAATTATAAATGAGGAGTTCCATGTTGTGTTATTTAAGAAATATATATTTCACTAAGAGAAGGTTTACAAGCTATGACACAATGATGTCATCTTCATCTCATTACATCAAATTGTCCTATAAACTTTAACAAATAAGTATAGCCAATGATACACATGTTCTAAAACATGTCCAATGAAACAATGCTTAAAATTTTCACAATATTTCTTTCTTTCTTAAATTAAGGAGAATTCCCTTACAACATTTTGAGATACATAAAGGTTAAAATGCAGTGTATTCTGCAATCATCATTTAGCCTCTTTCTTTTGTCAAATCACATGTATTTCTCTGATGCTCTTTTGAATGTTGTCTATTTTTTCCATTTTATTAAAATGTGTTAAACATACAATAAAATCTATAGATTTTGACTATATTTTTATTAAAATTTTTTTTTTTACTGTATACAGTTGTCTAACAACTGCTATGATCCAGATATGAAATAACTTGAAGTTTTATGCTTCTGGTCTTACAGAAGCATAGGTCTTTAGGTCTGTGATCCATTTTGAGTTTAGCTTGTGTATGGTGTTAGAGAATGTTCTAATTTCATTCTTTTACATGTAGCTGTCCAGTTTTCCCAGCACTACGTATTGAAGAGACTGTCTTTTTTCCATTGTATATTCTTGCCTCTTTTGTCATAGATTAATTGACCATAAGTGGGTGGGTTTATTTCTGGGCTCTCTATTCTGTTCCACTGGTCTATGTCTCTGTTTTGTGCCAGTGCAATACTGGTGTGATTACCGTAGCTCTGTAGTATAGTCTGAAGTCAGGAAGTATGATACCTCCAACTCTGTTCTTCTTTATCAATATTGGTTTGGCTATTCAGGGTCTTTTGGGTTTTCATACAAATTTTAAAGTTATTTTTTCTAGTTCTGTGAAAAATTCCCTTGGTATTTTGATAGGGATTGCATTTAATTTAATAGGGATTGGGTTGGGTAGCATGGTCATTTTAACAATGTTAATTCTTCCAGTTTGTGAACACAATATATCTTTCCATCTTTCTGTGTTGTCTTCAAGCAGCACTTTCATCAATATATCATAGTTTTCTGAATACAGGTATTTTACCTCCTTAGGTAGGTTTATTCCTAGGTAATTTATTATTATTGTGGGATTGTAAATGAAATTGTTACCTTAATTTCTCTGACAGTTCATTGTTAGTGTATAAAAATGCAACAGCTTTCTGTATATTATTTTTGTACCCTGCAACTTTATGAAATTCATTGTTGACCTCTAATAATTTTCTGCTCACATCTTTAAGGTTTTCTACATGTAGTATCATGTCATCTGCTAACAGTGACAGTTTTACTTCTTCCTTTTCAATGTGGATCCCTTTTATTTATTTTTCTTATTGCTGTCTTATTGCTGTGACAAAGACTCCCAAAACTATATTGAATAAAATCCTTGTCTTCTTCCTGATCTTAGAGGAAAGATTTTCAGCTTTTCACTGTTTAGTACGATGTTAGCTGCAGGCTTGTCATATATATCCTTTATTAGGTTGAGGTACATTACCTCTGTGTCCACTTTCTGGAGAGTTTTTATCATAAATGGATATTGAATTTTGCCAAAAACTTTTTCTGCATCTACTGAGATGGTTTTTATTGCTCAGTTTTTAATGCAGTGTATTGCATTGATTGATTTTTGGATATTGGAAACTCCTTGCATCTCTGGGATAAATCTCATTTGATCATGGTATATGATGCTTTTAATGTATTGTTGGATTTTGATTGTAAGTATAGGTGGAACACTCTTTGACATAAATCATAGGAGTATTTTTTTTGGCTCTGTCTCCTAAAGCAAATGAAGTAAAAGCAAAAATAAACAAATGTGACCTAATTAAACATAAAAGTTTTGTTCAGCAAGGGAAACCATCAACAAATAAAACAAACAAAAATAACCAACTGAGTGGGAGAAAATATTTGCAGATGATATAACCAATAAAGTGTTAATATCCAAAATATACTAATAACACATATAACTCAACATCAAGAAAACACACAGCTTGATTAAAACATAGGCAGAAGACCTGAACAGACATTTTTCCAAAGAAGACATACAGATGGCCAACAGGTACATGAAAAGATGCTGAACATTATTAATCATCAGATAAAAGCAAATTAAAACTACAAAGAAATATTATCTCACATCTGTCAGAATAGTTGTCATCAAAAAGAACACAAATAACAAATGTTGGTGAGGATGTGGAGAAAAGGGAACCCTTGTACATTGTTGGTGGGAATGTAAATTGGTGCAGCCTCTGAGGAAAACACTATGGAGGTTTCTCAGGAAACTAAAAACAGAACTACCATATGACCCAGCAATTCCACTCCTGGGTATATATCTGAAACAAAAAGAAAATACTAATTTGAAAACACACGTGCACCCCAATGTTCATAGAAACATTATTTACAATTGTCAAGGTATGGAAGCATTCTAAGTGTCCATCAACAGATGAATGGATAAGTAGATTGTAAAATACAACTCAGCCATTAAAAACATTTGCAACAACATGGATGGACTTGAAGGGATTATACTAAATGAAATAAGTAGACAAAAAAGAACAAATACTGCATCACTAATATGTGGAATCTAAAATAAAATTAAACAAACAAACAAAATATGGAAGATCACCATCCTCCTAAAATGCACCTCCACGGCCCTGTATAGTCAATCTGTTCCACTGCCTCTTAGCCCACAAAAATCACAGATCTGCTTTCTCTCACTATCATTTTTCCTTTTCTGGATTTCATAAAACATCAACTGTACTTTTTATAGTCTTTGGTTTTTACTATAGTCATTTGAAATTCATCCATGGTGATGTTTGTGGTGATATTTTATTTCTTTATTTACTTTCAAGTATTTAATGATATGTTCATATGAAAATAGGTTTATACATTCACCAGTTCATGGACATTTATGTTTCTTCCTAATTTTAGGAAGTAATGTTATGAACAATACTTCTATTAACATTAATGTGGTATTCTTTGCCTGAACATAAGTTCTCTTTCTTGTGGAAAATTACCTAGGAGTGGGATTTCTGGGTTGTATGGTAGGGGTATACTCAACTTAAAAATATACTGCCACATAGTTTTCCAAAGTAGGTGTACCAGTCTATTACCCCAGCAATATATGAGTGCTAGTTGCTTCACATTCTTATCACCACTTAGCACTGGTATGCTATTTACCTTTATTCATCTAGTGTCTATGTAGTCATATGCCACTATCTTTTAATTTTCATTTCCTAGATGAAAATTTAGCCTCTCTTCTTATGCTTTTTTTCATGCTTTGATGACTTGTCCATTAAAATATATTGACTTTTTATTAATTTTTCTTATTAGTTTACTCATATTATTTCTAAGTTATCGATAGAATAGTTTTATCAAGTACAGTTGACCATTGAAAAATGCAGGGATTAAGGACCCTGACTCCCCATGCAGTTGAAAATCCCATATAACTTTTGACTCTCCCCAGAACATAATTATTAATAGCCTTTTGTTGACTGGAAGACTTACCAATAACATAAACAGGTGATTAGCACATATTTTGTATGGTATATGTATTATAAACTGTATTTGTACAATAAAATAAGCTAAAGAAAAGAAAATGTTATTAAGAAAAATCATATGGAAAAGAAAATACATTTACAGTACTGTACTGTATTTGTCAATACAAAGTTTATTTTGTTTAAAAGATGAATCATCTGTCACTACCTATATCAATATTGTCTTGTATGATACAAAATACTGTGGCTTATATGTATACTAGATATCAAAAATGAAAAGATATCCTATAAATATCAATTAAGTCCATCTGGTTTAAATTATCATATAAAGCTTGTGTTTCCTTATTTATTTTCATTTTGGATAATCTGTCCATTGGTGAAAGTGGGGTGTTAAAGTCCCCTACTATGAATGTGTTGCTGTCGATTTCCCATTTTTTGGCTGTTAGTATTTGCCTTATGTATTGAGGTGCTCCTATGTTGGGTGCATAAATATTTACAATTGTTATATCTTCTTCTTGGATCAATCCCTTGATCATTATGTAGTGTCCATCTTTGTATCTTGTAATAGTCTTTATTTTAAAATCTATTTTGTCTGATATGAGAATTGCTATTCCAGCTTTTTTCTGATTTCCCTTTGCATGGAATATCTTTTTCCATCCCCTCACTTTCAGTCTGTATGTGTCCCTAGGTCTGAAGTGGGTCTCTTGTAGACAGCATATATATGGGTCTAGTTTTGGAGAGGGTGTGGAGAAAAGGGAACACTCTTGCACTGCTGGTGGGAATGTGAATTCATACAGCCACTGTGGAGAACAGTATGGAGGTTCCTTCAAAAACTACAAATAGAATTATCATACGACCCAGCAATCTTACTACTGGGCATATACCTTGAGAAAACCATATTTCAAAAAGAGTCATGTACCAAAATATTCATTGCAGCTCTATTTACAATAGCCAGGACATGGAAACAACTTAAGTGTCCATCATCGGATGAATGGATAAAGAAGATGTGGCACATATATACAATGGAATATTACTCAGCCATAAAAAGAAAGGAAATTGAGTTATTTGTAGTGAGGTGGATGGACCTAGAGTCTGTCATACAGAGTGAAGTAAGTCAGAAAGAGAAAGACAAATATCGTATGCTAACACATATATATGGAATCTAAGAAAAAAAATAATGTCATGAAGAACCTAGGAGTAAGACAGGAATAAAGACACAGACCTACTAGAGAATGGACTTGAGGATATGTGGAGGGGGAAGGGTAAGCTGTGACAAAGTAAGAGAGTGGCATGGACGTATATACACTACCAAACATAAAATAGATAGCTAGTGGGATGAAGCCACATAGCACAGGGAGATCAGCTCGGTGTTTTGTGACCACCTAGAGGGGTGGGATAGGGAGGGTGGGAGGGAGGGAGGTGCAAGAGGGAAGAGATATGGGAACATATATATATATATATATGTATAACTGATTCACTTTGTTATAAAGCAGAAACTAACACACCATTGTAAAGCAATTATACTGCAATAAAGATGTTAAAAAAGATAATGTGATAAAGAAATTCATATTTATGTACAAGTATAATGATTCATGCACTGATAATGAAGAAGCAGAAATATGATTGCTTTATGGTAGCCTAGTGCAATCGAAAAGATTGCTTCACTGTAAGCCTAGTATATACACTAATGAATGAATGTTATAACATTTTTATGGCATACATTATTACAGTCATATATATAAAGCAATATTGGAAACATCGTTACATTGAAAAAATTTACCTGTGAAGATAGGCTGATACATAGTGTCTCCAATTATGAGAAAGAGACATACTGTGAGATAATGTAATTTTTTGAAAGGAAAGCTATAAAACAGTAAGAAAACTAACACATTATTAATTTTATGCTAAGTAGCACTCTTCTTATGCCTATATAAGGACAGACGTTCACTTCAATACAAGTCTTACACACAGTATTCTACACAATGAATACTTAGGCGATGGTAATGATTACACAAAAATGTCTCACACTTTTGCCTTATAATTATTAGAAGACTACACAACAGATAAGTTTATTAACTGTACATCATGATGATTATTTACTATTCATTAAGTGGAAATGGAACATTATAAAGGTGTTCATCTTCATTTACTTCACATTGAGTAGACTGGGGTGGAAGAGAAAGGGAAGGGGTTGGTCCTGAATTCTCAGGAATGGAAGGGGAGGAAAAGGTGAAGGAGGTGGAAGGGGAGACAGGAGATGCAGACACACTTGATATAACTTTATGGAAATACATCATATTTTCTGCGATTTTTTCCTTTTTCATTTCTCTAAAATTGTTTCTATATGGTATCAATTTTTCTTCTAGCATTTGCTTTAGTTTCAATGTCCTTATCATAGAAAGATCCGTAAGAAATCAAAAGCAGTCTTGAATAATCAGAACATTTCTGCCAGATTATCCAATGTCAATTTGTTTTCTGGCACTGCTTCTTCTATATCTTCTTAATCATCTGGCATTGTTTACAAAGCACACAACTAGTCATCTTCTGTTAATTCATCTGGGTGGTGTCTATCTGCCCTTGAATTTCTCCAAGATTCATATATTTAAAATCTTCACTGCCACTTTTTTTTTTTTGGGCCATATCCACAATTTCTTTCATGATTTATTTAATTGTCTCTGTCATAAATGTTGTGAAGCCATGCACAATATCTGGGCACTGTTTTCTCCAGCAGTATACCTTATAGAAATCATGCATCCACAAAAAAGCTGCAATTTCAATACTAGATTAAAAACGTATTTCACAAAAGTGCAAGGTTCTCGCACGTGTTGGCATTGCTGGAGTGATGGTTTCTTGAATTTTCTTTACTTTTTTGCAGTAGTCCTTATGCTGGATTAATTTATCTTAAACTGGTCTGCAACAGCAGACCTCAATCTATGGTACTTATTAAGTAATTCAACTTTTTCTTGTAATATATTAACTTTTCTCTGCTTCTTGGGAATACTTCCCATTTCATTAGTGGAATTTAATATGGGTCCCATGATGTTATTCAAGTTTTATAGTATTGCACTGAACATGATTAAAATTACATGTGAACTAAAGGAGGTCACTTTTTACCACAATATGCAGTTTACTGGAGAGAGGAACTGCTTAAGAGGAGATCATTAACATCACATGGCTCTTTAAGCAGGTATACTTGCAACACTTGAAATCACCACAAAAGCAAGAGGTGGTGACTACAAAAATACTACAGTCATAAAGTAGGTACTACAGTTAATTTTATGCAATTATTATTTAACACTGCATCTTTACATTTGTTTACATTTTTCACCACTGTGAATGGTGTCATGTAGTCTGTTTGTGTGCACACGTTGTGAGAAATTTTAACTTTTTATAATAGATTTATGTATATTTTATGGTAGCAAATGATAAAATAAATTGGTATCTCTATACATTTTATGTATCTATGACATACCTAACTTTTAAATTTTTTTTCAATATTTCTAGACTACATGTTTCATCTGTGAGTTTTTTTAAAGTCACAAGTCTCCAAGAATTTTTCCAATATGTTTATTGAAAAAACTGCATGTAAATGGACCTGCACAGTTCAAATCTGTGTTGTTCAAGGGTCAGCTCTACACATTTAAAAATATTTTCTCTCAATTTGTGTCATGATGTTTTTAAAAATATCATTTGAAGAGAAAAATATGTAAGTATATTTACTTTTTGCTTTTGATTTTAATTATCTTTCTGTCCTGTTTAAGAAAATGTGCCAAAATATCACAAAGATTTTATTATAGCTCTTACAATTACAACATGTAAATGGGTGTGTCTATGATAAATTATGTCTTTTTGACATGGTGCAAAAATTCTTTTTATGGTCAAAATTTATTTTTCCTCATTTTTTACTTTGGAAGCATTATTAAGTTGATTGTAAAACTTTGGGTCAATTTGAACTCTATTTTATTATTTGATCTATATAGCTACACTTAATCAAATGCCAGAGTACAGGTCCTACAGACATTAAAAGGATAGTAAAGGAATGTGTTAAACAAAACTTTGTCAGAATATTTGAAAAAGTAGATGTAGTGAACAAATGTTCTGCAAAACACAAATACCAAAAATAACACAAAATAACATAGAAAACTTGAACAGCTCTATAGCAATAAGGAGCATTGAGTTAGTAATTTATAAACAGTCTCCAAAAGAAAACTTTAGACTCAAATAGCTACAATATTCAATTCTATCAACCATATAGAAACAAATTAATATCAACCTTTCACAAATATTTTCAGAAAATAGATGAGGAGGTACTTCTCAACACATTATATAGGTCAACATTGCTCTCTTTAAAAAAAATTTATTTACATCCTTATTGGAGTATAATTGCATTACAATGTTGTTAGTTTCTGCTGTATAACAAAATGAATCAGCTATATGTATACTTATATTCCCATATCCCCTCCTTCTTACGTCTCCCTCCTACACTCCATATCCCACCCCTCTAGGTGGTCACAAAGCACCAAGCTGATCTCCCTGTTCAATGCAGCTGCTGCCCACTAGTTATCTATTTTACACTTGGTAGTATATATATGTAAATTCTATTCTCTCACTTCGTCCCAGCTTCCCCTTCCCCCCCATCCCCATGTCCTCAAGTTCATTCACTACGTCTGCGTCTTTATTCCTATTCTCCCCCTAGGTTCTTCAAAACGTTTTTTCTTTTTTCTTTTTTTTTTGTAGATTCCAAATTTATGTGCTGGCATATGGTATTTGTCTTTCTCTTTCTGACTTACTTCACTCTGTATAACAGAATCTAGGTCCATCCACCTTACTACAAATAACTCAATTTTGTTTCTTTTTATGGCTGAGTAATATTCCATTGTATATATGTGCCACATCTTCTTTATCCATTCATCTGTTGATGGACACTTAGGTTGCTTCCATGTCCTGGCTATTGTAAATAGTGTTACAATGAACATTGTGGTACATGACTATTTTTGAATTATGGTTTTCTCAGGGTATATGCCCAGTACTGGGATTGCTGGGTCATATGGTAGCTCTATTTTTAGCTTTTTAAGGAACCTCTATACTATTCTCCATAGTGGCTGTATCAATTTACATTCTCACCAACAGTGCAAGAGAGTACCCTTTTCTCCACAGCCTCTCCAACATTTATTGTTTGTATATTTTTTCATAATGGCCATTCCAAACAGTGTGAGATGATACCTCATTGTAGTTTTGATTTGCATTTCTCTAATGATTAGGGATGTTGAGCATTGTTTCATGTGATTGTTGGCAATCTGTATCACTTCTTTGGAGAAAAGTCTATTTAGGTCTTCTGCCAAAGCAATCTTTAGAATGAAAAACTAAGCTGGAGGAATCAGGGTCCCTGACTTCAGACTCTACTACAAAACTACATTAATCAAGAGAGTATGGTACTGTCACAAAAACGGAAATATAGATCGATGGAGCAAGATAGAAAGCCCAGAGATAAACGCACCCACATATGGTCACCTTATCTTTGACAAAGGAGGCAAGAATATACAATGGATAAAAGACAACCTCTTCAATAAGTGGTTTGGAAAACTGGACAGCTGCATGCAAAAGAATGAAATTAGAACATTTCCTAACACCATACACAAAAATAAACTCAAAATGGATTAAAGACCTAAATGTAAGGCTAACGTTGTTCTTATAGCTAATTAAAAGACATTAGAGGGCCTTCCCTGGTGGTGCAGTGGTTGAGAGTCCAACTGCTGATGCAGGGGACACGGGTTCGTGCCCCAGTCTGGGAAGATCCCACATGCCACGAAGTGGCTGGGCCCGTGAGCCATGGCCACTGAGCCTGCACGTCCAGAGCCTGTGCTCCACAACGGGAGAGGCCACAACAGTGAGAGGCCCGTGTATTGCAAAAAAAAAGACATTAGAAAAATAGAAACATACCCATCAACAATCCTCATTGATATAGATAGAAAAATCCATAAAAAAAATTTACCAATGGAATATACAATACAAAAAGATAATGAATCATAACCAAGAGGAATTAATTTGGGGAATTCAAAGTTAGTGTAATATTTCAGAATCAACAAATGGTTTTCATTTTCTTATAGAGAAAAAAATTATCTGATCATTTGTCCAGGGTAAGAGGTGCAAATGCTGAGCAGAACTTGTTCATTATATTCAATTTCATATACTTTTAATATGTCTAGACTATATAGTAATGTCCATTCTTTATTCCACATATCCGTGATTTTTTTGCCTTTCTCTTTGTTTTCATCAATGAAGGTAGTGAATAATTAGTTTACCAATACTTTTAAAGAATAAGCCTTTGGTTTTTCTTATGTTTTCTAATGTTTATATATATACCACATCTTCTTTATCCATTCTTCTATTGATTGATTGACTTATTTGTTTTCTGGTAAGAAATTAGCCATTAATCAAATTGTTGCCCCACTGTATGCAATGAATGTCTCATTTTTTTTCTTACTACTTTAAAGATTTGGTTTTTTTTCTTTGCCTTCCAGTGCTGGCATAAGAGTTGCTTCTTTGTGCTTTTTTTCTTTAACATTTCATAGCTGTCAATTTTTGTCTCTCAGCAAATTTGGGAAACATTTTGGCCATTATTTACTCAAGTATTTTTCTCTCTCATTCTCTTTCCTCTTCTTCTTTTACTCCAAATGTACAGATGCTGTACCATTGAATATTATCTACCAGTTTCTGAGGCTATGTTTACTTTTATTTCATTTTTTTCTGTTTTTACTGTATAATTTATATGGATCTCCCCCAGTTATCATTTTTATTTTGTACATGTTTTACAATATTTAAACTCTATTAAAATATCATTTCTATTTCTCTACTCATTTTTTTCTATATTTTCTCATTGAGAATACATTCTATTTTAATTTATTTTAGGTGGTCTTAGTAGCTGCTTTAAAATCCTTGTCTAATAATTTGGACATCTGAATTATCTCAGAGTTAGTCTTATTTGATATTCTTTTCACTTGAGAATGTGTTAAATTTTCTTTGTAGCTTGTACTAGGACAATGTTGAATTGTAAGTTAGACATTATGAATGTTAAGTTGTGGAGATTCTGGATTCTGTTATTTTTGTCAAGTAAATATGATTTATTTGTTTTAGCAGACAGTTGTCTTGGAGTTCAACAGTAAATACTATCTCTTGGACAGCATCTTTGGTCTCAGTTCAGATATATATGCATATGCATGGATATTTCAGGGATTAATCTGGGTTGTGGATAGTTAGAATTTGATATCTCCTCTCCAGATTTTCCCTTCTAGGATTTTACTCATCTATTTTACTAGCCAGAAATTCCATGCCTTTAGTGTTCTGGATCTCTTGGCTGGAAGTTTGTGTGCCTTTCCATTAGGTAACCCTGTAACAATATATTGGATCAAAAAATAAAAACTCAGTTCATACAATTCCTCTTCTCTAAGTCTAAATTCCCCAGGAGAATCTGTCTGCATCTTTCACACTAGTGCTTTCCAGAAGCTGCTTTTTCCAGGGTAATATGTTTATATATAATAGTTTTGATTTTTTTATTAGGAGAGTCAGTCAGGTAGGGATTCATTTATTATTACAGAAGTTGAAGTTCCTATTTCTTTTATAATTTTGTATCCTCACTGCTTCTTTCCTAGTTTACCTGAATCGCCTTTAAATATGGTCACCAAAATTAGATATGGCTGACTTTGAAGGATCTAATTATTTACAAATTAGAGAAAACTTTTACATATATATTGATATATTAATTTTGTATGATTATTATAATAATTATAATAATATTATTATTTCCTTACCTATGATTTCTTACTAATAACTAAAAATAGATTACAATAGAAAAAATAAAAATAATGTCTATTATTTCTTAGCTCTTTTAGGGAACATTTAAGCAATATAAAAGTATACACAAATACAGCTCAGGTCACTGCTACATCAACATTTTTTTTGATGACAATAAAATTGTGAAATTGGTGCTTTCTAAGCTGAGGAGAGGTCATTTTAAGATTTCTTTTGACAAATTTATGCAGACAAAAAGCCTTCCTACATCAATCATAAAAGGAACAATTAGAAAGCATGCATTAATCTTCCATATCCTGGCCTGCAAATGAAAATGTACTGCCAAAGAATCGTCTCCTTACTGAACAAACGTTGCTCATTAAATTCTCTTGTGGCTATGATGATAAACTCAAAAGCCCAATCTCATCTATTTCTGTGGCAGGAATTACCAGATGTATAAGTCAAATAGATTATCTTTCAAAATTAAAGGTAAATGATGTAATTATCAGTTCACTGGATAAGAGAGTACAATTTGACATTGATGAAGAGAAATATGTCTCTTTGATTTTTTGTTACTTTCTATCTATCTGCATAATCTGGCTATACATGTATCATCAGTATTTTATCAAGTATGATCAGAAAGCAAAACTTATAAAGTGATGGACAAATTATTAATTCTCATATATTAATAGATCACATTACCAATTTAACAAGTACACTATCCTGATTCAGTTTCATTATATAACTAGTCTGCTATTCTTTTCATAAAATAATATTTTTGTATTTTAGACTAAAGTATGTTCAATGTTGATGTTATTTATAGGAAGTAACATTATAAATTTGTCCAAGGAAATTTGTCACTGAATGTTGATACACTTTTTTAATCCCTCTGAAATATCACTTAGAAATCTCTGTGGTGTTGAACAATAAAACAAGAGCCTTGATGAATCCATTGAAGTCCTAAAAATCATATAAGAAAATAAAGATTTTTTTTAAATTGTAAAATATGACCCAAATACTCTCATTTTCAATACAGTTCTGTGAGATGCATATTAATATCTCTATTTTTAGGTAGAATAACAGAAGCACAACAGCATTAAGAAGCTGATTGTAGGTAATATAGCTAATAATTAGTAGAACTTAAAATGTGAGCTAGGTTTATCTGGTTGCACAACATGAGCTCTACATCTGAAAATAGTTGTTAATATTGACATTTTATATATATATAAAATAAAAAAAGGTATTTTGATCTGCAGAGAACTTGAAGAGACTCTCAATTTGTTTCTTCCTCTAGAACAGGGGTTCCCAACCCCCAGGCCATTGAGCAGTACTGGTCTGTGACCTGTTAGGAACCAGGCCACACAGCAGGAGGTGAGCAGTGGGCAAGTGAGCGAAGCTTCATCTGCCGTTCCCCATTGCTCGCATTTTCACCTGAACCATCACTCACTTTACTGCCTGAACCATTCCCTGACCATCCGTGGAAAAATTTTCTTCCATGAAACTGGTCCCTGGTGCCAAAATGTTTGGGGATTGCTGCTCTAAGAGGTTATCAACAACAACAAAAAATTTTTTTTCTTTTTTTTTTCTTTTTTTTTTCTTTTTTGGTTTTCTACTCTATTTTTGTTTTTATTTGATTTTTTGTTAACTTTTGCTTTTTCTTAAAGAATTTCTGAAGGGTGGTAAGGATGGGGACGCAATAACTTTCTTGATGAGACAATTTAATGAAGTGTTATTCACATTATATCCAATTCTAAATTAAGTAATATTAAAATTTTATAAATTTTATTTTATTGTGGTAGAACACAACATGAAATCTACTCTCAACAAGTTTTTGAACAAGTAGTTCAACAGATGTATAAAACATTTTTATTGCTTAAATGAAACTTCAAGCTCTTTGATTGGCAGCTCAACATTTCTCCTTCCACCCAGCTCCTGACAACCACCATTCTAAGACTAAATAAAATGATGTAATATTTGTCATTCAATGCTTATTTCATTTAACATAATGTCCTTCAGATTTATTCATTTAATTGCATATTGCAGAATTTTCTTCTTTTTTAAAGCTGAATAATATTCCATTTTAAGTGTATGCCACATTCTCTTCATCCATTTATCTGTTGATGGATAAGCTGTTTGACTACTGTGAATAGTGCTGCAATAAACATGGGAGAGCAATGATAATGGGATCTCTTTGAGATCATGGTTTCAATTCTTGTAAATACCCAGAATTGGGATTGTTAGATCATAAGGTTGTTCTACTTTTAATTTTTTGAAGAACCCCCATACCATTTTCCATAGTGGCTGCACTATTTTGCAGTCCCAGCAAGAGTAAACAAGGGTTCTGATTTCTCCATATCCTCACTAACACTGGTCTTTTTTTTTTTTTTTTAATAGTTAAAAGCCGGACCTGAGTGAGGTATTTCATTGTAGTTTTGATTTGTATTTTGCTGATGTTTTACTGATATTGACCATCTTTTCATATATCTGTTGGCCATTTGTATGTATATTCAAGTCTTTAAAGCACATTTGAAATTGGATTATTCATTTTGTTTTGTTTGTTTGTTTGGTTTTTGGTTTATTTGTTGCTATTAAGTTGTAGGAGTTCCTTATATATTTTGAAAATAATTCCTTATCACATATATAGTTTGCAAATATTCTCCCCCATTCTTTTCACTCTGTTGACTAAGCAAAGGCTTTGTAGTTTGATGTAATCCTACTTGTCCATGTTTGCTTTAGTTTCCTGTACTGTTGGTGTTATACCCATAAAATTATTGCTAAAACTAATGCCATGAAGCTTTTTTTAAAATGTTTTCTTTGGCAATTTTATAGTTTTGGGTTTTACTTTTAAATTTTTTTTTTTTTTTTGCGGTACACGGGCCTCTCACTGTTGTGGCCTCTTCCGTTGCAGAGCACAGGCTCTGGACACGCAGGCTCAGTGACCATGGCTCACGGGCCCAGCCACTTCGTGGCATGTGGGATCTTCCCAGACCTGGGCATGAACCTGTGTCCCCTGCATCAGCAGACAGACTTTCAACCACTGCGCCACCAGGGAAGCCCTACTTTTAAGTTTTTAATCCATTTGTGTTGATTTTTATGTAAGGTGTTAGATAAAGCTACAATTTCATTCTTTTCTTTGTGGATATCCAGTTTTCCCAATACCATTTTGTTGAAGAGACTATCCTTCCCCTGTTGTATATTGTTGGTATTCTCATAAAAGATTAATTGACATACATGTGTGGATTTATTTCTGGGCCTTCTATTTTGTTTCATTTGTATATGTATGTCTTTATAATAGTACCATACTATTGAAATATATTTCTTAATCAGGAAGGGTGATGTTTCTAGGTTTGTTCTCCTTTCTCAAGATTGACTGGCTTTTTGGGTCTTCTGTGGTTCAGTATGGATTTTAGAATTGATTTTCTGTTTCTATAAAAATGCCACTGGGGTTATGGTAAGGATTGCATTAACTGTGTACATTGCTTTAAGTAGTATGGACATTTAACAATATTAGCAGTTCCAATCCATCAATATCAGTGCCTTTCTACTTGCTCATGTCCTGTTTAACTTCTTTCAACAAAGTTTCATGGATTTTAGTGTACAAGTTTTTCATATCTAGTTAAGTTTACTCCTAAATATTTTATTATTTGTGGTGCTATTGTAAAAGGGATGATCTTCTTAATTTCCTTTTCAGATAACTTATTGTTAGTATTTAGAAAAGTAATTTTTTAAAGATGATTTTGTATCCTGCAACTTTACTGAATTTATTTATTTTTATTACCTCTGATAATTTTTTGTCTTTAGGGTTTTCTACATATAAGATCTGAAAAGAGATAATTTTACTTCTTCCTTTCTGATTTAGTTAATTTTTATTTCTTTTTCTTGCCTAATTGCTCTGGCTAGGACATCTACTATTATGTTGAACAGAAGAGTGAGATTGGGAAAACTTGCCTTGTATTTGATATCAGAAGAAAAACTTGCAATTTTTTAACAGTGAGTATAATGTTAGCTGTGCATGACCTTTATTATGGTCAAATACTTTCCCTAAATTGCATATTTGATGAGTTCTTTTTATCATAAGCGCTTTGAATTTTGTCAAATTCTTCTTTTGCACCTATTGAGACTATCAATTAAATTTTAACCTTTATTCCAATACTCTGACTTATAACATTGATCAATATTCATATGTTGATCAATTCTTGCACCCTAGGGATAAATTCTAGTTGGTCACAGATGTGATGTTGAATGCAGTTTTTTTGGTATTTTGCTGAGGATATTTATATCTACATTCATTATGGATGTTGGCCTGCAGTTTTCTTTTCCCATTGCGTCTTTACCTGGTTTTGGTGTCAGGATAATGCTAGCCTCAAAGTGTTTTCTACACTTCAATTGCTTGGAAGGGTTTGAAATGGATTGGTGTTAATTCTTTAAATATTTGGTAAAATTCAATAGTGAAACAATCTGTTCTTGGATTTTTACTTGTTGGGAGGATTTGTATTATTGATTCAATATCCAGACTAACTATAGGTCTGTTCAGACTTTCTTTTTCTTGTTACATTTTATGTTTCTAGGTCTTATCAACTCATCTAGGTTATCCAATTTTTTGGCTTATATCATTCACTGTAGTCTCTTATGATTCTTTATTTCTGTTACATATGTTATGACTCTTCTTTCATTTCTGATTTTTAATTTGAATCTTCTCCCCTTTTTTCTTAGTAAGTCTAGCTAAAGGTTTGTCAATTTTATCTTAAACAGCTTTTAGTTTCATTTATTTTTTCTATTGCTTTTCTGTTCTCTATTTTATTTATTTCTGTTCTGACTTTTACTATTTACTTCCTTCTGCTACCTTTGGATTTAGTGGGATTTTTTTGTTTTTTTTTTTCTAATTCCTAAAAGTGTAATTTTAGGTTATTTATTTGAAGTCTTATTTTATTCTTAGTGTAGGTATTTATCATATAAACTTCCCTCTTAAAACTGCTTTTGCTGCATTTCATAACCATTAGTATATTGCTATTTCATTTTTATTTCTCTCAAGATAATTTTTAATCTCCCAGTTTCTATCTTGAGAGATCTGCCTATTGTATAATACTGGTGAAATTTTGTTTTGGACAATGCAAAATTTACCTTTTTAAAATTGTTTTTGCTTAAAAGTTAACAGTGACATATTTTTCTAAATATTAATTGCTATAATTTAACAAATGTCAAGATAATCAGCATTAAGTTATAATAGCTAAATAAAGGGTGAAACCTGAATCCTATTACCTGTTCATTATTATAATTATCATTACTTTGCTTAACTCAGGCAAAACACAGGAATAAGGACTTTATTTTGGTTTCATAGAGTTCAGTGAGTGACTTGAGAATAAGGAAAATTTGACTATTCTTCACCTAATTTCCTTAGGATTTCTCCCTCCCTTTGATACTGGAAAAAGCTATTGACCTCCATTCTGGTGCACTAATTCCTTACACTGGACCTAATTAACCCGCTTGTTCAGTACACTAGTTTTTAAATTATTTTTACAGCTCACATTTGGATCAAATTGTCTAAAATTAATATTTAAAAATACATGAAAGGTAAATAGAAATTACAGCACAATGTAAGAATGTTTTTGCTTGATTTTTTAGCATTGTTTCCTGTCATGGCTCATTTTTCATTCTTCTTTGTATTTCCAGAATTTTACAAATGGAATATTGGCTAATAGACACCACCATTTTTTCACTGAATTTCTCTTCTATTATAGGTAATCAAAAATTGTGTATTAAAAATTCACTATATTTGGAGAAATCCAGTCTAAAAATAATTTTAATTTATATTTTACAATAAAATATTTATGTTTTCTAGCCCAAATAGATTTGCAGGAATCAACAGTATAATTATTTTTATTCTAACAGATAAAATAAATGTGGTCTGATTTTTTTAAACTGCATTTTCTTATAAAATGTTCAGTTCTCTAGTCCTATATTCCATTACATTGAGATAGGAAAAAATCATGCCCATTAGTATATTTTCAAAATACCAAAATATTAATAATTATCATAGTTTCTTCCTGTATCTACCAGGCACTATATCTTCATATTTAGAAGTAGTAAATCTGCATTTATATGTAACTAACCTACTTAAAGAGATAAATTCCTTAGGGAGTAAATAATAAATCACCCATTTTTTCCCTTCCTCTGTGTCCTTTGAACTCACAATCTTTCATATCTCTTCCTTAGCCATGAATAGTATCTTGAATAAATTCCATAGACTTTCCATCACTTTCAAGTATGAGCTTTGTCTCATATTTTAATAAGTTACTTATTAAAGTAACCATTCTAACCTAAGTAAGAAATTTTTCATCACCCAATTTATAGTGTTTCTGCTTTGGCTTATGCTTGAACCAGATTAGAAAATCTGCAGTGGGGAAAGAGATGACATACCCTCAATGTCCTTACTCCTCCCTCTTCTAGGTCTTTCTGTTCTATTTTTGTCTCCTCCACATTGACGTATGGTAGAAGTGACAAGCAATCAAAGAATCCTAATTACTGATTTTATGATAATCTGACTTTGGTGCCATCTGACTCTTTGTTTTGTGTGATTGTTTCAGACACCTAGTGACCTATGAGATTATGTAACATTGAAAATGAGATGCACTCTCTGTATGATATATTATCACTTTGTCTTTGGCCTATTCATGTGTAGAAGCCTCACTCCATAATAGGTAACTCTCTTGAATAAAACACTTTGTATTTCATTCTATTAAATTTAATAATTGTTGTGCTCTCATAACATACAGGAAACTCATTATCTTTGCTCTGCTGCATCCTGGAAGTTTAATTTACCCATATTGCATACATTTTTCCTGGCTCAGAAATCATTATTAGTTCCAACTGGTCTCTTAATTGGCTTCCCAAACACCAGGATATACAGGTCAAGTTTCTGCAAGAAGCATCTTACCTTGCTCAGTGCTTGTACTCTAGTGATACTAGAATGCTAAAGTCTACCACTTACTATTCTTATCAAAATAAATAGAGTGAAGGAGCAACATCACTGCATTCCATTAAAAGGAAAATATTAACAAATACATCATTTTTAAAATAAATATTTGATTTGATATATAGGTGGTTGACCTTGTGTCACAACACCGGTAATGACCATATCTTGGGTACTAAAATTAGAGGATTATGTGAGCTTTATTTATTTAATACATATGGATAAATGTCACAATAATCTTATAACTTGAAAATAGGTAATTGGGCTAACTCATTTTTATAAAAGCTAAAGATACATAACAATAATATTCTAGTAGATGACCAGTAGCATTCATATCATGCCAATCAAGTGATATATTAAACTGGAGATGTAATTAGTATACAGAAATTTTATTTTCAGGTGAAATTGTTATCATAGCATTATAAATGTCCTCATTTTTACCAATCAATATACAGAGGGAAATATTTTTCTAAATGTTTAGATTTCTAGATGTTACAGTAAGACTGTTTATACCACAGAAATCTAGACTTATTGTTCTACTGTAGCAATTGATTTTTCATTTTGCCACATTCAAATATTTTGGAAATACACAGATATAACCTTAGTTATGCTGAGATGAAAATTTCCATTGTTAAAAATAGGAGAGAGAGGGGACCTTCAAGATGACGGAGGAGTAAGACCTAGAGATCACCTTCCTCCCCACAGATACATAAAAAATACATCTACATGTGGAACACCTCTTACAGAACACCTACTGAATGCTGACAGAAGACCTCAGACTTCCCAAAAGGATAAAAGTCCCCACATATCTGGGTAGGGCAAAAGAAAAAAGGGAAAAACAGAGACAAAAGAATAAGGATGAGACCAGAACATCTGGGAAGGAGCTGTGAAGGAGGAAATGTTTCCACACACTAGGAGGTCCCTTCACTGGTGAAGACGGTGGGTGGGTGAGGGGTAGTTTCAGAGCCACAGAAGAGAGCACAACAAAAGAGGTGCAGAGGGCAAAATGGAGAGATTCCCACACAAAGGATTGGTGCCAACCAGCATTCACCAGCCTGAGAGGCTTGTCTGCTCACCAGCCATGGTGGGTGGGGCTGGGAGCTGAGGCTCCGGCTTCATAGGTCAGACTTGAGTGAGAGGACTGGGGTTGGCTGCATGAAGACAGTCTGAGGAGACTAGTGCACCACAGCTAGCTAGGAGGGTGTTCGGGAAAATGTTTGGGTCTGTGGAATAGGCAAGAGATCATTGTTTCAGTGTGAGTGAGGAGAGGGGATTCCATCCCTATGTGCCCAAAGAAGGCAGAGAACTGCCTACGTGAGATCCAGAGACAGGCATGAGCCATGGCTATCAGCTGAGACCACAGAGATGGGCATGAAACACTAATGCTGCTGCTACTGCCACCAAGAATCCTATATGCAAGCACAGGTCACTATCCACACCACCTCCTGGGAGCTTGTGTCAGCCGCCACTGCCAGGGTCCTGTGATCAAGGGACAACCTCCCCAGGACAACACTGAGCATGTCTCAGGCTGTTGGAAAAACATGCTGCCCTCTGCTGCTGCAGGCTTGCCCTGCATTCCAATTGTGACTACTGTACCCACTGTCCCCCTGGCATGAGTGAGCAAGAGCCCTCTAATTAGCTGCTGCTTTAAACCCATTCTGTCTGGGTGGGAACAGTTGCCTGAGGATGAACTACATGCAGAGGTGGGGCCAAAACAAAATCTGAACCCCAGGAGCTGTGTAAACAAAGAAGAGAAAGGGAAATTTCTCCATGCAGGCTCAAGAGCAGCAGATTAAATTCCCATGATCAATTTCATAAACCTTGCATCTGTGGAACACCTGAATAGACAATGAATCATCCCAAAATTGAGGTGGTGGACTTTGGGAGCAACTGTAGACTTAGGGTTTGCTGTCTGCAAATGATTAGTTTTTGACTTTTATGTTTATCTTAGTTTTTAGTGCTTGTAATCATTGGGGGATTTGTTTACTGCTTTGGTTGAACTCCTCTTTTTTATTTTAATAATTTATTTTATTTTTCAATTGTTTTTTCTTTTTTTTCCCTCTCTTTTCTTTTGAGCCATGTAGCTGACAGGGTTTGGGTGCTCCCACCTGGTGTCAGGCCAGAGCCTCTGAGGCAGGAGAGCTGAGGTCAGGATACTGGACCAAGGCAGACCACACAGCACCATGTAATATCAGTTGGTGAGAGCTATGCCAGAGAGTTCCATCTCAATGCTAAAACCCAGTTCCACCAAAGGACCAGCAAGCTCCAGTGCTGGATGTCCCAGGACAAACAACTAGCAAGACAAGAATACAACACCACGATTATCAGGAAGGCTGAATAACATGATACTAAGTTCAGAGACACCCCGAAACACACCATCAGACAGAGCCCTGCTGACCAGAAAGACAAGGTCCAGCTCCACCCACCAGAACACAGGCACCAGTCGCCTCCACCAGGATGCCTACACAAGCCACTGAAACAAACTCATTCACTAGGGGTAGACACCAAAAACAATGGGAACTATGAACCTGCAACCTGTGAAATAGGAGACCCCAAACACAGTAAGTTAAACAAAATGAGAAGACAAAGAAATACACAGCAGATGAAGGAGCAAGGTAAAAACCCACCAGAACAAGGAAATGAAGAGGCAATAGGCAGTCTACCTGAAAAAGATTTCAGAGTAATGATAGTAAAGATAATCTAAATCATGGAAATAGAATCGAGAAAATACAAGAAACTTTAACAAGGACCTAGAAGAACTGAAGAGCAAACAAACAATGATGAACAAAACAATAACTGAAATTAAAAATTCCCTAGAAGGAAGCAGTAACAGAATAACTGAGGCAGACAAATGGATAAATGACCTGGAAGATAAAATAATGGAAATAACTACTGCAGAGCAGAATAAAGAAAAAAGAAGGAAATGAATTGAGGACAGTCTCAGAGACTTTTGGGACAATATTAAACACAGCAACTTTTGAATTATAGGGGCTCCATAAGAAGAAGAAAGAAAGAAAGGGTCTGAGAAAATATTTGAAGAGGTTATAGTTGAAAACTTCCCTAATATGGGAAAGGAAATTGGCAATCAAGTAGAGGAAGTACAGAGAGTCCCATACAGGATAAATCCAAGGAGAAACACGCCAAGGCACATATTAATCAAACTATGAAAAATTAAATACAAAGAAAAAATATTAAAAGCAGCAAGGGAAAAACAACAAAGAACATACAAGGGAATCCCCATAAGGTTAACAGCTGATCTTTCAGCAGAACATCTTCAAGGCAGAACGGTGTGGCAGGAAAGGGAAAAATTATAGCCAAGACTAATCTTTCCAGCTAGGATCTCATTCAGATTCAATGGAAAAGTTAAAACCTTTACAGACAAGCAAAAGCTAACAGAATTCAGCACCACAAAACCAGCTTTATAATAAATGATAAAGGAACTTCTCTAGGTAGGAAACACAAGAGAAGGAAAAGACCTACAATAACAAACCCAAAACAATTAAGAAAATTGTGATAGGAACATACATATCAATAACTACTTTAAATATAAATGGATTAAATGCTTTAACCAAAAGACAGAGTGGCTGAATGGATGTAAAAACAAGACCCATATATATGCTTTCTACATGAGACCTACTTCAGACCTGGGGACACATACAGACTGAAAGTGAGGACATGGAAAAAGATATTCCATGCAAGTGGAAATCAAAAGAAAGCTGGAGTTGCAATTCTCATATTAGACAAAATAGACTTTAAAATAAAGACTATTACAAGACAAAAAGAAGGACACATAATGATCAAGGGATCAACCTAAGAATAAAATATAATAATTGTAAATATTTATGCACCCGAAATAGGAGCAACTCAATACATATGGCACATGCTAACAATCACAAAAGGGGAAATCGACAGTAACAGAATCCCAGTAGGGGACTTTAACATCCCACTTTCACCAATGGACAGATCATCCAAAATGAAAATATATAAGGAAACACAAGCTTTAAATGACACATTAAACAAGATGAACTTAATTGATATTTATAGACATTCCATCCAAAAAATCCAGAATACATTTTCTTCTAAAGTTCTCATGGAACATTGTCCAGGATAGATCATATCTTGGGACACAAAACAAGCCTTGGTAAATATAAGAAAATTGAAATCTTACCAAGTATCTTTTGCAACCACAATGCTATGAGGCTAGATATCAATTACAGGAAAAAAATCTGTAAAAAATACAAACACATGGAGGCTAAACAATACACTAATAAATAAACAAGAGATCACTGAAGAAATCAATAACTACCTAGAAACAAATGACAATGAAAACATGATGACCCAAAACCTATGGGATGCAGCAAAATCAGTTCTAAAAGGGACATTTAGAGCAGTACAATCCTACTTCAAAAAAGAAGAAAAATCTCAAATAAACAACCTAACCTTACAGCTAAAGCAATTAGAGAAAGAATAAGAAAAAAAATACACTCAAAGTTAGCAGAAGGGAAGATATCATGCAGATCAGATCAGAAATAAATGAAGAAAAATGAAGGAAACAAGAGCAAAGACCAATAAAACTTAAAGCCGGTTCTTTGAGAAGATAATCAAAAGTGATAAACCATTACCCAAACTCATCAAGAGAAAAAGGGAGCAGACTCAAATCAGTAGAATTAGAAATGAAAACAGAGAATTAACAACTGACTCTAGAAATACAAGGAATCATAAGGGATTGCTATAAGCAACTATATGCCAATAAGATCGACAACCTGGAAGAAATGGACAGATTATTAGAAAAACACAGCCTTCTGAGACTGAACCAGGAAGAAATAGAAAATGTAACACACCCATCATAAGCACTAAAATTGAAACTCTGATAAAAATTCTTCCAACAAACCACAGCCAAGGACCAGATGGCTTCACTGGTGAATTCTAGCAAATATTTAAAGAGCTAATACTTATCCTCCTCAAACTCTTCCAAACTATAGCAGAGGGAAGAACACTCCCAATCTAATTCTATGAGGCCACCATCACCCTATACCAAAACCTGACAAAAATGTCAGAAAAAAAGAAAACTACAGGCCAATACCACTGATGAACTTAGATGCAAAAATCCTCAACAAAATCCTAGCAAACAGAATCCAACAACACATTAAAAGGATCACACACCATGTTCAAGTGGGGTTCACCCCAGGAATGCAAAGATACTTCAATACACACAAATCAAGCAATGTGATATACATATTAACAAACTGAAGGAGAAAAACAGTATGATATTATCACTAGATGCAGAAAAAGTTTTGACAAAATTCAACACCCATTTATGCTAAAAAAAACTATCCATAAAGTAGGCATAGAGGAAACCTACCTCAACATAATACAGTCCATATATGACAAACCCACAGCCAACATCATTCTCAATGTTGAAAACCTGAAACAATTTCTTCTAAGACCAGGAAAAAGACAAGGTTGCCAACTATCACCACTATAATTCAACATAGTTTTGGAAGTTTTCACCACAGCAATCAGAGAAGAAAAAGAAATAAAAGGAATCCAGATCAGAAAAGAAGAAGTAAAACTCTCACTGTTTGTAGATTACATGATGCAATACATATAGAATCCTAAAGATGCTATCAGAAAACTACTAGAGCTAATCAATGAATTTGGTAAAGTAGCAGGATACCAAATTAATGCACAGAAAACTCGTTCATTCTTATACACTAATAGTGAGAAATCTGAAATAGAAATTAAGGAAACACTCTCATTTACCATTGAAACAAAAATAATAAAATACCTAGAAATAAACCTACCTAAGGAGACAAAAGACCTGTATGCAGAAAAGTATGACACTGATGAAAAAAATTAAAGATGATACAAATAGATGGAGAGATATACCATGTTCTTGGTTTGGAAGAACAAATATTGTGAAAATGGCTATACTACCCAAAGCAATCTACAGATTCAGTGGAATCCCTATCAAATTACCAATGGCAATTTTCACAAAAATAGAACAAAAAATTTCACAATTTGTATGGAAACACAAAAGTCCCCGAATAGCCAAAGTAATCTTGAGGAAGAAAAATGGCTCTGGAGGAATCAGGCTCCCTGACTTCAGACTATACTACAAAGCTAGAATAATCAATAAAGTATGGTACTGGCACAAAAACAAAAATATAGATCAATGGAACAGGATAGAAAGCCCAGAGATAAACCAACACACATATGGTCACCTTAGCTTTAATAAAGGAGGGAAGGCTCCACAATGGAGAAAAGACAGGCTCTTCAACAAGTTGTGTTGTGAAAACTGGACAGCTACTTGTAAAAGAATGAAATTAGAACACTCCCTTACACCACACACAAAAATAAACTCAAAATGGATTAAAAACCTAAATGTAAGGCCAGACACTATCAAACTCTTAGAGAAAAACCTAGGCAGAATGCTCTACTACATGAATAACAGCATGATCCTTTATGACTGACCTCCTAGAGGAATGGAAATAAAAACAAAATAAACAAATGGGACCTAATGAAGCTTCAAAGCTTCTGCCCAGCAAGGTAAACCATAAACAAGACAAAAAGACAACACTCAGAATGGGATAAAATATTTGCAAATGAAGCAACTGATAAAGGATTAATCTCCAAGATATAGAAGCAGCTAATTCAGCTCAATATCAAAAAAACAAACAACCCAATCCAAAAATGGGCAGAAGGCCTAAATAGACATTTCTCCAAAGAAGATATACAGATTGCCAACAAACACATGAAAGGGTGCTCAACATCACTAATCATTAGAGAAAAGCAACTCAAAACCACAATGATTTATCACCTCACACCGGTCAGAATGGCCATCATCAAAAAATTTACAAACAGTAAATGCTGGAGAGGCTGTGGAGAAAAGGGAATCCTCTTGCAGTGTTTGTGGGAATATAGATTGATACAGCCACTATGGAGAACTGTGTGGAGGTTCCTTAAAATTTAATAATAGAAGTACCATACGATCCAGCAATCCCACTACTGGGCATATACCCTGAGAAAACCATAATTCAAAAAGACACATGCACCCCAATGTTGATTGCAACCCTATTTACAATAGCCAGGTAGTGGAAACAACCTAAGTGTCCATCGACACACAAGTGCATAAAGAAGGTGTGGCAGGCTTCCCTGGTGGTGCAGTGGTTGAGAGTCCGCCTGCTGATGCAGGGGACTCAGGTTCGTGCCCCGGTCCGGGAAGATCTCACGTGCCACAGAGCGGCTGCACCCATGAGCCATGGCCAGTGAGCCTGCGTGTCCAGAGCCTGTTGCTCCACAGTGGGAGAGGCCACAACAGTGAGAACCCCACGTACCACACAAAAAAAAAATGTGGCACATATATACAATGGAGTATTACTCAGCCATAAAAAGAAATGAAATTTAGTTATTTGTAGTGAGGTGGATGGACCTAGAGACTGTTATACAGAGTGAAGTAAGTCAGAAAGAGAAAAACAAACACCGTACAGTAACACATATATATGGAATCTAAAATAAAAGATGGTTCTGAAGAACCTAGTGTAGGACATGAATAAATATGCAGATGTAGAAAATGGGCATGAGGATGTCGAGGGGAAAGGGTAACTTGGGACGAGGTGAGAGAGTGGCATGGACACATATACACTACCATGTGTAAAGTAGATAGCTAGTGGGTAGCAGCCACATAGCACAGGGAGATCAGCTTGGTGCTTTGTGTCCACCAAGGGGGGTTGGATAGAAAGGGTGGGAGGGAGACATTATAGGGAGGATATATGGGGATATATGTATATGTATAACTGATTCACTTTGTTATACTGCCGAAACTACCACACCATTGTAAAACAATTATACTCCTATAAATATTAAAAAAAAAGATAAAAAGCAGTATATTGTTATTTGAAAGTATACTTGGATTAGTTGTAAATGTATATTGCAAACTTTAGGACTACCACTAAAATGACTAAAAAAAAAATATATATATATATATATATATATGTATATCTATCTATTTTTATAAATGATTTGCTAAGAAATAAAGAAAATGGAGTCATAAAATTGCTCAATTAAAACTACAGAAGTCAAAAATAAATGGAGGGTAAGAATAAAAACAATTATTAAGGGCAATAATCAGAAAAGAGTAAAAAAATATGGTAGATATCAATCCAAATATATCAATTATCACTGTGAACATTATTTGTTTAAATGCACCAATTAAAAGCAGAGATTATCAGAGTTGATCAAAAACAGGACTCAATATATATGGTCTACAAACCTACTTTTAGTGTAAGGATACAAACCTACTTTAAGCTTAAAGATATTTTAAACATAAATTAAAAGTGAATAAATGGAGAAACATATATCACAGTAACACTAATCAAAAGAAATCAGAAATAGTTTTATTAATTCCATACAGCAGACTTCAAAGTAAGGAAAGTTATCAGAGATAAAGGGGCCCCTTACATAATGATAAGGAAATTAATTCTCTAGAAAGACATAACAATCCTTAATGTGTATGTGCCTAAAAAAAGTACCAAAGTATGTGAGGAATAAATGATAGAACTTCAAGGAGAAATACATAAATCTACCATTATAGTTGCATGCTTCAACACCATTCTGTCAGAAATGGACAGAAACAGCAGGAAAAGAATATTTAAAGACATAATTGAACTCAACAATACCATCAATCAATTGGATATAATTGACATCTCTATACTTCTTTATCCAATAACAGCAGAATACACATTTTTATCAAATTTACCAGGAACATTCAACACAGTAGAGCATATTGTGGGTCAAAGAAAATACCTTAAGAAATTAAAAATAATAAAAATCATATAATGTCTGTTTTCAAACCACAGTGGAATTAAACTAAAAAACAATAACAGAAAGATAGCTAGAAAACACTAAAATACGTGTATATTACACAATACACTTCTAAATAACATATCAGTCAAAGAAGAAATGTCAAGCAAAATTTTTAAATATTTTGAACTAAAGGAATTAAACAGAACATATCAACATTTGGAAGATGCAATGAAAACAATGCTTAGAAGGAAATTTATAGCAGTGAATATGTGTATTAGAAAAGAAGCAAATACTAAGTCAATAATCTAAGCTACCACTTTAGGAAACTAGAAAATAAAGAGAAAATTAAATCCAAAGTAAGCAGAAGAAAAGGAATAATAATAAAAAAGAGCAGAAATCAATGAAATTGGAAAAAAATAATTTATAAATAAATATAATAAAACCAACGTTTGAAAAGATTAATAAAATTGGTGTCAGGCTAATCAAGAAAAAAGGGAGAATACAAATTATTAATATCCCAAATGAATGCATATCCCATGGACATTAAAAGGATAATATAGGAATACTAGAATAATTCTGTGCCCTTAATTTGATATCCTAGTGAAATTAACTAGTTTCTTCAAAGACACTATCTGTCAAAGCTCATACAACAAGAAATAGGAAAGTTATACTGACCTAAATCTATTTAATAAATAGAATCAACAATGAATAACATTTCAAACTAAAAGCATCAGGCCCAGATTGGTTCAGTGGTGAATTCTATCAAACATTTAAGGAAGAAATTATGCCAATTCCAAATAATCTCTTTCAGAATACTGAAGCAGAGATAATAATTCGTAACTCATTTTCAGATGCTGGCATAATATTTATACCAAATACAGGCAAAAATGTTACAAGAAAAAAATTCTACAGACCAATATCTCTTATTAACATAGGTGTCAAAATCCTCAGTAAAGAACTGGCAAATTGAATCCAATAATTTATAATAAATAATTATATACTGAAACCAAGTGGAATTTATCCCAGGTACATAAGGCTGGTTCAATATTAAAAAATAAATTAATGTAACCTATCATATCAACAGACTAAAGAAAAAAAATCATATGGTCATATCAGTAGGTGAAGAAAAAGCATTTGTCAAAGTCCAACACACATTCATCATAAAAACTAACCATAATCTAGGAACTGAGGGAAACTTACTCAGTTTGATAAAGAATATCTACAAAATAACTACAGCTAACATCATACCTAATGATGAGAAACTGTGTTCCCACTAAGATCAGGTACAAGATAAGTGTGTCCCTTTTACAACTGCTTTTCAACATTGTGTTCTCAGACCTAAGTAATGCAATATGATAAGAAATGGAAATAAAAGGCATACAGATTGGGAAGGAAGAAATAAAATTGTCTTTGTTTTCAGATGACATTATATATATATATTTTTTGAAAAAATCCTTATGGAAGTAATAAACAATTATAGCATGGTTATAGTACACAAGGTTCATATACAAAAGTTAATAACTTTCTTATACAGCAACAATGAACAAAGTAAAATTGAAATTAAAATCACAATACCATGTGCATTAGCACCTGAAAATGAAATACTTAGGAAAAATATACCAAAGTATATACAAGATATGTTTGAGGAACTACAAAACTCTAATGAATGAAATCAAAGATCTAAATAAATGGGGAGATATTCCATATTCATTGATAGGAAGTCTCAATATCGTCAAAAGGTCAGTTCCCAAACTGAACTGCAGATTCAGTGCAATACCAGTCAGAATGCCAAGTTATTTTGTGGCTATCAACAAATTGATGCTAAAGTTTATATGGAGAGACAAAAGACCCAGAATAACCAATAATATTTTGTTAACTATTGTTATTTAAGGACAAGAAAAATGTTGGAGGACTGACACTACCCAACTTCAAAACTTAATATAAAGCTATAGTAATCAAGATTGTGTAGTATTGGTAGAAGAAAATGCAAATAGATCAGTGGAACAGAATTTAAAAGCCCTGAAATAGACCTAAATAATATATTGTCAACAGATATTTGACAAAGGAACAAAAGCAATAAAATGGAACAAAGGCAGCCTCTTCAACAAATGTTGGAACAACCTGACATCCACATGCCAAAAAAAAAAAAGACTCTAGACACAGACATCACACCCTTCACAAAAATAAACTAAAAATAGCTTACAGGACTAAATGTAAAATGCAAAACTATAAAACTCTCAGAAGATAAAACAGGAGAAATCCTAGATGAACTTGAATGTGATGTTAAATTTTTTTTTTCTAGCATAAATTCGATTTTACTAGAAAAAAATTCTGTGGAGGAAATAAAGTGGGAATACAAGTTCAAGGAGGAAAAAGGAGCAATGTAAAATTTCAAATGTTAAATGAAAACTGATGGACTTCCCTAGTGGCGCAGTTGTTAAGAATCTGCCTGACAATGCAAGGGACACAGGTTGAATCCCTGGTCCGGGAAGTTCCCACATGCTGTGGAGCAACTAAGTCCCTTGTGCCACAACTACTGAGCCAGCACTCTAAAGCCTGCGAGCCACAACTACTGAAGCCAGCATGCCACAACTACTGAGCCTGTGTGCCACAACTACTGAAGCCTGCGTGCCTAGAGCCCATGCTCCGCAACAAAATAAGCCACGACAATGAGAAGCCCACACACTGCAACAAAGAGTAGCCCCAGCTCACCACAACTAGAGAAAGCCCACGCACAGCAACAAAGATCTAACAGAGCCAAGAATAAATAAATTAATTAATTAAAAAAGAATCTGCCTGCCCATGCAGGGGACACGGGTTCAAGCACTGGTCCCTGGTCCAGGAATATCCCACTTACTGCGGAGCACTAAGCCTATGCACCACAACTACCGAGCCTGAGTACCAAAACTACTGAGGCTGAGCTCTAGAGCACATGAGCCACAACTACTGAAGTGTGTGCACCAAAATGAGAAGCCCGTGCACTGCAATGAAGAGTAGCCCCCGCTCGCCACAACTAGAGAAAGTCCCCCATGCAGCAAAGAAGACCGAACGCAGCCAAAAATAAATAAATTTATATTTTAAAAAACCCTATATATATATTAAAAAACTGGTTCATGTATTCTTTTCAAAGGATGAGGGAAATCAAATCACTATGGTATTTAGATTTCACTGCAGATTTAAATGCCTGATGCAACAGTTTTATTTTTTAAATGTCAATATTTACAATTAACCAGAAATCATATCCTTTGAAATTTTCAGAGAAAAAAGTTTTGCAATCTAAAAATGGGAGAGTGGGTAGTTTTCAAAAGAAAGCTAAGCTCACTGCTACTGCTGGCCTGCCTTCAGACCTAAAGGCTAAGTGAGGTTCTGAACCCTTTAGCCAGATTACTCAGGAGGACACATTCAGACCTTGCTCAAAAGACAGAAGAGGATCTGTTGGGAATTTAGGGCTCTAAGGAAGAACAACCCCAACTGGCTTGTCCACTTTCTATCATCAGCTAGATCTCTAGCATTTCATCATGTCTCCACACCTGTCTGCACCCTACAAAATCCATCTGATTTATTTAGGCAAAATCTGCACAGCTGGCCCCCCAAAAAACCATATGCAAAGGCTTCCATTTCCTCAACTTTAAAACTAGGACTTAATATCAAAGTTCATTCAGATGACAATTTCCCCATTACTGGGAGAGAAACATCTTTGAAAACTTCGTAAACACACTCAGTGCCAGAAGCGCCAACACCTCCATTTGGGAAACTAGGAGGTGGAGGAAAACAGGGAGTCGTGCTGCCCTCTTCATCAATGCATGGGTGGGAATTCCATGCCTCCAAATTTTCATATGATCAAACAGAGTCAGAAAGGCACTCAAGATCACACAACTAGAAGTAGCAGAGGCTGGATTCAAAATCAAACTTATATTTGACCACAAAGTTCTGAAGTGCAGTAGCTTTGGACTGAACCAGAGTTTGAATTCAATTTCCACCGCATTCTAGTTATAAACCTTTCTTGGTTTCCACAGCTGTAAAACATGGAAAACGTCACCTTACTTAGTAGGGTTGCTGTCAAGGCAATGAGCCATGGAGGTAAAATAGTATGTGCTCAATAAACTGTAACCAAGGCTTGAAATAAAGGCACGTACTCTATGCTACACCACACAGCACGACTGGTGTGCCCAGAGCCTGGCCCTGGGACACAATACCTCCAGGGTGGATCCAGCTCTCCAGGCAGAGTGGCCTGGGCACCAAAGAGAGCAATGCAACCCGGGGGCCGCCACTCGGCCTTCCCCCTCCCCCAGGCCCGGCTGCTCCCACTTGCCCATGCAGCGCACTACATACCCAGGGCCTCTGACCTGGCCTTGCCCGCCGTGGCTCACCCCATCTCAGAGGCACTCACTGGGTGGCTCGTGGAGGGCAGGTGAGGCCTCAGGAGTGCACACACGTGGACCAGATGTCTGGCCAGCAGCAGATATTAACTTTTCAGATAAAACACCAAAGCCACAGTCCATGAATAAAATAACTGATAAGCTGGAGATTATTAAAATTAGAAATTTCTTCTCTGTGAAAAACAATGTGAAAAGAATGAGAAGATGGGCTTCCCTGGTGGCGCAGTGTTTGAGAATCTGCCTGCCGATGCAGGGGACACGGGTTCATGCCCCAGTCCAGGATGATCCCACACGCCGTGGAGTGGCTAGGCCTGTGAGCCATGGCTGCTGAGCCTGCACATCCAGAGCCTGTGCCTGTGCTCCGCAACTGGAGAGGCCACAACAGTGAGAGGCCCGTGTACCGCAAAAAAGAAAAGTCACAGGCTGAGAGAAAATGTATGAAAAAGGAACTTCTGATAGAGGACTGTTATCCAAAATATGCTAAGGAATCTTAAAAGCAACAATAAGAAAGCGACCTAATTAAAACATGGACTTTTACAAAATAATATATATATATATATATATATATATATATATATATATATATACACACATGTATATGTGCCAATAAGCATAGAGAATGATGTGTCACAGCATATCATCAGGGAAATGCAAATTAAAACAATAATGAAATACATTACACACCTATTAGAATGGCCAAAACCTGGAACATTGACATGGCCAAAATCTGGAACATTGACAACACCAAATGCTGATAAGGGTGTGCAGCAATAGGAATTCTCATTCATTGATGGCAATGTAAAATGTTACAGCCACTTTGGAAGACAGTTTAGCAGTTTCTTAGAAAACTGAACATACTCTTACTATATGATCCAGGAATCATGCTCCTTCATAGCAACACAAATGAGTTAAAATTTTATGTCCACACAAAAGCTTGCACATGGATGTTTATAGCAACTTTATTCATAATTGCCAAAAAAACAAACAAGATGCCCTTTAGTAGGTAAATAGACAGACCTGTGGTACATCCATATAAGGAAATATTATTCAGCACAAAAAGAAACAAGCTATCTTTGTGTCCTTGGGATAAATCCAACAATACCATGGTGTATGGTCCTTTTTATATATTTTTGGATTCGGTTTGCTAATATACTGTTGAGCATTTTTGCATCTACATTCATCAAAGGCATTAGCCTGTAATTTTCTTTTTGGTAGTATTTTTGCCTGGTTTTGATATCAGGGTGATGGTGACTTTGTACAATGAATTTGGGAGTGTTCCATCCTCTTCAACTTCTTGCAATAGTTTGCATAAAATAGGTATTGTCCCTTTATTTGTTTGGCAAAACTCTCCTGTGAAGCCATTCACTCTTGGACTTTACTGGCAGATTTTTTTTTCTTTTTATTACAAGTTAAATTTTGTTATTGTATCAGTCTATTCAAATCATCTGTTTCTTTTTGGTTCAGTCTTGGCAGATAGGACGTTTGTAGAAATTTGTCAATTTCTTCTAGGTTGTCCAATTTGTTGTCATATAATTATTCATAGTATTCTCTTAAGATTTTTTTGTAGCTCTGTGGTATTAGTTATTATTTCTCTTCTTTCTTATTTTGTTTATTTGGGTACTCTCTCTTTTCATCTTGGTGAACCTTGCTAAAGTTTATGAATTTTGTTTATCTTTTCAAAAAACCTGATCTTAGTTTTACTGATTATTTTTCTATTGTGTTTCTGATCTCTATTTTAGTTATTTTCTCTGTAATCCTTCCTTCTGCTGACTTTGGGCTTTGTTTGTTCCTCTTTTAATTTTTAATTCCTTTGGTTGATAGATTAGGTTGTTTATTTGAGATTTTTCTTGTTTCTTGAGGAAGACTGTTGCTATAAACTTCCCTCTTAAAACTGCTTTTGCTGCATCCTATAGATTTTGGAGTACTGTGTTTCCATTTTCATTTGCCTTTAGGTATTTTATGATTTTTCTTTGATTTATTTATGGACCAATTGATTTTTCTCTTTTAGTAGCATGATGTTTAGTCTCCACGTATTTGTCCTTTTCCCATTTTTTCTGTAGTTTCATACCGTTGTGGTCAGAAAAAATGCTTAATATAATTTCTGTTTTCTTAAATTTGTTGAGACTTGTTTTATGGCCTAGCATGTGATTTCTTCTGGAGAACATTCATTGTGAACTTAAAAAATATGTATTCTGCTGTTTTTGGATATAATGTCCTGTAGATATCTATTATATCCAACTGGTCTAATGTATCATTTAGGACCACTGTTGCCTTATTGATTTTCTGTATGGATGATATGCCCATTGATGTAATGGAGTGTTAAAATCCCCTACTATTATTATATTATTGTCAATTTCTCCCTTTATGTCTGTATTTGCTTTATATATATATAGGTGATCCTGTATTGGGTGCACATATGTTAATGAGTGTAATATCCTCTTCTTTTATTGATCCCTTTATTATTATCCAATGCCCTTATTTGTCTTTTGTTGAGTATTGCCACCTTTGCTCTCTAAAAACAAGAAAAAAACAGTATAATAAAGATATATGAAAATCAAATGGTAGTGTGATGGGTAGTTTCTAAAACTTACACAGATACTAAATTTAATTACAAATGGTAAGAACTTAATTAAACATATGCAGAGTTATTGATAAGTAATACTCAGAAGTGGAAATTTAAATGTCCAGAGTACATGAAAACTCACTGAATTTTTTTAGTGTTCAGAAAAATGCAAACTAAAGTAACTGAGCCATAACTACTTAACTCTCAAAGTACAATAATTTGATGGCTGAAAAATTAAGTGTTAGCATGAATGTATGCTAAAGTTCACTCTCATTGACTGCCCCAGAAATGTGAACTTCAACAAATATGTTGGAGTGTGTCTTTTTAATATTTGTAAAGTAACAAATAATGCATACCCTTTGACCTACTTCTCTCATCTCTGGAAACCAAATATACACACAGAGACAGCACAAACGCATCCATATACCCAGGGCATGCTACAAGAAAATTCATTACAGCACTTTTGAGGGAGAAAAATAAACTTAAAATTTATCTAAATGCCAATCATTAGTGAAAAGACTGAAATGATTATAGAATATCCTTACTATTGAGTACTAAGCCATTGTACAAAAGATTGAATTATTTAATTTTTACCTCAAGGAGTTGTGTTTTCATGATATAGTAATGAGTGGGAAAGCAATCTTTAAGCAAATTTTTATTGTTTGTTACCTTTGAGTTACACAAGTAGATTACATTATTTTTATAACACACAAAATAGTATGAGCAAGAAAAATACTGTAATAAGGAAAAATATATGAGTGTTTTAGAGGTCAGGGAAACAAAATGAAGTAAAGTGAAAAAATACACTTTACATGGTGCTAATTAAAATATAGAATGTAACATAGTTAATATAAGAAAAAGATAAAATTGTACCTAAATATAACATATTTATGATTTCATTTTAAGGAAATAAAATAAATATGTGCAAGAAGTTTGCATAGATAAATATAACAACATTGATTAAATTATAGAGTGCAATTATGAGCAAATTGTAAAATACTATTTCTAACAAACAATAATAAGTAATTTACATACTCAATATCCTATGTGGCACACTTGCATTGTTCCAATTTAAATTTACTTCAAAAACCTTAACAAACACACACACACACACACACACACACACACACATTCCTGTATGCAGTGAGCAACTTACATTTTCTTTATATACAATAACCACTCCCATAGAAATAACTTTGCTGATGCTGTGTACTCTCAGATATATAACCTGATAATCCTTTGGTGAAATTAAAATATTATAACCCCTCCTATGTCCATTCATGTAGCATACTGTTACTTTTAATTTATTTACCTTTCGGTGGTGAATTTGACATCTTCTAAATTCATAAAATACTTTGTAAAAAGAGTCATTTATTGTATTTCTTAATGACTTATTTTACAGTTAGGGTTATTCTTTATTGTTCAAGTCTTCTTGTTGGTTAAGATATATTCCCTTTTGTAATTTTTAAATTTGTGTTTATAGCTTTGACTAAGCTGAAACTAGTGGACCACAACAAATATATCTAGAAAATATATATATACATATACACACATGTATATATAAAGTAAGCCGAGAAAGAAAGATTGAGATCAACTGGAAGAAATATCATAAACCTTCTGTAGACAAAGGCAAGTTTTAAAAAGTTTGGAATAAGATAATTACCATTTAAAATGTGTTTCCAATAAACTGTTTAATAAATTGTTTTCACATTTACAGAGTTTATCATAGTTACCATTTCATTATTTACAATATATTGATTAACTCAATCAAAATTGAAAATGTGGTGAAGGAATAAAGACAGTAGCCCTCAACTATAGTTCTAATTTTGGATCAGAATACTTAATATAGAAGAAAATTTTTCTTTTGTGTGCTTGCTATCCTGTTTCATATTTAAAACTAACTTTAAGATGTTTATAAATATAATCTGACCTAATATAATACAGTATATTTGAAGATATTTGTCCTATATTGCTATTGCTTGAAGGCGACTGAATCAGTACTTAGATAAAATTGTAATGATGTTGTAAGAAAGCTAAAAAGAATTTTCATTTAAAATTATATGAAATGCTTCTCATTTGTAAACAATTATATAGGTAACATTCATTCAAATATGATGAGGTATAATCAATATTAATAAGCTTGATTTACATTTCATGGTGTAAAGCTTTGATCTTACTTTTGAGTATTTTTCTGAAATGGAAATTGCTAAAGTGTCAAGATAAAATAATGTGGAATACTCTTCTTGACAAAAGTTGTCCTTATTTATATTTAACTCAGTGGAAACACTACATTACCTTGTTAAATAGGATAAACTCTGGAGGTAGACAAGCCAGGTCAAATCTCTTTTACCATTGAAAAACATCATAACCAGGTGCAAATTATTTACTCTGTGTGCCATAGATTCTTGATCTGAAAAAAGGTAAAGTTTTTATAAATATTAATCAAAACATGTCATTGTAAAGCTTGAACAACTAAACCTAGCAAGCCTGGCATATAAGGGCTTGTTAGATTTTCTATTAAATATATGCAGATTTTACACACAAGCTCACATATATACACACAGAAAAAGATATGAAGTGCTAAATTAAAAAAAATTATTTGGAGTATAATTGCTTTACAAGGTTGTGTTAGTTTATGCTGTACAGTGAAGTGAATCAGCTATATGTATACATATATCTCCTCCCACTTGGATATCCCTCCTCTCCTGTCCCACCCATCTAGGTCATCACAGAGCACTGAGCTGAACTCCCTGTGCTATACTGTGGGTTCCCACTAGCTATCTATTTTACACATGGCAGTGTATATATGTCAAACCTAATCTCCTAATTCATCCCACTTTCCCCTTCCAACCCTGTGTCCACAAGTCCATTCTCTACATATGTGTTTCTATTCCTGCCATGCAAATATGTTATCTGTAACATTTTTCTAGAGTCCACATATATGCATTAATATATGATATTTGTTTTTCTCTTTCTGACTTACTTCACTCTGTAAGACAGACTCTAGGTTCATCCACATCTCTACACATGGCCTAATTTTTATTCTTTTTATGGCTGAGTAATATTCCATTGTATACATGTATCACATCTTCTTTATCCATTAATCTATAGATTGGCATTTATATTGCTTCCATGTCCTGGCTATTGTAAATAGAGTGTGAAGAACATTGGGATACATGTGTCTTTTTGAATTATGGTTTTCTCAGGGTATATGTCCAGTAGTGGGATTGCTGGGTCATATGGTAGTTCTATTTTCAGTTTTTTAAGGAACCTCCATACTGTTCTCCATAGTGGCTGTATCAATTTACATTCCCACCAACAGTGCAAGAGGGTTTCCATTTCTCCACACCCTTTCCGGCATTTATTGTTTGTATATTTTTTGATGATGGCCATTCTGATTGGTGTGAGGTGATACCTCATTGTAGTTTTAACTTGAATTTCTCTAATAATTAGTGATGTTGAGCATCTTTTCATGTGCTTCTTGGCCATCTGTGTGTCTTCTTTAGTGAAATGTCTATTTAAGTCTTCCACACATTTTTTGATTGGGTTGTTTGTTTTTTTAATATTGAGCTGCACGAGCTGTTTGTGTATTTTAGAGATTAATCCTTTGTCCATTCCTTTGTTTCCAAATATTTTCTCCCATTCAGCACATTGTCTTTTTGTTTTGTTTATGGTTTCCTTTGCTGTGAAGAAGATTTTAAGTTTAATTAGGTCCCATTTGCTTATTTTTGTTTTTATTTTCTTTATTCTAGGTGGTGGGTCATAGAAGACCTTGCTGTGATTTATGTCTAAGAGAGTTTTCCTATGTTTTTCTCTAAGAGTTTTATAGTGTCTCATCTTACATTTAGGTATTTAATCCATTTTGAGTTTATTTTTGTGTATGGTGTTAGGAAGTGTTCTAATTTCATTCTTTTACATGTAGTTATCCAGTTTTCCCAGCACCTTTCATTGAAGCAGGTGTCTTTTCTCCATTGTATAGTCTTGCCTCCTTGGTCATCAATTAGGTGACCATAGGTGCATGGGTTTATCTCTGGACTTTCTATCCTGGTCCTTTGATTTATATTTCTGTTTTTGTGCAAATAACATACTGTCTTGATTACTAGCTTTGTAGTATATTCTGAAGTCAGGGAGCCTGCTTCCTCCAGCTCCATTTTTCTGTCTCAAAATTGATTTGGCTTTTCAGGGTCTTTTGTGTTTCCCTACAAAGTGTAAAATTTTTGTTCTAATTCTGTGAAAATTGCCATTGATAATTTGATATGGATTGCATTGAATTTGTAGATTGCTTTGGGTTATATAGTCATTTTGACAATATTGATTCTTCCAATAAAAGAACATGATATATCTATCAATCTCTTTGTGTAATCTTTGCTTTCTTTCATTGGTGTTTTATAGTTTTATGAGTACAGGTTTTTTGCCTCCTTAGGTAGGTTTATTCTTAGGTATTTTATTCTTTTTGTTGAAATGGTAAATGGGACTGTTTCCTTAATTTTTCTTTCTGATCTTTCGTCATTAGTGTATAGGAATGCAAGAGATTTCTGTACATTAATTTTGTATCCTGCAATCGTAGCTCTTCTAGTCTTCTGGTGGCATCTTTAGGATTTTCTATGTATAATATCGTGCCATCTGCAAACAGTGCCAGTTTTACTTCTTTTCCAATTTGTATTCCTCTTATTTATTTTTCTTCTCTGATTGCAGTGGCTAGCACTTCCAATACTATGTGAATAATAGTGGTGAGAGTGGATGTCCTTGTCTTTTTCCTGATCTTAGAGGAAATGCTTTCAATTTTTCACCATTGAGAATGATGTTTGCTGTGGATTTTTTATATGACCTTTATTATGTGAAGGTAGGTTCCCTCTATGCTCACTTTCTGGAGAGTTTTTATCAAAAATGGGTGTTGAGTTTTGTCAACAGCTTTTTCTGCATCTATTGAGGTTATCATATGGCTTTTATTCTTTAATTTGTTAATATGTTTCATCATATTGACTGATTTGTGTATATTGAGGAATCCTTGCATCCCTGGGATAAATCTCACTTATTCATGATGTATGATTTTTTAAAGAGTTGTTGGATTCTCTTTGCCAGTATTATGTTGAGGATTTTTGTGTCTATGTTCATCAGTTATATTGGTCCATAATTTTCTTTTTTTTGTGATATCTTTGTCTGGCTTTAGTATCAGGATGATGGTGGCCTTGTCAAACGAGTTTGGGAGTGTCCCTCCTTCTGAAAATTTTTGGAAGAGTTTGAGAAGGATGGGTGCTTAACTCCTCTCTCAGTGTTTGATAGAATTCACCTGTAAAGCCATCTGGTCCTGGACTTTTGCTTTTTGGAAGACTTTTAGTTACAGTTTCAATTTTATTACTCATGACTGCTCTGTTCAATTTTATTACTCATGACTGCTCTGTTCAATTTTATTACTCATGACTGCTCTGTTCATATTGTTCAGTCTTGGAAAGTTGTACATTTCCATGGATTTTTCCATTTCTTGCAAGTTGTCCATTGTATTGTCATATTGTAGTTTGTAATAGTCTCTTATTATCCTTTGTATTTCTGTGGTGTCAGTTGTAATTTCTCCTTTTCCATTTCTAAATTTATTGATTTCATTCCTCTCCCTTTTTTCTTGATGAGTCTGCCTAAAAGTTTATCAATTTTGTTCATCCTCTCAAAGAACCAACTTTTAATTTTATTGATCTGTCTTACTGTTTTCTTCCTTTCTATTTCATTTATTTAGGCTCTGATTTTTATGATTTCTTTTCTTGTACTAACTTTGGTTTTCGTTGTTCTTCTTTTTCTAGTTGCTTTAGGTGTACAGTTAGATTTTTTATTTGAGATTTTTCTTGTTTATTAAAGTGAACTTGTATTCCTATAGACTTTCCTCTTAAAACTGCATTTGCTGCATCCCATAGGTTTTGGATTGTTGTGTTTCCATTGTCATTTTTTTCTAGGTATTTTTTTAATTTCTTCTTTGATTTCTACTGTGATCTCTTGGTTGTTTAGCAGTGCTCTCTTTAGCTTCCATGTGTTTGTGTTTTATACAGTTTTTTTTCCCTGTAATTGATTTCTTATCTCATAGCATTGGGGTTGGAAAGAAGGGTTGATACAATTTCACTTTTCTTAAATTTTCCAAAGTTTGATTTGTGACCCAGGATGTGATTTATCCTGGCAAACGTTCTGTGTGCACTAGAAAAGAAAGTGTATTCTTCTGTTTTCGGGTGGAGTGTCCTATAAATATCAGTTAAGTCTAGCTGGTCTATTGTGTCATTTAGAACTTGTGTTTCCTTATTTATTCTCTGTCTGGATGATCTGTCCATTGGTGTAAGTGTGGTGTTAAAATCCCCCACTATTATTTTGATACTTTCAATTTCCCCTTTTATGGCTGTTAGCATTTACCTTATGTATTGAGGTTCTTCTATGTTGGGTGAATAAATATTTATTATTGTTATATTTTCTTCTTAGATTGATTCCTTGAACATTATGTAGTGTCCTTCCTTATATCTTATAAGTCTTTATTTTAAAGTCTATTTTATCTGATATGAGTATTGTTACTCCAGCTTTCTTGTGATTTCCAGTTGCATGGAACATCTATTTCCATCCCCTCACTTTCAATCTCTATGTGTCCCTACATCTGAAGTGGTCTCTTGTAGATAGCATATATAATGATCTTGTTCTTGTTTCCATTTGACCAGTCTGTGTCTTTTGATTGGAGCATTTAATCAATTTACATTCAAGGTGATTATTTATATTTATTTTCATATTATCATTTTCTTAATTGATTTGGGTTTGTTTTTGTGGGTCTTTTTCTTCTTTTGTGTTTCCCAGTTAGAGAAGTTCCTTTAGCATTTGTCATAAGGCTGGTTTGGTGGGGCTGAAATCACTTAGCTTTTGCTTGTCTGTAAAGCTTTTGATTTCTCAGTCGAATTTGAATGAGATCCTTGCTGGGAAGAGTAACCTTGGTTTAGTTTTTTCCCTTTCATCACTTTAAATATATCCTGTCACTCCCTTCTGGTCTGCAGAGTTTCTGCTGAAAAATCATCTGATAACTTTATGGGGATTCCCTTAATGTTTTTTATTGCTTTTTCTTGGTGTTTTACTGGTTTTTTTCTTTGTATTTAATTTTGATATTTTGATTAATATGTGTCTCAGCATGTTTCTCCATGGGTTTATCTTGTATGGAACACTTTGTGCTTCCTGGACTTGACTGACTCCTTTCCCATGTTAGGGAAGCTTTTGATTATAACCTCTTCAAATATTTTCTAGACCCTTTCTCTTTCTCTTCTTCTTTAGGGATTCCTATAATTTGAATGTTGGTGGTTTAATGTTGTCCAAGAAGTTTCTGTGACTGTCGTCAATTCTTTTTATTCTTTATTCTTCTCACAGCTGCTTCAGTTATTCTGCTATTGATTCCTTCTAGAGTATTTCTAATTTCAATTATTGTGTTATTCATCACTGTTTGCTCTTTAGTTCTTTTGTGTCCTTTTTAAATGTTTCTTGTATTTTCTCCATTCTATTTCTGAGATTTTGGATCATCTTTATTATCATTAATCTCAATTCTTTTTTATATAAGTTGCCTATTTCTTCTTCATTTATTTGGTCTTGTAGGATTTTACCTTGCTTCTTTGTCTATTAAATATTTATCTGTCATCTCATTTTTTCAATGGGTGGTTCTGTATTCCTATCTTACTTCTTATTTGACCTGAGGTATCCAGCACTGGAGTTTACAGGCAGTTGGGTAGAGCCAGGTCTTGGTGCTGTTATAAGGAACTCTGGGAGACCTCATTCTGATGAATATTCCCTGCTGCCTGAGGTTCTCTATTAACCCAGCAGTTTGGACTTGGGGTTTCAACTGTGGGAGCTCAGGCCTGACCCCCAGTCTGGGAATGAAGAACACACAAGCTGCATGGCATGACAAGAGAAAATAGAAAAAAAGTTGCAGTACTATAATAAAGAATAAAACTTAAAATAAAATTAGAAAAATAAGAAATATATTAGAAGAAATAAAAACATGAGTGAACCAACTGCAACAAGGTAAAACAGAACCAGAAAAGAAAAAAGGAAAAAAAAAAAAGATGAAGCCAAAATAAGCAGAACAACAACAAAGTATAAGAAATAAATTAGAGAAATAAAAAAAATATATTAGAAAACAAACATAAATGAATCAAGAACAATGTAAAAGAGAACCACAAACTAAAAAACAAACAAAAATATTCCAGAAAAGACCTTGGCTGTAGAGGGTGGTGCTTAGGTGGGTCCAGAACTTAGGCATGGGCGGGATGTAGATTTGGAGTGGGGCCTAGGCATGTGATGTTTAAGCATTGGGCAGAGCCTAGGCTCAGGACCAGTGCAACAGGGAAAGGCAGCATGTCCTGAGGGAGACCCCAGAGTGCCTTGGAATGGGTGTGGAGTTTGGGAGTTTGGAGGTAAGGCCTTGGGTGGGAGTGTGTGGGTGGAGTTTAAGCCCAGCACAGTTGGAGTGGGTCCCAGAGTGTACCATGGGTAAGGCCCTGGGTGAGGGTGTGGGGCAGGGCTTATGCTCAGTGCAACCAGAGGGAGTCTCCAAGGATGGAGGATCTGACCTGGGAGACCAACAGATTCCCCAGTGCCCAAGTGGACAAGGGAAGTGTTACCCATGCTCCCTTCCATTCCTCCACTATCCTGAGGGTCTCTCCTATACCCATTGATCCCTTAACTGTAGTGGGCCCCACAAAGTGTGGGAACCCCTTCCCCCTCCAAGCCACCCCTCAGAGGCACTGGTCCCATCCATTGGGCCTTTACTTTTCCTCCCCGTCACTCCCTCAGGACCCACGTGGCTGGAGGGTGCCTCAGTGGGCAGAGGAACAGGGAAGGGTGTTCAGCAGGCTCCCTGGGTGAGCAGGGGAAATGTTACCCATGTTCTGTTCTGATCCTCTGCCTTCCTGATAGCCTCCCTGTTTCCCCCTTTGGAAGTGGGAACCCCTCGTCTCCTCCAGCCGCCCCTCAGGGGCATCCCACCTCCACTTCTCTTCCTCCCTTAGTCCCCTCACATCTTACCCAGTCACTTGGGGTTCTCCCATCCCCTTAGGTGTCCATGGCCCCCTTCTAACACCTGGTAGGTGCCTTAGTTGTGCAGAGACGTGAACTCCACATCCTCCTAGTTTGCCATCTTGACTCCACCCCCTTGCTAAATTTATTCATCATTAGCTTATCACTCTTTCTTATCTGTAACTTTATGAGTTAATTTCAGTATATCTGGAACCGTCAGACAAAATCCTGGTTAAACCACATTTTCTCAGCAAGTTTCTTGGCTCCACGAGAAGTTGGTGAGTTTTGGAAAATTTCTACTGTATTGTACTTGAAAAGTTTGTCTCTAAACTGTTTGTTACTTGTAATGAAAAAAAATGTGCCACCAGTGTTAGTTTATGTTCTTCAAGAAGCAGATTCTAAGGGATCATTACACATGTGAGGGATTTATAGGACGAAATACCAGGGAATATTAAAGGGGTGGAAGGGAAATAGCTAAGGAAAGCCTTCAGACTATGATGCTGGTCTAAAATCTGTGAAAGGACAAGGAAGGACGTTTGGGCAAATCTTAGATGACAGTGCAATTCTAAGTAAGCTTCAGACAATATAAGGGTTAAACTCTCCCATTAGAGTGGTTCCTGTTTGAACAAAAAGATACTTTGTGCTCAGGTTTTTTGTTTGCTTGTTTGTTTGTTTTTCTGGGAGCATGTGTTCTTTGTGTGTACACTGTGGTGTATCCAGAGGCATTTAGCTAGTAGTATCAATCAATTTTCCTCCATGCACTAGAAGATTTCATCAGTGTATTTATATGGATATTACACCAACATTCTTCATTTTATGTCAAACAAAATCCAACTCATAAGCACAAGAAATAAATATTATAAGATATTTAACTGAAAAACTTGGAGGCAGTGATATATCCTCTTTAAAAAAGTTAACAAAACCAAATAATGGATTAACAAAAATAATCACAAATAGATTAATTAATGCTAGAAAATAAAATAATATTAGGATCACATTGAGTTCAAAAGGAAAATAAATGGTTTAATATATTGTATCAATAAAAACAGAAAAAAGAAGCATTGGTAAAATTCAGTATCATTTCATGATAAAACACTTGAAAAATGTAAAAATAGAGGCAAGTTCCCTTAACCTGATGAGAACAGCATCAGAAACCCTGTATTACATAAGACATTGGAGAATGTTAATTTATTTAAAAATCAAGAATAAGAAAATAAAAATACTGATTATTATAACTCCTACCCAATAATGCACTGAGAAAGTTAAAAAAGGTGATAATTTTTTTAATTAGAAAAGAACTGTTAATATTAAATAATTATATAACTTCCTCCCTTGAGAAACATTAGAGAATCTACAGATAAAATAAATGAATTAATAAGACAGATTAGTCATTTTATATTTTTTGTATTAAAAATATCAATAAAAAAACAATTTTTCATTTCATTACATTGAGACAGCTCAGTAACTTAACGTGTAAAATCTTGTTTACAATAGCTACAAAATGATAATCTGTAAGTAATCTAAAAAATGTGTGCAAGACTTCCTGAGAAAAATAATGTAATTAAAAAACTCAATTTTATAAATATGTCCATTCTTTCCATATTGGTTTGTAGATTCAATGCAATTGATTCAAAATCCAAATTAAATTGGTGTGCATGTGTGTGTGTGTGTGTGCACTTTCAACCTAACTCTAAAATATAACTTGGTATATAACACTTCATATAAAATATTTGTGTCATTGCATATCATTGTAGAAAGCCACATGCTTTACTAATGATGCTAGAAAAATGATTATCCTTGGGGGAAAGAAGAAAAAATGCATGTATATCTCATACCACCACAGTAAAACCAGTTTCAGATTAATAAAACCTTAAATGAAAATGATAAAGAAATTTTTAAAAAATTCAGTGATGTGTCAGAGTGTTTCAGGAAATTGTCCAAGATCATAAAGACTTAATAAAAAGTTTTATTGATTAAATGTGAACTTAAAAGAATATTAGCTAAAAGAGTCCAGTGATACATAAACAAATATAATGTATAAAATATCATGGTCAAGTTGTTCTAATGTCTCAGAGGACTCAATATTGTACACATATCTATCTCCAAATTCATCTCAAAAATTAATACCATCTATTCAAAAATCTCAGAAGATCAAATGATAGAGGAAGCTGAGAACAGCAAGATGATATTTACAGATAAAAGTATTTAAATAGAATATAAGAATTCCTAAAACTAAAATAAGACTGAAAACTCAATGTAAAATAGATGAAAGGTGTCTGGTAATTCTTAAAAAAGAAAGCAAAAATGTTTAAAATGCATGTTAAAAAAATTTACAATAGCTTGTTAACAGAAATGTAAATTAAACAGCAGCAAAATTTCAGCATATATCCACCTCAATATTCAATATTATAAAGAATAAGTATATGGGTATTTTTAACATCTTTATGGAAGTATAATTGTTTTACAATGGCGTGTTAGTTATCTATTTTACATTTGGTAGTGTATATATGTCAATAAATATATGGTTTTGATGATAACTTGAAACAACTGATTTCATTACAATTTTCCCATGAAGTTGTAAATTGGTACAAATATTTCATAAAAAATTTGTCCAGTATTTGTTAAATCCTAATGTGTACATATACTATGCTCCAGTAATTTTATAATTATGTGGGATTCCACTCCCAATAGTAATGTTATATATGTGTACCAAACAACACGTGCAAAAATATACATAACAAGATTTTTCTACTTAAAAGAACTTGAAACAACCAAAATATCAATCAGTACTATTAGTAAAAAATAAATAGAGGCTCGTTCATACTGTTTAATTTTATATAGAAATGAAAAATTAACAATTACAGCATCATGAAAACATATTTAAAAGCAGTAAAATTATTCTACTGTACTAGAAATATTGGTATTGTTCAGCTTTGATGTATCATGTCTAGGAAAGTGCACAGGAAAGTTTTTGGTAAATTTCAAAATAATGTGTAAAAATTAATAAACAGAAACCTCATTTAAATAGAGTTTGGAGGTCGGAAGGGAGAGTTTGCAGGCCCTGCAATAATACCAGAGCACAACACAAATAAGAAAGACTTCTCTTCTTTCCTGGCATGTTTTCTGCCAGTAAAAAAAACCATAAACTATGTTTACTATAGCCCTCCCAACTTCCTTTTCCCTCTATAAAAGTGTTCTTTTTCTCTTGTCATGTGGGAATTTGCAAATGGCTTGCCATGGTTGCAAACTGTGAATTGCTTCAGGAGCAGGGGCTTCTTCACTGAAACTGTTTTTTGTTTGTTTGTTTGTTTTTCCCATCCTTTAGCTTATTTCTTTTAAAAGGGTTTTCTCTGGAAACTGGCTGAAAAAGCCCTTGGCTTGGCTCCTCTGGGACTAAGCTGTTTCCTTAGACCTGGCTGGTATTTAGGCTTGCAAATGGTATGAATTGAGCTGTTTGTAATGTAAGCTGCTTGAGCTTTGAAAATTTTTCTTTCACTCTAGAGAAAATGGGAAACTTTTACTCTGATAAATGGGATCCCAGTTATCTAAATATTGTGAGGGCATGCCCCCTACTGCAACTCTGGTCAATCTTATGGTTAAATACTGTAGTTCTTCCTTCTGCACATTTCTAAATAAATGGACTGACTTGATCAAAGACAATTTAGAATGTCAATGGCCATTATGGGGAATTTTTGAAATCCCCAAACAATTTTCTTATACACTGAACTGGACCACAATAGTTCAAAAGTTTCAGAACTAAATGATATACCTATTTCAATTGGTATTTTGAGGCTTCCAAACTTTATCAAAAGTCTAAAATTGCCTCTCTGCAAAGTAAGATTTTAAGATTAACTGAGGCAAACAAATGATTAAGGAAAGATAAAATGTTTCCCAAAGCCTTAGTTTCTTCTTCCTTTACTTTTTTGTCTCAGGCTCTGCATCTGGTACCATCTTGTTTCATTTCCTTGGCTTTTCATGGTCAGATTCTACCTCTGATGCCATCTTCCTCATTTCCTTCTGTGGTGCCTACTCCACCTCTATACACTCAACTCTTCCATATTAAGTCTCTCACCAAACTTTACCTTTTCTCTAAAACTCTCTCCACTTCCTTTTCCTCTGAATTTATTAGAACTTGTTGCTGTAAAATTAAACCTTCTGAGGATCCAGAGGCTAAACCTTTAATTTCTTATATTCCCTAATGCTTAATTTCAGGCCATGCTCAAAAATTTTCCCGAAGTGGGTGGTGCTGGGAAGATGGCGGAAGAGTAAGACATGGAGATCACCTTCCTCCCCACAGATACACCAGAAATACATCTACACGTGGAACAACTCCTACAGAACACCTACTGAAGGCTGGCAGAAGACCTCAGACCTCCCAAAAGGCAAGAAACTCCTCACATACCTGGGTAGGGCAAAATAAAAAAAAAAGAAAAAACAGAGACAAAAGAATAGGGATGGCACCTGCACCAGTGGGAGGGAGCTGAGAAGGAGGAAAGGTCTTCACACACTAGGAAGCTCCTTAGTGGGCGGAGACTGCGGGAGGTGGAGTGGGGAGTGTCGCAGCTGCAGAGGAGAGCACAACAACAGGGGTGCGGAGGGCAAAGCAGAGAGATTCCCGCATAGAGGATCGGTGCTGACCTGCACTCACCAGCCCTAGAGGCTTGTCTCCTTACCCGCCAGGGTGGGCAGGACTGTGAGCTGAGGCTCGGGTTTTGGTCGCAGCACAGGGAGAAGACTGGGGTTGGCGGCTCGAACACAACCTGAAGGGGTTAGTGCACCACGGCTGGCTGGGAGGGAGTCCGGGGAAAAGTCTGCACCTGCTGAAGAGGCAAGAGACTTTTTCTTCCTTTTTTGTTTCCTGGTGCACGAGGAGAGAGGTTTAAGAGCGCTGCTTAAAGGAACTCCAGAGACGGGAGCGAGCTGTGGCTAAAAGCGCAAACCCCAGAGATGGGCATGAGCCGCGGCTAAAAGCACGGACCCCAGAGACAGTTGCGAGCCCTGGCTAAAAGTGCGGACCCCAGAGATGGGTGCAAGCTGCGGCTAAAAGCACGGACCTCAGAAAGGGGTGAGAGCCGTGGCTAAAAGCGCGGACCCCAGAGACGGGCGGGAGATGCTAAGGCTGCTGCTGCCACCACCAAGGGGCCTGTGTGTGAGCACAGATCACTATACACACCCCTGTTCTGGGGAGCCTGTGCAGCCCGCCACTGCCAGGTTCCCGGGATCCAGGGACAACTTCCCAGGGAGAACATACGGTGGGCCTCAGGCTGGCGCAATGTCACAATGGCCTCTGCTGCCACAGGCCCGCCCCACATGCCATGCCCCTCCCTCCCCCAGGTCTGAGTGCGCCAGAGCCCCCGAATCAGCGGCACCTTTAACCCCGTCCTGTCTGAGCAAAAAACAGATGTCCTCCAGCGGCCTACACACAGCAGCAGGGCCAAATCCAAAGCTGAGCCCCTGGGAGCTATGAGAACAAAGAAGAGAAAGGGAATCTCTCCCAGCATCCTCAGAAACAGCAGATTAAAGCTCCACAATCAACTTGATGTGCCCTGCATCTGTGGAATACATGAATAGACAACGAGTCATCCCAAATTGAGGAGGGGGGCTTCGAGAGCAAGATCTATGATTTTTTCCCCTTTTCCTCTTGTTGTGAAAGTGTATGTGTATGCTTCTGTGTGAGATTTTGTCTGTAGAGTTTTGCTTCCACCATTTGTCTTAGGGTTCTACCTGTCCATTGTTTTTTCTTTTTTAATTTTTTTCTTAGTAATTAATTTTAATGTTAATAACTCTATTACACTTTACTTTCTTTCTTTCTTTCTTTCTTTCTTTCTTTCTTTCTTTCTTTCTTTCTCTCTTTCTTTCTTTCTCTCTTTCTTTCTTTCCTTCCTTCCCTCAATTAGACAATGAATCATCCCAAATTGAGGAGGTGGACTTTGAGAGCAAGATTTATGATTTTTTCCCCTTTACCTCTTTTTGTGAGGGTGTATGTGTATGTTTCTGTGTAAGATTTTGTCTGTATAGATTTGCCTCCACCATTTGTCCTAGGGTTCCATCCATCCCTTTTTTTCTAAATAATTATTTTTTAATTCAATAACTTTATTATACTTTATTTTATTTTACTGTATCTTCTTTCTTTCTGCCTTTTTTCCTTCCTTCCCTCCTTCCTTCCTTCCTTCCTTCCTCTCTCCCTCCCTCCCTCCTTTCTTTCCTTCCTGCCTTCTTTCCTTCTTTCTTTCTTTTGTTCTTTCTTTCTTTCTTTCTTTCTTTCTTTCTTCCTTCCTTCATTCCTTCCTTCCTTCCATCATTCCCTCCTTTCTTTCTTTCTTCCTACTTCTACTAATTATCTCTATTTTCTCTCCCTTTTATTCTGAGCCATGTGAATGAAAGGCTCTTGCTGCTCCAGCATGGAGTCAGGGCTCTACCTCTGAGGTAGGAGAGCCAACTTCAGGACGCTGGTCAACAAGAGACCTCCCAGCTCCACATAATATCAAAGAGCAAAAATCTTCCAGAGACCTCCATGTTAACACCAGCACCCAGCTTCACTCAATGACCAGCGAGCTACAGTGCTGGGCAACCTATGCCAAACAACTAGCAAAACAGGAACACAACCCCACCCATTAGCAGAGAGGTGGCCTAAAATCATAATAAGTCCACAGACACCACAAAACACACCACAGACATGGACCTGCCCACTAGAGAGACAAGATCTAGCCTCATCCACCACATCAAGGCACTAGTCCCCTCCACCAGGAAGCCTACACAACCCACTGAACCAACATTAGCCACTGGAGACAGATATCAAAAACAAACGGGAACTACGAACCTGCAGCCTGCAAAAAGGAGACCCCAAACACAGTAAGATAAGCAAAATGAGAAGACAGAAAAACACACAGCAGATGAAGGAGTAAGATAAAAATGCACCAGAGCTAACAATGAAGAGGAAATAGGCAGTCTACCTGAAAAAGAATTCAGAATAATGATAGTAAAGATGATCCAAAATCTTGGAAATAGAATGGACAAAATGCAAGAAACATTTAACAAGGACCTAGAAGAAATAAAGATGAAACAAGCAACAATGAACAACACAATAAATGAAATTGAAAGTACTCTAAATGGGATCAATAGCAGAAAAACTGAGGCAGAAAAACGGATAAGTGACCTGGAAGATAAAATAGTGGAAATAACTACTGCAGAGCAGAAAAAAGAAAAAAGAATGAAAAGAACTGAGGACAGTCTCAGAGACCTCTGGGACAACATTAAACGCACCAACATTCGAATTATAGGGGTTCCAGAAGAAGAAGAGAAAAAGGAAGGGACTGAGAAAATATTTGAAGAAGTTATAGTTGAAAACTTCCCTAATATGGGAAAGGAAATAGTTAATCAAGTTCAAGAAGCACAGAGAGTCCCATACAGGATAAATCCAAGGAGAAATATGCCAAGACACATATTAATCAAACTGTCAAAAATTAAATACAAAGAAAGCATATTAAAAGCAGCAAGGGAAAAACAACAAATAACACACAAGGGAATCCCCATAAGGTTAACAGCTGATTTCTCAGCAGAAACTCTGCAAGCCAGAAGGGAGTGGCAGGACGTACTGAAAGTGATGAAGGAGAAAAACATGAAACCAAGATTACTCTACCCAGCAAGGATCCCATTCAGATTTGTTGGAGAAATTAAAACCTTTATAGGCAAGCAAAAGCTGAGAGAGTTCAGCACCACCAAACCAGCTTTACAACAAATGCTAAAGGAACTTCTCTAGATAAGAAACACAAGAGAAGGAAAAGACCTATAATAACAAACACAAACCAATTTAGAAAATGGGAATAGGAACATACCTATTGATAATTACCTTAAATGTAAATGGACTAAATGCTCCTGCCAAAAGACACAGATTGGCTGAATGGATACATAAACAAGACCCATATATATGCTGTCTACAAGAGACCCACTTCAGACCTAGAGACACAAACAGACTGAAAGTAAGGCGATGGAAAAAGACATTTCCTGGAAATGGAAACCAAAGGAAAGCTGGAGTAGCAATTTTCATATCCGACAAAATAGACTTTAAAATAAAGACTATTAGAAGAGACAAAGATGGACACTACACAATGATCAAGGAATCGATCCAAGAAGATTTAACAATTGTAAATATTTATGCACCCAACATAGGAGCACCACAATACATAAGGCAAAAGCTAATAGCCATTAAAGGGGAAATTGAGAGTAACACATTCATAGTAGGGAACTTCAACACCCCACTTTCACCAATGGACAGATAATCCAAAATAAAAATAAATAAGGAAACACAAGTCTTAAATAATACATTAAACAAGATGGACTTAATTGATATTTACAGGACACTCCACCCAAAAACAACAGAATACACATTTTTCTCAAGTGCTCATGGAACATTCTCCAGGATAGATCATATCTTGGGTCACAAATCAAGCCTTGGTAAATTTAAGAAAATTGAAATTGTACCAAGTATCTTTTCCAACCACAATGCCATGAGACTAGATATCAATTACAGGAAAAGATCTGCAAAAAATACAAAAACATGGAGGCTAAACAATACAGTACTTAATAACGAAGTGATCATTGAAGAAATCAAAGAGAAAATAAAAAAATACCTAGAAACAAATGACAATGGAGACACAATGACCCAAAACCTACGGGATGCAGCAAAAGCAGTTCTAAGAAGGAAGTTTACAGCAATACAAGCCCACCTTAAGAAGCAGGAAACATCTCGAAAAAACAACATAACCTTGCACCTAAAGCAATTAGAGAAAGAAGAACAAAAAAAACCCAAAGTTAGCAGAAGGAAAGAAATCATAAAAATCAGATCAGAAATAAATGAAAAAGAAATGAAGGAAATGATAGCAAAGATCAATAAAACTAAAATCTGGTTCTTTGAGAAGATAACCAAAATAGATAAACCATTAGCCAGACTCATCATGAAAAAAAGGGAGAAGACTCAAATAATATAATTAGAAATGAAAGAGGAGAAGTAACAACTGACACTGCAGAAATAAAAAAGATCATGAGAGATTACTACAAGCAACTCTATGCCAATAATATGGACAACCTGGAAGAAATGGACAAATTCTTAGAAATGCACAACTTGCCAAGACTGAATCACGAAGAAATAGAAAATATGAACAGACCAATCAAAAGCACTGAAATTGAAACTGTGATTAAAAATCTTCCAACAAACAAAAGCCCAGGACCAGATGGCTTCACAGGTGAATTCTATCAAACATTTAGAGAAGAGATAACACCTATCCTTCTCAAAGTCTTCCAAAATATAGCAGAGGGAGGAACACTCCCAAATTCTTTCTACGAGACCAACATCACTTTGATACCAAAACCAGACAAGGATGTCACAAAAAAAGAAAACTATAGGCCAATATCACTGATGAACATAGATGCAAAAATCCTCAGCAAAATACTAGCAAACAGAATCCAACAGCACATTAAAAGGATCATACCCCATGATCAAGTGGGGTTTATTCCAGGAATGCAAGGATCCCTCAATATACACAAATCTATCAATGTGATAAACCATATTAACAAATTGAAGGAGAAAATCCATATGATCATCTCAATAGATGCAGAGAAAGCTTTCAACAAAATTCAACACCCATTTACGATAAAAACCTTGCAAAAGTAGGCATAGAGGGAACTTTCCTCAACATAATAAAGGCCATATATGAAAAACCCACAGCCAACATCATCCTCAGTGGTGAAAAACTGAAAGCATTTTCCCTAAGATCAGGAACAAGACAAGGTTGCCCACTCTCACCACTCTTATTCAACATAGTTTTGGAAGTTTTAGCCACAGCAATCAGAGAAGAAATGGAAATACAAGGAATCCAAATCAGAAAAGAAGTAAAGCCATCACTGTTTGCAGATGCCATGATACTATACATAGAGAATCCTAAAGATGCTACCAGAAAACTACTAGAGCTAATCAATGAATTTGGTAAAGTAGCAGGATACAAAATTAATGCACAGAAATCTCTGACATTCCTATACATTAATGATGAAAAATCTGAAATGGAAATCAAGAAAACACTCCCATTTACCACTGCAACAAAAAGAATAAAATATCTAGGAATAAACCTACCTAAGGAGACAAAAGACCTGTATGCAGAAATTTATAAGACACTGATGAAAGAAATTGAAGATGATACTAATAGATCGAGAGATATACCATGTTCTTGGATTGGAAGAATCAACATTGTGAAAATGACTCTACTACCCAAAGCAATCTATAGATTCAATGCAATCCCTATCAAACTGCCACTGGCATTTTTCACAGAACTAGAACAAAAAATTTTCACAATTTGTATGGAAACACAAAGGACCCCGAATTGCCAAAGCAATCTTGAGAACGAAAAACAGAGCTGGAGGAATCAGGCTCCCTGACTTCAGACTATACTACAAAGCTACAGTAATCAAGACAGTATGGTACTGGCACAAAAACAGAAAGATAGATTAATGGAACAGGATAGAAAGCCCAGAGATAAACCCACGCCCACACGGACACCTTATCTTTGATAAAGGGGCAGGAATGTACAGTGGAGAAAGGACAACCTCTTCAATAAGTGGTGCTGGGAAAACTGGACAGGTACATGTATGAGATTAGATCACTCCCTAACACCATACACAAAAATATGCTCAAAATGGATTAAAGACCTAAATGTAAGGCCAGAAACTATCAAACTCTTAGAGAAAAACATAGGCAGAACACTCTATGACATAAATCACAGCAAGATCCTTTTTGACCCACATCCTAGAGAAATGGAAATAAAAACAAAAATAAACAAATGGGACCTAATGAAACTTGAAAGCTTTTGCACAGCAAAGAAAACCATAAACAAGACCAAAAGACAACCCTCAGAACGGGAGAAAATATTTGCAAGTGAAGCAACTGACAAAGGATTAATCTCCAAAATTTACAAGCAGCTCATGCAGCTCAATAACAAAAAAACAAACAAACAAAAAAAACAATCCAAAAATGGGCAGAAGACCTAAATAGAAATTTCTCCAAAGAAGATATACAGACTGCCAACAAACACAGGAAAGAATGCTCAACATCATTAATCATTAGAGAAATGCAAATCAAAACTACAATGAGATATCATCTCACACCAGTCAGAATGGCCATCACCAAAAAATCTAGAAACAATAAATGTTGGAGATGGTGTGGAGAAATGGGAACACTCTTGCACTGCTGGTGGGAATGTGAATTGGTTCAGCCACTATGGAGAACAGTATGGAGGTTCCTTAAAAAACTACAGATGGGACTACCGTATGTCCCAGCAATCCCACTACTGGGCGTACACCCTGAGAAAACCATAATTCAAAAAGAGTCATGTACCAAAATATTCATTGCAGCTCTATTTACAATTGCCTGGAGATGGAAGCAACCTAAGTGCCCATCATCGGATGAACGGATAAAGAAGATGTGGCACATATATACAATGGAATATTACTCAGCCATAAAGAGAAACGAAATTGAGCTATTTGTAATGAGGTGGATAGACCTAGAGTCTGTCATACAGAGAGAAGTAAGTCAGAAAGCGAAAGACAAATACCATATGCTAACACATATATAGGGAATTTAAGAATAAAAAGATTGTCATGAAGAAGCTAGGGGTAAGACAGGAATAAAGACACAGACCTACTGGAGAACGGACTTGAGGATATGGGGAGGGGGAAGGGTGAGCTGTGACAGGGCGAGAGAGAGGCATGGACATATATACACCAACAAACGTAAGGTAGATAGCTAGTGGGAAGCCATCTCATGGCACAAGGATATCGGATTGGTGCTGTGTGACCGTCTGGAGGGGTGGGATAGGGAGGGTGGGAGGGAGGGAGACGCAGGAGGGAAGAGATATGGGAACATATGTATATGTATAACTGATTCACTTTGTTATAAAGCAGAAACTAACACACCATTGTAAAGCAATTATACCCCAATAAAGATGTTAAAAAAAAATTGAAAAAAAAATTTTTTTCCCAAAGCATCTGAAGATCCTCACAGATTTGCTGAAGAATTTAATATAATCATTCATACTTATCAACCTGGTTTCTCTGACTTACATCATCTTGTTCATATGTTTGTCAGTGAAGGCCAGACTTAGCATTGGATGAAAAATGCTGATTGGGAAAATCCTCAAAAGTCTTTTTTTTTTTTTTTCCGGTACGTGGGCCTCTCAATGTTGTGGCCTCTCCTGCAGCTGAGTACAGGTTCCAGACGCGCAGGCTCAGTGGCCATGGCTCACGGGCCTAGCTGCTCCACGGCATGTGGGATCTTCCCAGACTTGGGCACGAACCCATGTCCCCTGAATCGGCAGGTGGACTCTCAACCACTGCACCACCAGGGAAGCCCCTGAAAAGTCTTTAGAAGTACAAGAAGGAGAGAAGCACACCAACTTATTATGTAACAGGCTTGAGCAATTGCTTGTCAAATTTATCAAGCAGTTCCTAGGGCTTTTCCAAAACCTGTTGATTGGAGCAAAGCTCAGGCATGTACACACAAAAAAATCTGATGAAATTGTTCATGAATGTTATGATCAACTTCAGATTCTTTTTAAAGAAAATTCTGGTCTCCCTTCTCAACACTGATTATCCAGGTAACTCTTAACTATATGTTTTTTAATGGACTGAACTGGAACAATTCCCTTCTAGTAAAAAGGACCAGGAAGAATAAGAAACTATGTCGATTCTAGATTTAGTTAATCTGGTAAACCAGCTCTCTTGTACCCTAGATGAGTCACCAAAATTGTTAGTCTTCAACTCCAGCAAGAAGGCTCCTAAATGAAACTAAAATCCTCCTAGTTTATGCTATTATTGCAAAAAGCCAAGAAGCTGGAAATCAGATTGTTACAAATTAAGTGCTTTAGGTACCTTCAGCCCTCTAACAGCCTTTCCAAAATCCTCCTGATGCTCAATGATTGGGGTCCAAAGAACTACAGAGGCTCTTCACAATCCTCCTCTTAATTGATTGGAGAAAAATTTCTCCAGTCTTAATTGACACAGGTACCACATTCTCAGTGCTCAACTCAAATATTATGAAAGAGCCCCTGCCTCAGAGTACTAAAACTGTTTACACAGTGGGGATGTCTAATGAACCTAAAGAGTTCCCTGTCTCTAAACTTATTCCTTTTTGTTTAAGCCTTTTGAGAGATACACACCCTTTTCTCCTTACTTCCTCCATTCCTACCCATTTGTTAGACCAAGACCTCCTACAGAAGTATCATGCCAAAATTTCTTTCTCCAAAAGGGGAAAATAATTCAAGTATTTGGCATTAGTTAGAGTAACGAATCAGGTGAATTAAATAACCCTTTGACATCTTTTACTTGTTCCATCTCTGATGACACTAGAGCTGAATATTGGAACACTGATCATTTGTTCCTGCTGAATCAGCTCCAAATTTCTTTATAGGCAAAACCTCTGACTGATGTTGGCAAAATTCACAGTGCACCTCCCATGAGATTCAAATATATCCCTTAAAAACTCTTCTCAGAGTTAATCAATACACTGTAAGTAAGGAAGCCCCTCAAAACATAAATCCTGTATTAGAAGATTACAAGGGGCAAGGGTTCACTACTCCTTGTAGAAACCCTTATAACATTCACATTTTACAGGTGAGAAAACATAAGTCTTCAGTGTGGAGGCTTATCCAAGACCTCTGAGCAATAAGCAATATTATTCCTTGACACTCTGTTGTTCCTAACTTTCATATGTTACTAAAATCCATTCTCACTGGAAGTAAATTTGTTACTGTAATTGATTTATGCAGTGCATTCTTTAGTATTCTAGTTGATGAAGATAGTCAATAATTTTTATATTCACTTGGGAAGAAAATCAATTCACCTGGATATTAATGCCTCAGGGTTTTACTCAGAGTTCTTATTCCTCACAATCCTGAAGGCTGATCTATTGATATAGATTTATTTAGAGGTTCTACTTTGTTGCAATATGTGAATGATTTGTTTTTTTGCTCTCTTTCTCAAGCCTCCTTATAGGAAGACAGCGTCCACTTGCAAAAGCCTTTATCCTTAGAGGCACACAATGCAACCAAAGTGAAATTGCAGTGCCCAAATTCAAGCTTGATATATATGGGATCTGATATTTGAACAAGGGCTACACTTAGATCCAGATAGAATTTATGGTGTCTTAAGTTTCTCCAAACCCCAAATAAAGTGCCAAATGTGAGGTTTTCTCAGGCTACATAGTTATTGCCAAAATTGGATTCCAATTTTTTTTTCTTATAGCCAAATTATGAGCCAGTTTTGTGAGAACTAGTCAACATATATTTTGAGGCCTTAAAGGAGAGTTGATAAACCCACAAGCCCTTGAGCATCCCAATTAACATATTCTATTTTATATTTTTCTATATGAAAAGAAGAAAATGTCCTTTAGGTACTAACCCAAAAATATGGGGACCACCATCGACCCATATGGTATTATAATCAACAATTGGCCCTTGTGGAACAGAGATATCCCTTTGCCTTAGAGCCATTATGACCACTACCCTTTTGGTTAGACCACTGAGGAAATTGTTATGGGATCCCCTTTAACCATTTTTGTACCTCTTGCCAAAGCATCTCTCCTAAATTATCATCACACTCAACACTTCTCAGCTCCCTCACCACCTATGAAGTCTTTTGTTAACTGCTTCACACACAACTCTTACTTTGTGATAACCTTAACCCTGCTACCCTTTTCCTTTCCATCATTGATGAAGTCCCTCATGACTGCTTAATGCTGACAGACATCCTCCTGACTCCTTGTAATGATCTATAAGAAACCTTCTTAGGAGTGCAGACTTCTCATGATTCACTGATGGTACCTACTTTAAAAAGTGACAATGATAAAAATTGTGCTAGGCATGTTATTGCAACTCTTTTTGATGCATTTGAGACAGTATCTTTACCTAAGGCTACTTCAGCCCAACAGGCTCAACTATGCACTCTTACATGGGTTTGTACTTCAGCCAAGGACAAAACTGCCAATATTTATACTAATAATAGATATGTTTTTATGATTATTGAGTGCTATGGATGCAATATGGCTTCCTTACTCCCAGCAGAAATAAAATTTTAAATGACCTCTATGCTCAGGAATTATTACATGGAATACTTTTACCTACCACTTTAGCTATTATTAAGATTCAGAGCTTTCTCTACTTGACTATATGGAAGCTAAGGGAAATCACCTTATTGATATGTCCACAAGAAACTTTGCCCTTAAAGGGATCAATATGAAGCCAAACCTGTCATGATCCAAAGGGTTATTTCTCCAAATGATAATTCAGAAGATGTGGCTATAGAAGCCCAACAATTGACCTCAGAAAAAGGAAAAATAAAAGACTGGAAATTCAACAATGCTTTTTGGTTGGATAAAAAAAGAGAAAGCTCTGGTTTAGACTAAATAACAACACAGTGCTACCAGAGGTTCTAAAATTCCTACTTCTCACCACTATACATGCATTAAATCATTGGTCTAACAAAATGATAGCATTTATGATTTAACACTGGTGGTGAAACATTTAAAGGCTGCACAAAGTGAATATCTCACTTGTCCCTCTCATACAAAGTACAACCCAGAAAAGCCTGTTTTTATTGCTCCTGGACAGTAAACTGCCTAATGGACAATTCAAGGTCTGGCAAATGGATCTCATACAACTTTATTCATCTAATGGATATAAATATGTCTTAGTACTGGTCTGTATGTTTTCACAATGGACTGAAACATTCCCTTGCAGACAGGCTATTGAATCTTCTGTGGCTAATGTCCTTTTGGAGAAGATTATATCTACCTGGGTAACTCCTCTCAAATTTCATAGTAATCAGGGAACTCATTTCATAATTGAGGACTCAGTTGGCAAAATTTGTGGAAGCCCTCTGAATATCTTGGCCAAAATCATTTCAATCCATCTTTCTAAATCTTAGATTCATCCCTTTTGAGACTCATTTTTGAAGTAGTCACAGGCATCAAATAAACTTGTCTCCTGCTTCTTTTGACCCAGAACTGATAAAATGTGAGATACTCCAATATTCCAAAGACCTAATTGCTTCTATTAAAAATAACCAAGATTTGGTAGGGTAATCTTTTCATAGTGTGATTTTGAGAGATGAAGACCTTAAGCATCACACCTTGCAAACTAGAGATTTTGCCTATTATAAAATACACTTTTGGAAGACCTCTCTTCAACCTATCAGGTATGATTTGAAAACTTGTGCCATGAAACTACAAGGAAGGGACTCTTAGATTCACATGAAACATCTAAAGAAAGCATATAACTCTTACTGGACCTGCACACCAACTTGTGGCCTAAAAGTAAAGATTTCCCAGAATTGATGCCAACAAAATCTGATGAGACAGATTTCCCAAGTTACACAGTCCAGGACTGTCCAAAGTTTGTCACCAAGATTTTAATGATAGTAAAGCATTTCAAATGATCTTGATAACACATGAACTTTAGATAAAAATTGTCTAAGAGTTTAACTCCTACTCCTCAGTGTTACACAAATGTGACCTCAAGAGCTTTCCAATCTGTGCACTTTCCTTCCACTGTGAGACACTACATCCATGAAGGTCCTTTCTGCCATTAGTGGACAAAAAACACTGAAACTAGAAAACCTGACTCCTTATCAACAAAGTTTTCAGAAGATGATCTTGCTCAAAAGGGGGAAATGTAAAAAATTAATAAACTGAATCTTCAATTAAATAATCAGGAGACCAGAAGGGGGAGCTCTCAAACCCTACAATGATAGTAGAGTCCGACAGGAAGAAGAAAGACTCCTCTTTTCTCCTGGCATGGACTCAGCAAATGAAAAGACATGGACTCTTTATAATTATAGCCCTGCTGATTTCTTTTCCCCCTCTATAAAAGTATTCTCTTTCCCCTGTCATATAGGAACTTGCTCATAGCTGGCAATGGTTGCAGACCCCAATTTGCAATTTTCTGCTGATCCCAGATAAACCCATCTTCACTGGAGAATATTTGGCATCTATTTATTTCAGGTCAACACATGATAATGTTGATGACTACACACGTATTTTCCTTCTGTAAAAAACTTACCAACATGTAGACTTATGATTGTGTTCCTTTCCAAGAATTTGGCATATTTTAATAAATATTTTTCCTTAAATATTTGGAAAGAATGAGATGTGAAATGTTAAGAATGGAATAGAAATAAAGCAGGAAATACCTTTAATATTTTAAGATATTTTATTTATTTTTTTATTCTAGAGGTCTGTGTGCAAACTTGGATGCTGCTGGAAGGGAGATGGGTTCATTGAATATTTCTATGAGTGTGGTAGCATGTTTTCATCTTCATGGAAATAATGTAGCATAGAGGAGGAAATTAAAGATGCAGGAGATTGAGAAGCCAAATGACAAATTATTGTTCTCACAAGATGTTCTTCTATCGACCTTTCCAACAAGCCTATGAACAATACATAATGCAAATCTAATCATGTCATTTACCTTGCTTAAATATCTTTTAATGACCCTTCATTGATTTCTGGATGCATTTTGTGTCTCTAGAACTGATCTGTGTGCTAGATACAGAGAGTTTAACAAATAGTGATAACGCTTGCCCTAGTGGGATTTATAATCCACTAGGAAGAAAAGGCAAAAATTGACTAAAGAAATATGCTGAAGGAGTGCTCTCTGACAGAGAATACTAAGCAATATTTGTATGAAATTAGGAACAATTCAGAAAAAAGGCTGTATAGATTCTAGTACCCAATTACAAAGTGTGGTGGTGGTGGTTTTCTTCATACATCCAAGCAATTCTTCAACACTAGCTGGTGTCCTAGAGTTCAACTGAATTCTGACACTATCTACCTAGAGATAGTGTCAGATCTCACAGACTGAGCACTAATCCTACAATTCTGCTCCCCCTCCCCCAACACTTAATATACCAAACTCAAACCCATGTTGTCACTTGTACTTCTGACTAACTAGCTATAAGTCAGAGGTTCCCACAACCACCACCTCAGGTTCAACTATTTTTCTAGAGACACTCACATAATTCAGAGAAACATTTTACTTACTAGATTACCAGTTTATTACAAAAGGATGTAATTCAGGAACAGTCAGATGGAAGAGATATATAAGGCAAGGCATGGGAAAGGGATATGGAGCTTCTTCCATGTTTCTCCACCAGTCTCCACATGTTCACCAACCTGGAAGCTTTCTGGGTTTTTATGGAGGCTTCATTACACAGGCATGATCAATTTAATTATTGATCATTGACAACTGATTTAACATCCAGCCTCTCTCCCCTGACCTCCCCTGGAGGTTAGGAGAGTGAGACTGAAAGTTTCACACCTGTAACCACTTGGTTGGTTCTCCTGGATACCAACCCTTATCCTTAAGTGAGGCACAAAAATCTCATTAACATGACAAGGGACACCTTTAAGCTTTCCTCACTTAGGAAATTCCAAGGGTTTTAGGACTTCTGTGCCAGAAAGTGGGATGAAGACCAAATATATATTTCTTATTACAAATCACAATTTCACAGGTGGAGAGTAGTGGAGAAACTGATAAAAACACTAAAGTCCATGAAAAGGAAACATGTGGTATATACAGAGCAAATGTGAAATGATTGTTTTTGGTAGTAGGAACAGAATTTTTTTGTGACAAGAGGGAGGAAGAGGGCTTCCCTGATGGTGCAGTGGTTGAGAGTCCACCTGCCGATGCAGGGGAAGCAGATTCGTGCCCCAGTCTGGGAGGATCCCACATGCCACAGAGCGGCTGGGCCCATGAGCCATTACTGCTGAGCCTGTGCGTCCGGAGCCTGTGCTCCACATGGGAGAGGCCACAACAGTGAGAGGCAAACGTACCGTAAAAAAAAAAGAGGGAGGAAGAGAAAATCCATTTGCTAGGGCAAGTCCCAACTTTCATGATCTGTATGAATTGAGTCTTCTTTCTTTCTGTCTTTCTCTTTTCATATGTGGAACTCAAACATCCTTTTGTAGTTTCTCTGATGTCAAAGCTTCCTGGTGGGCACCAGTGGCTTATAGTTTGAGGCCCTTCATTATTAACCTTTTATGATCTGAATGAATTCCTTCCTTGTGTATAACAAGGAGCCAGCAATGCCACCCATCACAATTTGTCTTATAATTGTCACCATAAATGTGACTTAAAAACTGATATCGAAAGCTCACAAGAGTTTCCTTATAAGGTGATTTTGTCTTGTTTAGTTGTGTCTTCCCATGTTAAGCACTACAAATGCTAACTAAATACACTTGGGTTGTGGATTTATTTCAGTATTCTGAATTAGTCAGCCAACAAAGTGAGAATAAGATTGAGACATTTAGATTTGCATATTATCCTTCTTTTGGAGTGCAGTGGATGGCAAAGTGAAGGAGGCAAAATCAACAAGGGAAAATTTTTTTTATAAAGGAACAGAATTTTATTTCACTGCACCAGTAAATCTGTATCAGCAGTTACTTATATAGCTGTGTTTCTAAAACACAAGTAAGACTTTGCCATTCCCTTTCTTAAAGATCATAAAATGAATTATCTAATTTATTTTCTACATTTTTATCTATATCATCCATATCTATATGAAAATAAATAAAGGAAACCTCATTTTTTTTTTTTTGCAGTACGTGGGCGTCTCACTGTTGTGGCTTCTCCCATTACAGAGCACAGGCTCTGGACACGCAGGATCAGCGGCCATGGCTCATGGGCCCAGCTGCTCTGCGACATGTGGGATCTTCCCGGACCGTGGCACGAACCCATGTCCCCTGCATTGGCAGGCGGACTCTCAACCACTGCGCCACCAGGGAAGCCCAAGGAAACCTCATTTTAAGTAGAGTCAGAAAGCCCCTGAAAGGGGCACTTTCATGCACAGCCACTCATATCTCAGCAGGAGGAAGGGAGATTTTTTATTGCCTAGAATCAGTCCATTAGATGAATAGTCATAACTACCCTGGACTCTTTGAATTTGAGAAGGGACAGCCCTTCTCAACTTGTGTTTTCCTCTATAAAATCAACCCCCTGTCTATTCTTCAGACATGTTAATCTAATTTGATACACTCATAAAAGTGCATAAGCTGCTTCATTATCTGTCAATATATATTTCTTTGATCAGTGACAAAAACTGGAAAGAGTTTTAAATTTTCTGCATAGCCAAGTAAATGAATGAAGGTGACATTAAATATATTTCATTCTTTCATGTGAGACTATTGATTCTAATGCACTGAATTACTGGATGGAAACCTGTTAATATTTTAAAAATCCATAAGGGAAATTTTCATGAAAATATAGATTATAAAATTCACTGGGGAAAATATAACAGTAGCAGTGATAATACAAAAATCATCAGAGAGGTCAAGTTGGCAGAAGAGGAAGACCTGGAGTTTACCTCTCCATACAAGTACATCAAGAATACATCTACAGGGCTTCCCTGGTGGTGCAGTGATTGAGAGTCTGCCTGCTGATGCAGGCAACAAGGGTTCATGCCCCGGTCTAGGAAGATCCCTCATACCTCAGAGCGGCTGGGACCATGAGCCATGGCCGCTGAGCCTGCGCATCTGGAACCTGTGCTCTGCAATGGGAGAGGCCACAACAGTGAGAGGCCCGCATACCGCAAAAAAGAAAAAAAAAAGAATACATCTACATATGGAATAATTCACAGAGAACACCTGCTGAACACTAGCAGAGGACCTTGGACACCTAAAAGGACAGGAAAATATCCCCATATAACCTAATAGGTTGGACAAGAGAAACAGAAGAAAAAGGAAACAGGACGAGACCTGCACACCTTGGTGTGGGAGCTGAAGGAGAGGAGAGGTTCCCACATCCAAGGAAGCTCCCTCGCCAGCAGGGAGATCAGGTGAGATAGAAGGGGATCTTCAGGGGATATCAGAGTAAAGTGCAGCAGCCAGTCTATGGCAGGCAGGACACAGCAAGGCTTACAAAGACAGTCCGTGCCACAGCCCTACATGCCCTAGCCTGAGATGGATGTATGTCAGTGCTGATAGAGGCTGGGTGCTGGAACATGGGGTTTGAAGAGTGGACCTGAAGAGAGGAATGTGGTTGGCTGTGCAAAGACAGCCTAAGGGGATGGGAGTGAGGAGCTCTGAAACTGGAAATGCACCTGGAAGAAGCCCAGACCACCATAGAAAAAAGGCTCCATTATTGAGTGACACATGAAAGTCAGGGTCACCATCACAGCATCTCTCCCGGCACGCCATTCCCTGCCTCTGTGGACACTGGGAGGGGGTCCCACCAGAACAAGTGTGTTTGTTCCAGTCATTGCTGACTTATCCCTCACCCACCTGAGTGAGCATGTGTGCTCCAGTCAGTTGCTGCCTCTTGCCAGCCACTGTCTCTGCAGGGACTAGAAGGGGCTCCCACCAGAGCAAGCATTGTATTCCAGTCACTGTGGCCTTATCCCCCTCCACCTGAGAGAGAACATGCACCCCAGCCAGTTGCTGCCTCCTGTCCCTCCCACCTAAGTCACTGCCTGCCACGCAGACAGTGACTGACTGGGGCAAGCATGCACAAGTCAGTCACTGCCCTCACCCCTCCCACCAAAATGGGCCAATAATGGGCCTCCAGTAGCTACCTTTGCCCCCTCTCACCTAGGTGGGAGACAGATTCTTGAGCGTGGCCCACATGCAGAGGTAGGGCTGAAACCAAAGCTGAGGCCCAGGGACTGTGTAACTAAGGAAAAAGAACTGAAATCTCCAATTGCAGCTGAACAAGCCATAGATTAAATGCCAACAATCAACTTGGTAAATCCAGTGAGTGTGGAACATCTGAATAGAAAAAAGTGCTCCTGAAACTGAGATAGATCTAGCTTTAGGAACTGTGGACATTGTGGGCACATACACATGCGAGTTGGGTCAGGTCAGACTCTGAGCTGCCCACACAGTGCACACAGAGGGTCCAGAGATTTACTTAGAGGCCTTAGAGGGCCTCCTGGGGAGGCAAGGGTCAGCTGTAGCTCAAAGTGGGGACAAGGACACTGGTAGAAGAGGCTTCAGGGAATAATTGTTGTTAATGAGTTGTTTATGTTGTTTTTAAAATTTTTAATTTTTAAAAATAATTTAGTATATATATTTTTTTACTTTTATTTTTTAATTTTGTTTTTGTTAGCTTCATTTTTTACTGTTTGTTTTCGTTATTGGTTTTTGTTTGCTTAATTGTTTTCTTGGGTTTTTTTGGTTTTCTTTGGTTTTATTTTGTTTGGTTTTCTTTTATTATTTGCCTTTTTTTTCTTATATTTTTGTCAGTCTGTCTTGTTTTGTTTTGTTCCTTTTTGTATTTTTGACCACAGTGCATGGCTTGCAGAGTCTTGGTTCCCTGGTTGGCAGTCAAAGCTGAGCCCCAGCAGTGGGAGCACTGAGTCTTGAACAGTGAACCACCAGGAAACTCCCAGCCTCAGGGAATATTAATTGCTGTGAGCTCTCCTGGAGGTCTCCATCTCGGCACCAAGACCTGGTCCTATGCAAAAGCCTGCAAGCTCCAGTCCTTGAATGCTTCAGGCCAAACAATGAGCAAGAAAGGAACACAGCCACACCCATCAGCAGACAGGATGCTGAAAGTCATACCAAGCTCAAAGACACCCCAAAACACACCCCTTGACATGGTTCTGCCCACCAGAGGGAAAAGACCCAGATCCACCCAAGACAGGACATTCACCAGCCCCTCCCACCAGAAAGGCTACAAAGCCCTTGAAGCAATCTCACCCACCAGGGTGCAGACACCAGAGCAAAAGAAACTACAACCTTGCAGCTGCAGAAAGGAGACCACAAACACACTAAGTTAGAGAAAGTGAGATGCCATAAAAATATGTTACAGATGGAAGAGCAAGGTAAAAACCAATAAGACCAAATAAATGAAGAGGAGATAGGCAATCTACCTGAAAAACAATTCAGAGTAATAAAAGAAAAGATGATCCAAGATCGTGAAAAAAAGAATGGAGACACAGATCAACAAGACACAAGGAATTTTCAGTGAGGACCTAGAAGAACTAAAGAAAAAATAAAGAATGATGAACAATACAATTACTGAAATGAAAAATACACTAGAAGGAATCATTGGCAGATAACTGAGGTAGAAGAATGGAGAAGTGAGCCGGAAGATAGAATGGTGTAAATCACTGCTGTGGAACAGAATAAAGAAAAAAAGAATTAAATGAGGACAGTATCGGACACCTCTGGGGCAACATAAAACTCACCAACATTCAAATTATAGGTGTCCCAGAAGAAGGGGGGAAAGAGGAAGGGACTGAGAAAATATTTGAAGAGATTACAGTCAAAAACTTATATATTATGGCAAAGGAAATAGTCACCTAAGTCCAGGATTTTCAGAGAGTCCTATACAGGATAAATCCAAGGAGAAACACACCAAGACACATATTAATCAAACTAATATAAATTAAATACAAAGAAAAATATTAAAAGCAGCAAGGGAATAACAACAAATAACATAAAGGGAATCCACATAAGGTTATCAGCTAATTTTTCAACAGAAACTCTTAGGCCCAAAGGGAGAAGCATGATATATTTAAAGTGATGAAAGGGAAATACCTGCAACCCAGAATACTCCACCCAGCAGGGCTCTCACTCAGATTCAATGGAGAAATCAACACCTTTAAAGACAAGCAAAAGCTAAGAGAATTCAGCTCCACAAAACCAACTTTACAACAAATGCTAAATGAGCTTCTAGAGGGAGGAAAAAAAGAAAAGAGAACAAAAAAGAAAGGGAAGAAAAAAGACCCACAAAAACAGACCCAAAATAATTAGGAAAATGGCAATAGGAACATCCTTATGGATAATTACCTTAAATGTTTTAAATGGATTAAATGCTCCAACCAAAAGGCACAGATGGGCTGAATGGATACAAAAACAAGACCCATATATATGCTGTCTACAAGAGACCCACTTCAGACCTGACACACATACAGACTGAAAGTGAGGGAATAGAAAAGGAAACTCCATTCAAATTGAAATCAAAAGAAAGCTGGAATAACACTACTAATTTCAGGAAAATGAACTTTAACAGAAAGAGTGTTACAAGAGACAAGGAAGGGCACTGCATAATGATCAAGTGATCAATCAAAGAAGATGATATAACAATTGTAAATATATATGTCTGCAAAATAGGAGCATCTCAATTTATAATGCAAATGCTAACAACCAGAAAAGGAGAAATTGACAGTAATCCTATAATAGTGGGGGACTTGAACATCCCACTAACATCAATAGACAGATCATCCAGACAGAAAATCAATAAGACAACACAACCCTTAAAGACACATTAGAGTAGATGAACATACTTGATATTTATAGAACATTCCATCTGAAAGCATCAGAATGCACTTTCTTCTCAAGTACACATGGAACATTCTTGAGAATAGATCACATCTTGTGTCACAAATCAAGTTTCAGTAAATTTAAGAATATTGAAATCATATCAAGTATCTTTTCTGACCACAACACTGTGAGATTAGAAATAAATTAGAGGGGAAAAATGGAAAATACACAAACAGAGGAAGGTTAAGCAATATGTTAATAAATAATCAATGGATCACTGAAGAAATCAAAAAACACCTAGAGAAAAGTGACAATGAAAACACGATGGTCCAAAACATATGGGACACAACAAAAACAGTTCTAAGAGGCAGGTTTATATCAATACAATCTTAATTGAAGAAACAAGAAAATTCTCAAATGAACAACCTATCCTTACACCTAAAGAAACTAGAGAAAGAAGAACAAAAAAATACCAAAGTTAGTAGAAGGAATGAAATCATAGAGATCAGAACAGAAATAAATAAAATAGAAATGGAGAAAACAATAGCAAATATCAATGAAATTAAAGCTGGTTCTTTGACAAGATAAACAAAATTGATAAATGGTTAACTCAAATAGAAAACTCAGACCCAACAAGAAACAAAGGGAGAGGACTCAAATCAATAAAATTAGAAATGAAAAAGACGAAGTTACAACTGACACCACAGAAATACAAAAAATCATAAGAGACTACTACAAGCAACTAGATGCCAATAAAATGGAAAAATACAAGAAATGAATAAATTCTTAGTAACATTACAAACTTCCAAAACTGAACCAGAAAGAACCAGGAAGAAAATTTTCCAACAGGTTGTTTGGCCTGAGGATTCACAGCACTGGAGCCTACATTCTCTTTGGTGGGGTAATGGCAGACTCTGGGAGGGATCATGCCAAAGAGTACTTCCCAGAACTTTTTCTGCCAGTGTCCTTGTCCTCAAAGTGAGTCACAGCCATACCCCCACCTCAGCAGGAGACCCTCCAACACTAGCAGCCATGTGACTGACAGGGTCTTGGTGTTCCAGGAAAGTATCAGGCCTGTGCCTCTGAGGTGGGAGAGCTGAGTTGAGGACATTGGTAAACCAGAGACCTCCCAGCTCCACGTAATATCAAATGGTGAAAACTCTCTCAGATATCTCCATCTCAATGCTAAAATCCAGCTCCAGACAATGACCAGCAAGCTATAGGGCTGGACACCCTATGCCAAACAACTAGCAAGATAGGAACACAACCCCACCAATGAGCAGAGAGGCTGCCTAAAATAATACAGTGACTGAAACGCCAAAACACACTACAGGAGGCAGTCCTGCCCAACAGAAAGACAAGATCCAGCCTCATCAACCAGAACACAGACACTAGTCCCCTCCACCAGGAAGCCTACACAACCCACTGAACCAACTTTAGCCAAAGGGGGCAGACACAAAAACTAATGGGAACTAAGAACCTGCAGCTTGTGAAAAGGAGACCTGAAACACAATAAGTTAAGCAAAATGAGAAGACGAAGAAACACACAGTAGATGAAGGAGCAAGGTAAAAACCCACCAGACCAAACAAATGAAGAGGAAATAAGCAGTCCAGCTGAAAAAGAATTCAGAGTAATGATAGTAAAGATGATCCAAATCTTGGAAATAGAATGGAGAAAATACAAGAAACGTTTAACAAGCACCAAGAAGAGCTAAGGAGCAAGCAAATAATGATGAACAACACAATAAATGAAATTAAAAATTGTCTACAAGGAATCAATAGCAGAATAAATGAGGCAGATGAATGGATAAGTGACCTGGAAGATAAAATAGTGGAAATAACTACTGCAGAGCAGAATAAAGAAAAAAGAAGGAAAAGAATTGAGGACAGTTTTAGAGACCTCTGGTACAAAACTAAATGCACCAACATTCGAATTATAGGGGCCCAGAAGAAGAAGAGAAAAAAAAAGGGACTGAGAATATATTTGAAGAGATTATAGTTGATAACTTCCCTAATATAGGAAAGGGAATAGTTAATCAAGTCCAGGAAGCACAGAGAGTCCCATACAGGATAAATCCAAGGAGAAACATGACAAGACACATATTAATCAAACTATCAAAAATTAAATTCAAATAAAAAATATTAAAAACAGTGAGGGAAACACAGCAAATAACATACAAGGGAATCCTCATAAGGTTAACAGCTGATCTTTCAGCAGAAACTCTGCAAGCCAGAACAGAGTGGCAGGATATATTTAAATTGATGAAAGGGAAAAACCTACAACCAAGATTACTGTACCCAGCAGGGATCTTATTCAGATTCAATGGAGAAATTAAAACCTTTACAGACAAGCAAAAGCTTAGTGAATTCAGTATCACCAAACCAGCTTTACAAGAAATGCTAAAGGAACTTCTCTAGGCAGGAAACACAAGAGAAGGAAAAGACCTACAATAACAAACCCCAAACAATTAAGAAAATGGTAATAGGAACATACATGTTGATAATTACCTTAAATGTAAATGGATTAAATACTCCAACCCAAAGATATAGATGGGCTGAATGGATAAAAAAACCACACTCCTATATATATGCTGTTGACAAGAGATGCACTTCAGACCTAGGGACACATACAGACTGAAAGTGAGGGGATGGAAAAAGATATTCCATGCAAATGGAAATCAAAAGAGACCTGAAGTAGAAATTCTCATATCAGACTAAATAGAATTTAAAACAAAGACTATTACAAGAGACAAAGAAGGACACTGCATAACAATCAAGGGATCAATCCAAGAGGAAGATATAACATTTACAGACCCAACATAGGAGCAACTCAATACATAAGGCAAAGCTAGCAGTCATAAAAGGGGAAATCAACAGTAATACAATCATAGTAGAGTCCTTTAACACCTCACTTTCACCACTGGACAGATCATCCAAAATGAAAATAAATAAGGAAACACACACTTAAATAATACATTAAAAAGATGGACTTAATTGATAGTTATAGGACATTCCACCCAAAAGCAACAGAATGCACATTCTTCTCAAGTGCTCATGGAACATTCTTCAGGATAGATCATATCGTGGGTCACAAATCAAGCCTTGGTAAATTTAAGAAAATAGAAATCATATCAAGAATCTTTTTTGATCATGCTATGAGACTAGATATCAATTATAGGGATATATGTTTAATAAATACATACACATGGTGGCTAAACTATACACTACTTAATAACCAATAGGTCACTGAAGAAGTCAAAGAGGAAATCAAAAAATACCTAGAAAAAAATGACAGTAAAAATACAATGACCTAAAAACTATGGGATGCAACAAAAGCAGTTCGAAGAGCGAAGTTTACAGCAATACAATCCTACCTCAAGAAACAAGAAAAATCTAAAAATAAACCACCTATCTCTACACCTTAAGAAATTAGAGAAAGAAGAAGAAGAACAACAACAAAAATCCCAAAGTTAGCAGAAGTAAAGAAATCATAAACATCAGATCAGAAATAAATGAAAAAGAAATGAAGGAAACAATAGCAAAGATCAATAAAACTAAAAGCTGTTTCTTTGCGAAGATAAAAAGAATTGGTAAACCATTACCCAGACTCATCAAGAAAAAAAGGGAGAAGACTCAAATCAATAGAATTAAAAATGGAAAAGGAGAAGTAACAACTGACACTGCAGATCATGATAGATTACTACAAGCAACTATATGCCAATAAAATGGACAACCTAGAAGAAATGAACAAATTCTTTAAAATGCACAACCTTCTGAGACTGAACCAGGAAGAAATAGAAAATATAACTGACCACTCACAAGCACTGAAATTGAGAATGTGATAAAAATCTTCCAAGAAACAAAAGCCCAGGGCCAGATGGCATGATAGGTGAATTCTATCAAACATTTGGAGAAGAGCTAACACCTATCTTTCTCAAAATCTTCCAACATATAGCAGAGGGAGGAAAACTTCCAAACTCATTCTATGGGGCCACCAACACACTGATACCAAATGCAGACAAAGATGTCATAAAGAAAGAAAACTACAGGCCAATATCACTGATGAAAATAGATGCAAATGTCCTCAATAAAATACTAGCAAAGAGAATCTAACAGCATATTAAAAGGATCATACACCATGATCAAGTTGGATTTATCCCAGGAATGCAAGGATTCTTCAATATATGCAAATCAATCAATGTGATAAAGCATATTAACAAACAGATGGAGAAAAACCATATAATCATCTCAATAGATGCAGAAAAAGCTTTCAACAAAATTCAACACCCATTTATGACAAAAACCCTCCAGAAAGTAGACATAGAGGGAACTTACCTCAACATATAAAAGGCCATATCTGAAAAACCCACAGCCAACATCTTTCTCAATGGTGAAAAACTGAAACCATTTCCTCTAAGAGCAGGAACAAGACAAGGATGTCCACTCTCACCACTATTATTCAACATAGTTTTAGTGATAGCAATAAGAGAAGAAAAAGTAATAAAAAGAATCTAAATCAGAAAAAAAGTAAAACTGTCACTGTTTGCACATGACATGATAATATACGTAAAGAATCCTAAAGATGCTACCAGAAAACTACCAGAGCTAATCAATGAATTTGGTAAAGTAGCAGGATACAAAATAAATGCACAGAAATCTCTTTCATTCCTATACACTAGTGATGAGAAATCTGAAGGAGAAATTAAGGAAACACTCCCATTTACCACTGCAACAAAATGAATAAAATACCTAGGAATAGACCTACCTAAGGATACAAAAGACCTGTATGCAGAAAATGATAAGACACTGATGAAAGTAATTAAAGATGATACAAGCAGATGGAGAGATATACCATGTACTTGGATTGGGAGAATCAACCTTGTGAAAATGACTATACTACCCAAAGCAATCTACAGATTCAATGCAATCCTTATCAAACTACCAATGACATTTTTCACAGAGCTAGAACAAAAAATATCACAATTTGTATGGAAACACAAAAGACCCCGAAGAGCCAAAGCAATCTTGAGAAAGAAAAATGGAGATGGAGGAATCAGGTTCCCTGACTTCAGACTATACTACAAGTCTACAGTAATCAAGACAGCATGGTACTGGCACAAAAACAGAAATATAGATCAATGGAACAGGATAGAAAGCCCAGAAATAAACCCATGCACATATGGTCAACCTATATTTGACAAAGGGGGCGAGAATATACAATGGAGAAAAGACAGTCTCTTCAATAAGTGGTGCTGGGAAAACTGGACAACTACATGTAAAAGAGTGAAATTGGAACAGTTCCTATCACCATGCACAAAAATGCACTCAAAATGGATTAAAGACCTAAACGTAAAGCCAGACACTGTAAAACTCTTAGAGGAAAATATAAGCAGAACACTCTGTGACATAAATCACAGCAAGATCCTTTTTGACCTACCTCCTAGAGAAATGGAAATAAAAACAAAAATGAACAAATGGGGACTAATGAAACTTCAAAGCTTTTACATAGCAAAGTTAACCATATACAAGACAAAAAGACAACCCACAGAATGGGAGAAAACATTTGCAAATGAAGCAACTGATAAACGATTAATCTCCAAAATTTACAAGCAGTTCATGCAGCTCAATATCAAAAACAAACAAACCAATCCAGAATTGGGCAGAAGACCTAAGTAGACATTTCTGCTATAAGATATACAAATTGTCAACAAACATATGCAACAATGCTCAACATCACTAATCATTAGAGAAATGCAAATCAAAACTAGAATAAGGTATCACATTAGACCAGTCAGAATGACCATCATTAAAAAAAATCTACAAACAATAAATGTTGGAGAGGGTGTGGAGAAAAGGGAATACTCTTGCCCTGTTGGTGGGAATGTAAATTGATACAACCAGTATGTGGAACAGTATGGAGGTTCCTTAGAAAACTAAAGATAAAACTACCATACGACCCAACAATCCCACTCCTGAGCATATACCCTAAATAAACCATAATTCAAAAAGAGTCATGTAAAACAATGTTCATTGCTCTATTTACAATAGCCAGGACATGGAAGCAACCTAAGTGTCCAGTGAGAGATGAATGGACAAAGAAGATGTGGCACATATATACAATGGAATGTTAGCCATAAAAAGAAAGGAAATTGAGTTATTTGTACTGAGGTGGATGGACCTAGAGTCTGTCATACAGAGTGAAGTAAGTCATAAAGAGAAAAAAATACCATATGCTAACACATATATATGGAATCTAAAAAAAAAAAAAGGTTCTGAAACCTGTGAGCAGGACAGGAATAAAGATGCAGACGTAGCAAATGGACTAGAGGACATGGGGATGGGGAACGGTAAGATGAGACGAAGTGAGATCGTGGCATGGACTTATATATACTACCAAATGTAAAATAAATAGCTAGTAGGAACCAGCCACATAGAACAGGGACCTCAGCTCAGTGCTTTGTGACCACCTAGATGGGTGGGATAGGGAGTGTGGGAGGGAGACACAAGGGGGAGGTGATATGGGGATATATGAATATATATAGCTGATTCACTTTGTTATAAAGCAGAAACTAACACACCATTGTAATGCAATTACATTCCAATAAAGATGTTTAAATAAATTAACAAATAAACAAATAAATAAATAATTAAAGAGGATTGGCCAGTGGTGGAGAAATCACACTAGTCTGTTTAAAACTGGTGGCATGATCAAATGGCCCACAGGCAATTATAATTCATAGGATCCTCCATCTGTAGATGAATGGAAGTTCTGATAGAAAATCAGTTTGGATTTGGATAGGTTGAATTTGAGGAGGTGAGATATGTAGTAGAAATATAAGACTGTCAGTTGGGTGAGAGAGGGCTTAAGTTTCAACAAATAGATGTGGTAGTCCACAACATGAAGTGTTCAGACTCTGAGAGTGTGTAATTAATGCATTAAATTCTTGAAGTGTTTTTGTAATAATTAAAAAATAATAATCATCCAACAAATAAAAGCCCAGGACCAGGTGGCTTCTCAGGTGAAATCTATCAAACATTTACAGAAGAGTTAACACCTACCCTGCTGAAAGGCTTCCAAAGAATTGCAGAGGAAGGAATACTCCCAAGATCATTCTATGAGGCCACCATCACCCGGATACCAAAACCTGACAAAAATATAACAAAAAAAGTAAATTATAAGCCAATATCACAGATAAATATAGATGCAAATATCCTCAACAAAATACTAGCAAACCAAATCCAACAGCACCTTAAAAGGATCATACAGCAATGATCACGTGGGATTTATCCCAGGGATGCAAGGATTCTTCAATACTCACAAATCAGTCAGTGTGATACACCACATCTACATATTGAAGAATAAAAACCATATGATCATCTCAATAGGTGCAGAAAAAGCTTTTGACAAATTCAACATCCATTTATGATAAAAACTCTCCAGAAAGTGGTCATAGAGGGAACCTACCTCAACATAGTAAAGGCCATATATGACAAACCCACAGCAGACATCATTCTCAACAGTGAAAAGCTGAAAGTATTTCCTCTAAGGTCAGAAACATGACAAGGATGTCCTCTCTCAACACTATTATTCAAAATATTTGTGGAAGTCCTGGCTATGGCAATCTGAGAAAAAAAAATAAAAAGAATCCAAATTGGAAAAGAAGTAAAACTGTCACTGTTTGCAGATGACATCATACTATACATAGAAAACCCTAAAGATGCTACCAGAAAACTACTAGAGATCATCAAATAGTTTGTTAAAGTTTCAGGATTTAAAATTAATACACAGAAATCTCTTGCATTCCTATACACTAACAACTAAATATCAGAAATGGAAATGAAGGTAGCAATCTCATTTACCATAACATCAAAAAGAATAAAATACCTAGGAATAAATCTACATAAGGAGGTAAAAAACCTGTACTCAGAGAAGTATAAAATACTGATGAAACAAATCTAAGATGATAAAAACAGATGGAGAAATATACCGTGTTCTTGGATTGGAAGAATCAATATTGTGAAAATGACTATACTACACAACAATCTACAGATTCAATGAAATCCTTATCAAATTACCCGTGACATTTTTTTTTACAGAACTAGAACAAAAAATTTTACAATTTGGATGGAAACAATTAGACCCCAAATAGCCAAAGCAATCTTGGAAAAGAAAAATGGATCTGAAGGAATCAGGCTCCCTGACTTCAGACAATACTGCAAAGATACAGTCATCAATACCTATGGTACTGGCACAATATCAGAAATATAGATCAATGGGACAGGATAGAAAATCTAGAGGTACCCGTGCACCTAATCTATGACAAAGGAGGTATGACTATACAATGGAAAAAAGTCTCTTCAGTAAGTGACGCTAGGATAATTGGACAATTACATGTAAAAGAATGAAATTATAACACCTCCTAAAACCATACAAGAAAGTAAACTCAAAATTGATTAGGGATCAAATGTAAGGCCAGATGCTATAAAACTCTTAGAGGAAAATCTAGGCAGAACCCTCTCTGGCATAAATTGCTGTAAGATCTTTTTCAATCCACCTCATAGTGTAATAAAAATAAAGACAAAAAAAAATTAGACCAAATTATACCTAAAAGCTTTTGCACAGCAAAGGAAACCATAAACAAAACTAAAAGACAACCCTCAGAATGGGAGAAAATATTTGCAAATGAAGCAACTGACAAGGGAATAATTTCCAAAATATACAAACAGTTCATGCAGCTCAATATCAAAAAACCCCCCAAACAACCCAATCAAAAAGTGGGGAGAGATATAAATAGACATTTCCCAAAGAAGGCATACAGTTGGCTAAAAAGCACATGAAAAGATGCTCAACTTAACTAATTATTAAAGAAATTCAAATAAAAACTACAATGTAGTATCACCTCAGACTGCACAGAATGGCCATCATCAAAAAATCTACAAACAATAAATGCTGGAGAGAGTGTGGAGAAAAGGTAACCATCTTACACTGTTGGTGGTAATGTAAACTGGTATAGCCACTATGGAAACAGTATGGAGTTTCCTTAAATAAATAAATAGAGCTACCATATGATCCAGCAATCCCACTCCTGGGCATATATCCAGAGAAAACCATAATTCAAAAAGATACATGCACCTCACTGTTCATTGCAGCACTATTTATCATAGCCAGGACATGAAACCACCTAAATGTCCACTGACAGAGGAATGGATAAAGATGTGGTACATATACACAATGGAATATTACTCAGCCATAAAGAAAGCAAGTAATGCCATTTGCAACAACATGCATGGACATAGAGATTTTCATACTGAGTAAGTCAAATATTATATGATGTCACTTATATGTGGAATCTAAAAGCAGGGTACAAATGAACTTATCTATGAAACAAATAGATTTACAGATGTAGAAAATTAACATATGGTTTCCAGGGCTAGGGGGAGGAGGGATAAATTGGAAGATTGAGATTGACATATACACACTACTGTATATGAAATAGATAACTAATAAGGACCTACTGTATAACACAGTGAACTCTACTCAATACTCTGTAATGGTCTACATGGGAAAAGAATCTAAAAAAGAGTGGGTATACATATATGTATAACAGACTCAGTTTGCTCTACCCTGAAATTAGCACAATATTTTAAATCAAATATACTTCAATAAAAAATTTTAAAAATCATCAATTTTTTTCCAAAAATTACTTTATTCAAATTTAATTTATCTTTGCTTTTACTGTAAGAGCATTTAACACTCTCTCACCGATATTTGTTAATGTTCCACCAAGGAACTAATGTTCTTATTACCATACATGTAGGTTGTATATATTTCAAGTAGCTGCATTAAAAATTCTCCTCAAATTCTATCTTTATATGTAGATATATTTTGCAGTAAAGTCATTTATGATTGAAAATGCAAGTATAGATTTATGCTATATATATGTATATATTTCTGTAACAGACATATTTGAAAACATATTCAAGAATATATTTTCATGAGAAATAATAAATATGTTGGCATGTATGACATGTTTTATATATAATACAACTATATATATTATTTTTATAATTATACACATTATATATATATATATAAAAAACATTTGATGTTTTTAACACAGTAGGCTCAATTTATATTAGAAAATCTCAGAGAATTCTCAAAATCACTCAAAATATTATCATATTTAATTATAATTCCAAATCTTAGTTTGGTTTGTTTAATAATTTCAAGGAAGAAAAGTGGGATCAAAGTATTTCTAAAGTACTGAATTTCTTTAAATTATAGAATATTGGTAATATAGAAGTACAGAAAACTGTGTCCTAAGTCTTTTACAGATGTGGGCCATTATTCTTTTTTTCAGAATTTGCAATAAAACTTCTTTATCTACACCTCAATTTTGATTTGCTTTTTAAAAATTGTCTCAGGGTTCACTTATGCATAAATTATCTTTTTAAAAATTGTCCCAGGATTCACTTATGCATAAATTATCTTTTTAAAAATTGTCCCAGGGTTCACTTATGCATAAATTATCTTATAATTCATATGTTTAGTTTGCCTTATTTGAATCTTATTCAAGAATATTTTTCAAGAGAAATGTATGATAATAAAAGGTTCAAATGAAACTAAATATAATTTGAAATCTAAACAGCTAAAAGAATAATTAAATTTGAACTCCTGAAACAAAACATTTAGGAATGAGATGAATTCTATTTTTTTTCAAGCCCAATAACTCCCCAAATCTAAAAGAGAAGTAAGAGTAATTAAAGACATTCAAAATGTTGCTACTACATCCCTCACCTAACCTGAGTATGAAAACTGTTGCAACATTTTGTTAAACAATGTTTTAAAATGTATTGTCCTTCTCTATATAGCATTAATATTTTAAAGCTTGTTACAACTCATCTGTGTTAATCCTAACCATTGTAAATGCATAACATGATATTAAGAATAAATACATACTCTAAGGTGTCATTCAGAAATGAAAGCATTAGTTTCTGCTTTATATCAGAAAAAAAGCAGAAACTAACTTTTCTGTTATAAGGCAGAAACTAATGCTATCATTTCTGAATGATACCTTAGAGTATGTGCATTGTAAAGCAATGATACTCCAATAAAGATGTTAAAAAAAAGATGTGGGAGTGCAAATACACTTGCACCTACTTATAATCACTATTGATTATAATTCAGTCAAAACTCTTGTCCTTTGAGAAAGGAAATACAGCAAGGAATGATTGTAAATTCCTAGTTGTACTTCCATGGAAAATATATTCTTTGCTCTGTACTTTCATTATATAAATAGAGATTTTTTTTGTACTATTTACTACTAATGATAGAATTATTTGTAACTGCAACTAAATCCCTGATATGTACTTTTTTTCTTTGGGAAAAAATAAACCTACCATCTAAAAAAAGAAAAAAATAAATAAAAGCATTGCTAGTTTCAATTTGTAAAATATGAAACTTCTAGTAAAAGAAAAATAAGTTAATTATTATGGTACACCATGAAATGTTATTTTGTATCAAACATTCACACATTTAAAAGAAAGTAAGAAAATGTAAATATCAATGCATATATTTGAGTTGTAGGGGAGCACAATGCCAACGTGTTTTCTGAAATCACAAAAGCAGATATGACTCTTTGTATTATATATTTTTAATTAGTATTAAAAATAGTCTGCATATATTCATTAGTATCTAAAACGAATACTTAGAAACAAAGCACAAATAACAATGCACAAAATTACAAGGCAAATGCACTCTGTTCTTTGCTCAAGATATCCTACATCACAATACTGGTATGTGTTTAGTTAGGGGAAGGAGTAAATGTTTTTTTTAATTTACCCAAAGACATTATCACATCACCAAGTGAAGCTTGTGTGAGTCTAAAAAAAATAATGAGCTTAAAAATGAAGCAGTTTTGACTGAGCCTATTGCTTCATACTAATAAGTTTAATGTGTAACGTTTACCTTTAAACTATAAAATACATGCATGAATCAGCTAAATAATGTCATCTGGCAATCAGAAGTTCTATTCCAGTTTATAAGGCAGAAATAGGTAGCAAACATTCTTCTGATGGCTAGTGAAATACTTCACAGTATAGAAATAAAACATTTTCCTATTCTATTAAAATGTCAGACTTTATTTACTTGAGGTCATAACAGCAAGTTTCTTATATATTAAAGCATATTAAAAGTAAAGTATAAAAATACATTTAAGGGCTTCCCTGGTGGCACAGTGGTTGAGAGTCCACCTGCCAATACAGGGGACACGGGTTCGTGCCCCGGTCCGGGAAGATCCCACATGCCGCGGAGCAGCTAGGCCCGTGAGCCATGGCCACTGAGCCTGCGTGCCCAGAGCCTGTGCTCCACAACGGGAGAGGCCACAACAGTGAGAGGCCCATGTACCGCAAAACAAAAAACAAAACAAAACAAAAAAAAACATTTAAAATATATTTTCAAGCAGTGTGGTATACAATGTTGCTCTCTTGGATATGTTTGTATTTTAAAGTATGGTTGTAAATAGCACCACTTTTGTTAAATTATTTTCATATCTCATCAGAAAATTAAATTGATTAAAAACCTTAATGAACAAGCTATAGTTTGGGCTTTCTGTGGAAAATGAATAGAAAGTATTGTTTGAAATCCATCAAGAAAATGTTCTATATAAAATTTCATGTGCCAAGTTTCAAAAGTAAAGATTAAGAAAACTTCTTGTATATACAAAAATAGTTCCTACTACTTCTACCTGGAAGTATATAATTACTATATACTTGAAATTTCATTCCACTCCATTAGCTATGTACCTTCCAAAGAATGTAAAGATGATTCTTTTTTTTTTTTTTTTTGCGGTATGTGGACCTCTCACTGTTGTGACCTCTCCCATTGCAGAGCACAGGATCTGGATGCGCAGGTTCAGTGGCATGGCTCACGGGCCTAGCGGCTCCTTAGCATGTGGGATCTTCCCAGATTGGGGCACGAACCTGTGTCCCCTCTATTGGCAGGCGGACTATCAACCACTGTGCCACCAGGCAAGCCCAAGATGATTCTTTAATGGTGATTCATGATCAAATTGGAAATGAATGAATTCACCTGAGTATTTTTCTATGATGAATCTTGTTCAATATTGGTTTCTTTCTTTATTATCTGTAGATTTACTATGAATCATGACTGTAAAGTAACAGCATTTTTAGAAAATCAATTTGGTAAATAGCATTCAAAAAGAAAATAGTCATTACTTTTCAAATTTAAATAAATTCCAATAAGTTTAAAACATGTACAAAATATAAAAAATAAATACTATAGGCATAACTTAATGACTATGTTCCAAAAATTTAGACTAGAGTTAATAAAATAAATGATCTTACTCAACCAGTTTTATACTCTTCCTCAAAACAGCAACTTATCAGCACCCGACCTTCAGGCTTCATGTTTCACTTCACTGTGAAACAAGATGGTTTAAAATCTAACTCTACTCTAATCACTTATCTCTATCTTTGTTTTTTACATCTTTATTGGAGTATAATTGCTTTACAATGGTGTGTTAGTTTCTGCTTTATAACAAAGTGAATCAGTTATACATATACATATGTTTCCATATCTCTTCCCTCTTGCGTCTCCCTCCCTCCCACCCTCCCTATCCCACCCCTCTAGGTGGTCACAAAGCACCAAGCTGATCTCCCTGTGCTATGCGGATCATTATTGAAGAAGAAAAGCATTCTAGCTGAGCACCAGCCAGGAGTCATTGAAGGGAGTATTAATGAGATGGACAGAAAGCAGGCAGTTATTTCTCTAGAGGGTGAAGTGTTAACAAACTAGTGACCATGAAGAAGTTAAAAGAAAAGACAAATAGGACTGTTCCTTTTCTGACTAAAAGCATATACCTTAGGAGAACAATAACTTAGGAGAAGTCAGAGTTCTTCTTTGATGAATATTGCCTAGTAAGACCTCGCTTTGATCTCTGCCTTATTTCAAGGGTACACATCAAATTACATTGAATGAGCTTTAGTCTCCCCTTCAGGTGATTATGAACTAGGGAATTAGTAATGTTGTTATCATTTTTCTAACTTTTGTCTCTATCTTATATATTTTATAGCTGAAGGACTTTAAGCAGAAGGTACATAACTTGGTCAAATGGCAACTAAATTTAGGAGCAGAGAAAGGTCTGGAATTTATTCCAAGTTCCAATTCAAAATTCTCTCTCTTCTGCTTTCAGCATGGTTCCCATATCATCTATATCAAATATCTTCTTATATTGACAGAGATACACATTTTTGTAAGACTACTTAAGTGTGAAGTGTTTCAGGCATATTCATAATAATGAGAATGATTTTAATAGTTAGATTTTATTAAATTATGCCACACTGAATGTTTTTTTTAAATTTATTCTCAATTTCCCATTTTACAGATAAATAAATTGGGAGGAAGAAATCATATTTTTTCTATAATCCAGAGTCCATAATGTTAATTACCCACATTCATTTTGTTAAATAAAAATGAATAAAAAATCTTCATTCATCCAGGTCATATTTTTGCATATATCATCAATTTTAATAATTTATTATTTTTCTGTTTTGCAGTAAGCACATTGAGTAGCATAGTACAAAATACTGTCTTTTTATATCAAAAGTAGAAATCATTCTGAGAGAATCATGTTTTGTCAGCATATTCACATATAAATGTAAACTGAATTAAATTAAGTATTTTTTCTAGACTATAACATTATTAATTTCAAGAAGGAGTGAAAAAGCACATTAATTAAAATATGTAGTTGGTTCTAGCTGCTACAGATATATGGGACTTATTTTTGTTTGTTGTGATATTATTTTAATGAAGACTCCACAAATAAATGAATTAAACTATAAAACTTGAAGTGCATTTATTTTTTGTATATAAAATTGATCACATTAAACTTATTAAAGTGTTATCTTTATTATACTTCTGTTTTTTCTAATGGAAGCAATTATACTGTAACATTTTACATCAAAATATATAAAAAAGATTAAATAAGATAATTTTATCAATCTTAATACTTAATAATTTTCTGTATTTAATTTAGAAAGAGCATCTTATATTTAGGAATAAATCTCTTAACAAATATAAAAACATTATGAAGTATGCAGGACATTAGTAAAATAGACTAATGGTAATTAGTAATTGGCAATAAAAGGGTTAAAACAAGCATGGTGTTCTCAGAATAGAAAGAAGAGGATTATGTGGTGAAGTAAAATTAATTAATATAGCTTTAAAAACAACTAGACAGATATTTGGTAATAATCTATAATTCAAATGGATGCTTTTGGTCCTGGTTGCAAAGGTTTAACTGTTTTCCCCTTGAGATATTCATACAAAATATCTTGAAGTTCTATTGTGGGGAAAAATTAATAAAAAGTCACATTAAAGTTATAAAGGAGCCATAATTTTTAAAAGGGTAAGAATTAAACAGTTTGAATTCAACTGAGATTTTACTTTAAGAAGAGAAAATCTAAATTGTTATATTTATGTCATGTCAAAACCAATAATATAGAAAAATGAATCATTCCGAAGATATATGGCTAATTTAGTACACTTATTCTGAATAAATGGTTCCTAGCATTCTTGAAGTGTTCTTTCTATAACATTTTCATTACATGAGCTGCCTCAAAACAGTCTAATTTCCAAAATGTTCTATCACAGGTTGATTTCTGATGAAACATTATTGATTACAGTTTATTGTAATTAATTTAATTACTTTAAATTAAAATACAATTCAGAACTTTTTGCACATGAATTTTTTGTAAACATGGAATGATAGGTTTATTGATAATTAATACACTTAATGCAATACATATGATTGCTCACCAATTTTCACTTTTCAAATATATAGTTAAGTTCTAATACATAACATGGCAGAGCTCTAAGATATTTAGCAGAGAAAATATAATTGATGCTTACTTAAAAAGAAGTTAGAATATTACACAGAAGTTCTCTGTATTTTTAAAGCAAGTATAGTAGCTTGGCATTCAAACAATAATCTCTGTGTAAAGTATATTGTGTCTCATTGAAATAAAAGAAAGCAATGATCTTCCCTGAAGAACATTGACAGAGTTAATGACAACTTTTCTGTCATACATTATTATTCACTAGACAGTTATTGTTTAATGTAAATTTGATAATACTACCCAGATATTTTGAGATGATACATAGTTGGGTTGATTAATTTATAAATTAGTTCCATTAACCTATATTCCTTGAACTAATTTCATTTGAGACCAGTTATTATAATAGACCTGTGCTATTACGAAATGAGTCAAAGAAAATGTGAAGACACAGTAGAAATATGACAAATCATTTTAAAAATCAGTTATCTTGAGTATTTTAAGGAGAAACTTTTTATAGCATAATGTCAATTGATAAATATAGAAGAAATAATCAAGTTAAAAGACAAGTATTTGGAAAAATTAGACAGAATCATCAATAGATGAGTAAAGGGTCATGAGTAAAATTCTGTTGAGTAATGACACATGATATTCACAAAATGTCACCCACAATATACTTTTTACTTACACAGAGGAAAAAATTTAACTCTAGAAATTTGGCATAAACTACCTTAAGCACATAATCAAAGTTAATGTCCAAAAATGAGTCAAACCAACATCAAGAGCCTCCTAACATAATACATTGGAAAGAATTAAGCAACACATCTGTCACATCCTTGCCAAAAATGCATAATTTTAATATTATCTTGAGGAAATACCAGACAGACCAACACTGTGGAATATTTTAAAAAATAATGGCTGGAACTATTAAAAAAGATCAAGGTCCATAACGACAATAAAAGACTGTTAACTTGTGCAGTTTATAAGTGAATAAAGAGATGAAACATGAAGACTGGATGCAACATGTTATAAATGATTTCTTGGTTATGGGATGTATTTTAGTTTTCATTCTTTTTTGATATTAATGGGAAAATTAGGACTTATTTATTAAATGTCTATAGAATACATAATAGTTTTAGATGAGTGTTAATGTCCTTATTTTGTTCATTACAACATAGTTATGTTAGCAAGTGTCTTTTTTATTTTTTTTATTGGAGTATAATTGTTTTACAAAGTTCTGTTAGTTTCTGCTGTACAACGAAGTGAACAAGCTATATGTATACATATATCCCCTTCCCCTTGGACCTCCCTGCTACCTCCTCAGCCAACCCATTTAAGTCATCAAGAGCACCAAGCTGAGCTCCCTGTACTATACAGCAGGTTCACACTAGCTATTTAACACATGACACTGTATATATGTCAATCCATATCTCCCAATTCATACCAGCTGCCTCCATGTCCACACTTCAGTTCTCTATTTCTGCATCTCTATTCCTGCCATGCAAATACGTTCATCTGTACCATTTTTCTAGATTCCACATATATGTGTTAATATATGATATTTGTTTTTCTGACTTACTTCACCCTGTTTAACAGACAGGTCCATCCACATTTCTACAAATGACCCAATTTTATTGTTTTTCATGGCTGAGTAATATTCCATTGTATATATGTACCACATCTTCTTTATCCATTACTCTGTTGAAGGATATTTAGGTTGCTTCCATGTCCTGGCTATTGTAAATGGTGCTGTAATGAACATTGGGGTACATGACTCTTTTTGAATTATGGTTTTCTCACGGTATATGCCCAGTAGCAGGATTGTGGGGTCATAGGGAAGTTCTATTTCTAGTTTCTTAAGGAATTTCCATACTGTTTTCCTTAGTGGCTCTATCAATTTACGTTACCACCAACAGTGTAAGATGGTTCCCTTTTCTCCACACCCTCTCCAGCATTTATTGTTTGCATATTTTTTGATGATGGTCATTCTGAGTGGTGTGAGATGATACCTCATTGAAGTTTTGATTTGCATTTCTCTGATAATTAGTGATGCTGAGCATCTTTTCAGGTGCCTCTGGGCTATCTGTATATCTTCTTTGGAGAAATGTCTATTTAGGCCTTCTGCCCAATTTTTTTTTGTTGCTGTTGTTAATATATAGGAAAATGCCTTTCCTTTTTTTTTGTTTTTTGAATTTAATTTAATTTATTTTTTATACAGCAGGTTATTATTAGTTACCTATTTTATACATATTAATGTATATATGTCAATCCCAATCTCCCAATTCATGACACCACCACCTGCCCCCGGCACTTCACCCCCTTGATGTCCATACGTTTTTTTCTCTACAACTGTGTCTCTATTTCTGCCCTGCAAACCAGTTCATCTGTACCATTTTTCTAGGTTCTACATATATGTGATAATATACAATATTTGTTTTTATCTTTCTGACTTACTTCACTCTGTATGACAGTCTCTAGATCCATCCACATCTCTACAAATGACCCAATTTTGTTCCTTTTTATGGCTGAGTAATATTCCATTGTATATATGTACCACATCTTCTTTATCCATTTGTCTGTCGATGGGCATTTAGGTTGCTTCCATGACCTGGCTATTGTAAATAGTGCTGCAATAAACATTGGGGTGCAAATGTCTTTTTGAATTATGGTTTTCTCATGGTATACACCCAGTAGTGGGATTGCTGGGTCATATGGTAGTATTATTTGTAGCTTTTAAAGGAACCTCCATTCCGTTCTCCATAGTGGCTGTATCAATTTACATTCCCACCAACAGTGCAAGAGAGTTCCCTTTTCTTCACACCCTGTCCAGCATTTGTTATTCATAGATTTTCTGATGATGCCCATTCAAACTGGTGTGAGGTGATACCTCATTGCAGTTTTGATTTGCATTTCTCTAATAATTAGTGATGTTGAGCAGCTTTTCATGTACTTCTTGGCCATCTGCATGTCTTCTTTGGAGAAATGTCTATTTAGGTCTTGCTCATTTTTTGATTGGGTTGTTTATTTTTTTAACACTGAGCTGCATGAGCTGTTTATATATTTTGGAGATTAATCCTTTGTCCGTTGGTTCATTTGCAAATATTTTCTCCCATTCTGAGGGTTGTCGTTTTGTCTTCTTTGTAGTTTCCTTTGCTTTGCAAAAGCTTTTAAGTTTCATTAGGTCCCATTTGTTTATTTCTGTTTTTATTTCCAATACTCTAGGAAGTCGGTCAAAAAAGATGTTGCTGTGATTTATGTCAAAGTGTAGTCTTCCTATGTTTTTCTCTCAGAGTTTTATAGTGTCCAGTCTTATATTTGGTCTTTAACCCATTGTGATGCTAATTTTGTTTATGGTGTTAGGGAGTGTTCTAATTTCAGTCTTTTATATGTAGTTCTCCAGTTCTCTCAGCACCACTTATTGAACAGACTGTTTTTTCTCTATTGTATATCCTTGCCTCCTTTGTCATAGATTAGGTCACCACAGGTGCATGGATTTATCTCTAGGCTTTGTATTCTGTTGCACTAATCTATATTTCTGTTTTTTTTTTAACATCTTTATTGGGGTATAATTGCTTTACAATGGTGTGTTAGTTTCTGCTTTATAACAAAGTGAATCAGTAATACATAAACATATGTTCCCATATGTCTTCCCTCTTGCGTCTCCCTCCCTCCCACCCTCCCTATCCCACCCCTCCAGGCTGTCACAAAGCACCGAGCCAATATCCCTGTGCCATGCGGCTGCTTCCCACTAGCTGTCTACCTTACTACGTTTGTTAGTGTGTATATGCCCATGACTCTCTCTCGTCCTGTCACAGCTCACCCTTCCCCCTCCCCATAACCTCAAGTCCGTTCTCTAGGAGGTCTGCGTCTTTATTCCTGCTTTACCCCTAGGTTCTTCATGACATTTGTGTCAGTACCATACTGTCTTGATTATGGTAGCTTTGTAGTATATTCTGAAGTCAGGGAACCTGATTCCTCTAGCTCTGTTTTTCTTTCTCATCACTGCTTTGGCTACTTAGAGTCTTTTGTGTCTCCATACAAATTATAAATTTTTTTTGTTGTAATTCTGTGAAAAGCACCACTGGTAATTTGATAGGGATTGCATTGAATCTGTAGATTGTTTTGGGTAATATCATTTTGACAATATTGATTCTTCCAATCCAAGAACATGGTATATCTATCCAACTATTTGTGTCATCTTTGCTTTCTTTCATCAGTGTTTTATAGCTTTCTGAGTACATGTCTTTTGCCTCCTTAGGTAGGTGTATTCCTAGGTATTTTATTTTTTTGATGCTGTGGTAAACAGGATTGTTTCCTTAATTTTTACTTCTGAAATATCATTGTTAGTATATAGGAATGCAAGAGATTTCTGTGCATTAAGTTTGTATCCTGCAACCTTACCAAATTCATTGATTAGCTGTTTTAGTTTTTTGGTGGCATATTTAGGATTTTCTATGTATAACATCATGTTATTTGCAAACAGTGATAGTTTTACTTCTTCTTTTCCAATTTGTGTCCCTTTTATTTCTTTTTCTCCTTTGATTGCTGTGACTGAAACTTCCAAAGCTATGTTGAATAATAGTGGTGAGAGTGGACATCCTTGTCTGTTACTGATCTTAGAGGAAATGCTTTCACTTTTTCACTATTTAGAATGATGTTTGCTGTGGGGTTGTTGTATATGACACTAATTATGTTGAGATAGTTTCCCTCTAAGCCCACTTTCTGGAGATTTATTTTTATCATAAATGGGTGCTGAATTTTGTCAAAAAAACCTTTCTGCATCTATTGAGATGATCATATTATTTTTTTATTCTTCAATTTGTTAATAAGTTGTATCAAATTTGTTGATTTGTTAAAGAATCCTTGCATCCCTGGTGTAAATTACACTTGACCATGGGGTATAATCCATTTAATGTGTTCTGCAATTCTGTTTGCTAGTATTTTCTTAAAGATATTTGCATCTATGTTCCCCAGTGATATTGGTCTTCGATTCCTTTCTTTTTTTGTGTTATATCTTTGTTTGGCTTTGGTATCAGGGTGATGGTGGCCTCATACAGTTCCTCCCTCTTCAAATTTTTGGGAGAGTTTGAGAAGGATGGGTGTTAGCTCTTCTCTAAATGTTTGCTAGGGCTTCCCTGGTGGTGCAGTGGTTAAGAATTCGCCTTCCAATGCAGGGAACACGGGTTTGAGCCTTGGTCTGGGAAGATCCCACATGCCATGGAGCAGCTGGACCCATGTGCCACAATTACTGAGGCCCAGGCGCCTAGACACCATGCTCCACAACAAGAGAAGTCACCTCAATGAGAAGCTCACGCACCGCAATGAAAAGTAGCCCCTGCTCGCTGCAGCTAGAGAAATTCTGATGCAGCAATGAAGATCGAAAGCAGCCAAAAATAAATAAATAAAATAAATTTAAATATTTGCTAGAATTCACCTGTGAAGCCATCTTGTCCTGAACTTTTATTTGTTAGAAGATTTTAAATTAGAGTTTCAATTTCATTACTTGTGTTTGGTCTGTTCATATTTTCCATTTCTTCCTGGTTCAGTCTTGGAGGCTTGTACATTTCCAAGAATTTGTCCATTTCTTCCAGTTTGTTCATTTTACTGGTATATAGTTGCTTTTAAAAATCAGTTATGAACCTTTGCATTTCTACAGGTTTAGCTGTAATTTCTCCTTTCTCATTTCTGATTTTATTGATTTAAGTCCTCTCCTTTTTTTTTTTTGATGAGTGTGCCTAAAGTTTTATCAATTTTGTTTATCTTCTCAAAGAACCAACTTTTAGTCTTATTGATCTTTGATATTGTTTTCTTCATTTTTATTTCATTAATTTCTCCCCTGATCTTATGATTACTTTCCTTCTACTAACTTTGGGTTTTCTTTGTTTTTCTTTCTCTAGTTGCTTTAAGTGTAAGGTTAGAATGTTTATTTGAGATTTTTCTTGTTTCTTGAGGTGATTTTGAATTGCTATAAACTTCCCTCTCAGCAAAAGAACGGCTTTTGCTGAGTCTCATAGGTTTTGGGTCATTGTGTTTCATTGTCACCTTTTCTAAGTTTTTTTAAAATTTCTTCTCTGATTTCTTCAGTGATCTCTTGGTTATGTAGTACTGTATTATTTAGCCTCCATTTACGTGTTTTTGTACAGTTTGATTTCCTGTAGCTGTTTTCTAATCTCATAGTGTTGTGGCAGGCAAAGATACTTGATACAATTTCAATTTTCTTAAATTTACAGGGGCTTGACTTGTGACCCAAGATGTGATCTGTCCTGGAGAATTTTCCATGTGCACTTGAGAAGAAAGTGTATTCTGCCACTTTCACATGGAATGTCTTATAAAAATCATCTAAATCTATCTGGTCTTTTCTGTCATTTAAAACTTGTTTTTCCTTATTTATTTTCTATATGAATGATCTGTCCATCAGTGTAAATGGAGTGTTAATGCCCCCCGCTATTATTATGTCACTGCTGTTTTCCCTTTTTATGGCTCTTAGCATTTGCCTTATGTATTGAAGTGCTCCTATGTTGGGTGCATAAATATTTATAATTGTTATATCTTCTTCTTGGATTGATCTCTTGATCATTATGTAGTGTTCTTCCTTATCTCTTGTAACAGTCTTTATTTTAAAGTCTATTGTATCTGGTATGTGTATTGTTTCTCCATCTTTCTTTTCACTTCCATATGCATGGAATATATTTTTCCTATCCCCTCACTTCAAGTCTCTATGTGTCCTTAAGTCTGACATGGGTCTCGTGTAGACAACATATACATGGGTCTTGTTTTGTATCCATTCAGCCAGTATGTGTCTTTTGGTTGGAGAATGTAAACCACTTACATTCAAGGTAATTTTTGATATGTATGTTCCTAGTACCATTTTATTAATTGCTTTGGGTTTGTTTTTGTGGGTCTTTTTCTTCTCCTTTTTTTATTTTCCATCTTTATTGGAGTATAATTGCTTTACAATTTTGTGTTAGTTTCTGCTTTATAACAAAGTGAATCACTTATACATATACATATGTTCCCATATCTCTTCCGTCATGTGTCTCCCTCCCTCCCACGCTCCCTATCCCACCCCTCTAGGTGGTCACAAAACACCGAGCTGATCTCCCTGTGCTATGCGGCTGCTTCTCACTAGCTATCTATTTTACATTTGGTAGTGTATATATGTCCATGCCACTCTCCCACTTTGTCACAGCTTACCCTTCCCCATCCCCATATCCTCAAGTCCATTCTCTAGGAGATCTGTGTCTTTACCCCTGTCTTACCCCTAGATTCTTCATGACATTTTTTTTCCTTAAATTCCATATATATGTGTTAGCATACGGTATTTGTCTTTCTCTTTCTGACTTACATCACTCTGTAGGACAGACTCTAGGTCCATCCACCTCATTACAAATAGCTCAATTTTGTTTCTTTTTATGGCTGAGTAATGTTCCATTGAATATATGTGCCACACCTTCTTTATCCATTCATCCGATGAGGGCCACTTAGGTTGTTTTCATCTGCTGGCTATTGTAAGTAGAGCTGCAATGAATATTTTGGTACATGACTCTTTTTGAATTATGGTTTTCTCAGCCTATATGCCCAGTAGTGTGATTGCTGGGTCATATGGTAGTTCTATTTGTAGTTTTTTAAGGAACCACCATACTGTTCTCCATAGTGGCTGTACCAATTCACATTCCCACAAGCAGTGCAAGACTGTTCCTTTTTCTCCACACACTCTCCAGCATTTATTGTTGCTAGATTTTTGGATGATGGGCATTCTAACTGGTGTGACATGATATCTCATTGTAGTTTTGATTTGCATTTCTCTAATTATTAATGATGTTGAGCATTCTTTCATGTGTGTTTTGGCAGTCTGTATATCTTCCTTGGAGAAATGTCTATTTAGATCTTCTGCCCATTTTTGGATTGGGTTGTTTGCTTTTTTGTTATTGAGCTACATGAACTGCTTGTAAAATTTGGAGATGAATCCTTTGTCAGTTGTTTCATTTGCAAATATTTTCTCCCATTCTGAGGGTTGTCTTTTGGTCCTGTTTCTGATTTCCTTTGCTGTGCAAAACCTTTGAAGTTTCATGAGGTCCCATTTGTTTATTTTTGTTTTTGTTTCCATTTCTCTAGGAGGTGGGTTAAAAAGGATCTTGCTATGATTTATGTCATAGAGTGTTCTGCCTATGTTTTCCTCTAAGGGTTTGATAGTTTCTGACCTTATATTTAGGTCCTTAATCCGTTTTGAACTTATTTCTGTGTATGGTGTTAGGAAGTGATCTAATCTCATACTTTTACATGTACCTGTCCAGTTTTCCCAGCACCATTTATTGAAGAGGCTGTCCTTTCTCCACTGTATATTCCTGCCTCCTTTATCAAAGATAAGGTGACCATATGTTCGTGGGTTTATCTCTGGGCTTTCTATCCTGTTCCATTGATCTATCTTTCCATTTTTGTGCCAGTACCATACTGTCTTGATTACTGTGACTTTGTAGTATAGTCTGAAGTCAGGATGTCTGATTCCTCCAGCTCAGTTTTTCATTCCCAAGATTGCTTTAGCTATTCGGGGACTTTTGTGTTTCCCTACGAATTGTGAAATTATTTGTTCTAGCTCTGTGAAAAATGCCAGTGGTAGTTTGGTAGGGATTGCATTGAATCTGTAGATTGCTTTGGGTAGTAGAGTCATTTTCACAATGTTGATTCTTCCTATCCAAGAACATGGTATATCTCTCCATCTATTTGTATCATCTTTAATTTCTTTCATCAGTGTCTTATAATTTTCTGCATACAGGTCTTTTGTCTCCTTACGTAGGTTTATTCCTTGATATTTTATTCTGTTTGTTGCAATAGTAAATGAGAGTGTTTTCTTGATTTCACTTTCAGATTTCTCATCATTAGTGTATAAGAGTGCCAGAGATTTCTGTGCATTCATTTTGTATCCTGCTACTTTACCAAATTCATTGATTAGCTTTAGGAGTTTTCTGGTAGCATCTTTAGGATTCTCTAGGTATAGTATCATGTCATACACAAACAGTGAAAGCCTTACTTCTTCTTTTCCAATTTGGATTCCTTTTATTTTCTTTTCTTTGATTGCTGTGTCTAAAACTTCCAAAACTATGTTGAATAAGAGTGGTGAGAGTGGGCAACCTTGTCTTGTTCCTGATCTTAGTGGAAATGCTTTCAGTTTTTCACCATTGAGGATGATGTTGGCTGTGGGTTTTTCATAAATGGCCTTTATTATGTTGAGGAAAGTTCCCTCTATGCCTACTTTCTGCAAGTTTTTTTTGTTATCATAACTGGGTGTTGAATTTTGTCAAAAGCTTTCTCTGCATCTATTGAGATGATCATATGGCTTTTCTCCTTCATTTTGTTAAGATGGTGTATCACATTGATTGATTTGCGTATATTGAAGAATCCTTGCATTCCTGGAATAAACCACAATTGATCAGGGTGAATGATCCTTTTAATGTGCTGTTGGATACTGTTTGCTAGTATTTTGTTGAGGATTTTTACATCTATGTCATCAGTGATATTGGCCTGTAGTTTTCTTTCTTTGTGACATCCTTGCCCGGTTTTTGTATCAGGGTGATGGTGGCCACGTAGAATGAGTTTGGGTGTGTTCCTTCCTCTGTTATACTTTGGAAGAGTTTGAGACGGATAGGTGTTATCTCTTCTCTAAATGTTTGATAGAATTCGCCTGTGAAGACATCTGGTCCTGGGCTTTTGTTTGTTGGAAGATTTTTAATCACAGTTTCAATTTCAGTGCTTGTGATAGGTCTGTTCATAGTTTCTATTTCTTCGTGATTCAGTCTTGGCATATTGTGCATTTCTAAGAATTTGTCCATTTCTTCCAGATTATTGGCATAGAGTTGCTTGTAGTAATCTCTTATGATCTTTCTTTATTTCTGCAGTGTCAGTTGTTACTTCTCCTTTTTCATTTCTAATTCTGTTGATTTGAGTCTTCTCCCTTTTTCCTTGATGAGTCTGGCTAATGGTTTATCAATTTTGTTTATCTTCTCAAAGAACCAGCTTTTAGTTTAATTGATCTTTGCTATCATTTCCTTCATTTCTTTTTCATTTATTTCTGATCTGATCTTTATGATTTCTTTCCTTCTGATAACTTTGGTTTTTTTTTCTTCTTTCTCTAATTGCTTTAGGTTCAAGGATAGATTGTTTATTCGATATGTTCCTGTTTCCTAAGGTAGGATTGTATTGCTATAGACTTCTCAATTAGAACTGATTTAGCTGAATCCCATAGGTTTTGGGTCGTCGTGTCTCCATTGTCATTTGTTTCTAGGTATTTTTTTTTAATTTCCTCTTTGATTTCTTCAGTGATCACTTCGTTATTAAGTAGTGTATTATTTAGCCTCCATGTGTTTGTATTGTTACTGATCTTTTCTTGTTATTTATATCTAGTCTCATTGCAGTGTGATCGGAAAAGATACTTGATATAATTTCAATTTTCTTAAATATACCAAGCCTTAATTTGTGACCCAAGATATGATCTATCCTGGAGAATATTCCATGAGCACTTGAGTAAAATGTGTATTCTGTTGTTTTTGGATGGAATGTCCTGTAAATATCAATTAAGTACATCTTCCTTAATGTATCATGTAAAGCTTGTGTTGCCTTATTTATTTCCATGTTTTATGATCTGTCCAATGGTGAGAGTCGGGTGTTAAAGTTCCCTACTATGATTGTGTTACTGTCAATTTCCCCTTTTATAGCTGTTAGCATTTGCCTTATGTATTGAGGTGCTCCTATGATGCGTGCATAAATATTTACAATTGTTATATCTTCTTCTTCAATGTATCCCTTGATCTTTATGTAGTGTCCTTTTGTCTCTTCTAATAGTCTTTATTTAAAAGTTTATTTTGACTGCTATGAGAATTGCTACTCCAGCTTTCTTTTTGTTTCCATTTGCATGAAATATCTTTTCCATCCACTTACTTTCAGTCTGTATGTGTCTCTAGGTCTGAAGTGGTTCTCTTGTAGACAGCATATATATGGGTCTTGTTTTTGTATCCATTCAGCCAGTCTGTGTATTTTGGTGGCAGCATTTAGTCCATTTGCATTTAAGGTAATTATCAATATGTATGCTCCTATTTCCATTTTCTTAATTGTTTTCGGTTTGTTCTTGTAGGTCTTTTTCTTCTTTTGTGTTTCTTGCCTAGTGAAATTCTTTTAGCATTTGTTGTAAAGCTGGGTTGCTGGTGCTGAACTCTCTCAGGTTTTGCTTGTCTGTGAGGTTTTAATTTCTCAATCAAATCGGAATGAGATTCTTGTTGGGTAGAGTAATCTTTGTTGTAGGCTTTTCTTTTTCATCAGTTTAAATATGTCTTGCCAGTCCCTTTGGGCTTGCAGAGTTTCTGCTGAAAGTTCAGCTGTTAACTTTATGGGGATTCCCTTGTGTGTTATTTGTAGTTTTTCCCTTGCTGTTTTTAATATGTTTTCTTTGTATTTAATTTTGACAGTTTGATTAATATGTGTCTTGGTATATTTCTCCTTAGATTTATCATGTATGGGACTCTCTGTGCTTCCTGGACTTGATTAACTATTTTATTTCCCATATTAGGGAAGTTTTCCACTATAATCTCTTCAAATGTTTTCTCAGTCCCTTTCTTTTCCTCTTCTTCTGGAACCCCCAAAATTCGAATGTTGGTGCATTTAATGTTGTCCCAGAGGTCTCTGAGACTGTCCTCAGTTCTTTTCATTTTTTTTCTTTATTCTGCTCTGCAGGAGTTATTTCTACTATTTTATCTTCCAGGTCACTTATCCCTTCTGCCTCAGTTATTCTGCTATTGATCCCATCTAGAGTATTTTTAATTTTAATTATTGTGTTGTTCATTGTTGCTTGTTTCATTTTTAGTTCTTCTAGGCCCTTGTTAAATGTTTCTTGCATTTTCTCTATTCTATTTCCAAGATTTTGAATCACCTTTACTATCATTATTCTGAATTCTTTTTCAGCCAGACTGCTTATTTCCTCTTCATTCGTTAGGTCCGGTGGGATTTTATCTTGCTCCTTCATCTGCTGTGTGTTTTTCTGTCTTCTCATTTTGCTTATCTTACTGTGTTTGGGGTCTCCTTTTTGCAGGCTTCATGTTTGTAGTTCCCATTGTTTTTGATATCTGTCTCCAGTGGCTAATGTTGGTTCAGTGGGTTGTGTAGGCTTCCTGGTCAAGGGGACTAGTGCCTGTGTTCTGCTGGATGAGGCTGGATCTTGTTTTTCTGGTGGGCAGGTCCACGTCTGGTGATGTGTTTTGTGGAGTTTGTGGACTTATTATGATTTTAGGAAGTCTCTCTGCTAATGAGTGGGGTTGTGTTCTTGTCTTGCTAGTTGTTTGGCATAGGGTGTCCAGCACTGTAGCTTGCTGGTCGTTGAGTGAACCTGGGTGCTCATGTTGAGATGGAGATCTCTGGGTGATTTTCGCCATTTGGTGTTATGTGGAGCTGGGGGGTCTCTTGTGGACCAGTGTTGTGAAGTTGGCTCTCCCACCTCAGAGGCACAACACTGACTCCTGGCTGCAGCATCAAGAGCCTTTCATCCACATGGCTCAGAATAAAAGTGTGAAAAAGTAGATAGAAAGAAAGAAAGAAAGAAAGAAAGAAAGAAAGAAAGAAAGAAAGAAAGAAAGAAAGAAAGATGGAAGGAAGGAAAGAAGAAACTAAGGAAGGAGGGAAGGAGGGAGGGAGGGAGGGAGGGAAGGAAGGAAAGAAAGAAAGAAAGAGTAAAATAAAACAAAATAAAGCAAGATAAAATAAAAGTTATTAAAATAAAAAATAATTATTAAGAAAAAAATTTTTTAAAGAAAAAAAAAAAGGACGGATAGAACCCTAGGGCAAATGGTGGAAGCAAAGCTATACAGACAAAATCTCACACAGAAGCATACACATACACACTCACAAAAAGAGGAAAAGGGGTAAAAATCATAAATCTTTCTCTCAAAGTCCACCTCCTCAATTTGCAATGATTCGTTGTCTATTCATGTATTCCACAGATGCTGGGTACATCGAGTTGATGGTGGAGCTTTAATCCACTGCTTCTGAGGCTGCTGGAATAGATTTCCCTCTCTCTTCTTTGTTCACACAGCTCCCGGGGCTCAACTTTGTATTTGGCCCTGTCTCTGCATGTAGGTCACTGGAGGGTGTCTGTTCTTCATTCTGACAGAGTGAGGTTAACAGAGCAGCTGCTTTGGGGTCTCTGGCTCACTCAGGCTGGGGAAAGGGAGGGGTGTGGATTCGGTTTGAGCCTGCGGTGGCAGAGGATGCCAGGACATTGCACCAGCCTGAGGCGCACTGTGCGTTCTCCCAGGGAAGTTGTCCCTCGATCCCAGGACCCTGGCAGTGGCAGGCTGCACAGGCTCCCCGGGATGGGGGTGTGGATAGTGATCTGTGCTCACACACAGGCTTCCTGGTGGTGGCAGCAGCAGCCTTAGTGTCTCATGCCCGTCTCTGGCATCCACGATTTTAGCCGCGGCTCACGCCCATCTCTGGAGCTCCTTTAAGCAGTGCTCTTAATCCCCTCTCCTTCCGCACCAGGAAACAAAGAGGGAAGAAAAAGTCTCTTGCCTCTTTGGCAGGTCCAGACTTTTCCCCGGACTCCCTCCTGGCTAGCCGTGGTGCACTAACACCCTGCAGGCTGTTTTCACTCCACCAACTGCAGTCCTCTCCCTGCGCTCCACCTCAGCTCCCAGCCCCCACCTTCCCTGGCGGGTGAGCAGACAAGCCTCTCAGGCTGGTGAGTGCTTTTTGGCCGAGATCCTCTGCGGGAATCTCTCCACTTTGCCATCCGCATCCTTATTGTTGTGTTCTCCTCCAGGGCTATGAAGCTTTCCCCCTCTTCCTCCCACAGTCTCCGCCCACTAAGGGGCTTCCTAGTTTGTGGAAACCTTTCCTCCTGAACAGCTCCCTCCCACTGGTGCAGGTCCCATCCCTATTCTTTTGTCTCTGTTTTTTTCTTTTTTCTTTTGCCCTACCCAGGTACGTGGGGACTTTCTTGCCTTTTACGTGGTCTGAGGTCTTCTGCCAGCATTCAGTATGTGTTCTGTAGGAGTTGTTCCACGTGTAGATGTATTTCTGGTGTATCTGTGGAGGGGAAGGTGATCTCCACGTCTTACTCTTCCACCATCTTCCCTGGAAAGCCTCTTTTTCTTCTCTTGTTGTTCCCACCTAGAGAAGTTCCTTTAGCATTTGTTGTAAAGCTGGTTTGCTGGTGTTGAATTCTCTTAGCTTTTGCTTGTCTGTAAAGCTTTTGATTTCTCTGTTGAATCTGAATGAGATCCTTGCTGGGTAGAGTAATCTTTGTTATAGGTAATCTCAGTGTCTTTTTCTTAATAAATACAAAATGGAAATATTTAGATGCATAGGGACTTTATGGCTGCAAGCTATACTAAAGCAACTTAAAAATATTGTGATTGTGTATCCCACAATTACTTGAGATAATTTTGTGAAAATTTTGGGAGTCTAATTTGGTGCTGGTTTTCCCCCAAGGAATTTTGCATGTGTTTCTACCTGGAGATAATGTTGCTTCTCTCCATCTGTCAATGTCCATGATATATTCTGAAAGAATTAATTTTAGTTTCCCCACCTACCTCTATCAATACTAATTATGAAATTTCCCTTAGGTCACCCTGCATTTTGCTGAAGAAATTAAGTTCCTATCTTTAGTTGAATTGCAGTTATCAATTCTGTTGTTTAATTAATTTTGTGTTTGTGTCCTGTTTGGACATTTTTCAAAATCCTGTAGATACACTTCTGTATTTCCTTATATTTGTTGAATATTTCATATTTACTTCTATTAAGTACTTCAATTTAATATATGTGTATGTTTGCCAAGACTGAGAGTGGTCTGGTATTTTATAACACTTCTAGTTTATAAATGTGTGCCTCCAAATTAATTCATGGATGCTGGTAGAATACTCACGATTTCTGACTAGAAACAAAGTTTATTATTTGCAGCAAAAGCAATAGCTATATTATCAGCATTTTTGCCAGTTCTACAAGTAACAGTATCTTTAGGGCTATATGCAGAAGGATAAATAAGGAGAAGGTTGCATTGCAGGAGAGAGAACTTGAGCTTAACTTTTCAGTAATGTGCAGTGAGCATGCCTGCTGTTTTTTATGAAGGAAGACACTGTCTTTTTTCCAAGACTGTGATCAAAATTATTCTTCATTCTGTAAGGAGATGCTCATGATCTCTCTCTTCCAAGGTTATTTATAATACAATTATCCCTGAGAATATAGTTTTGAACAAAGAGAATCAAAGACTTCTCATACATCATTTAGAAACATGAAAGACTCATGAAAAGTTGTCTCCCAACAATAACCACCTAAAATTTATTCACTTTCCTGCCTTCTGGTAAACTTCATTGAGTATGTTACTTTGTTGATGTCTGATTAATCTGATAGACATTGGCTGTCACCAAAGTCATTCAACTTGTCTCATTTTGAATTTACTCGAGGTTATTATCAATAAAATTCTAAGCATAAGGAAGAGACCCAACAGTGTTCATCAAGGTTCTATACCCAAACTGCTCCATAAATTCTATGGACCATAAGGATCTACCTTAGAAATCCAGGTGTATTTCTCCTTAGTTTTCTGTGTTGACCTCTCTGCCTGCCCTGAAACATTAATTATCATATAGTAGGATGTGTTTACAACAGCAGACTCTCTTTCTCCTCAGATGGAGCATCATAACAATCAACGTGCGATAGTGCATCGAGACTGAATAAATGATTTCAAGGGCAGAGGTTATATTATTGATCACCTTTTCTAATTGAATGACTCTCATGGTAGAGATCTTTGCATGCAGTGTCAACATAAATAACAAGTTCATTATCTCACTCTCACAAAGCCAACAAGTCCATTGGTTCTCCCAATGAATCAAGGTAGCCTTATTTAATTTATTTATTTATTAAAAATTTTTTTATTTATTTTTGGCTGCATTGAGTCTTCATTGCTGTTCACGGGCTTTCTCTAGTTGTGGTGAATGGGGGCTACTCTTCATTGCAGTGCACATATTCTTATTGCGGTGCTTTCTCTTGTTGTGGAGCAGAGCCTCTTGGTACATAGGAGATAGCCTTATTTTAGATCACAGTCTTAGGGATGAATTTGGATATCTGAATCTAGTGTATGTTTTGGGGGCAAATATCTGAGAACAATTGGCCCAACCTGACCTGTTTTTCCACACTATCAATGGAGTAGCATTAACCTGATCCATGATTGAGAAATGACTGTGACAATAGGATTTAGGAAGACATCCCAACATTTTTTTCAAGTGCTTTCCAAGGGAGGTTAAAGAGTTGCAGTATACTCTACTGTTTATGATAGATGCTCAAGAAAGTTTAATGATGAAGACAAACAGAACATGGTCAGAGATGTCTGGCAGTAGATGTCAGGTCTGGCAGAAAGTTAAAAAGTCAAATTTAAGTAATCTTTTCTGGGACCAATGCTCTCCCTCGGTCATGACAAAATCAGTGTATAACATTCCAGTAGCTGTAAATTCACCCTATTTCCAACCATATCTTACTTGTGCACAGAACTGTTGTCTAGAAAGATAAGATATGAAAACACTGTTATATTACACAGTTTACAAAGACATATTATGTCCCTTACACTGGTACATATGGGCCTCTCTTGGGAGAGTCAGCAAGCAATCAATGTAAACAAGTGGTTGTTATTATTATTATTATTATTATTATAATATACAAACATGAAATTCGAACAAGAAAAACAAGGTGGCTAAACTGTAAATAAATTTAAAGACTCTAGACACATCTTGGCTAAAGTGATATCTGTAGGATGTAATACAGGCCTGAAATTGTCATTAGGAGAAAGAAAGAATCATCAGGGTGGAGTCCTTAATTGTCAAAATTTTCAAAATAAGTCTGTAATAGCCCCCATCTTTCTACAGAGGTACATATGGGCCTCTCTTGGGAGAGTCAGCAAGCAATCAATGCAAACAAGTGTTTATTATTACTATTATTATTACATACAAACATGAAATTCGAACAAGAAAAACAAGATGGCTAAACTGTAAATAAGTTTAAAGACTTCAGACACATCTTGGCCAAAGTGATATCTATAGGATGTAACAAATATACAGATGTGAAATTGTCATTAGGAGAAAGAAAGAAGTATTATGCTAAGGAATCATCAAGGTGGAATCCTTGTCAAAATTTTCAAAATAAGTCTGAAATAGCTCCCATCTTTCTTCTAGAATATAATTCAGGAAGGAGTCAAGAGGAGATGAGTGCTTTATGGGGGCAACCATATTCATAAGCTTAACTGCTTTTCTGGGATATTCACACAATATTAGTCCTTGCAGACCTGTACTAGTTGTTACAATTAGGAAATAACTGACTTCCAGGTTGCCAAGGAAGTTTCCCTTCCTGCAAGAAAGGAAAAAAAAAACCTAGGGTGCCATTTGAATAGCTGTCTTTAGATGTAATTCCTGGCAGTTGGATTATATAACTCTTTCTTCAAATCTTTTCAATCTGCCTGAAATTCCCTCAACATTCCTCTTCCAGAGGGTTATTCTTGCTAACAAAATTGTCTAGAAATGTGAAGGGTCTGAGATTTTACCTAACATATTAGGCCAACAATTGACATCTCATAAATTCATTAGTGTAGGTAGAAGTCGTAAACTCCTGAGTCATAGACATAGGGCAGTTTATTACTCACAGAAATTTCAACAGTGAGAATAGCATTGTTTGTATTGTTCCCCTTACCTCCAATTCCCACAGAAAGATGTGAAAAGGGCCAGCTAACATCTGCACATAAGCTGGAATATATTACAGAACCCTGAGCATAGGGAACCCAAATATTTTACAGTGGATAGTAAACACACCTGCCCTCTAAGACATTACTTTTATTTACTGGACTATAAACATTTATGCTTTACACCTCAGAAGAGGCAACTATGCAATTTCTTGCTAAGGCGGTTTAGAAAACAAATATCTCTGAAAGGATGGTCTGGTTAAGTGACAATGTGTGAAGAACTTAGAAGTCATCTTAACCATTTTAACAAAAACAACATAAAAGATAAAAACTAGATTACCGATGACTTTTCTTAGAGCCATCAGAGAATTAAAGTCACAGAGAAAACTGCCATTCTTAAATCTGGAGAAACAGGTAAAAACAGAGAATCACATTCAAGGTAAATTTGTCTACAGCAGGATCTACTTAATCCATAACTTGTTAGGATCACATAAATAAAGAATGTGATGAATTACTGCCAGCACAATATGGATTAGCTTGGGAGTGAGAGATTCCTAGGGACCTCAGTAATAGGGGCCACCACACATTAGTGGGTTTAACCTCTAGGAAAAACAGCAGGTTCTCATGGTGGAGAGATGAATAAAAACCTTCACATTTCTGGCAAGAGGAGGGGAAAATAAGCATTTGGAAAAACATCCAGAGTATTCTCATAACCAACTCCTACTAAGGCAGCTTAAAATACTTTCCCAGCTCATGATGTGAAATGGAGGAAGGGAAGTTACCCAACTCCTGACACTTCTAGCCTCTTAACTCACCTAAGGGGGAAAATAGAAGTGAACAACACTTGTGACTGTCATAGCCCAAGGACAAGGACTTACTAAAAGACTAAAAACTAAGATTTAGTCATAGGAGTATAGGACACTTTCCACCCAAAATTCTTATCACTTTTAACAGTGCTCCAGTAGAACAACAGTGGATTGCAGCTGAAAAAGCTGCAAGGCACACTCTCTAAGAAGCAATTTTAAGAAACCCCACCAAACAGCAGAGAATTCAAAAATAAAAACAATAGAACTTGAAGATTCTGACACCTATAACTATGGCAAAAACTAAAGACAACCCAAATCCTAGCATGCTTAACATAAAATTTCACACTAAAGGCATAATACTTTTGTTTCTACAATGTGATACGTTATGTCTGGTTCGCAAAAAAAAATTACAATTTATGATGATAATCAAAAAATTGACAATCTTAAGAGAAAAAAGAATCAGGTATAGTGCAGAACCAAGAGTTAACAGAAAGAGCCTTAAAATATGTTTAAAATGTTAAGAAGTGTAATGGAAAATGTAGACATAATTCAAGGAGAGATAGTGTAAGCAGAAAAATGAATAATCTAAGATCAAAAAGAAATGCTAGAAATAATGTTAACAAACTGTAACATTAATAAATATGCCTTTGATGGTCTCAGCAATAGACTGGATATGTCCAAGAAAAGAATCAGTGAGCTTGAATACAGATCAATAGAAATTTCCCAAACTGAAATGCAAACAGAGAAATGTATTTCTTTTTTAAATACAGAATATCCAAGAACTGAGAGACAATTTAAAGATATGTTATATGCACAAAATTGGAATAAATAGAAGAAAATGAAAGGAAGAAGAGAAGGGAGAAGAAAGGAGTAAATATTTCAAATAATAATGGTTAAATTTTTTCCTAAATTAATTACAGATGGTAATCAAGCACAGGTACAGGAAGCTCAGATAACACTAAGCAGAATAAATCAAAATAATATTAACTTAGGCATATTATTTTTAAACTATGAATACCAAAGAGAAAATCTTAAAAGAAGCAGCCAGAGTGGGGCTGGTTGGTATCAATATATAGCAGACAAGGATAATAATTGTATTGGACTCATTGCCAGGAACCTTGCAAGCAATAAGAGAGTGAAGTAAAAATTTTTTAAATGTTGAAAGGAAAAAAAAATCAACTACCTAGAAATGTATATTAAAAATTGGAAGGTGGAATAAAGACTTACTGGACAAATAAAAACAGAGAATTAATTGACAATACACCTGTGATGTAATAAATCTTAAAAGAATTTCTGAGGGAGAAGGAAAATAATATTTGTCAGAAAAAGAAAAGAAAAATATCGGAAGAGAAATAAATAAAGATAATCATATTAAATTTATCAAAGAGCAAACAGTTTATTCAAATAAATAATAGTAAAATATATTGGGTTATTATAGTATATGTATCAATGCAATTCATGACAACAAAATTATAAGAACAGAGGGGAGGAACTAGAAATACTCTGTTATAACATACACTGCTTGTCTAAAGGTATGGTGTTATTTGAAGGTGAACTTAGGTTAGGTGTAAATGTATATTACAAAATCTAGGACAAACACTAATTTAAAAAAGAAAAGAAGTATTGATATGCTAAGATAGGAGAGAAAATAAAATCATATAAAATACTGAATTTAAGCCAGAGAGGGCAGTAAAAGAGGTACAATGGCAGACATGAGATATTAATAAAAGTACACCAATATTCACTTTAAACACCAATTCAAAGACAGAGATTGCCAGAGTGGATAAAAAAAAAAAAAAAGACCCAATTACATTTTGTCTAACAACAACAAAAAAGCTCACCACTGTAAACATAAAGTATATTTACATCTACTTATATAATGTATCATCTATAATATATTTAACCACACTAAAAATATTAAGCTATTATTATCATATTTTAACTTTAAATATTAATATATTTATGTTGGGTTGGCCAAAATGTTCATTTGGGTTTTTCAGTTAGATGTTATGGAAAAACTCGAACGAACTTTTTGGCCAATCCAATATATGTATAATGTAAAGAGATGGAGAATGATATATCATGCTAACTCTAAACAAATGAAAGCTAGAATAGCTTTATTAATCTCAGAAAAAGCAGACTTGAGAGCAAGGAAAATTATTATGGATAAAGGTATACATTACATAATGATAAACAGTGTTCTAGTAAGACACAACAATCCTTAATGTGAATGCACCAAACAGCAGCAATTCAAAATATAAAATATATGGAGAACTTCTCATTTCTATTTCAGCATGCAAAGAGTTTGGAATTCATCATTCTCATCCTCCAACTAGGAATCTGCTGAATTAACTGAAAATCAACAACTCTTCTTAGAGCCATCAGATAATTGAGGTCACAGGGCAAAAAACAACCCCCACCCCCACAAATTGGAATGATCAGCAAGCAATACAGAGAGCCACAGCTTATTGGATTAGAAGCCCAAGAACAGAAAACCAATGGATACAATACTGGAGTAGGATAATTATACTGTAACTGATGGATTGCTGGAAACTCAGTGTGGACAATATGAAGTTAAAATTACCAGGAGGCTGCAATCTTAAGGAGAAGTCAATACTTTGGTGAGTTTTACCTTCAGGAGCCATACCAGGTTCTCACAGATAGGATCAGAGAAAATTCCTTGTACTTAAAGAGGGGAAGAGCAAGGTAGTAATTTTGGAATATGTCCTGTGCATTCTATTATCCTTAATAAGGCCTGCCTTCAAAGAAAATTATTTATCAGAGAATTACTGACAGATTTTTTCAGAGCCTATCCAATCTTGAGGAAATAAAATATCCAACTCCAACCTACTCTAAACTTCCATGTGGAGCAAAGAAAATACAAAATTTCAGCTTTCTTATAGAGTAAGGCAAATATCAGGCTCCAGCTCCTCTAGCTTTCCAGTCTCACCTAAAAGAAGGGACAAAAAATGAGAAGCACACATGAAGATCACAGCTCATGGGAACAGGCTGACTAAAAGCTAAGAACCTATAATCATAGGACAATAGAAAACGTCTCCTCAGACACCTTTCCAACAAATCAATAGACTTCCTGCATAATAAAGGGTTTAAAAAGAAAAACTGCAAGTATTAAACATTACTTAAGAATAAGTCTGTAGAAAAAAAAGAGATAATGGAGGAGGTGAAAACAAAAAAGATAGAAAAAAAATTTAGGCTCTGACACCTACAACTAACAAAAGCCTAATTTTGAGTCAGTTAATATTAAAAACTTACACTAAAATTCTATTCATCTCAGTTCCTTTTGAATAGAACATCATATTCAGATTGAAACAAAAATTAAAAGGCATTAAAAAAAAGACACACACACACACACACACACGCACACACACACACAAAAGCCAAAACACCCCCAGCTTGAAGGGACAGAACATTAATCAAGACTAGAATCAGTTATGACAGATTTGGGGATTATATTTTGAAGTATGTAATTGGAATTAAACTTTGGAATTGCAGGGTGGGAATTTAAATCAATTATGATGAGCATGCTAAAGACTCTAAGGGAAAAACTAGACAACATAAAATAATAGATGATTAATGTAGAGATGGAAACTCTAAGAATGAATCAAAAGGAAATGCTAGAAATAAAAAATACTCTAACATAGAGAGAGGAGGGGAAGATGGAGGAAGAGTAAGATGCAGAGATCACCTTCCTCCCCACAGATACACCAGATATACATCTACACGTGGAATAACCCCTACAGAACACCTACTGAATGCTGGCAGAAGACCTCAGACCTCCCAAAAGGCAAGAAACTCCCCAAGTACCTGGGTAGGGAACAAGAAAAAAGCATAAACAGTGACAAAAAGATAGGGACAGAACCTGCACCAGTGGGAGGGAGCCGTGAAGGAGGAAAGGTTTGCACACACTAGAAGCCCCTTTGCGGGCAGAGACGGTGGGTGGAGGAGGGGGAAAGCTTCAGAGCCCCAGAGGAGAGCACAGCCACAGGGGTGTAGAGGGAAAAGCGGAGAGACTCCCGCACAGAGGATCGGTGCCAACCGGCACTCACCAGCCCGAGAGGCTTGTCTGCTCACCAGCCGGGGCAGGTGGGACTGGGAGCTGAGGCTCGGGCTTGTTGGAGTGCAGGGAGAGGACTGGGGTTGGCGGTGTGAACACAACCTGCACGGGGTTAGTGCACCATGGATAGCCGGGAGGGAGTCCGGGGAAAAGTCTGGACCTGCCAAAGAGGCAAGAGACTTTTTCTTCCCTCTTTGTTTCCTGGTGCGCAAGGAGAGGGGATTAAGAGCACTGCTTAAAGGAGCTCCAGAGATGGGTGTGAGCCACGGCTAAAAGCGCGGAACCCAGAGACAGGCATGAGACGCTAAGACTGCTGCTGCCACCAACAAGAAGCCTGTGTGTGAGCACAGGTCACTATCCACACCCCCATTCCAGGAGCCTGTGCAGCCCGCCACTGCCAGGGTACCGGGATCCAGGAACAACTTCCGGGAGAACACATGGCATGCCTCAGGCTGGTGCAACATCACGCTGGCCTCTGCCTCTGCAGGCTCTCCCCACACTCCGTGCCCCTCCATCCCCCCCACCTGAGTGAGCCAGAGTCCCTGAAGCATCTACTCCTTTAACCCCGTCTTGTCTGAGCGAAGAACTGATGCCCTCTGGCGAGCTACATGCAGAGGTGGGGCCAAATCCAAAGCTGAGTCCCTGGGAGCTGTGAAAACAAAGAGAAAGGGAAATCTCTCCCAGCAGCCTCAGAATCAGCAGATTAAAGCTCCACAATCAACTTGATGTACCCTGCATCTGTGGAATACATGAATAGACAACAAATCATCCCAAATTGAGGAGGTGGACTTTGAGACAAGATTTATGATTTTTACCCCTTTTCCTCTTTTTGTGAGTGTGTATGTGTATGCTTCTGTGTGAGATTTTGTCTGTATAGCTTTGCTTCCACCATTTGTCCTAGGGTTCTATCCGTTTTTCTTTTTTTAATTTTTCTCTTAATAACTATTTTTTATTTTAATAACTTTATTTTATTTTACTTTATCTTCTTTCTTTGTTTCTGTCCTTCCTTCCCTTCTTTAGACAATGAATCATCCCAAATTGAGGAGGTGGACTTTGAGAGCAAGACTTATGATTTTTTCCCCTTTTCCTCTTTTTGTGAGTGTGTATGTGTATGCTTCTGTGTGAGATATTTATGTATAGCTTTGCTTCCACCATTTGTCCTAGGGTTCTATCCATCTGTATTTCTTTTTTTTTTCCTTTTTTTCTTAATAATTATTTTTTTTAATAATTTTATTATATTTTATCTTACTTAATTTTATTTTACATTATCTTCTTTCTTTCTTTCTTTTCTTCCTTCCTTCCCTCCTCCCTTCCTTCCTCCCTCCCTCCCTCCTTTCTTTCTTTCATTCCTTCCATCCCTCCTTCCTTCTTTCCTTCCTCCCTCACTCCCCCCTCTCCCTCCCTCCTTTCTTTCTTTCCTTCTTTCTTTCTTTCTTTCTTTCTTTCTTTCTTTCTTTCTTTCTTTCTTTCTTTCTTTCTTTCTTTCTTTCTTTCTTAGTTTCTTTTTGCTTAGTTTCTTTCTTTCTTTCTCTTTCTTTTTTCTTTCATTCTATTTCTACTACTTCTTTTTTCTACTTTTCCTCCCTTTTCTTCTGAGCTGTGTGGATGAAAGGGTCTTGATGCTGCAGCCAGGAGTCAGTGCTGTGCCTCTGAGGTGGGCGAGCCAACTTCATGAGAATGGTCCACAAGAGACCCCCCAGCTCCACATAACACCAAATGGTGAAAATCTCCCAGAGATCTCCATCTCAACATCAACACTGAGCTTCACTCAATGACCAGCCAGCTACAGTGCTGGACACCCTATGACAAACAACTAGCAAGACAGGAACACAACCGAACCGATTAGCAGAGAGGCTGCCTAAATTCATATTAAGTCCACAGACACCCCAAAAGACACCACTGGATGTGGACCTGCCCACCAGAAATAGAAGATCCAGCCTCATCCACCAGAACACAGGCACTAGTCCCATTCACCAGGAAGCATACACAACCCACTGAACCAACCTTAGACACTGGGGACAGACACCAAAAACAATGGGAACTATGAACATGCAGCCTGCAAAAAGGAGACCCCAAACACAGTAAGATAAGCAAAATGAGAAGACAGAAAAACACACAGCAGATGAAGGAGCAAGACAAAAACGCACCAGACCTATCAAATGAAGAGGGAATAGGCAGTCTACCTGAAAAAGAATTCAGAATAATGATAGTAAAGGTGATCCAAAATCTTGGAAATAGAATAGAGAAAATGCAAGAAACATTTAACAAGGACCTAGAAGAACTAAAGATGAAACAAACAATGAACAACACAATAAATGAAATTAAAAATACTCTAGATGGGATCAATAGCAGAATAACTGAGGCAGACGAATGGATAAGGGACCTGGAAGATAAAATACTGGAAATAACTCCTGCAGAGCAGAATAAAGAAAAAAGAATGAAAAGAACTGTGGACAGTCTCAGAGACCTCTGGGACAACATTAAATGCACCAACATTCGAATTATAGGGGTCCAGAAGAAGAAAAAGAAAGGGACTGAGAAAATATTTGAAGAGATTATAGTGGAAAACTTCCCTAATATGGGAAAGGAAATAGATAATCAAGTCCAGGAAGCACAGAGAGTTCTACACAGGATAAATCCAAGGGGAAATATGCCAAGATACATATTAATCAAACTGTCAAAAATTAAATACAAAGAAAACATATAAAAAGCAGCAAGGGATAAACAACAAATAACACACAAGGGAATCCCCATAAGTTTAATAGCTGATCTTACAGCAGAGACTCTACAAGCCAGAAGGGACTGACAGGACATATTTAAAGTGATGAAGGAGAAAAACCTTCAACCAAGATTACTCTACCCAGCAAGGAACTTATTCAGATTTGATGGAGAAATTAAAAGCTTTACAGACAAGCAAAAGCTAAGAGAATTCAGAAACACAAACCAGCTTTACAAGAAATGCTAAAGGAACGTCTCTAGGCAAGAAACACAAGAGGAAGAAAAGACCAACAATAACAAACCCAAAACAATTTAAAAAATGGGAAAAGGAACATACCTATTGATAATTACCTTAAATGTAAATGGACTAAATGCTCCTGCCAAAAGACACAGATTGGCTGAATGGATACAAAAGCAACACCCATATATATGCTGTCTACAAGAGACCCACTTCACACCTAGAGACACATACAGACTGAAAGTAAGGGGATAGAAAAAGGTATTCCATTCAAATGGAAACCAAAAGAAAGCTGGCATAGCAATTGTCATATTAGACAAAATAGACTTTAAAATAAAGACTATTAGAAGAGGCAAAGGACTCAACATAATGGTCAAGGGATCAATCGAAGAAGAACATGTAACAATTGTAAATATTTATACACCCAACATAGGAGCACCTCAATACATAAGGAAAATACTAAGCCATAAAAGAGGAAATCAACAGTAACACATTCATAGTAGGGGACTTTCACACCCCACTTTCACCAATGGACAGATCATCCAAAATGAAAATTCATAAGGAAACACAAGCTTTAAATGATACATTAAAGAAGATGGACTTAACTGATATTTATAGGACATTCCATCCCAAAACAACAGAATGTACATTTTTCTCAAGTGCTCATGGAACATTTTCCAGGATAGATCATATCTTGGGTCACAAATCAAGCCTTGGTAAATTTAAGCAAATTGAAATTGTATCAAGTATGTTTTCAGACCACAATGCTATGAGACTAGATATCAATTACAGGATAAGATCTGTAAAAAATACAAAGAGATGCAGGCTAAACAATACACTATTTAAGAACGAAGTGATCACTGAAGAAATCAAAGAGGAAATAAAAAAATACCTAGAAACAAATGAAAATGGAGACATGATGACCCAAAACCTATGGGATTCAGCAAAAGCAGTTCAAAGAGGGAAGTTTATAGCAATACAATCCTATCTTAAGAAAAAGGAAACATCTCGAATGAACAACCTAACCTTGCACCTAAAACAATTATAGAAAGAAGAACAAAAATACCTCAAAGTTAGCAGAAGGAAAGAAATTATAAAAATCAGATCAGAAATAAATGAAAAAGAAATGAATGAAATGATTACAAAGGTCAATAAAACTAAAAGCTGGTTCTTTGAGAAGATAAACAAAATTGATAAACCATTAGCCAGACTCATCAAGAAAAAAAGGGAGAAGACTCAAATCAATAGAATTAGATATGAAAAGGAGAAGTAACAAGTGACACTGCAGAAATACAAAAGATCATGAAAGATTACTACAAGCAAATCAATGCCAATAAATTGGACAACCTGGAAGAAATGGACAAATTCTTAGAAATGCACAACTGCCAAGACTGAATCATGAAGAAATAGAAAATATGAACAGACCAATCACAAGCACTGAAATTGAAACTCTGATTAAAAATCTTCCAACAAACAAAAGCCCAGGACCAGATGGCTTCACAGGTGAATTCATTCAAACATTTAGAGAAGAGCTAACACCTATCCTTCTCAAACTGTTCCAAAATATAGCAGAGGGAGGAACACTCCCAAACTCTTTCTATGAGGCCACCATCACCTTGATACCAAAACCAGACAAGGATGTCACAAAGAAAGAAAACTATAGGCCAATATCACTGATGAACATAGATGTAAAAATCCTCAACAAAATACTAGCAAACAGAATCCAACAGCACATTAAAAGGATCATTCACCATGACCAAGTGTGGTTATTCCAGGAATGCAAGGATTCTTCCATATATGCAAATCAATCAATGTGATACAACATATTAACAAATTGAAGGAGAAAAACCATATGATCATCTCAATAGATGCAGAGAAAGCTTTCAACAAAATTCAACACCTATTTATGATAAAAAAAAAAACCTGCAGAAAGTAGGCATAGAGGGAATTTTCCTCAACATAATAAAGGCCATATATGAAAAACCTGCAGCCAACCTCATCCTCAATGGTGAGAAAGTGAAAGCATTTCCACTAAAATCAGGAACAAGACAAGGTTGTCCACTCTCACCACTCTTATTCGACATAGTTTTGGAAGTTTTAGACACAGCAATCAGAGAAGAAATGGAAATAAAAGGAATCCAAATTGGAAAAGAAGAAATAAAGCTTTCATTGTTTGCATAAGACATGATGCTATACATAGAGAATCCTAAAGATGCTACCAGAAAACTCCTAGAGCTAATCAGTGAATTTGGTAAAATAGTGGGATACAAAATGAATCCACAGAAATCTCTGGCATTCCTATACACTAATGATGAAAAATCTGAAAGTGAAATCAAGAAAACACTCCCATTTACTATTGCCACAAAATGAATAAAATATCTAGGAATAAACCTATGTAAGGAGACAAAAGACCTGTATGCAGAAAATTATAAGACACTGATGAAAGAAATTAAAGATGATACAAATAGATGGAGAGATATACCATGTTCTTGGATAGGAAGAATCAACATTGTGAAAATGACTCTACTACCCAAAGCATTCTATAGATTCAATGCAATCCCTATCAAACTACCACTGGCTTTTCTCACAGAACTAGAATAAAATATTTTACAATTTGTATGGAAACACAAAAGACTCTGAATAGCCAAAGCAATCTTGAGAACGAAAAACGAAGCTGAAGGCATCAGGCTTCCTGACTTTAGATTATACTACAAAGCTACAGTAATCTAGACAGTATGGTACTGGCACACATATAAAAAGATAGTTCAATGAAACAGGATAGAAAGCCCAGAAATAAACCCATGCACATATAGTCACCTGATATTTGATAAAGGAGGCAGGAATGTACAATGGAGAAAGTACAGCTTCTTCAATAAATGGTGTTGGGAAAACTGGACAGGTACATGTAAAAGTATGAGATTAGATCACTCCCTAACACCATACACAAAAATAAGCTCAAGATGGATTAAAGACCTAAATGTAAGGCCAGAAACTATCAAACTCTTAGAGGAATACATAGACAGAACACTCTATGACATAAATCACAGCAAGATCCTTTTTGACCCACCTCTTAGAAAATGGAAATAGAAACAAATATAAAAAAATGGGACCTAATGAAACTTCAAAGCTTTTGCACAACAAAGGAAACCATAAACAAGACCAAAAGACAACCCTCAGAATGGGAGAAAATATTTGCAAATGAAGCAACTGACAAAGGATTCATCTCCAAATTTTACAAGCAGTTCATGTAGCTCAATAACAAAAAAACAAACAACCGAATACAAAAATGGGCAGAAGGCCTAAATAGACATTTCTCCAAAGAAGATATACAGACTGCCAACAAACTCATGAAGGAATGCTCAACATCATTAATCATTAGAGAAATGCAAATCAAAACTACAGTGAGATATCATGTCTCACCAGTTAGAATGGCCATCATCAAAAAATCTAGAAACAATAAATGCTGGAAAGGTTGTGGAGAAAAGGGAACACTCTTACACTTCTGGTGGGAATGTGAATTGGTACAGCCACTATGGAGAACAGTTTGGAGGTTCCTTAAGAAACTGCAAATAAAACTACCATATGACCCAGCAATTCCCATTACTGGGCATATAGGCTGAGAAAACCATAATTCGAAAAGAGTCATGCACCAAAATGGTCATTGCAGCTCTATTTACAATAGCCCAGAGATGGAAACAACCTAGGTGTCCATCATCAGATTAATAGATAAAGAAGATGTAGCACATATATACAATGGAATATTACTCAGCCATAAAAAGAAACGAAATTGAGCTATTTGTAATGAGGTGGTTAGACCTAGAGTCTGTCATACAGAGTGATGTAAGTCAGAAAGAGAAAGACAAATACCATACGCTAACACATATATATGGAATTTTAAAAAAAATGTCATGAAGAATCTAGGGGTAAGACAGAAATAAAAACACATATCTAATAGAGAATGGACCTGAGGATATGGGGAGGGGAAAGGGTAAGCTGTGACAAAGCAAGAGAGAGGCATGGACATATATACACTACCAAATGTAAGGTAGATAGCTAGTTGGAAGCAGCTGCATAGCACAGGGAGATCAGCTCAGTGCTTTGTGACTGCCTGGAGGGGTGGGTTTGGGAGTGTGGGAGGGAGGGAGATGCAAGAGGGAACAGGAACATATGTATATGTATAAGTGATTCACTTTGTTATAAAGCAGAAACTAACACACCATTTTAAAGCAATTATACTCCAATAAAGATGTAAAAGAAAAAAAAAGACTTAATGTAAAACCCAAAACCATAAATCTCCTGGAAGAAAAAAAAAAAGTCTCTTTGTAGATTTCTGAAAATTTCTGAACCTCTCTTCCTTGACTATAAAACCCATGTCCAATGAAAAAAAAAATACTCTAACATAAATGGATTATACTTTTATGGGATCAGTAGTAGACTGGAGAAGGCCAAAGAAAGAATCAATGAACTTGACAATATGTAAAAAGAAATTTACAATGCAAAAATATAAAGAGAAAAAGAATGAAAAAGATAGAACAGTATTCAAGAATGGTGATACAATCTCAGAGTGTTACATATATGTAATTGTAATAATGGAAGGATTAGTAAGAATGGAGTAAAATAAATTATTTTAACTAATTATTCTTGATATTTTCCAAACAATAACAGACATCAAACCACAGATTCAGGCATCTCAGAACATCCAGTAGGATAAATACCAAATATCTATACATAGGCATAACATCTTCAAACTTCATAAAATCAAAGAAAAATTATGAAATAAGCCAGAGGGGTAACGTACCCCATGTTACCTATAGATGGTCAATGATAAGAATTGACTAAGACTGAACTTCTCTTCAGAATACAGGCAAACAGATAGTGCAGTGAAATACTTAAAATGTTGAAAGAAAAAAAAAAATTCTATCATCTAGATGTGTGTGTCCAGAAAAATTCTTCTTCAAAAGTGAAAGAGATGTAAAGATGTTCTCAGGAAAAAAAATAATGACATGATTTGTTGTCAGTAGACCTGATTTGCAAAAACTGTTACAAGAAGTTCTTCAGAGAGCAGAAAAATTATATAGGTCAGAAACTTACATCAGAAAACAGAAAGGAAGAGTGTTAGAGAAAAAAAAAAGTGAAGTAAAATAAAATCTATTTTTCGTACTTTTTATTGATCATCAGATAACAGTTTGGTCACAACAATAATAGCAGCTCTTTATTTGGTAATTATAGGTTATGGATATGTGAAACAAATGACAACAATGTTATAAGAACAGGAATGAGGAATTAGGAACACTGTTCATTGTTCATAGGTACTTGCACTACCTATCAAGTGGTATATTGTTATTTGAAAGTGAAATTATATTAGTTGCAAATATACATTGCAAATTCCAGAGTGAACACTAAAGAAAAGAAACATATTTAATATGTTAAAAGAGAAGAGAAAAAAAATGGAATCATATAAAATGCTTATTTAAAACCAGAAAAGTCAGAAAAAGGGTGGAAAGCAAGAAAGAAACAAAAAGAAAGGATAATAAATAAAATAGAGTAACAATTATCGTAAACACTTAAACCAACTATAATGGCAATCAGATTGAATGTCAATGATCTAAGTATCCCAAATAAAAAATAGAAACTATCAGAGTATATTAAAAAAAACCCTCTATCTTTCTATAAGAAAGTTACTTTAAATATAAAATAAATTATATATTAAAGGTAAAGTCATGGAGAAAGATATACTATCATAACACTAATCAAAAAATTTGGAGTAGCTATATTAAAAACAAAGTAGATTTCAGAGCAAGAAAAATGATCAGAGATGAAGAGGGCCTTACATAATCATAAATGGATTATGTCTCCAGAGCACACAGCAAATCTTTAGGTGTGTGTGCCTAATAACATGGCACTGACATATTAAAAGCAAAAAAAAGAAAAAGGGGGGGGGACAAAACAAAGTAACCAGAAAACAATTACAAAATGGCAATAAGTATATACTTATTATCAATATTTATTTTAAATGTAAATGGACTAAATGCTCCAGTCAAAAAATATAAAATAGCTGAATTGATTTTAAAAAATCCCGAGATCCATATATATGCTACTTACAAGAGACTCACTTCAGATCTAAATACATGCACAAACTGAAAGTGAGGGGATGATAAAGCATTTTCCATGCAAATGCAAATGAAAAGAAAGCCAGGGTAGCATTACTTATATAAGACAAAATATACTAAAATAAAAGCTGTAGCAAGAGACAAAGAAGGACTTTACATAATGATCAAGGGCTCAACTCAATAAGAATATATAACAATTATGAATGTATCTGTACCCAATATATCAGCACCTTAATGCAAAAAAGCAAATATTAACCCATACAGAGAGAAATTAACAGTAACACAAAATAGGAGGGGCTTTTGTCCATCAGTGGACAGATCATCTACAGAAAATCAGTAAGGAGACCATAGTCATAAAGAACACCTTAGGTCAGATAGATTTAATAGATCTGTACAGAATATTTCATTCAAAAACAGCAGAATATACATTCTTTTAAGATGGACCTGGAACATTCTCTAGGACAGATCACATGTTAAGCCACAAAACAAGTATTAGTAAAATTAAGATTGAAATCATATCAAGCATCTTTTCCAACAACAAAGGTACGAGACTGCAAATCAACTAAAAGAAAAAAATTGTAAAGAATACAAACATGTGAAGTTTAAACACCATGCTACTAAATAACCAATGGGTCATTGAAGAAATCAAGGAAGAAATTTTAAAATACTTGGAGATAAATGAAAATGAAAATGTAACCGTGCAAAAACTACAAGACACTGAGAAAGCAGGTCTAAGAGGGAAGCTTATAACCATACAGTCTACCTCAGAAAACATGAAAAATCTCAAAAGCAATATAACTTTAAACTTGAAGAAACTATAAAAAAAAGAACAAACAAAATCTGAAGTCAGTAGAAGGAAAAAATAATAAAGATGCGGGATAAATGAAATACAGCTCCCCCAAAATAGGAAAAAAAAATAAAACTAAAAGCTGGTCCTTTGAAAAGATAAACAAAATTTTAGAACTTTAGCTAGGCTCATCAAGAAGAAAAGAGAGAAAGCCCACATAAATAAAATTAGAAATAAAAGTTAGAAACAACACCACAGAAATACCCAGTATTGTAAGAGATTACTTCATTTATATGCCAAAAAATGGACATCTTAGAGGCAATGAATAAATTTCCTCAATCATACAATTTCCCAAGACTGAATTAGGAAGAAATAAAAAGCATGAACAGAAAGATGATGAATTATGAAATTGAATTAGTAATTAAAAACAAAAAAAAAAACTCCCAGCAAACAAAATTCCATGACCAGAAAACTTCATTGGTGAAATATATAAAACATTTAAAAGGGGTTTAACAACTATTCTTTTTAAACTATTCCAAAAAATTGACAGGAATAGAAGACTTCTGAAATCATTCTATAAGGCCATCCTCATCCTGATGCCAAAAACAAAGATACCACAAAAAGAGAAAATTACAGGATGATGAATACCAGTTATTTATAAATGCAAAATTCTCAACAAAATAGTAGCAAACCAAATTCAACAAGTACCTGAAAAGGATCATACACCATGATCCAGCAGGATTTATCCCAAGGATGCAAGGATTTTTCAATATGCACAACTCAAATAATGAGATACACCACATTAGCAAACAGAGGAATAATAATCACGTAATCATCTTGGTAGATCCAAAAAAAACTTTTGACAAAATTCAATACCATTTATGATAAGAACCCTCAAAAAAGTGTGTATAGAGGAAACATATCTCAACATTATAAAGACCACATATAACAAGGCCACAGCTAACATCAGACTCAACGATGAAAAGCTGAAAGCATTTCTTCTAAGGTGAGGAACAAAACAAGGATACCCACACCTGCCATTTTATTCATCATAATATTGGAATTTCCAGGCACAGCAATTAGAGAAGAAAAAGAGGTAAAGGAAATCCAAATTGGAAAGGAAGAAGTAAAACTGTCAATGTATGCAAATGACCTGATATTATATATAAAAAATTCTAAAGGTGCCACCAAAAAAATATCAGAACTAATAAATGAATTCAGTAAAGTTACAGGATACAAAATTAACTTACAGAAATATGTCGCATTACTATACAGTAACAATGAACTTTCAGAAAGAGAAATTAAGAAAACAATCCTATTTACAATTGCATAAAAAAGAAGAAAATAACTAGGATTAAATCTAACCAAGGAGGTGAATGACCTGTACTCTGGAAACTATAAGACATAGATGAAAGTAATTGTAAATGACACAAACAAATCAACAGACATACCATGTGCATGGACTGGAGATATCAATCATGTTAAAATGATGATACACCCCAAGGCAATCTACAGATTCAATGTAATCCCTATCGAAATACTCATGGTATTTTTCATACCCATAATTTATAAAATAAGTAATCCTAAAATTTGTATGGAACAACAAAAGGTCCTAAATAGGCAATCACTCTAGAGAAAGGAGAACAAAGGTGGAGATATCATGCTCCTTGATTGTAACCTATATTACAAAGCTAAATTTATCAAACTAGTATGGCACTGGCACTAAAACAGATTCAGATAAATGGAACAGAATAGAGAATCCAGAAGTAAACCCATGCTTATATGGTCAGTTAATCTATAGCAAAGAGGCAAGAACATACAGTGTTGGAAAGATATCCTATTCAATAGTGGTGTTGGGAAAATTGAATACCTACATGCAAAAGAATCAGCCTGGACTACTTTCTCACACTGTATACAAAAATAAACTCAAAATGGATTAAAGACTTGAATGTAAGGCCTAAAACCATAAAACACTTAGAAGAATCAGGCAGAGTCTCTTTCACATCAGTTATAACAATGCATTTTTTTAAATATCTGGCTCCTCAGGCAAGGGAAATCAACAATTGGGGCTACAATATATTAAAAAGTGTTTGCACAATGAAGGAAACTATCAACAAAAGAAAAACGCAACCTATTGAATGGGTGAAGATTTTTGCAAATGATATATGTGATAAGGGGTTAACATCCAAAATATACATAGAATGCATACAACCCAACAACAAAAAACAAACAACCCAATTTAAAAAATGGGCAGAGGACATGAATAGACATTGTTAGAAAAAAGACATACAGATGGCCAGAAGATACATGAAAAGATGCTCAACATTACTAATCACTGGGGAAATTAGAACCACAGTGAGATACCACTTCACCTCTATCAGAATAGTCATTTTTAAAATGATAGCAAATGACAAGTGTTGGGAAGGATTTGGATAAAGGGGAAGCTTTGTCCAGTGTTGATTACAAACTGGTGTAGCTACTATGGAAAACAATATGGAGGTTCCTCAAATAATTGAAAACAGAACTGCCATATGATCCAGCAATTTAACTTCTTTGTGTTTACCCAGAGAAAAATAAAACACTAATTCAAAATGATATATGCTCACCAATGTTTTTTGCAGCATTATTTAAAATAGCTAATATATGGGAGCAATTAAGTGCCCATCAATATATGAATGGATAGGAAAGATTTATACATATATATATACATATATATATATATTTATCATGGTATACACACACAATGGAATATTATTCAGCCATTTTTAAAAATGAAATCTTGCCGTTTGCAACAACATGGATGGATCTAGAGGGTATTACGCTAAGTGAAATATGTCAGACAGGTAAAGCTAATGCCATATGCTCTCACTTATACATGGAATCTAAAACACCCTAACTCTAACAAACAAAACAACAATAGCCTTGTAGACACAGCTAACAAACAGGTTGATGCCGGGGGGGGGGGTTTGGGTTGTGTAAAATAGGTAAATGGGATTAGGAAGTACAAACTTCCAATTACAAAATAAATAAGCCACGGGGATACAGCGTAAGGAATATGGACAATAATATTATAATAACCTTATTACAATGGGAACATATGATTACTAGATTTGTGGTGTTCACTTTATTAATGTATGCCAATATCAAATCATAAGGTAGAACACTGAAAACTAGCGTAATATTGTACATCAACTATATTTCAATATGAAAAATAAATAAAATCTCTCTGAGCAAATAATACAATTTGTCAAAATTTGCAGATGAAGTGGAAGCAGAGCTTAGAGGAAAGTTTATAACATGCATGCATATAATAGAAAATCAAAATGCACAATGAAAATTTATAGTAAGTTTTGATAAATAATACTATAATTCCTCCAAACATTATGTTCAATAGTGTCTTGACTACCCAACATCCTTTGCATTTCTAAATTTCAAAAACAACAATTTTTGTTTTTAAGATTCTACTAATATATTGCAATTATGAGTCAATAGTTTATTGTGGAGAAACAGCATTAACCTTCTAATATGTGACTATGGTTTGTTAATTTATTTAATTATATGCCTTTTGATTATCTAAATAATATTTCTATATTTTACATATAGATATTGTACATCTAATAGATTTTTTACCACTTGGTAGATGTTTGATGTTATTGTAAATGTACCTTTTAAATATTTTTGTCTACATTTATGTCAAATGTTATTTCTATTAATAAAACAACTAAATATGATCTCTCCAATCAAAAGAGAGAAAAGGTATATGAGATATTATACTCTGGTACATTTTCCAGCGTATAAAAAGGGCTTCCTTTCTTTGTGATTTTATGTTTTTATATGAGTTGATCTCTAGTATAGTAAAACAATTGGCCTTTCATTGTTTTCCTACCTTTGCTAAGGGAAGTAGGAGTGATTTACCTGAATGGCAAATTTTGGAAAAGGACAGTTGAAAGATCTGTTGTTGTTGTGTTTGCTGTTAGATTTTCCTTCTGGAGAGCAGTTGTGTTTTGATCTGCTGCTTCTGTATGAGAAATGACTTACTACTCTCTGGTAATCCTGTAGTTGTACAACTGTGCAAATGATCTTATGTGGAAGTCTACTTATCTTCAGAGATTAAGTATTAGCAAATTTACTTGCTCATAGATATAGAAAACTCATTTTTCAATTAATCCCATTTATCAAATCTCTATTTTCCTATTTACTTCTGAATAACAGAGGGGAAGAAAGATGTTTTTTGCAGTACTTCCCCCATAATTACAACATGACATACAGTGTTTCTTCTTTTATTACATTTATCTTAATTTATTTTTTATGTTCCTTATACTTTCTATGTTGTTCACTGATTCTTTCTTTCTTTCTTTTTTAATTAAATAATTTATTTTTGGATGAGTTGGGTCTTTGTTGCTGTGTGCAGGCTTTTTCTAGTTGCAGCGAGTGGGGGCTATTCTTCTTTGCGGTGTGCTGGCTTCTCATTGTGGTGGTTTCTCATTGCAGAGCATGGGTTCTAGGCATGTGGGCTCAGTAATTGTGGCTCTTGGTCTCTAGAGCACAGGCTCAGTAGTTGTGGTGCATGGGCTTAGTTGCTCCATGGCATGCGGGATCTTCCCAGACCAGGGCTTGAACCTGTGTACCCTGCATTGGCAGGCATATTCTTAACCACTGCACCACCATGGAAGCCCTCCACTGATACTTTCAATAACTGTTTATTCATGATAAACAAAATAGACGTGTATCTTCAGTTATAGAGCTTTTGACTTATGGGGAATAAAGGGATAATCAAGTAATCACACCAAAATATTTGTTTATAATTATGATGATTACTGTTACAAAAAAGAACAGAATACTCTGACACCTTATACAGAGAAGTGCCTTATGTGGACTAGGTGAGTGTGGGTCATAAATGTTTCTCTGACAAAGTGACTTTAGAACTGAAATCTAAATAATGAATAGGGTTTATTATTGTTTTTAAAACAACATAAAGAACATAGACATTATTACTTCTTTTGACTCAGACAATATATTATTTTTCTCTTGGTATAGCCCAGGGATTGGCAAACATTTCTGTTTAAAAAACAGATACTAAACGTTTCTAGCTTTGTGAACTATATGGTCTACGTTGCAACTACTCAACTCTACCACTGTAGCATGAAAGCAATCATAGATTACATATAAATGAATGTGCATGATTAGTTAAAAAAAAACAAAACCTAGAGAAAAACAAGTGGTGAGCTGACTCCAGATCAAGCCTAATAATATACTACATTGTTTATTTCTACTTCACTTCTTACAGAAAACCTTTTAACATTAAATTATTTTAAATAAATAATTCACATCCTCTTTTTAATTGCTTTTTCACCTAGTGAAAGGATTTTGCATTTGTAACTATTGAATTGCCCTTGTTTATTTCATCCATCTTACCATATGTATTTAACAACTTTTTTGTGTATATCATTTTATTTCTTCCAGACGTGGTATTTTCAAGAGCAAAATCTTGTGTTCAACATCTTTGTAACAGTCATTGATCACAAACTTTAATGAGACATTGTTCCATAATTACATACCCCTTGAGACGCTATACAAAGTAGCATGTCAAATAACTTTAGAAACCACTGTAAGTCACTGGTTTCCAAATGCCAAACAGTAATATTTTCTTATGTGCAGAGCCAAATTAGAAAAAATGAGCACTATATGGTTAATTTTGATAAACATAAATATATTTTAAGACTTACTTTGAAGTTGTAACTTTCATGCATTTCAGAAAAAAATACTTCCTTTAAGGAAATGATGGTAATGGTAGCTTATTTTATTAAATTATTCTAGAAAGTGTTTTATAACATATACACTCACATACATTAATTTCTACTTAGTGTATACATCTCTTACCGTCTATGACCCACTAAGGAATAAGGATAGAAGATTGAGGATTGTATTTGCACTTTCCAATGTTTTCAGTACACTGACATTTAACAAATCAAGGCCTAAAATTTGAAATATTTTAGCTAGATAGGTACTCTTTTATTAACTACTCACTTTCTTTCTGCTTCAATTTCTGTTTATCTATGATTGCCTTATTCTCCCAGTTTGAAGATAATTATCCTTATTATATCACTGGTTACAAAGCTCTTTTAGAACAACTCTTAGAAAGAGAAGCATTATTGATATCCCATGCATATCTGTTTGATAAGGTTCATTTTGAACTGTGTTTTGAATTTTGTTTCCCAGAACTGAATATATTATTTAATATAAACTGATCAATTTAACATATACAGTATCATTAAGAGGTTTTCATTTTTTTATTCTGTTTTAGATTTTATTTATACTATGTTATCTTAGACTGCATTAGATATTTATGAAATATTAAATTGTCTCACTCAGTTTTTAGTCATCTAAGAGGCATCTCTTTTGGGGAAATCACTCAGTTATTTTAGAAGTTGTTACTGATCCTTTCCAGATTCTTGGAAAACATTATCATAGAAATGAGTAGCACTTACACAAGACTCTAAGGCAAGCAAAGCTTTTTCTTAAGAGAAATAGCTTGTGCACAAGGGAGAAGGCAGAAAAAAATTGCCAGCTCCCCAAGTAGAAGTGGTGAGTTGCTTTTATAACAAAAGAGAATTTGTCTCATGATCACTGATCATTTCCAGAAATATTCAAACTCCTTTCTTTAAAATTTTTTAAAGTTTTTAATATTTAATTTATTTATTTGGTTGGCTGGATCTTAGTTGCAGCATGTGAATTCTGGGTTGTGGCATACATGTGAGATCTAGTTCTCTGACCAGGGATTGAAACTGCATTGGGAGCACAAAGTCTTAACCACCGCAAAACATCAGGGAAGCCCCTCAAACTTCTTTTATCAGCAGGTGGCTATCAGGAATAAGAAGTGCTTCTGTGAGGGGAGAGAAATGCATGGGAATTTTCTGAAAGAAAGCACAGAAATGGATAAATTTAAAATTTATAGCTGAGTTTCTTGTTTTGTGGTACAATTAAATATACTCATTAGTGTAACAGAGATAAAGTTAACCTTTTATTCCTATGAGACTGTTTTTTGTTTGTTTCTGTCTCTAGAACTCAGGCCCCCAAGGACTTTCTTCTTTAGCTTGGAAGACCCGTTTTGCCCATGGCCATTTTCTGGTCCTTTTCCAAAATGGCTGTACTCTTGTCTTCCTGCTCAAAGTGTCTGCAAAATTATCTTGCATAGATTATTTGCAGGGTATATAGAATATCTGCACATCATCATTAATTGAAGCTTTGGTTAGAAACTATGTCTGGTAGTCCAAAATTGATGAACAAAAAATAACCTGTCAAAGAAAGAAAACTATCATTAGGATGTGACAAGAGAATTTGTTCAGTAATCTACTGTGATTCTAGTATGCCATTCCATAAGAAGAAAACATTTCTTAAACAAAATAGTTGAAATTGGAAAGTTTTGGAAAGACAGTGGAGGAGTAAGATGTGGAGATCACCTTCTTCCCCACAGATACATCATAAATACCTCTACCTGTGGAACAATTCCTACAGAACACCTACTGAAGGCTGGCAGAAGACCTCAGACTTCCAAAGAGGCAAGAAAATCTCCATGTAATTGGGTGGGGCAAAGAAAAAAGGGAAAAATAATAGACAAAGGGATTGGAATGGGACCTGTGTCTCCGGGAGGGGGCTGTGAAGGAGGAAAAGTTTCCACACACTAGGAAGTCCCTTAACTGGTGGGGACAGGGAGGAGCTTTGGAGTCTCAGAGGAGAGTGCAACAACAGGGGTGTGGAGGGCAAAGCAGAGAGAATCCTGCAAAGAGGATTGGTACTGTCCAGCACTCCCCATCCTGAGACATTTGCCTGCCCACCAGGGATGTTGGAGGCTGGATGCTGAGGCTCAGGCTTCAGAGATCAGACCCTAGGGAGAAGACTGGGGTTGGCTGAATGAAGACAGCCTGAGGGGGCTAGTGCATCACAGCTGAGGGAGTCCAGGAAGAAACCTGGGCCTGCCCAAGAGGCAAGGGACCATTGTTGCTGGATGTGTGAGGAGAAGTGCAGGTCCACCATAGGAGCTTTTTCTCTGTGTGCTCACAGACAACAGGGCACTGCCTACACAGCTCCAGGGCTGGGCACAAGTCATGGCTGCTATCTTGGACTCCAGAGGCGGATGCAACAGCTATAGCTACCGCTGCTGCCACCAAGGGTCCTATGAGCAAGCTCAGGTCACTGCCCACACCTTCCCAGGAATATGAGCAACCCACCACGGCCAAGGGTCCCATGATCCAGGGCCAATTTCCCCAGAAGAGTGAATGGGTTGCCTCAGGCTGTTGCAACTTCCTGCCAGCCTGTGCCACCACAAGGCACTTGTCACACATCCCAACTGTGACTGCCATATCTCTCCCTCTCACTTGGCCTGAGTGAGTAAGTGAGCCCTAATCAGCCACTGCATTCACCCCCTCTTGTCTGGGTGGGTAACAGTTGCCTGAGGGTGGTCCACATGTAGAGGAGTGGCCAAAACCAAAGTTGAACTCCACGTGGCCAGAGAAAGGGAAATCTCTCCATGCAGCTGATGGAACAGCAGATTGAATCCCTGCAATATGCTTGGAAAACCCTACCTACATCTGTGGAATATCTGAATAGACATCTAGTGTTCCCACAACTGAAGCTGTGTACTTTGGGTGAAACTGTGGACTCTGGGGGCAAGTATAATCAGGAGTTAGGTCTGGTCAGAGTCTGAGCTGGCCCCACATTGCCTACAGCAGGCCCAGAGAGCTACCTAGGGTTTGCTTTCAGCTTTTGATTTGTTTTTGGTTCTTTTTTTTGTTAGTTTAGTTTTTAGTGTTTGTTTTTGATTTTGGGTTCATTTATTTGTTTGGTTGCTCTTCTTTTTTGTGTTCTATTTGTGTGTGTGTGTGTGTGTGTGTGTGTGTGTGTTATTCTTTGTGTGTTTTTGTCTGTTTGGTTTTGATTTTACCATTTGTCTTGGGGCTTAGTTCGACTGTTCATTTTCTTTTGTGTGTGTGTGTCTCTTTGTGTGTGTCTGTTCCTTTTTCATTTTTTTTCTTTCCTTTTCTTCCATGCCATGTGGCTTGTGGGGTCTTGGTGCTCTGGACAGGGGTTGGGCCTGAGCCCCTGAGGTGGGAGAGCCACGTCCAGGACATTGGACTACCAGAAAACTCCTGGCCCTAAGGAATAGTAATTGACAAGAGCTCTCCCAGAGGTCTCCATCTCAACACAAAGACCCAGCTCCACTCAACGGCCAGCAAGCTCCAGTCCTGGATGCTCCATGCCAGTCAGCTAGCAAGACAGGAACACAACACTACCCATTAGAAGAAGGCTGCCTAAAATCATACTAACTTCACAGACACCCCAAAACACACCACTCTATGTGGCCCTGACCCAACCACCAGAACAAATACACCAGTCCCCTTCACCAGGAAGCCTACAAAAGCCACTGAACCAACCTCACCCATTGGGGACAGACACCAAAAACAACAGGAACTATGAACCTGCAGGCTGTGAAAAGGAGACCCCAAACACAGTAAGTTAAACAAAATGAGAAGGCAGAGAAATATGCAGCAGATGAAGGAGCAACGTAAAAACCCACCAGACCAAATAAATGAAGAGGAAAGAGGCAACCTACCTGAAAAAGGATTCAGAGTAATGATAGTAAAGTTGATCCAATATCTTGGAAATAGAATGGAGAAAATAGAAGAAACATTTAACAATCACTTAGAAGAACGAAAGAGCAAACAAACAATGATGAACAACACAATAAATAAAATTAGAAATTCTCTAGAAGGGATCAATAGTGGAATAACTGAGGCAGAAAAATGGATAAGAGAGCTGGAAGATAGAATGGTGGAAATAACTGCCATGGAACAGAATAAAGAAAAAAGAATGAAAAGAATTGAGGACAGTCTCAGAGAACTCTGGGAAAACATTAAACGCACAAACATTCAAACTATAGGGGCTTCCCTGGTGGTGCAGTGGTTGAGAATCCGCCTGCCGATGCAGGGGACACAGGTTTGTGCCCGGGTCCAGAAAGATCCCGCATGCCGTGGAGTGGCTGTTCCCATGAGCCGTGGCCACTGAGCCTGTGTGTCTGGAGCCTGTGCTCCACAATGGGAGAGGCCACAACAGTGAGAGGCCTGTGTACCACAAAAAAACAAAAAAGCAACAAAAAAAACCTATAGGGGTCCCAGAAGAAGAAGAGAAAAAGAGAGGGACTGAGAAAATATTTGAAGATATTATAGCTGAAAACTTCTCTAACATGGGAAAATAAATAGTCAGTCAAGTACAGGAAGTGCAGAGAGTCTCATACACAATAAACTGAAGGAGAAACACACCAAGACACATTTTAATCAACCTATCAAAAATTAAATACAAAGAAAAAATATTAAAAGCAGCAAGGGAAAAGCAACAAATAACATATATACATATATATGTGTGTGTGTGTGTGTGTGTGTGTGTGTGTGTGTATATATATATACATATATATATATATACCACATCTTCTTTATCCATTCATCTGTTGAAGGACATGTATGTTGCTTTCATTGCTTCTTCATGTCTTGGCTATTATAAATAGTGATGCTATGAATATTAGGGTGCAAGTATCTTTTTGAATTATGTTTTTCTCTGGATATTTGCCCAGGACTGGGATTGCAGGATCATGTGGTAGCTCTATTTTTAGTATTTATTTATTTATTTTTATTTAATTAATTTTTTTTTTTTGCGGTACATGGACCTCTCACTGTTGTGGCCTCTCCTGTTGCAGCACACAGTCTCCGGACGCGCAGGATCAGTGCCCATGACCCACAGGTCCAGCTGCTCAGTGGCATGTGGGATCCTCCCGGACTGGGGCATGAACCTGTGTCCCCCGCTTCGGCAGGCGGACTCTCAACCACATACCACCAGGGAAGCCCTATTTTTAGTATTTTTAAGGAAACTTTATATTGTTCTCCATAGTGGCTGTACCAATTTAGATTCCCACCAGCAGTGTAGGGGGTTCCTTTTTCTCCATGCCCTCTCCAGCATTTAATACTTGTAGACTTTTTGATTATGGTCATTCTGACTGGTATGAGGTGATACCTCATTATAGTTTTGATTAGCATTTCTCTAATAATTAGTGTTGTTGAGCATCTTCTCATGTGCCCCTTGCCCATCTGTATGTCCCCTTTGGAGAAATGTCCCTTTAGCTCCTCTGCACAATTGTTGATTGTGTTGTTTGTTTGGTACTAAGCTGTATGAGCTGTTTGTATATTTTGGAAATTAATCCCTTGTTGGTCACATCATTTGCAAATATTTTCTCCCATTCTGTAGGTTATCTTTTTGATTTGTCTATGGTTTCCTTTGTTATGCAAAAGATTTTAAGTTTAATTAGATCCCATTAGTTTATTTTTTAAATTTCCATTACTATAGGAGAGCAAACCAAAAAGATCTTGCTGCAATTAATGTCAAGGGGTGCTCTGCCTATGTTTTCCTCTGGGACATTTATAGTATTCTGTCTTACATTTAGTTCTTTAATCCATTTAGAGTTTAATTTTGTGTATGGTGTTAGAAAATAATTTAATCTTATTCTCTTACATGTAGCTGTCCAGTTTTCCCAGCACCACTTATTGAATAGACTTCCTTTTCTCCATTGTATAGCCTTGCCTCCTTTGTCATAGATTAATTGACCATATATCTGTGAGTTTATTTCTTGGCTTTCTATCCTATTCCATTGATTTCTGTTTTTCTGTCAGTCCTGTACTACTTTCATTACTGTAGCTTTGCAGTATAGTCTGAAGCCAGGGAGCCTGATTCCTCCAGCTGCATTTTTCTTTCTCAAGTTTGCTTTGGCTATTCGAGGTATTTTGTGTTTCCATACAAATTTAAATTTTTTTGTTCTAGTTCTGTGAAAAATGCCATTGGTAATTTTATAGGAAGTGCACTGAATCTATAGATTGCCTTGGGTAGTATAGTTATTTTGGCAATATTGATTCTTCCAATCCAAGATCAGAACATACTTGTCCAACCTGTTTGTGTCATTTTCAATTTCTTTCACCAGGGTCTTATATAATAGTTTCTGGAGTACAGGTTTTTGCATCCTTAGTTAGGTTTATTCCTAGGTATTTTATTCGTTTGGATGTAATGCTAAATGGGATTGTTTCCTTAGTTTCTCTTTCTGACATTTTGTTGCTATTGTATAAAAATGCAACAGAGTTCTATGTATTAATTTTCTATCCTGCAACTTACAATCCACTACAAAAATATCATAAATAATTAGATATTTGATGTTATTTTTGCATTATTTTTCTATACTAATAGATGAATACAATTAAGACTATGTCTATGCCCATGCCTATATGTCCTCTTAGATGAATAAGATAGTATTTTAAATAGCGTCATATTTATTTTTAGTGATCTCACCATTTTTTCTTATTTCAGTAGGACAATTTTGATATTAACATAATTAAAACTCTAGGAATATATCATATCAGCATTTCCAAATTCACAGCTCACCTGTGTATTAGTCAGTTTCATACACTGTACACATCTATAATTGGCACTTGAAATTACCAAATACAAATGAATGAGCTCTTTTAAAAGTATTTTATAATAGGGTTCATTAATGAGAAACGGTCAGGAAAGAAAATAATTGAGATCAGGGGAGCTATATGAAGTAGATATTTCAACGTTTTTAATTAAACAAAAGGTTTATTGGATTTGTTTTTATATATTTACATTCCCTAAAGAAAAATACTTTGTAAAGTTTTATCAAGAATTTTATTAATAACTGGTTTCCACTTAGTGGTTAAAAATGACCAAACTAAGCTTTTAAAATATTAGTTTTATAAGTATAATCCATTCATTTTCTAATACATTAATATAATACATATTTACATGTTTCAAGAAGTTCGTGGAGTTAATCATTTAATCTTATACAATTAAAGCTTCTGTAATTCATCTTTAAGTGTGAATATATATCATTCCTTGACATGGCTATTTAACAAATTTTAATTGAGTTCCTCTTGTGTATATGGAACAGACCTAAGGCTTGAGAATACAAAAACTGAAACAGACAAGAATGTATGAGAAAAATAAAATGTTAAAGAATTGGTCTAGTTTGTCAAACAAATCATCCAGAAATAATACTGGGAGGTTTTTAAAAATATATATATTTAAATTTATAATTATATACATATATTTTTAAATATATATATATATAGAGATAGAGAGAGAGAGAGAGAGAATATTATACAAACTTGTTCTGAGTCAAATTATTTTAATATATTTAACATGTAAATTAATTAATTACTGTATATCAAGCAGATGGAGATTACTTTCTCTCTTGTATTATATAATATCATCCTAAATTTCATATTTTGAAATATTTGTATTCAAAAAATACATTCAAAATAATATTATTTCTTGCTACATATGTAAACTCTGTATTATACAGAAATATCTTAGCCTACATAGAGCAACTTTCATATCTGTGTTTTTAAAAAAGGCTTTAAAATTGTATGGCAAGCTAGAGACATGGAAAATGCTACTGTGCATTATAAATTTGCTGTTTTATTTTATTCAGCCCTAATAATTTTCATTACCTCTTTAGTTGATATAATCGATTTCCAAAACCAATAATCTCTTGAAATCTACTGAGAAACAAAGTTCTCATTAGAGAAAAAAATTTTCAAAGATCATTACCTTTAACATAAATTTTCACTTTTTATCTCTTGCATACTTGCTTGTAATGTACCCTCATAATAAGGAGAGGGAAGAGTATCCAGTTAAAGAGATTGATGTAAAAAATATATAGACCAATGTCATGTCTATCATTAAAATTACTGCATTTTATTAAGCCAATTTTGCATCACTTAACCCTAATCTTGTATTTGGAGATCTAATACATTCTCATTAAAATATAAGTGAGCTCTTAATTACATTGTTCTTATAGCTTCTGGGATATATTATATATATATTTTTTTATCATTTTGGGAGGGGGCAAATGTGTTTGAATATTTGATGAACTTCCTTATAGAGCTGAACAGTAATTAGTAAAGGAATTATTTAACATATTTAACTTACTGCACTTGTACTAGAAGAATATGGTTTTACAAGCCTAAAGTTTTTGTATTTGTAGTAAAATGAACATTTTATTTCTTAAAAAAATTATCTCTGCTGATGCCACTCATTAAGAGAAAAAACTTCCAATATGAACTCAATCACTTTTTAACTTTTTATTTTAATGTTTAAAAAATTTTTAATGGGGTACATTTGCTTAACAATGGTTTGTTAGTTTCTGCTTGATAACAAAGTGAATCAGATATACATATACATATATACCCATATCTCCTCCCTCTTGTGTCCCTCTCCAATACTCCCTATTCCACCCCTGTAGGTGGTCACAAAGCACCAAGCTGATCTCCTGTGTTATGCAGCTGCTTCCCACTAGCTATCTATTTTACATTTGGTAGTGTATATATGTCAGTGCTACTCTCACTTCATCCCAGCTTACACTTCCCCCTCCCCATGTCCTCAATCCAATTCTCTACATTTGCATCTTTATTCCTGTCCTGCCCCTAGGCTCTTCAGAACTCTTTTTTTTTTTAGATTCCATATATATGTGTTAGCTTATGGTATTTGTTTTTCTATTTCTGACTTATTTCACTCTGTATGACAGACTCTAGGTCCATTCACCTCACTACAAATAACTCAATTTCACCTCTTATTATGGCTAACATTCCATTGTATATATGTGCCACACCTTCTTTATCCATTCATCTCTCACTGGGCACTTAGGTTGCTTCCATGTCCTGGTTATTGTAAATAGAGCTGCAATGAACATTGTGGTACATGACTCTTTTTTTTTTTTTTTTACATCTTTATTAGAGTATAATTGCTTTACAATGGTGTGTTAGTTTCTGCTTTATAACAAAGTGAATCAGTTATACATATACAATGTTCCAATATCTCTTCTCTCTTGTGTCTCCCTCTCTTCCATCCTCCCTATCCCACCCCTCCAAGAAGTCACAAAGCACAGAGCCGATATCCCTGTGCCATGTGGCTGCTTCCCACTAGCTATCTACCTTACGTTTGTTAGTGTACATATGTCCATGCCTCTCTCTCGCCCTGTCACAGCTCACCCTTTCCCCTCCCCATATCCTCAAGTCCGTTCTCCAGTAGGTCTGTGTCTTTATTCCTGTCTTACCCCTAGCTTCTTCATGACATTTGTTTTTCTTAAATTCCATACATCTGTGTTAGCATACGGTATTTGTCTTTCTCTTTCTGAGTTACTTCACTCTGTATGACAGACTCTAGGTCTATCCACCTCATTACAAATAGCTCAATTTCGTTTCTTTTTATGGCTGAGTAATATTCCATTGTATATATGTGCCACATCTTCTTTATCCATTCATTGTAGTTTTGATCTGCATTTCTCTAATGATTAGTGATTTTGAGCATCCTTTCATGTGTTTGTTGGCAATCTGTATATCTTCTTTGGAGAAATGTCTACTTAGGTCTTCTGCCCATTTTTGGATTGGGTTGTTTGTTTTTTTGTTATTGAGCTGTATGAGCTGCTTATAAATTTTGGAGATTAATCCTTTGTCAGTTTCTTCATTTGCAAATATTTTCTCCCGTCTGAGGGTTGTCTTTTTGTCTTGTTTGTAGCTTCCTTTGCTTTGAAAAAGCTTTTAAATTTCATTAGGTCCCATTTGTTTATTCTTGTTTTTATTTCCATTTCTCTAGGAGGGGGGTCAAAAAGGATCTTGCTGTGGTTTATGTTATAGAGTGTTCTGCCTATGTTTTTCTATAAGAGTTTTATAGTGTGTGGCCTTACATTTAGGTCCTTAATCTATTTTGAGTGTATTTTTGTGTATGGTGTTAAGGAGTGTTCTAATTTCATACTTTTACATGTACCTGTCCAGTTTTCCCAGCACCACTTATTGAAGAGGCTGTCTTTTCTCTGTTGTATATTCCTGCCTCCTTATCAAAAATAAGGTGACCATATGTGCATGGGTTTATCTCTGGGCTTTCTATCCTGTTCCAGTGATCTATATTTCTGTTTTTGGGCCAGTACCATACTGTCTTGATGACTGTAGATTTGTAGTATAGTCTGAAGTCAGGGAGCCTGATTCCTCCAGCTCTGTTTTTTGTTCTCAAGATTGCTTTGGCTATTCGGGCTCTTTTGTGTTTCCATACAAATTGTGAAATTTTTTGTTCTAGTTCCATGAAAAATGCCATTGGTAGTTTGATAGAGATTGCATTGAATATGTAGATTGTTTTGGGTAGTAGAATCATTTTCACAATGTTACATCTTCCAATCCAAGCATATGGTATATCTCTCTGTCTGTTTGTATCATCTTTAATTTCTTTCATCAGTGTCTTATAGTTTTCTGCATAAAGGTCTTTTGTCTCCTTAAGTAGGTTTATTCCTAGGTATTTTATTCTTTTTGTTGCAATGGTAAATGGGAGTGTTTCCTTAATTTCTCTTTCAGAATTTTCATCATTAGTGTGTAGGAATGCAAGAGATTTCTGTGCATTAATTTTGCATCATGCTACTTTACCAAATTCATTGATTAGCTCTAGTAGTTTTCTGGTAGCATCTTTATGATTCTCTTTGTATAGTATCATGTCATCTGCAAACAGTGACAGCTTTACCTCTTTACTGATTTGGATTCCTTTCATTTCTTTTTCTTCTCTGATTGCTGTGGCTAAAACTTCCAAAACTATGTTGAATAATACTGGTTAACTGAATGCTACCCTCACAATTTCCATATATATTTGAATGCTCAGAATGAATGTGGAAATGATTGGAAGCACAATCAAAATCTGAATTTTTTTCAAATATATATTGTTCTTAAGAAAAATTGTAAGGCACTTAATGATGTCTTTGTGGTGTTTTGTTTTTTGTTTTTCAAGAATGTAGCTAAAGAGAGATTTTACACCCCATGATTTGGGAAATCTTTGTTTGAATATTGGTGGAGTTATTAACCTTGTGACATTGGACAAATTATTTAGCTTTTCTCTAGCTAAATAATCTTCTCACATACAGAAAAGAAAATTGGGAATTTCTTACAAATATCTGAGCACAATGTCTGGCACAAGGACATTTTAATGAATGTTTGACTTTTTTAAAATATTTATTTATTTATTTACTTTTGGCTGTGTTAGGTCTTCGTTTCTGTGTGAGGGCTTTCTCCAGTTGCAGTGAGTGGGGGCCACTCTTCATCACGGTGTGTGGGCCTCTCACTGTTGCGGCCTCTCTTGTTGAGGAGCACAGGCTTCAGACATGCAGGCTCAGTAGTTGTGGCTCACAGATCTAGTTGCTCCACGGCATGTGGGATCTTCCCAGACCAGGGCTCAAACCCATGTCCCCTGCATTAGCAGGCAGATTCTCAACCACTGCGCCACCAAGGAAGCCCAAGTGTTTGACTTTTTATCGATACTTTTTTACCAGTCAGGCCTACATTTTATGTTTTAGACATTCTTCTATGTTATGATTGTTAACTAGCAGCAAGTGCTGCCTCCACCACAGGGTTTGAGTGTTGGTTGCTCTTTTCTCAAGTCTCCATTTCAAGTAGGATACACCTATGTGACCCAGGATCTGGCAATCAGACTCATCATGCCAACATGGGCTCAGATGTTGGCAGATAAATTCAAGAAACAAGGAGAGCTCTTTTTCAAGATTTGGTAGAGAGAGCTGGAACAAAGGAGAAGATCCATTACCAAAAACGGTTTGGGGTATTTTATGTGAAATCCTGGTTTTAACCATTTCTACCTGTATGTTTGTACTGGTCATTAAAATAAGGTTTGGGGTACTTTTCTTGCTGCTTAGTATCTGGCATAGTTCCCAACCTTCCTAATGATTTTATGAAATGCCCATTATGCTCTTAATTATCTTCCATTGTGCTTAACCAAGGAAGAGCTGCTCTAAATTCTCACAAATGAGAACAAACAAACTCATGGAAAAAAGAGATGAGATATATGGTTACCAGAGGTAGGGGTGGAGGGTTGAGGGGAATGGGAATTAGATGAAAGCTGTCAAAAGGTATAAACCTCCAGTTATAAGTAGTAAGGATGTAAGGTACAACATGATAAATATAATGAACACTGCTCTATGTTATATATTGAAGTTATTAAGAGTAAATTCTAAGAGTTCTCATCACAAGTAAAAAAATTTTTTTCTATTTCTTTAATTTTGTATCTATAAGTGATGATCAATTTTTACTAAACTTATTGTCATAATCATTTCATGGTATATGTAAGTCATATCATTATATTCTACACCTTAAACTTACACAGTGTTTTATGTCAATTATATCTCAATGAAACTGGATAAAAAAGAACACCCATTGATATAGAAAGTGGTCACTGAACATTGATTACTGTTTTCTTATATAGCAGAGCAATAGTTCATAGAATTTATGCAATGGACTTATGAAACCTTTCATTTTTAGAGGAGTGAGCTGCACTAAATAGCTATAACTTTACATCTAGCTGAATTCTTGTGATTCTGTGACATATATCATATACGCCTGATGGATTTTGAATACTGGTGCTAGCACACAAGAGCGCATATATATATATATTTGTGTGTGTGTATATATATATATATATATATATATATAAAATCTTAGACTATATATATAGTCTTAGTTTTCTAATTAAGACAAGTGGGAAATTTATTACATCTAACCTATATGAAAGATAAAGAAACAGAACAAAACATCCTTGTACAACCACAAATATGAAAGAAGCAGAACAAAAGAAAACTTAATGCTGAGCTTTGAGAAATAAATGAGACAAAAGTTCATCAGTGTACATTAATAATATCTTATACTTTGCAGTATTTTCACTCGAAAGAGATAAAATTTGAAATCAAGAAATTACTAAATTATAATTATTTTATTCTATGCTTACTCACATTAGAGAGAACAGCCTGTTTTGTATCATTTCCCTACATAGCTCTTGTGCAAATTAATCCAGCACATACGGAGCCACAAAATGAACGTTAAAAAGACATTAAAATAATTGACCTCTCTAAGGCAAATTTCTTGCTTTTTCTTATAGGGCAAGGATTCATGAAAGTACTTGCCATTACTTGTATTCATGAAATGGAGAAACGATCTATTTTGTTGTCAAAAAACCAAACAAAGTTTCTAATCTCTTGCTAGTTCCATGAGAAACTTTCTAACCTCTTGCTAGTTCTAGGAGAACATTTTTTTATATTGGTCTGACTCTAGCTGTCCTTAAGGATTTTTAAGGAAAAAAGTTGGGCATATACATGTGGAGTGAAATTAAGTGACTTTGGAACAAACTCGTAAACTGACCCTGGTAACTGTGGATAGAATGTACAGAGTTCAAGTGAATATGAATTAAAAGTGGTTCCTGGACAGCTAGATGTCACAACAAATTACAGCACTCCTGGAGACTCTTAATGTATGTTTTATAAACTTTTGACTAATAAGAAAAACTTTTATATTAGTGACAATATTTATAGAGTGTAACAGTATGGAATATTTGTAAAAACATGCATGTAGTAAATATGACTGATACAGGATTAATGTATTACTATCCTTATTATATGAGACGTAATGACTAAAGGAAGGAAACACACTAACATAGCAGTAGAAAAATTGTTTAAGAACTTAAACGAAGAAATACAAATTGCTAATAACAAAAGTATGGTTCCAGTGTCCAAGAAATAAAAGATTTGCATATTTAAATTGTGACATATCATTTTTTTCTGTATATGTAAAATAAGGAAATATTAAGAAAAACACAAACAGATAGTTAGTGCTGAAAAGCTGCAGTGGAAGAATGAGTCTCATACACTGTTGTGTAGGATAGAAAACTTTCTGTGAATAAAGCACCAGAAGCCCTTAGAAAAATATTTCCTTTGATCAAGGATATTTCAAGAATCTATCCTAAGTAAACAGTCAAAATTTTGGCCCTTATATTTGAACTGTTGTCCTTTTTTAAGCAAATAATTATTAAAGTTATAATAAAATTATAGAATTTCATTTAAAATGAATAAAGCAGATTATACAAATCTTATATAGCATGGTCAAAATTTGTATATTATATATATGTACATATAATTGTTCTGTACAAACACACACCCATACCTATATATGTGGTTTTGTGTGTGTGTGTGTGTGTGTGTGTGTGTATATATATACTCTAGAGCTCCCTACAGGATCAGGCTGAGGCTTGAGCCCTCTGCAGAAAGTACAGCCTGGGTTGGGTTATTTTCCTAATCTGCCTGCTTCTCCTACTGTCTTCCCCATTTCTTCTGTGGGTACACTTCCTTAGTAAACGATTTGTCAACAAATTGTCATCTCAGAGTCTGCTTCTGGAGAACCCAGGAAAAAGCACTTCCAGAGTAGAAAAAGTGACATTGGATACAATTTTTTAATAGGAGTACTGGTGTCCTGAATGCAGTCATCATTTGGACCTGAGGGAATATTTTAACATATGACTTCCTCAATTAAACAAACAGAGAAAACTCTAAATAAAAGAATGTCAGCACATATTGTGAAATAAACTATGTGAATATTAACTTAAAAATTATTCTAAGTGTGGTTGCTTGATCTGACTATATTTTCTATATCCCTCTATTTTTCCTAATTATCTGTCTCTGCCTTTCTCTTTGGCCAAGGTAGATGACCTGTATTATTTCATCAGCAGTGCTCTATACCACTGGGTTTCAACTAGGTTCAGACAATGGGAAACCTCATTAAAAAATTGTGAAAGAAAGATGAGAGTATTTCTTTGTCTAACTTCTGACAAAGTTGCTTTAGGCTTCTGAATTCAATTCTTGACTCAAATCATATTGATCTCAAGATTGCTGACCTTATTCAATGTTCTGTCCTTCAGACTTTTATGATATATGTTTGTTAGGTCATGATATCTGGTCTCTGATGTGATTAGCCCCCTTTCTATCTCCTCCAGGCCTAGGAATGGTAATGATTTCCTACTAGCAGCCCTGAGTTACTGCAGTAGTCTTGTTGTTTCCATTAAAAACTACATCTTTGTAAATATTAAAATTGCAATTAAACCTTACTCACATTATCCCATTTAGCGTTTCCTCCTTTTCCTGTTATAATCTAGAGAGAGTTATGCATCTAAATTTACAAACAGCATATAATACATTTATCAATTTGAATTACTTTCTGTTCTTTTTAATGAGTCAAATGCTATGTAAATGTGTCTTCCTTTACCATCTTAAATTACTTTTATATGTTTATGTTTTTTCTAATAGAATTTTAAGCAATCTCGTATAAGTTTAAATATATAAAAATATAATTTCTTCTTGTGTCAAAGTTTTTAAATCTAATTATGATCATATCTTTTAACAAATTCACACATTAAGGGCAGAGTTTTATGAAATTATATTTTGTAGCTATAAGTAGCACAATTCCTTTCAGATACTGCTTAGTTTGAACAAGTCTGATCTTCAAGGATATGTACTGCCTTTAGTGTGCTCTGTACAGTTGCTATGGTTGCCATTATTTTTTCCTGGGAATTACCTCTATCTATATTGTGTCTCTGGGGCTATAGGAGCTCCATTTTTAAAACTCTTTCATCTCTACCCCAGAATAGAGTTTTCATAGTTGTGTCTGTCATATGAAATAGAGAAAAAAGAGTCCAATTTGTATAAAATTTGGAAAAAAATCTTCCAACAGGAAAAGAAAATCTCTGAAATAAGAACTAGAAATAGCTGTTTAAACATTTCAAACCCTCCTCATATGAGGGTTAAAGATACGTGTTCTTTGATCCCTGGGGTCTTTTCAGGCAATCTTTGTCTCTTATTTTAGAATTATGTTATGCCTAATAAAAGTTACACATTGAGTTAAGTCATCTTTAATTAGAACCTAAACTGCTATTAATTTGACTAGCATATTCAGTATCTCATTATCTGGGAAAATTTTGACTTAGTTAATCAACATATAAATATGTTAACATATAATATAACATATAATGTTAACATATAATATATGTTAAGCACTAGGTTTAAAGTAGTAAAAGAGAAAAACAGTTTCTCAACCTTAGAGGGAATTTTACAGAGTCCTAAATTTATTCATTCAATCTTTATACATGTATTTTATACAGATGCTAGGAAACAAAGAAAGCAATTCTTTACAACATTTTATCCATTGTGATTTCAATGTAGTATTATTTTTAATGAATCTACTTTGTTCATTTATCTATATTCCTCTTGATATAAATTTTTGGGATAAGGTTGTATCTTATTTTCCCTTGCATCAGGAACTCTCGTCTCAGTTCCTGTCCCATACATATACTTAGGTCATTTTCTTCTTTCTCAGTGCTCTAGCAATTCTAATCTATACCAAGGTAAGAAATGCTCTGTAAGTGTTTTTTCTCAAGCCATATATGGTGATACATTTCTTAAAATAATACAGAAAAAAAGATAAATCCTAAACTTTGCTTGAATATTTAGGCTTTAAAAATTCTTATGAATAAGAGAACACTTAAAAAGTAATTATGTTTTCAGTATTCCTTCTCCTGTTTTTTGGAAAGCAAAAACATACATATGTATTTAAATTTTATTACTTTTTCATAAGCTTTGCTTTGCTTTTTGAAACTAAGGTCAGAAGTTTGAGTGAATCTTTATTTTCAGTTTATGCCACATTACCAACATGCCCCATGCAAAACCCCTCAAATTATTTACTTAATCACTTAGCTAATTTATTTTCCTTTGTTTACATTCCTTAATCTCATTTCCCTTCTTCCTCCACTGAATAGTTGCATATAGCACTTACCAATATAACATTGCGATCTATAATGAAAAAATATTTTATAGCATCTAATTTTTTTAAAAAATTAAATTAAATTAATAAAATAATTCAAGATAACTCATAATACACTTCTTGAATAATTATTAAAAGAATAGTTTGGATATTGGGGTCTCGAGGAGTGTTTATGGAGGAAATTACTGAAGAATGAACAGTATGAGTAAACTAAGGATTTTAGGAAAAAATAAGAGATATAAGCTTATTATTGAACGTAAACATATTTTAGTAAGTTATAAAATATAGGGAGGTAGATCTGGAAAATGTAAAGTAGAAAAATAGTTGCATAACATATATAGAGGTATTGAAATGTTGAACCTATCCAATCAAGATAAATTGAAAGAACTCAAAACAGACTAAATAAATATTTAATAACTTCGGAAATTATCAAAATAAATGGGATAAATGCACATACTAAAGTATTTCTTTAGTTGGGATCAAGATAATGGAGAAGGAAGACCCTGAGCTCACCTCCCCGACAAATACATCAAAACTACAACTACATATAAAGCAGTTCTTACTGAGAATGACCTGAGGACTAGCCCAAGGGCTCTTCTACAAGCAAGCTTGTACACAAAGAGCTACACAGAGTCTGGTAGCAGGGTAGGAGAAGAGATCTATTTGGGACCCACACCCCTAGCTGGTGACTTAGAAGAAGAGAGGATATCAAAGGCTAGGGGATCCTCCCTGAGAAGCAAAGGGTTCAAGCCCCATATTTACTATCTGACTCAGGGAGATGAGCCCGCTTAGCCAGTTGAAAACCAGTGGGGTTTACCGGAGGACTATAGGGAAACCAAGACTCTGTTCTTGAAGAGTACAAGAAGACTTTCTTGATCCCAGCCCCAGTGCAGAGGCAAAAGATTAAAAACCACATGGGGCTCCTGCAGGCCTGCCAGGACCACCCCAGCAGTCTCCCCAGTCCACACCAGGCTCCTGTTCCAGAACTTCATGCTTCTGCATTGTTCCTGCTCCCTGAGGCACACACTGACATTGCCATTGCACAGGCACCAGTGAAAAACTGGAGTCAGCTCAGAAGTCCAGCTCCAACCACTCAAACCCAACTCTGCTTCTGACCAGGAAAGACTGCCATAGACATCAGGCACATACACTGGGGAGAATCAGAGCCAGCTCAGAAGTGTGGCTCCAAATGCTTGGGCCCCAACCCTGCCCCTAACCAAGGTAGAGACCTGCATTGACAATGAACACTTTAGCTTACTGTCAATTGATTTGATTATTTTGAGGTGAATTGGGCAAAGGTATATGTTGGGTTTTCTGACTACCCTAAACACAATTTGAATCTTCAAAAATGTGTGTGCAAAATTGAGTGGTTTATACTTAAGAGATTATTATTCATGGCAAAATTTAGTCTATGGTTATATAACATACACTATATACTTACTTTTGTTTAGTATTTATACAGTATAAAATATAGTTGACTTACAGTATTATACTAGTTTCAGGTGTATAACATAGTAATTTAATTTTTTTTATAGAATATACTCCATACAAAGTAGTTGTAAAATATTGACCGTATTCATTGTTCTGGACATTGTATCCTTGTAACATTTATTTTATACCTAGTAGTTTGTACCACTTAATCTCCTTTACCTATTTTGCCATTCCCACTATCCCTCTCCCCTCTGGTAACCACTAGTTTGTTTTCTGTATCTGTGAGTGTGCTTCTGTTTTGTTAAATTTATCCATTTGTTTTATTTTTTTTAGATTTCACATATAAGGAATAATATTACAGTATTTATATTTGACATATTTCATTAAGCATAATACTGTCTAGGTACATCCATGTTGTCACAAATGGCAAAATTTCATTATTTTTTATGGCTGAATAATATTAAATTTTTTATTCATTTATCTGTTGATGGACACTTAGGTTGTTTCCATATCTTAGCAATTGTTCATTGTGCTGTTATGAAGATTAAGGTTCAAATGTTTTTTGAATTAGAGCTTTAGTGTTCTTTGGATAAATATCCAGGAGTGAAATTTCTGAATTACAAGTAGTTCTATTTTTATTTATTAGATGAATCTCCATATTGTTTTCCATAGTGGCTGTACCAATTTATATTCCTACCAGCAGTGCATAAAGGTTCCCTTTTCTCCACACTTTCTCCAGCATTTGTTATTGCTTGTGTGTTTTATGATAGCCATTCTGACAGGTGTGACGTGATATCTCACTGTAGTTTTTATTTTCATTTCCCTGATGATTAACGATTTTGAGCATTTTTCATGTACCTGTTGGAAATCTGTATATCTTTTTCAGAGAAATGTCTGTTCAGTTCCTCTGCCCATTTTTTTTTTTATGTTGAGTTGTATGAGTTTTTGTATATTTTGTATATTAATCCCTTATCAGGTATATTGTTTACAAATATCTTTTCCCCTTCAGTAGGTGGTCTCTTTATTTTCTTGAATGTGCAAAATGTTTTTGAAGTAATTCCTTTTTAAAAAACATTTTACTTTTGTTTTGCTTGCCTGAGGAGATGTGTCCAAAAAAAATATTACTAAGTGGAGAACTTACTGCCTATGCTTTATTCTAGGAGCTTTATGGTTTCAGATCTTACATTTAGGTCTGTAAGCTTATTTTTTTATATAGTATATATTTTTTATTTATATATTTATATATATTTTTATATATATAAATATATTTTTATATATTTTTAATATATATATTTTTAATTTATATATTTTTAAATTTATATATATTTTTTTAATTTAAAAAAAATTTAATTTTAATTTAAAAAAATATTAAATTTTTTTAATTTATATATTTTTAATATATATATTTTTAATATTTTTATATATTTATATATATTTTATATATAAATATATTTTTATATAAATATATAAATATATTTATATATATTTATATATAAATATATTATATATATTTTTATTTATATATTTTTATATAGTATATATTTTTTATATAGTATAAGAAAGTGTTCAAATTCCAGTCTTTTACATATACCTATCCATTTTTCTAAACACCACTTATTGAAGAGACTCTAATTTCCCCAATGTATGTTTTTGCCTCCTTTGTCATGGATTAATTAACCATATGTTTCTGGTCTCTCTATTCTGTTCTATTGAACTATGCATCTGTTCTTGTGCTGGTACCATAATTTTTTTTCTGACATCTTTATTGCAGTATAATTGTTTTACAATGGTGTATTAGTTTCTGCTTTATAACAAAGTGAATCAGTTATACATATATATATGTTCCCATATCTCTTCCCTCTTGCGTATCCCTCCTCCCCCCCTCCATATCCCACCCCTCTAGGTGGTTACAAAGCACTGAACTGATCTCCCTGTGCTATGCAGCTGCTTCCCACTAGCTATCTATTTTACATTTGGTAGTGTATATATGTCCATGACACTCTCTCACTTTGCCACAGCTTACCCTTCCCCCTCCCCATATCCTCAAGTCCATTCTCTATTAGGTCTGCGTATTTATTCCCATCTTACCTCTAGGTTATTCATGACATTTTTCTTTCTTAGATTCCATATACATGTGTTAGCATACAGTATTTGTCTTTCTCTTTCTGACTTACTTCACTCTGTATGACAGATTCTAGGTCCATCCACCTAACTACAAAATCTCAGTTTCATTTCTTTTTATGACTGAGTAATATTCAATTGTATATATGTGCCACATCCTCTTAATCCATTCATCTAATAATGGACACTTACATTGCTTCCATCTCCTGGCTATTGTAAATAGAGCTGCAATGAACATTTTGGTACATGACTCTTTTTGAATTATGGTATCCTCAGGGTATATGAACAGTAGTGGGATTGATGGGTCATATGGTAGTTCTATTTGTAGTTTTTTAAGGAACCTCCATACTGTTCTCCATAGTGGCTGTACCAATTCACATTCCTACCAGCAGTGCAAGAGTGTTCCCTTTTCTCCACACCCTCTCTAGCATTTATTGTTTCTAGATTTTTAGATGATGGCCATTCTGACTTCTGTGACATGTTGTCTCATTGTAGTTTTGATTTGCATTTCTCTAATGATTAATGATGTTGAGCATTCTGTCATGTGTTTGTTGGCAATCTCTATATCTTCTTTGGAGAAATGTCTATTTAGGTGTTTTACCCATTTTTGGATTGGGTTGTTTGTTCTTTTGTTATTGAGCTGCATGTGCTGCTTGTAAATTTTGGAGATTAATCCTTTGTCAGTTGTTTCATTTGCAAATATTTTCTCCCTTTCTGAGGGCTGTCTTTTGTTCTTGTTTATGGTTTCCTTTGCTGTGCAAAAGCTTTTAAGTTTCATTAGGTCCCGTTTGTTTATTTTTGTTTTTATTTCCATTTCTCTGGAAGGTGGGTCAAAAAGGATCTTGCTGTGATTTATGTCATACAGTGTTCTGCCTATATTTCCTCTAAGAGTTTGATAGTTTCTGGCCTTACATGTAGGTCTTCAATCCAATTTGAGCTTATATTTGTGTATGGTGTTAGGGAGTGTTCTAATCTCATACTTTTACATGTACCTGTCCAGTTTTCCCAGTACCACTTATTGAAGAGGCTGTCCTTTCCGCACTGTACCTTCCTGCCTCCTTTACCAAAGATAAGGTGACCATATGTGTGTGGGTTTATCTCTGGGCTTTCTATCCTATTCCATTGATCTATATTACTGTTTTTGTGACAGTACATACTGTCTTGATTACTGTAGCTTTGTAGTATAGTCTGAAGTCAGGGAGCCTGATTCCTCCAGCTCTGTTTTTCGTTCTCAAGATTGCTTTGGCTATTCGGGCTCTTTTGTGTTTCCATACAAATTGTGAAAATTTTTGTTCTAGCTCTATGAAAATTGCCAGTGGTAGTTTGATAGGGATTGCATTGAATCTGTAGATTGCTTTGGGTAGTAGATTCATTTTCACAATGTTGATTCTTCCAATCCAAGAACATGGAATATCTCTCCAACTATTTGTGTCATCTTTAATTTCTTTCATCAGTGTCTTATAAATTTCTACAAACAGGTCTTTTGTCTCCTTAGGTAAATTTACTCCTAGATATTTTATTCTTTTTGTTGTAAAGGTAAATGGGAGTATTTTCTTAATTTCACTTTCAGAATTTTCATCATTAGTGTATAGGAATGTATCCTGCTACTTTACCAAATTTTGTATCCTGCTACTTTACCAAATTCATTGATTAGCTCTTGTAGTTTTCTGGTAGTATCTTTAGGATTCTCTATGTATAGTATCATGTCATCTGCAAACAGTGACAGCTTTACTTCTTCTTTTACGATTTGGATTCCTTTTATTTCCTTTTCTTCTCTGATTGCTGTGGCTAAAACTTCCAAAACTATGTTGAATAAGAGTGGTGAGAGTGGGCAACCTTGTCTTGTTCCTGATCTTAGTGGAAATGCTATCAGTTTTTCACCATTGAGGATGATGTTGGCTGTGGGTTTGTCTTATATGACCTTTCTTATATTGAGGAAAGTTTCCTCTATGCCTACTTTCTGCCAGATTTTTATCATAAATGGGTGTTGCATTTTCTCGAAGGTTTTCTCTGCATCTATTGAGATGAACATATTTTTTTGCTTCAATTTGTTAATATGGTATATCATGTTGATTGATTTGTGTAAATTGAAGAATCCTTGTATTCCTGGAATAAACCCTACTTGATCATGGTGTATGGTCCTTTAGGTGTGATGATGGATACTGTTTGCTAGTATTTTGTTGAGGATTTTTGCATCTATGTTCATTAGTGATATTGGCCTGTAGTTTTCTTTCTTTGTGACATCTTCTGATTTTGGTATCAGGGTGATGGTGGCCTCATTGTATGAGTTTGGGAGTGTTCCTCCTTCTGCTATATTTTGGAAGTGTTTGAGAAGGATAGGTGTTAGCTCTTCTCTAAATGTTTGACAGAATTCACCTGTGAAGCTATCTGCTCCTAGGCATTTATTTGTTGGAAGATTTTTAATCACAGTTTCAATTTCAGTGCTTGTGATTGGTCTGTTTATATTTTCTATTTCTTCCTGATTCAGCCTCGGCAGGTTGTGCATTTCTCAGAATTTGTCCCTTTCTTCCAGGTTGTCCATTTTATTGGCATAGAGTTGTTTGTAGTAATCTCTCATGATGTTTTGTATTTCTGCAGTGTCAGTTGTTACTTCTCCTTTTTCATTTCTAATTCTATTGATTTGAGTTTTCTCCCTTTTTTTCTTGATGAGTCTGGCTAATGGTTTATCAATTTGTTTATGTTCTCAAAGGACCAGCTTTTAGTTTAATTGATCTTTGCTATCATTTCCTTCATTTCTTTTTCATTTATTTCTGATCTGATTTTTACGATTTCTACCTTTCTTCTAACTTGGGGGGGGGGTTTGTTCTTCTTTCTCTAAGTGCTTTTGGTGCAAGGTTAGGTTGTTTATTTGAGATGTTTCCTGTTTCTAAATGTAGGATTGTATTGCTTTAAACTTCCGTCTTAGAACTGCTTTTGCTGAATCCCATAGAATTTGGGTCATTGTGTCTCTATTGTCATTTGTTTCTAGGTATTTTTTGCTTTTTTCTATTATTTCTTCAGTGATGACTTCGCTATTGAGTAGTGTATTGTTTAGCTTCCATGTGTTTTTATTGTTTACAGATCTTTTCCTGTAATTGATATCTAGTCTCATATGGTTGTGGTCAGAAAATATATTTGATAGTTTCAATCTTCTTAAATTTACCAAGGCTTGATTTGTGACCCAAGATATGATCTATCCTATAGAATGTTCCATGAGCACTTGAGAAAAATGTGTATTCTGTTGTTTTTGGATGGAATGTCCTATAAATATCAATTAAGTCCATCTTGTTTAATGTATCATTTAAAGCTTGTGTTTCCTTATTTATTTTCCTTTTGGATGATCTGTCCATTGGTGAAAGTGGGGGTTTAAAGTCCCCTACTATGAATGTGTTACTGTCAATTTCCCCTTTTATGGCTGTTAGTATTCGCCTTATGTATTGAGGTGCTCCTATGTTGGGTGCATAAATATTTACAATTGTTATATCTTCTTCTTGGATCGATCTCTTGATTATTATGTAGTTTCCTTTTTTGTCTCTTGTAAAAATCTTTATTTTAAAGCCTATTTTGTCTAATATGAGAATTGCTACTCCAGGTTTCTTTTGATTGCCATTTGCATGGAATATATTTTTCCATCCCTTCAGTTTCAGTCTGTATGTGTCCCTAGGTCTGAAGTGCGTCTCTTGTAGACAGCATATATATGGTTCTTGTTTTGGTATGCATTCAGCCAGTCTGTGTCTTTTGGTGGGAGCATTTAATCCATTTACATTTAAGGTAAATATCGATATGTATGTTCCTATTCCCATTTTCTTAATTGTTTTGGGTTTGTTATTGTAAGTCTTTTCCTTCTCCTGTGTTTCTTGCCTAGAGAAGTTCCTTTATTGTTTGATGTAAATCTGGTTTGGTGGTGGAGAACGCTCTCAGTTTTGCATGTCTGTAAAGGTTTTAATTTCTCCATCAAATCTGAATGAGATCTTTCCTGGGTAGAGTAATCTTGGTTGTAGGTTTTTCCCTTTCATCACTTTAAATATGTCCTGCCAGTCCCTTTTGGCTTGCAGAGTGTCTGCTGAAAGTTCAGCTGTTAACCTTATGGGTAATCCCTTGTATGTTATTTGCTATTTTTCCCTGCTGCTTTAAATATTTTTCTTTGCATTTAATTTTTGACAGTTTGATTAATATGTGTCTTGGTGCGTTTATCCTTGGTTTTATCCTGTATGGGACTCTCTTACTTCCTGGCCTTGATTAACTATTTCCTTTCCCATATTAGGGAAGTTTTCAACTATAATCTCTTCAAATACTTTCTCAGTCCCTTTCTTTTCCTCTTCCTCTTCTGGGACCCCTATAATTTTAATGTTGGTGCATTTAATGTTGTCCCAGAGGTCTCTGTGATTGTCCTCAGTTCTTTTCATTCTTTTTTCTTTATTCTGCTCTGCAGTAATTTCCACTTTTTTAACTTCTAGGTCACTTATCTCTTCTTCTGCCTCAGTTATTCTGCTATTGATCCCTTCTAGAGTATTTTTAATTTCATTTATTGTGTTGTTCATCATTGCTTCTTTCCTCTTTAGTTCTTCTAGGTCCATGTTAATTGTTTCTTGCATTTTCTCTATTCTATTTCCAAAATTTTGGATCATCTTTGCTATCATTATTCTGAATTCTTTTTCAGGTAGACTGCCTATTTCCTCTTCACTTGTCAGGTCTGTTGGGTTTTTACCTTGTTCCTCATCTGCTGTGTGTTTTTCTGTCTTTTCATTTTGCTTAACTTACTGTGTTTGGGGTCTCCTTTTTACATGCTGCAGGTTGATAGTTCCTATTGTTTTTGGTGTCTGTCTCCAGTGGCTAAAGTTGGTACAGTGGGTTGTGTAGGCTTCCTGGTCAAGGGGAGTAGTGCCTCTGTTCTGGTAGATGAGGCTGGATATTGTTTTTCTGGTGGGCAGGTCCACGTCCAGTGGTGTTTTTTGTGGTGTCTGTGGACTTATCATGATTTTAGGCAGCCTCTCTGTTAATGTGTGGGGCTGTGTTCCTGTCTTGCTAGTTGTTTAGCATAGGGTGTCCAACACTGTAGCTTTCTGGTCATTGAGTGAAGCTGGGTTTTGGTGTTGAGATGGAGATCTCTTGGAAATTTTCACCATTTGATATTACATGGAGCTGGGAGGTCTCTTGTGGACCAGTGTACTGAAGTTGGTTCTCCCATCTCAGAGGCACAGTACTAACTCCTGGCTGTAGCACCAAGAGCCTTTCATGCACACAGCTCCAAATAAAAGGGAGAAAACGTAGAAGGAAAGAAAGAAAGAAAGAAAGAAAGAAAGAAAGAAAGAAAGAAAGAAAGAAAGAAAGAAAGAAACAGGGTAAAATAAAATAAAATAATGTAAGGTAAAATAAAAAAGTTATTAAAATAAAGTAATAATTATTAAGAAAAAAAATTTTTAATTAAAAAAAGGTAAACAAACAAACAAACAAAAAACAGAGAGACAGAACCCTAGGACAAATGGTGAAAACAATGCCATACAGACAATATCTCACACAGAAGCATACACATACACACTCACAAAAAGAGGAAAAGTGGAAAAAATAATATATCTTGTTCTCAATGTCCACCTCCTCAATTTGGGATGATTCATTGTCTATTCAGGTATTCCACAGATGCAGGGTACATTATGTTGATTGTGGAGATTTAGTCCGCTGCTCCTGAGGCTGCTGGGAGAGATTTCCCTTTCTCTTCTTTGTTCACACAGCTCCCGGGGTTCACCTTTGGTTTGGCCCTGCCTCTGCATGTAGGTCGCCAGAGGGCATCTGTTCTTCTCTCAGACAGGACACAGTTAAAGGAGCAGCTGATTCACAGGCTCTGGCTCACTCAGGTTGGGGGGAGAGAAGGGCACAGAGTGCAGGGTGAACCTGTGGCGGCAGAGGCCAGCATGACATTGTATGAGCCAGAGGTGCACTGTGCATTCTCTTGGGGAAGTTGTCCCTGGATCACGGGACACTGGCTGTGGCGGGCTGCACAGCCTCCCAGGAGGGGAGGTGTGGATAGTGACCTGTGCTCACACACAGGCTTCTTGGTGGTGGAAACAGCAGCCTTAGCATCTCATGCCCGTCTCTGTGGTCTGTGCTGTTAGCCGCGGCTTGCACCCATCTCTGGAGTTCCTTTAAGCGGCACTCTGAATCCCTTCTCCTTGTGCACCAGGAAACAAAGAGGAAGAAAAAGTCTCTTGCCTCTTTGGCAGGTCCAGACTTTTTCCCGAACTCCCTCCTGGCTAGCCGTGGTGCACTAACCCCTTCAGGCTGTGTTCATGCCGCCAGTCCTCTCCCTGCGATCCAACTGAAGCCCAAGCCTCAGCTCCCAGCCCCCCCGCCCCCCCCCGCCCCAGCGGGTGGTCAGACAAGCCTCTCAGGCTGGTGAGTGCTGGTAGGCACCGATCCTCTGTGCAGGAATCTCTCCACTTTGCCCTTCACACCCCTGTGGCTGCTCTCTCCTCCATGGCTCTGAAGCATCCCCCCTCCACCATCCACAGTCTCTGCCCACAAAAGTGCTGCCTAATGTGTGGAAACCTTTCCTCCTTCACAGCTCCCTCCCACTGGTGCAGGTCCCATCCCTATTCTTTTGTCTCTGTTTATTCTTTTTTCTTTTGCCCTACCCTGGTATGTGGGGAGTTTCTTGACTTTTGGGAAGCTTGAGGTCTTCTGCCAGTGTGTAGTAGATGTTCTGTAGGAGTTGTTCCACGTGTAGATGTATTTCTGATGTATCTGTGGGGAGGAAGGTGATCTCTGCATCTTACTCTTCCGCCATCTTCCCCCTTTCCTCAGAATTGTTATACTTATTGTGAGCTTGCAGTTGTCCATAATGTTTTTATTGCTGAGGTTTTACTGTTTAGTCTGAATTCAGGGAGTGTGATACTTCAATATAATTTTTTTCTCCTCAAGATTGCTTTGGCTATTTGGGATCTTCTGTGGTTCTATACAAATTTTAGTATATGTGCTGCCAAAGCGAGCACATCTATACAAATTTTAGAATTATTTTTTCTAGTTCTGTGAAAAATGCCCTGTGTATTTTAATGGAGGTTGTATTAAATCTGTAGATTGCTTTAGTTAGTCTGGAAATATTTACACTATTAATTCTTCTAATCCATATACATGGGATATCTTTTTTATTTGTGTCATTTTCAATTTCCCTCATCAATGTCATATTTTTTAGAGTAGTTGTTTCACCTTGTTAGTTAAATTTATACCTATGTATTTTATTCTTTTTGATGTGATTATAAATGTGATTGCTTCCTTGATTTTTTTTCTTTCTGATAGTCCATTGTTAGTGTTTATAAATGCAAAAGGTTTTTGAATGTTAGTCTTGTATTCTGAAACTTTAATAAATTTGTTTATTAGATTGAGTAGTTTTTTTGTGGAGTCTTTGGGGTTTTCTCTATATAGTATCATGTCCTCTACAAGTAGTGACAGTTCACTTCTTCCTTTTCAATGTAGATGCCTTTTAATTTTATTTTCCAGTCTGATTGCTGTGGCTAGGACTTCCAATACTATGTTGAATAGAATGGTGACAGTGGGAATCCTTGTCTTTTTTCTGACTTTCAAGGAAAAGCTTTGAGCTTTTCACCATTGAATGTGATGTGAACTGTGTGTTTGTGATAAATGGCCTTAATTATGTTGAGGTATGTTCCCTCTGTACTTTATTGAAAGTTTTAATAAAGAATAGATGCTATTTTTGTTTCAAATGCTTCCTTTTTGCATCTATTTAGATGATCCTGTTTTTTTATCCTTTGTTTTGTTAATGTGATGTATCACCTTGATTGGTTTGCAGATATTGAACCATTCTTGTGTCCCTGGAATGAATCCCACTTAACTGTGATGTATGATACTTTTAATGTGTTGCTGAATTTGAATTGCTAATATTTTTTGAATATTTTAAATTTTTATGTTCATCAAGGATATTGGCCTGTAATTTTACTTTTCTGTAGTTTCTATGTCCATTTTGTAAAATAGTTTGAGAAGCACAAGTATTATCTCTTTAAATATTTGGTAGAAATTCCCTATGACTTTTGTTTTTTGGTTTTTTTGTTTGTTTTGTTTACTGACTCAAGTTTGATACTAGTAATTGGTCTGTTCATATATTCTGCTTCTTCCTGATTCAGTCTTGGAAGATTATATGTTTATAGAAATGTATCAGTTTCTTCTAGGTTGTCCAATTTGTTGGATGTGTTCCAATCATAAAACTGTTCATAACATTTTCTTATGATTTTTTTGTATTTCTGTGTTATTGGTTGTAACTTCTTTTTCATTTAAAAATTTTTTGAGCTCTCATTTTTCTTAATGAGTCTGTTTAAAGTTTTATCAATTTTGTTTTGCTTTTCAAAAATCCTGCTCTTTGTTTCACCAGTCTTTCCTATTTTTTTAATCTCTGTTTCAGTTATTTATTTCTGCTTTCATCTTTATTATTTCCTTCTTTCTGCTGAATTTAGGCTTTGTTCTTTTTCTAATTCCTTTAGATGGAAAGTTATGTTGAGATATTACTTGTTTCTTGAGGTAGGCTTGCATTTTTCTAAACTTCCCTCTTAGAACTGCTTTTCCTGCATCCCATAGGTTTTGAAAAATTGTGTTTGTATTTATCTCAAGGTATTTTTTAAATTTCCTGTTTGACTTTTTATTGATCATTTATTTGTTAGTAGCATGTTGTTCAGTATCCACATTTGTGTTTTTATCCAGTTTTCTTCCTATAATTGATTTTCAGTTTCATACCACTGCTGTCAGAAAAGATGCTTAATATGATTTCAACTTTCTTAAATATATTGAGACTTATTTTGTGACCTAACCTGTGATCTATCATGGAACATGTTGTGCAATTGAAAAAAAATGTGTATTATGTTTTTTTTGGTTGGAATATTCTTTAAATACTTATTAAGTTCACCTGGTGTAGAGTGTCCTTTAAGACAAAAGTTTTCTTACTGATTTTCCATCTGGATGATCTAGCCATTGTTGTTAGTGGGATATTAAAGTCCCCTATTCTTATTGTATTACTGTCAATATATCCTCTTATATCTGCTCATATTTGTTTTATAAATTTAGGTGCTCTTATGTTAGGGTCATATATGTTTACAACTATTATCTCCTTTTCTTGGATTGACCCTTTATCATTGTAAAATGTCTCTCTTTGTCTATTGTGAAAGATATTTTTTTAATTCTATTTTGTCTTATATGAATATTGCCACTCTGGCTTTTTTGTTTATTTTTATTTTCATGAAATATCTTTTTCCATTCCTCTACTTTCAATCTGTGTGTGTCTTTAGCTCTAAAGTGAATCTCTTGTATGCATAATATAGATGGGTCTTTTTTTTCCCAATCAGCCACAATTTGCCTTTTGATTGGGACACCTATTTCTTTTACATTAAACTGATTATTGTTAGGTATATACTTATTGTCATCTTGTTACTTGTTTTCTGGTTGTTTTTGTAGTTCTCTGTTATTTTCTTTTCCTTTTATTCTCTTTCTTTGTTGTTTGATGATCTTCCTTAATATTATGTTTGGGCTCCTATATGTTTGATTTTGTGCATCAATTGTAGGTTTTTGATTTGTGGTTACCATGAGGTTCATTTATAACAATCTATAAATATATTTACTTGTCTTTGAATTATAGTCATTTAAGTTCACACATTATAAAGCTTTACATTTTTGCTCCCTCCTTCTATTTTATGTTTTGGTGTCATATTTACATCTTTACACATATCCCTCAACTGTTTATTGTAGTTAGAGTTGATTTTACAATTATTGTCTTTTAATATTTGTACTAGCTTATTATAGTTGTTGATTGGCTGCTTTTACTTTATATTTACCTTTACCAGTGAGATATTTTCCTTCTAATATTTTCATATTTCTTTTTATGGTCTTTTCTTTTTCACTTAAACAAGACTCTTTAACATTTCTTGTAAGGCCAATTTAGTAGTGATGAACTCTTAGTTTTGCTTGTCTGGGAAACTCTTTATCTCTTCTCCAATTCTAAATGATAAACTTGCTGGGTAGAATATCCTTGATTGTAGTTTGTTTTTTCTTTTTCTTTTCTTTTTTCTTTTCAACACTTTAAATATATCATACCACTCTTTTCTGGCTTGCAAGGTTTCTGTTGAAAATTCAGCTGATAGCCTTATGGGGGTTCCCTTGTATGTGATTCTTTATTGGTTCCTGCTGCCTTACAATTCTCTCTTGTCTGTAAATTTTGTCATTTTAGTCATGATATGTCTTGGTGTGGGTCTTTTTGGGTTCTTCTTTTTTGGGACTCTGTGCTTCCTGGACCTGGATCTTTGGTTTCTTCTTCAACTTTAAGCCATAATTTAATCAAATATATTTTTTCTCCTTTTCTTCTTGGTCCCCACAGTGCACATGTTAGTATGTTCTTGGGCCCCACAATGCACATGTTAGAATATTGTTTCACTTATGCATTCTTCTGTTATTACTTAATCTACTGTTAATTCCTCATATATTTTTCATTTTATTTATCATATTCTTCAGCACTGATTGTTTCTTTTATTATATTTTCTAATACTTTGTTGAAGTTCTCATTGTGTTTCTTTATTCTTTTCCCAAATTCAATCAGCACTCTTATTACTATTGCTTTGAATTAATTGTTAGGTAAATTGCTTATCTCCATTTCATTATTTTCCTCCGCACCTGGGTTTTTATCTTGTTCTTTTATTTGGAACATATTCCTCTGTCCTTTCATTATGTTTACATTTCTATGTTTGACTCTTGAAATTATGAAAAACAATTCTATCTTGGCCTTGAAAGCATGCTCTTGTGTAGAAGCATCCCTATATAGTCTATGTGTGCTGAGTGGTTTTGGTGGGAGAGTCTGAACTGTGTACTGGCCACAACTTTTACTGGTGTGTGTTGATAGTCACCACCTTTGTAAGGTATAGAGCTGGTGTCAGAAGGGCTAGAGCTGGAATCAGGTGTGAGCCAGGGCTTCTCTCAGCCTCAATGGCAGTCACTTCCCTGATGGGGAGCATAGCTTGGTATCAAGGGGCTTGAGCAGGAGCCCTGAGAGAGGTGGGCTTCTCCTCAGTGCAGTGGTGGTAACCACCATGATTGAGGGTGAAGCTGGAGTCTAAGTGGCTGGAGCCAAAATTTTGAGCTAGCTCTGCTTCTCCCCTACACAGATGGTAGTCTCCATCTTTGTCAGGGCCATGATGGGGCTCCATGGTCTTTGCTTCTCCTCAGCATGATATGATTCTTTGCTCCATGGTAGCTTTGCTTCTCCTCAGCATGATATGATTCTTTGTTTTGGTCAAGAATGAAGTCAGGACACAAGAATCTGGAGCTGCAAATCTGAGCTAGCTCTGCTTCTCCCTGGTGTGATGGCAGTTCCCACTTTGGTCAGGAGTAGGGATGGAGCCCAACGGGCTGGAGGCACAAATCTAAGTTAGCTCTGTTTCTTCCTGACACAATGGTGTCCTCTGACTTGGTTGGGGTGGAAGCTGGGTCCCCAGGGGCTGGAGCCACAAGTCTGAGCTAGCCCCACTTCTCCCCTGCACAGATTGCAGTGTCTGCCTTCATTGTGAGCAGTGCTGTAGCAGGAGGGGCTGGAGAAGGGGCTCCATGCAATGTGAGAGGGATCCTTGGGAGATCCTGGCAGACCAGCCAGAGCACCAGGCAGTTTTCAATCTGCTGCTTCTGCACTAACACTGGGAGCAAGCAAGTCTGTGTGTACTCTTCAAGAGTGGAGTCTTAGTTTCATACAGTCTACTGGTAAGTCCCAATGGTTTTCAAATTAGCCACTCATTTTCCCAGTGCTGGACCCCAAGGCTGGAGTGCCCAAAGTAGAGCTCAAACTTTTCACTCCTTAGAGAGGATCCCCTAGCCTGTGATATTCACTCCTTTTATGGGTCAACTGCCAGGGGTGTGGGTCCTGATAGATCACTTCTCCTTCCCTTCTACCATATCTACCATTCTTTATCATCTTGGTTATAGAAGTGTCATTCTGTTAGTCTTCAGATCATTCTCAGAGAGAGTTTCTGTATACATAATTGTAGTTGTGTTGTGTTTTGGGGCAAAGATGAGCTCAGGGTATTCTTACTCAAGCATCTTGATTCCACCTCTTTACACTTACTTTTATGTTAATACATGTATGTACATATTTAAAGGATATCTTGGTCTTGAATGAGGCAATCCCATGAGTATAGAGGCTAAATGTTCTAACTTATTGTAATATTAGGTACTAAACAAACATTTACAGGGAAGGTGGATTTTAGCAAATGTGGTCATTCTCATTTGACTACATACTGTGATCTATAATTGAAAGAATAATTTGGAAATTAAAAGTCAGAATGTTATCTGGAGAGATTTGTCAGTGTGTTGTGAGTCCAAATCTCTATCTACCTTTCACTCCATTCTCAGGAGGGAAGGGGTGTGAGTCTTGCCTCTCCTTCCTTCCTTTCCCAAGCCTATTAAGAGAGGTTTAAGTGAATCCCTTATAGCAGCAGTCCCAAACATTTTTGCCACGAGGGACTGGTTTCATGGAAGACAAGTTTTCCACGGACAGGGGACTGGGGGATTGTTCAGGCAGTAATGCGAGCAATGAGGAGCAATGGAGAGTGGCAGATGAAGCATTGCGTGCTTGCCCACCACTCACCTCCTGCTGTACGGCCCGGTTCTTAACAGGCCATGGACTGGTACTGGTCCATACCCCAAGGGTTGGGGACCTCTGCCTTATAGAGTGAAATTTAAAACTCTGTAGGTGTACTGAATTATGATCTTACAATTATTAGAGAATCTAAAAACAAGAGGTTTCACCCTGAGGTATCAGAAGAAATTGAGAGAGAGAAAATAAGTGAAAAAAACCGAGAGCGAGAAAAAGAAAGCTCAACTGAGTGAGCTCATGAGAAAGAGAGGGAGAGTGAGAGAATTTCACCAAACTCTTGTCAGGGGCTGCTTCAAGTTCAATGACCAGTGGAGTTTCACAGGGCCCCACATTTAGGAGGGACTTATACTTAGGGCTTAATTCTCTGTGGTCAACATGTTGAAACTCATAATGTTAATCCTGAATCTGTGTTTAGAAGTGTAATCCATAGGACAATGGAGCTTGCCCCAGGGATTGTTTTTTTGTTTTTACCTTCAGTGTTTATTTATCTATAAGTTATCCATAAGAAATAGTTTTTCTCACTGTTAATGTTTAATTTTTATATATTGTATTGTATTATAAATCTCATCCTGTTTATTTTTTCATTTAACTATGTCAAAAAACTATGAAAAGTACAATATGCAAATCTAGTTCATTGTTTTTAACTCTGCCCCAGGGATTTCGATCCTCACTTGTGGCCCTGCATCTTGACACTTCCCTGAGATGGGTTCTTGGAAGTTAGCTTCTTACTCCTAATGTTCATGGGCCCTCCCAGCCTCCTACTTACTGCCCCTGTTCAGTTTCCACTTCCAGTAGCCAGGGTGACATCCAAGTCATATTGCCTTTGGGAACCCAATGTTCTATTTTGGTTGTCTGTCTGAAATAAGGATGTGGACTTCGTCATGAAGATTGTCTAGTTTTGGAGCATACATCCTGTGACATCTTGGGATGGAGCATGTTGTAGTCATCATGCTCTGGGCTGTCAATGGCACAGCATGTTCAGTTAGTGACTTGAAAGACTGAGCTCCTCATACACCCATGATCCAAGGACTCAGCATAGCTTGGTGTTGAGATCATAATCCCTTGGTGGCTGCTTGTCTGCCATGGGTAGGTGTGATGGACCCAGGTCTAGTCTAGCAGCTTACAGGAGAGGGAACCCAGCAACAAGTTGGCTGTTCATTGAGTTGGGGGTCAGGTCCCCAGGTGCTTGTGATGGTCTAAATGCAGCCACTGAGTATCCCAGTGTTTGGGAGAAATTGACATTTAATAGCAAATAAACAATATCATGACAGGGAGACAGAAAAACTATGGAAGAAAAAAATTTTTATAATTAGTATCTTTAATAGTCCTTTTTTCCTTCCTTTGGAACAAAGATTTTATATTTAAATTATGCATTACAGTCAATCCTTACCAGCTTGTATCTTCACTGACTGCAGAGGAAAGAAAGTATGATTTTTATTCAATTTTTGTCATTTTCTTTTTGCTATTATTGCTGGGTATTTGCTTGCTTGCTTGTTTGTTTTGGTTTTCTTTGGTTTTGTTACTATGTGTGTGTGTGTATATATATATATATATATATATATATATATATATATATATATCTCACATAGCAGAGAATAAAAAGTTATAGGCATTTTAAATCACTTCCATGAGCTTGTTTAAGAAAGATATTCCCTGTCACCCCTTAAAAAATAAGGTAGCCAAAAATGCCAATGTTTTAAGTGCTGAGAGAAGAAATGTAAGTGATCAACAGAAAGAAAATAAATTACACATGTCAAAGAAAGTCTAGTCAAATATCCCCACTGGATGTCTCTAAATAACTCACAAATAAACTCCAAAAAAGCTGATAGCTTTTATTATTTCCCAAGCCAAGGGTATGTCAGCTTGGTGACTGCTCAGGCCAGAGGTAACAAAGCCTAATTACATTGATACCAGGAAAGGAGGACCTAAAAAGGCACTTTACCTCTCCTGTTTTGTTATCTCCTTTCAACTCTGAAGTCACCAGAAGTATTGAGGAAAGCGAAATAGTAGAACTAGATAAAGAGAGAAGAGACTTACCCAGGCTTGAGCTAGACAAAATGAGAAGACATAACTTGAAATTTAGAGATTGCTCATTACACTGAACTGTATTGATTACATGGCAATACTTTTGTGACTTAAAATGAAAAGAGGAATTTTTATTACTCAGAGGAATTGAAGAATTGTTAAGAGTTGTCCTAGATTTTATCACGGAGGCAAGTGTGAACAGTTTCATGAGGGCAAGCATAGAAAAAGTTGTACATGATGGTTCTTATTTGTTTAACTTACTATGATATATATATATATATATATATATATATATATATATATACACTTATCAATTACCTACTGTATGCCAAAGAAAAAGCTTTATTGAAACAAGGTAAATTTGGGTAAGTAATGCATTATTAATTTAACTTCTGTTTATTTCTAACACTGACAATATTATTTATAAGCATTGTTAAATAACAGATGCATGGTGGATAATGGCCTGTGAATTCATCAATACAAACACAATTTTAATAACTTATTTGTAATACACACTAAACAAGACATTGTTATTTTCTAAAAGTTCTGAAACATTTGTTAACAATAAATATTACACATTATTTATAATTTCCATTTATCTGAATAAAGTAATCCATTTATCATTAGTGATTTTTTAAATTATTATTATTTTTTAATGGCTTCTTTTCCTTATTTTTAATTCATTTATTTAATTTTTGGCTGCATTGGGTCTTCACTGCTACACGCAGGTTTTATCTAGTTGCTGAGAGTGGGGACTGCTCCTCGTTGTGGTATGAGAGCTTCTCATTGTAGTGGCCTCTATGGCTGTGGAGCATGGGTTCTAGGTGCGTGGGCTTCAGCAGCTGTGGCACACGGGCCTCAGCAGCTGTGGCCCACAGGCTTTACATTGCAGGCTCAGAGCTGTTGCACACGGGCCCAGCTGCTCCACAGCATGTGGGATCTTCCCAAGCCGAGGCTCAAACCCGTGTCCCCTGCATTGGCAGGTGAATTCTTAACCACTGCGCCACCAGGGAAGCCCCATTAGTGATTTTTAAATCCTTTTGGTCATGACTCAGCTAACACTTTCCCTATGAAACCTAACTCTGCGGAGATCAAATGGGAAATTTTTTTTTCTTGTACTCAGGAAATTTATTTCCATTTAAAGAATTTCCAGTTTCCACAGTTGACATTGACACTTTTCTACATGTTTCTCAGGGTCTGAAAATATATTTCTGAATGGGGTTTTAGGAGTAATTATTCCACCTGTGTAGATATACCCTAAGCTGTTCAAATATCTAAGCATTTTGGGAAAAAACATATGCAGGAAAATGATTTCACAAAGAGTATGCTGACCTACAGTGGACCTGGCACCAATTTTCTGGAAAAGAAAACCATTACCAATTTAAAAGCATCTTTCTTTGCTATGGATAGAGTAAGGTTAGCTTACACTGCTTCTTAACTTAAAAAATAAATAAAAAATAATGAAAATAATTGTATTACATATTTCATAAAATAAAAGGAAATAAAATATTTACTGGAAAATAAAATATTCAAATGATCACATTTGTTCAAGTAGCAGGCATTGAAGTGATTTGATAGATACATTAATGTTTTAAGTAAAATTTAGTAGGATAAGCCTTATATGAAAAATATGTGCAAAATCTTTTGGAAATGTCTGGGAAATATTGTTGGTAAATAAAGGGAGAATTATATTTAATAGAAGAGGAGATATTTGATCAAGACCTTAAAGGGAAGAGACTCCTTAATTATGATAAAAGAGAAGTACACTGTCAAATACAAGTAAGTAAATAAATAAAGTCAATAAATAAGCAAATAAATAATACCTAAAATTCTTAACATTTCTTAAGGATCCTTATCTCATCAGCCTCATCCTATTCTAATATATTTTGTTTTATAATTTGGGTGTACTGAGTAGATACAGTTGTATATTTGTACATGGAACCCAAACAAATAAATATCATCTTTATTTCTAAATCACTTAAGCTGAATAAGTAAATTTAGTTTACTGCGGCATCCAGAGTTCTATTTCTGGTAAAGGAGAGAAGGTTTTTTGCCCTTAGGCTATAGTAAATAGGTACTTGTGTGTACGCATACATATCTAAACAGTCCAAATCCAGAAAGCTTCAAAGCATTCGTTAATTAAAGAAGTTTAAGAGAGAGAATATTTGTGTTAAAGGAGTAGATATTAATTAAACTAACATTATGAATCCTATAGTGTATAATACTTGCCTAGGTCCCTGAGATCAAAGTTTAAGATTTAAGAGCAGATAAAATACACTTTTTTAAATACACAAAAGTGTTGTAAATATTATGATTTGGAAATACAGGCATTCAAGGAATTCTTTTTTGCCATATTAGTCTTGAGTATCCATCTACCTAATAGTTTTAGGTAGTTTTTACCAAAATGTGATGTTTCTAGAGCTAGGATATGTAAGACGATATATATATCTATATATCTATATATCTATATCTATATATATATAGATATAGATATATATTGATGGTACATAGGTATTTACCACCCCAGTGGTCCACTGCCTTCACACTGCCTCTGAGCTTAGCATAGACTGAGAGAGGTAAGGAATAGAATGATAGGAGACCAGAAACATAATGAAGAATGAGAATATGCAAGATATTTTAAGTCATGTTTAGACTTTGACTTTTATCCTGAGTGAAATGGGGAACAATTGCAGTTTATTGCAGAGGATTAACATACTTTGAATTATAAAATTGAAACATCCTTATGGTAGCTTTCATAATAAAGTCTGAGAACTATGGAGACTCATTAGGTAGATCCAAGGAGACTAGTGAGAAAACTATTCAGATAATTGAAGTGAAAGTGATGACGGCTGAGACTAGGGGATTAGCAATGAATAGAATGAGGAAAATGTTGATTATGGACTATTTTTTCCTGTAGAATAATATATGTTATTTTTCAAATTTTTGTTTCTTATCCTTTTCCTAAAACAAGAATGTTTTCTTTAACCAGAGTTCAATAATTGAAATCATGAAATTATATTTGACACGATACTGTATTTATATATGAATATATTTTCATGATAGAACCAACAAGATTTCTTGCCAAATTAAAGCAGTTTATAAATAAAAAGGAGGATTCAAGAATGACTCCAATGTTTTTGTTCTAAACAGTTGGAAATATAGAGTTATCATTGATGAGAATGAGAAACCTATGGGTGGAGCAGGTTTTATGTGTGGAGAAAATCAGAAGTTCATTGTTGAACATGAAAAGTTTGGAAGTGTCTTAACATCCAGGTGGAGATATCGAAAAGGCAGTTTGATATATAAGCCTACAGTTCTGCAGATATCTCTGGAAAATTGTCCTTGAAAAATAGTGAAGATGGTCTGTCTGCCTGAGGAACAAGTCAGATAATGGTGAAATAAATGTGTAAAGCCATTTAATAACTGAGCTAAATATAATTGATTAGTTTCATGAGGGATAATCTCTATTTTTTCAATGCAATAGCCACAGAATAAATTTGTACAGGTAAGTTTGGTAGTCAAAGAAGAATACTAAACATTTGGAATACCTCATAATAGTGAAACAGAGATATGCAAAGATATCCAAAGAATATGTTCAGAGAAGTACATAGTTCTATGTTATATTAGTAGAACAGTTCAGATTGATAACAATGTCTAGATTGTATCCCATGGCTTCAATTGTTGAAATGGAGATAAATTTTGCAGAATTAGAGGATGTCAATTTTAGAAAATAGATTTAGAAATACTTGGCAGGGGCAACATGCAAAGATGAGTGACAGTTTCAGTTCTGCATGACTGATTTATTATTATTTTTTTCCTGACAGAAAAGAACCTAAAATCATATAACATCTACTTTTTAATTCTTTTTATTTCATTTGTTTCTTGTAGACACTTTCCCTTATATCTGAAAAGATTTTCCCTTCCTACACTATTGAAAAATCTTTAGTTTCAGTTTATTTACTTCATTTCCAAGTGAAGTTTATTTGTATTATTCATATCCACTGTGAGTCAATAAATAGAATCAAGTTTCCAGATACTCTAATTTCATCTAGCAAGTATCTAGGAAGTATCTCTTTCAGTAAGACTATAAAAGTGCCTGCCTCTTATCTTTATAAATTTTCGTGCATTACATTTATATGATAGGCTGTGATACTCTGAGAAGTCAACAGCCCTCTAAAATTTCCAATCCTATCAAGGTGAATTCAATTACTAAATCTCCAAACTTCTAAGAAAAAAAAGAAGCAAAAACCATGATTTTACTAATATATTACCAGCCTTACATGTCACTGAAATGATATCTAATCCAGATACTTTATTTTGAAGTAGAACTTTTAATCATTGTTTTCTTCTCACTGGTAATCTTAGATAGGTATTTTCATCTGCCATGAGTAAAAGTACTATTTCTTGCTAATACATCATTAATATCTGGCAGGAGTGTAACAATTTGTACCTTTCTTC